>NC_087513.1:12642300-13340800 GCF_963921805.1 Phalacrocorax carbo | reverse complement strand
GCATTATAGAGAACAGATTTAAATTCTTCCAATTATTAATAATTTCCTTTTTTATTTATCTGCCTTGGCTGGCTTTTGCTCAGAAGCCTGTGTTAGCACCTTGTTGGCAGTTCTAGCAGAAGATTCATGAACCCTCCAGTCGAGGTGTCAGCAGGTCACCAGGAGTCATTCACTTCACCTTTAAAGTCTGAAGCGTGTACAGCAAAACCACACAAAGCTCAGAGGGTATCTGGAGGCCAGAAAGCTAAATACACATGCTGCCAGCCTGATTTCCAGTGGAAAACAGAGCTGGTACCATTTTTGTAACTCTCCTCCTAACCTTGGAGCATTGATGCTGCTGCACGGCGCTACCTCCCTGAAGTGAATGAGCACCATTCCTGGTAATTATGCAGCCCTTCAATCCACTTACTCTTAACTTTCCTTTCCACTGTGCTATATTTGACACAAAATGTTTAATCAGGTTCATTTATCATAGCTGGAACAGCCTGACTCATTCTCCATTTATAATTAGAAAGGATTTCATCTAATAAATGCTGAGTGCTCTCAGCTACCAAAGTCAGTGAATGAAGAGTTTGCTCAGCACCATGCAAGGCTGAGGGCACATAAACCTATTTTATACAGAATTAGAAGAATACCACATTTCTACAGAAATTTTTCAAAGTTTAAGGCAGTTAATGTTAGTTCCTGTGTATGAGGCCCCAGCCTGGAAATATGGAGGTAGAAGGAAATCATTCACCTTTCTGCCTTGGGCACCCTGTACATAAAATGGTGGCAGTAAGGGTTTTCTTCCTTTGTTAAGTACTTCTGAGAAAGTCTAATTACTTATATACTATCTGTAGAATATTAAATAATAAGTTATTTCCTAAGCAGCTAATATCTGAACTAGTAAATTTAATGAAAACTTTTAACCTACAAAGAACGAGTTTAAAAAAAAAACCAAACCTCTTCGGTCCAAAGATCAAAATAAAAAATGAGAGATTTAGATGTTTGAAGGTATCAGAGTGGAGACATAGAAAGCTGTCCTTCTTTATGTCTGCAATCTAAAGCCACCCTGCATTTTTTATATTTTCTCTTGCAACTATGATGCTGTGTTTGCCCTATATAATAACCCTGAGCAGTGCAGATTGCTTTAACACAACTGAGAAAAGGCAGATCATTAACAATTGCCAATTAATTTAAACACTGCATGGTCAGCACTGAAAAAAACTATTCTATAATCCTCTATAATGGAGAGTCCTCATCAGTTCTTATTGTAAAATGAGAGAAAGAGAACTAGAGGGAAAAAGCATAAAAGAATAACACAAGGAACAATGGGTGAATAATAATGAATGAAATGTCACCACTGCTGTATTCTCTCTGCCTGAGGGCCTTTACTGGGGAGGGAAGGAACTTGAATTGCATGTGTTACATTTTGAAGTTGTGGAAATTGGAATTTGGCAGCTGATGATGGCTAAATTAGCTGAATATCTTCTATGCTGGTAGACATTTAACATAGATGGGGCCACAGCAGTAGCAATAAATCTCATAAAAGAGGAAACACTCTGTAAGAATTCATATAATGAAAACAAGTTTACAATATGAAAACCTATGAAGACAATAAAATGAAGCACATAGGCTGGGAGGGTGAATTCTTCCTGCTAAGGCTATTATTTCTCGGCTACTTTTAACATACTTAGGCACTTCCTGGAAGATGACTGCTTTACTAAATACTAAGTAATTACCTAAAATTGGTATTTGATCTAACTTAATGCATCAGTTAAATGCTTAAACCTAGGTAGAGGGAATATAGATCATACTATTTCATTTGTAGACTCCAAAGCAGGTTAAGTTAAAAAATAAATATCTTGTTATGAAGAGACCTTTGATTTTAAGTTATTCTTTGTCAAATCTGCTATTCAACCTGTTTATTTTATAAATTAAATGCAGTTTTATATAGTCATTTTCATTGACTGATATTCTGACTAGTCAATTACAGCCTGCTCTTAAGTTGTTACAGTTATGTCCCCTCCTTTAACTGTCTCTCTGACCATAATAACTTCTTCCCCACCTATGGCTTCTTACAAATACCTGATCTTCACTTCAAAAGATCAGTGTTTCATTATTGCCTCCCCCCAGGACAATTATCCATCCATTTCTGTCTTCATTTCTCCCACTTTATCTTCCCTTTGCTTTTTTCCAACTATTATACATTGAACATATTTCCTGCCCTCCCTCGCCGCTGGCCCCTTGCCTCACCAAAGTCAGACAAATCTCTTTCCTAATTCTCAGTACAAATCTTTCATGTCTATTGCATTGCCTTCAGGAGGTAAAGAACAGAATTAAAACCCAGCAGCTAGACAGGTTAAGGTGTCTGCCAACCATTGTGCTACTTCCCAGCACAGTGCTGCCCTGTGTTTGAGCAGTGATTTCCAAAAGTGACACAACCTTGAAGAGCCAACTTAATCCAGCTTATCCCATCCTAGGGAATGCAATGCTGTTCACACACTCGGCAGTGCTACCCAGCCTCACCCTCACATCCCAGGAGGGTCAGTAAAATTAGGGACCACGGAGGCTTCTTTCTGCAATCCCGTATCTTTCAACCAGGGTAGAACACCATGAAAACTTATGTCTATATACTGCATACAGTTGCTGCAAAACCAATTATTCAAAAAGAGTATAGAACGGTTATCTAAATTTTTCATTTTAGTAGAGTAAAAAACCCCATGCAATTCATAATTAATATAACAAATATGAATTATATTCTGTAGGTCATTCCAGTTGACAAAGAAGATTTTACATAATTTAAGAGAACAGATCTATGTATAGCCATTAGAACACACAAATTAGTCCTTCATTTGAATGCATTACTTAGCCTTATAAAACTGTACAAAACATTTGTAAAGAAATGGAAATATAAAACCTTGCAGATTTTCCCTTGCAATGAGCACCAAACAAGCAGGGACTTGAATTATAAGTGAGAGCGGTGACATATGCTAATGGATTTGTCATCAGGAGATAATGCAATGCCATTAAGTTATCTCATTTCAGATTCTAGCAACTGCATGTGATGGTAGGTAACACAAGCTGCCTTAAGATCGCAGAAAAAGAATCTGGAAGGAGAACAAGAATTTGCAAGACACTGTCTCATGGGTGTATCTCACCTATGGTCAACAACTCCTACTTTAACTTTGTTGGATTTCATGTTTAATGAGTATCATATTCAAGAATGAGTAACTTGACTCACTAAGTCCTCTTAACTCTATTGAGAATGAATAGGATTAGTTGCATCCCACTAGTTTTGTATAATAAATATGCATGGGGAGGAAAGAAGGCTAATTTCTAATTGTAGAAACTCAAAATTGTCAGAATTACAACAAAACTTGAGATAAAAAATTGCTTTTTAGACAGCCTACACAAGCTCTTCTTTAGGTTGTATCTAAAACCCAGTTCTGACAAACATTTAAGGAAAAGAATAATTGAATTCATATATATTCTCACTAAAATCAATAGTATTAAGCATAGGTAAAGAGCTGCTTTTCACACAATAAAATTAAAGATAATTTCCTTTTTAGCGTTTGCCCTAATAGTATTATTTTTCATTTAATGTAAATATTAGAAAAGTCTAGACCATAAATACATCCATAATATTGATTAAAACTTAAGCTACTATAAATGTACTCCAAAGGAATCTGTAACAATTTACAGCAGCTAAAGATCTTCTTCAATGATACCTCTACAATACGTTTATCTCTTAAATATGTAATTATGTACTTATCCAATGGACTGGAATGACTTGCAACAATTCTAGCCTATTGGATAAATAGGAGTTCAATTTAATATAAGATAAAACCAGCTTCTACAGATTTCTTTACTTACTGTGTAAATTTTTACATCAGCTATCAGAAAACAAAATTTGGTGGCATTACAAAAAGTGAAAAAGAGCAGACATCAGTGTCTTTGGGCTTTCAAATAGAAACTCTCATGTTCTGCTGACTCCTAGATGAGGTTCAGAGATAAAGTAAATCCAGCTTTAGGTTTCCTAGTACCAGATCAAGAATGCCATAACCATAAGACAAAGCACTGATCCTGTATTAACACACATTGTCATTTCAAATGTGTCAAAACGTTTTTGATGGGTTAAATACTAATGGAAGGCTTTTGTTCCCAGATCGGGCATTGGCTGCCCAGGTATCTTTCTGCAAGTCTAACGTGTCTCAAAACCAGCATAAGCTTGGTAGTGCTTGCTCTTACTAGATCAGCAGAAATGCAGTTGTGTAGCTGCTCTGAATCAAACATCAGCTGCCAGATGACCAGGGAATGCAGAAATCTGGCAGGAGGGAGCAAACAACCCTTCCTTGAAATCCCTCTTGCACGAGCTTAAACTGTGCACTTGAGCCACCCCACTCATCTCCATTTAGCTACTGACACGAAGTACCAGCAGGCTCGGGTCTCCCTGAGCCTCCCATAAAGAAAAAGTATTTTCCAAGAATTACTTTAAGCCATCATTTTCAAAAATTGTTACTAATTCTGCATGATTCACAAAACATGGGAGTTGAATGCAGTTTAGAACAGCTTTGGCCATATTTAAAGATAAACCTACATTTTCAGACACCTCAGCCCTGTATGCAGGAATATTAAATTGTGCCCAGATTTCAGGTGTGTTTATCACTGCTCAAACTCAGTTCTTCAAATGTCTCCAAATTTTGGTAAAAGTGGTTTCAACATAATAAAACAAAGTTCATTAGAATAATGAAGTCTTACAGTTTCCCATTTCAGATTTTACTCATTTGGTACCAACACATTAAGGGGAATATTGCCGAAAGTCAATATGAATAATCACATTCACTTTTAATTAATTAATACTTGGTTAAACACAGATATCTGAAGGCATAAATATAGATCTGTATGTTTGCTGCTAATTATTGAAATCAGTCACTAGTGAAAGCAGATGTGCAGAAACCTTTTCAGCATAATTTTTACTGCAATTTTCCTACTTCTATTTGCAAATGTCTTTCTTAGATTCAGGATGAAGAATAGCAACCTGATACCAATGTCCAGCTCCAATAATAGCATGACAAAGAGTTATCTCTTTCCTCACTGTTTTTCACATTTAATGCCAATCTTCCAAGACCTTATTTGGGCTACATAAACTATCTGTTCATCTCTGGAAGTGTCTATCAGGGCTGACATATAGAAAAATGTATTAAAACCCTGAACCACCTAAATCCAGGGTGTATTTAAAATCTGGATAAGGATATCATTCTTCTTAACTGTGCACATCAACACAGATGCAGAAATCTTTGGAGGAATTTAGATGGCTGGAATCCACAGTCACCAAAACAAGACAGTCTATGACTTGGCGACAGAGCCACTCCAGGTGTCAAATCTTGGTCTTGCCTAAACAACCAGCTGGTGGTTTCCAGACGAAGACTCAAGGTTTGTACTGGATTTAGAGGTAGGGCGGGCTACCTTGGCTTCCTCAGTATACTGTTCCAGCAATATCAGGTACCTGCTCTTTTAATGTATGCCTTAAAGCACATTGTTGGGGGAAAGCGGGCTGGAGAATTGGTGTGCCCAATCCAAGGGGAAATGGCGGGTGGGATGCTCCTACAGGCCATGATTAGAGCATCTGAAGAGAAAGCATCTGTGGGCTAAAAGGAACTAAAAGACTTAAATTTTCTTCTCAGTACAACACAGGCAGCTAACCCAAGAAAGAAAACACCGAAGTCTTACTATATAGACACCTGAAAAAGGGGACATTGGAGTTTGAAGCATGCAAAGGGAATGTGGGAAAGGGTTTCTGCTGGAAAGTTGAAGGGCAGTTGGTAAAAGGGCACAGAGAAACATTATGTCACTGGTTGGTTTAAAGCACCCTGTCTTCTGCACACACTTATATGAATCTTCCTTTAATTTTAACCCATGCAACTGACATGAAAAGTGTGAGTGTCCTCCAAACCTTATCTGCCTACCATTTAATCAGATATTTTTAGATGGAAATAATATTGGTGGTAAGTGGAACCTCTTTCATACTCTTGGCCTGAGGCTTTTTAAAGTCACTTAATGTGTCATAACATTTTGGTTCAACTGAAGTAGGAACAGGAAAAAGCTGGGGTTTTTAAATAGTTCAGGCTATATTATTTTCTCCAATATAAAATTCAGAATATTTTAAATATTAAGATATGGTATAGGCCTTGGAGCAATCCAGCCTATATTTTTTTCATAATACTACATGGAATTCTCTGTGTGGTCATAGGATTTGGTTGCATGTTTATATTTTAGTTGCTTTCTATAATAAAATCCCAAGTTCTCTAAATAACCCACGAGGAGTGATGAGTAGCTCCTTATGTAGCAGTGATAAGGAGACGTAAGAAGTAGGTCTCCAAATAGAACTTGTCTGGAAAACTTGGGCAGACAAAACCATACAAAACTCTCAGTCCTTTAATGCTGGCATTACTGAAGTGCTTATATAGGTCGTTAGAATTTCCATATCTGAAAGACTATGGAGGAAATACTTTTCATGCCACAAGGGCTCAACAACTGCTGCAGTATCGTTTTCCAATTCACCTTGAATCTGTATTTTAACACAGTTGTAAATACACTATGTAAGTTAAAACCTCCTGGAAAATGAAAAGTTGATCATCTTTTGAAGGTCAGGTCACCAATAGGTAATATTCTTGAAAAAACAGCTTACTAAAAATAGGAAATGTAGAGTAGATAATATACCAAAACAATTATAAACAAGAACTGAGTGCAGCAAAACACAGTATCTTCAATGCTGAGTGGCACAAATGTATGCAGTTTTAAAATTATTAGTTTACTAAAGTGAATACAATATTTCACAAAAGAAGTGCTTGGTGGAACAACCTTTTGAGTTCTTTTGAGTCCTTGGTTTGTTCAACAAGGCCCTGGTTCTGCAGTTGCCCACAAATGGACAGGCTTCTGGACCTGTGAGAACTTTTTAAATAGGGATCCAATTAGGTGTAGGTGTCCTTCCAAATATCCATCACTTAGAGGACTGTACCTAGAGGACTGGAGGAAAGCAAATGTCACGCCAATCTTCAAAAAGGGCAAGGAGAAGGACCTGGGAAACTATAGGCCAGTCAGCCTCACCTTCATCTGAGCTGATGAAGCAGTTCATCCTGGAGGTCATCTCCAGGCATGTAGAGGAAAAGAAGGTTATCAGAAACGTTGACATGGATTCACCAAGGGAAGATCATGCTTGACCAACGCGATAGCCTTCTATGATGGTGTGACTGGCTGGGTAGATGAAGTGAGAGCAGTGGATGTTTTTTACCTCAACTTAAGTAAGGCATTCAACACTGTGTCCCATAACATCCTCATAGGCAAGCTAAGGAAGTGTGAGTTGGATGAGTGGACAGTGAGGTGGATTGAGAACTGGCTGAATGGCAGAGCTCAGAGGGTCATGATCAACGGGGCAGAGTCTGGTTGGAGGCCTGTCACTAGTGGTGTTCCCCAGGGGTCTGTGCTGGGTCCAGTCCTATTTAATATATTCATCAATGACTTGGATGATGGGACAGATTGTAACCTGAGCAAGTTCACTGATGATACTAAGCTGGGAGGGGTAGCTGATACACCAGAAGGCTGTGCTGCCATCCAATGAGACCTGGAGAGGCTGGAGACCTGGGCCGAGGGGAACCTCATGAAATTCTACAAAAGCAAGTGCAGGGTCCTGCACCTGGGGGTGAACAACCCCATGTACCAGTACAGGCTGGGGGCTGAACTACAGGAAAGCAGCTCTCTTGAGAAGGACCTGGGAGTGATGGTGGGCAGCAAGTTGACCCTGAGCCAACAATGTGCCCTTGGGGCCAAGAAGGCCAACAATATCCTGGGCTGCATTAAAAGGAGTGTGGCCAGCAGATCAAGAGAAGTTATCCTCCCCCTCTGCTCTGCCCTAGAGAGGACACATCTGTAGTACTCTGTCCAGTTTTGGCCTTCACAGTTTAAGAAGGACATGGAACTGCTCGAGCAAGTCCAATGGAGAGCTACCAAGATGATCAGGGGGCTGGAGCATCTCCCTTATGAGTAAAGGCTGAGAGTCCTGGGTTTGTTCAGCCTGGAGAAGAGAAGACTGAGGGGGGATCTCATCAATACTTAAAAATATCTGAAGGGCAGGGGACAAGAGGATGGAACTGGACTCTTTTCAGTGGTGCCCAACAACAGGACAAGGGGCAATGGGCACAAGTTGGAACACAGGAAGTTCCACCTCAATATGAGAAAAAAACTTCTTTCCTGTGCGGGTGCCAGAGCAGTGGCACAGGCTGCCGAGGGAGGCTGTGGAGTCTCCTTCCCTGGAGACATTCAAAACTCCCCTGGACACGTTCCTGGTGAGTTGAGGTGGGACACCTGGGTGTCCTTTCTCAAGCAGGGGGGTTGGGCAAGATGATCTCCAGAGGTCCCTTCCAACCCCTACAGTTCTGTGATTCTGTGACCCCAAATGGGAACAAAACAGGATCACTGAAAATCATGTGAATGTCACAATACTGTAACATTAGTCCATCAGAACTCACATTGCTGTTACACAAAAATATACTTTGAAAACCAAGATGCTATTTTATCACACAGCTCCTTCAATCACAAGCTTATTGAGACTACTACAGATGATTTTATGCTCTAGGTACCTGAGCACTAACAGACTGATAGAACTCGTATTAAATAAGCAGTAGATACATTGCATAGAAATAAGCACCAAAATCAATTGGGATTGATTAGACCATAAGATTACACAGAGATCATTCACTCGTGCCACATAAGCTACTGAACATGTCTGTGGCACTATTAAATATGTGATTGCATATTATAAGTGTATAACCACTTTTCATCATTAGCTTCTGCTGGTCTACTTCTAAAATGTTGACCTAAATGACAAATTATTTCTTAGTTTGTCTTCATAAAAGTTACTGGGTTCCTTCATTAAGTAGCATTTTCATTTAAATAATACTGTGTTGTAACAAATAGATTTCCCTTTAAGAATCAAAGTTATTGAAAAATAAACTGGAAATTATGAGAATGGGTCAACACATCTGTGGGTATGTTTGGTGCTTCACAATATATTTTATTAATTACACACTTTCTTCAAGGAATGTATTAATAATTATTCTAAAGAAAACATAGGACACTGTAGGAATATAAGAAGTAAAAATTGCATCTCAAATTGCAGGTATCAAATAATTCAGATTTGCTAATGACAGCACCGTAGAACACCCTAATAGGTCACACTTAATTATGAATGAACTCAATAATGAAAGCAGACAATTTAAATAATTACACAGAAAATGCAAGAAAATCTAGTTTTGAAGCACACATCACGTAAGGTGAGGCAAAACAGAAACACTTCACTGAAGGAAAAGTTGAATGAAGTCAAATAATTTTTAATTAAGCTTTTCCTTGTGCAGCTGAATTGATTGTCTCAACAAATCTTTCAAAAACCCACTCAATGTTTTTGTCATGAAAGGGAATGGTACCTCATGAATCTGTTAAACATATCCTTCAGAAAGAGAAGGAACAAAAGTTTTATTTATGACAGCTATGGTGAGCTTTTTTCTTGAGACACTGTACCATTAGGAAGTTGTTAGTATTTCTGTGCTTTCAAAACCATTCTAGAGACAACAATGTCTGTGAGACATTTTCTCTGTGCATCTGTGCTTCTTGACTCTGGGGACATTTTTATCTCTTGGAATATTCAAAACCAGGTTTAATTCCAGAGGAGTGTCCTTCTGTCCTGTAGCTTGCCTGTAGTTCATTCTCCATCCAATAATATTCTCTTTCTGAAGATAATACTAAATACTGTTCTACATAATATCATGGTCTAACCATCAGCATGAAATTATTGAGGAGAAATATTTATTCTCAGAAACATTATCATCAGATGGAAAAAGATGTACTGAGAAAGGAAGGTAATACTGGTATTTTTTCCCACTCCCAGTAAGATAAGGTACATACTTTGCCTGCATTTACAGCATTTTGGCCCTACGGCTGGGGACCTGGCCCACAATGAGACATGTTAGCTATTACAGTCAGACAAATAATACAAGCAGATACATTCAATACCTCTCTGCCCACTTTTTTGTTCCAAGCACTAACACTGTTAACAGCCTCCCGTGACTCTCAGGCCCACAGTCCAGACAGTACGACTTCGTTGACATGAGTTCTTACAATCCAACACAGCCATCCGTGCTCCATGGTCTTTTGTGTTAGACATGGCTTTAAGCAGAAGGAACAGCATTTCCACCTTTAAAAGACTGCAGTCTCACGGAGTACCATTCCCTCTTCACACTCTCCTCTTAACAGTGGATGAATCAGAAAGAAAGAGACAGAACAAGCTATCAAGTTGGAAAGATAGCTATTTTTTAACAAGGCACTTTCCAAGTTTTCCACATGGTGTCAGTGGATCCTCTCACTTTTTTCAAAAAATGAAGTTAGATTAATACATTTGCAAACTTATCTGTGTTGTCACGTTTCAATTCTACATTGAGTCTGTAAACACTACTCAGATAATACTTTTATCACTGATGCCTTGCAACTTAAAAAATTGTTAAAAAATGGTTTGCACTTTAAACGAAGAATCTGTTAGTAGCCATCCTCTTTAAAAAATGTATTTGAGTAAACAATTCTTTTTAGTGCCTAGCTTCTCCCTCTTAACCAGATATCCTTATTTTTTAAGATAGGCAAACACGCAAAATAAAGAATAACCTTCTGTAATACAACCAGACTAGCACTGAACAAACCATATATCCAAAATACAATCCATTGACAAAAGTGCTACCCTTTTCACACACTCAAGAAATCCAGAATAGATGTTTTACTTTAATTGCACTAAATCAATAGGCTGTCCTGCAGAACATTCTTATTGATTTATGACTCATGACATGCATTAGAGCCACAGCTATTTTTAGTGTCTCACTAAAAAGGAAGTACAACTGTGTTCAGAACACAGGCAGTACAATAATCTGTGCATCTCAAAGATTAAGCATGAATTTCAGATTTACTTTTTATTAAAAATAAATCGTACTACGTTTCTTTACATCTAAAAAGTGCAAGTTGCCCTTTTAAAATAGCATTTAAATTGGCATTAAGTGAATATATGTTGCAACTTTAATATTTGGGCTTTCAAGAACTTGTATGAAGAGGACAAGAGGATTGTAATGTCATTTACTGCTCTGCCTGTGTATGGCACTGTGTCCTGGCAGCACACTAAGCCACCTAAACAGTGTCCTTATGCCACATTTTCCTGCTGGTGATGCCCAAGCACATTTTCTTCTAAGGGTAGGCTGTACCTGCAACAAGGGCCTGCCTGGCTGTCTGGATGGACAGCACAAGTCTTAACCACAGTCGTAAGATCCCCTTCAAAAAGCAGTTTAGAAACAGTGACTGTTACCCACATCCTAATAGCCTATATTTCCCTCCATAATCTTTATATAGTGCTTACTGCTATAAAAAGTAGTAATATTCCTATAATATTCTTTATTCCTGCCTTTAGCCACAGAGCGTAGGTAGTGACCTAAGAGCAATGGTCACCAGACAGCAAAGGAGGGAGAACTGCCTTTCCCAAAGATAAAATCTTACTTTTTAATAGACTCCAGAGAATCCTGTGGAGAAAAGTAATGTTTTTTTTTTTTCTTGTCTCACTTTTTTTCTGTTCTGTCTAAGCTAGATTCTAGTGAAATATCTGAAATCAAATATGTATGGAAACACTTCCTTAGATTTTTCTTAGCCATAAAGCCCTTCAGTTTGGAATGCACTGCGCAGTCAGTCATCACCACCAAAGCTGATAAAATACTTCTTAAGATTTCTTTTGTGAAGACTGCAGAGCACAGAAAATCTAGCCAATATGTGGCAAGATGGAGGAGTCAAGCTCGCACCCTGCCAGTTGCTTTGCTAAGTCTTGAGATTGTGCTTCCAGGATCAGTCCCACTGGCCATGAGAGACAGGCATTTGTTCTTATGTGCAATCCTCATGTCATACCGCTTTTGGTCCCTTCAGGCAACTTCCCAAACTGACTGCCACACACATACCAAAATCATGAACGTGTACTTCTCTCTCTAGCATGCCCAGCCGTAGCACCTGGCTCAAACAGACACAGTCAGCTCCACCTGCGCCAAAATGCTAATAAAATACAGACTGACACTGTACCTTCAGAGAAGCTGTCAGGAGAATCAAATATTTCAGAAGTCTATAGTACCACTGATTTTGATTCTTAAAAGGGTAATGCATTCTGATTAGAATCTTCTTGTGTGCATAACACGTTTAAAACAAAACACATACGTTTGCAATTTCTGTAGCTTGAAATTATAACGGGAATCATTAGTACTACTTTTAGTGTATGGAAATTGCTATTATGAAGTATAAATATAATCTACTCCTTTGATTCTTTATGCACTACATCATTTCTTAAATTTTTTTTTAATAGAGTATCAGTCACTTTACAAGAACTGGGAGACACAGATTTATGAATTGATAACAGATCACAGACTATTTTTCTTCTAGGTTTGTTTTTGAAAATCACTTCTATTCATAGCCTGCATGAAAGGAATTAGTGACCTCAATAAGTTACTGAAAAATCCATCCGGTGCTGAAAAGCCACTATTGCATCTATTATAATTAGTCCTACCACTGCAGCTCACTGTCTGGCTGCACATGAAGAGAAATGTAGGGCTTGATCTAAAGCCAGTAAAGGAAATAGAGTGATAGTGGTACATTTTCTGTACCGTATCTGTGACCAATATTTATACTTGGTGGCCACATTTTTCAAAAGTAAGAACTTAAAGGAAGGCACATTAGTCTGTTTCTACATTTTCTAAAATTCTGAGCATTTTCCAACTCCTGAATCAAAAGAAATTTAGTACATGTAAAAATCAGGGGTTCACTGAAGAAGGACTACAGGTCTTTAATCTGAAATATCTATTATTGCATAGTCAGAATGTTTCACTATGTTTTACTATAGATTTTTGTTTAGAGAGATGGAATTTCTGAAAAGAAAAATGAGATACAGTATAAATTAACATCTGCAGTAATCCAGAACCATAAAAGGTGAGCTGTACCCCACTACTGTAGCCCACAGCAGTGTCACCTACTTTGTATATAAATCTGAGGCTTAATTGTACTCAGTTTCTCTGGGATATAGCTTGACTTATATTTTCTAACAGAAAAGAATTCTAAAAGAAAAGAAATTTCTAAAAGAAAAGAAAGCAAAACCCAAAAGTTATAGATATTCCCAAAGGTTCTTGATGAAAGGAATAACTTTGTGAAAACAGAGTTGACATGGTAGTGTTTAAATCCATAACACAGATAGATTGGTGAAAAGGTGAATACTGCTGCTGTTAGCACAGCTTTCCAATGAAACTGCTACTTGCAATGGCATGAAATTATCTTCAGAAAGTGAAATGTAAAAAAAATGTATAAGGATAAGCTGTATAAAGTCTAAAGTTAATCTCTTGTGAACTTTCTATACAACTATATATATTTAATCACATATATGATGATGATAACGTAGAAGAATTGTATCAAAGCATGGGTAAGACAAGCAAAGAAGTCACTGCCTTGGAGTGCTGTCAGTTATGAACCGTGAGTGAGTACAGAGTGACGAAAAGGAGAACTTGTAGAGGAAGACAGTGGGAGGTTACTGCTGCTCAGAGGAAACCATGGGCATTCAACATGCAAGGTGGAAACTCCTGGCACTGGTGTCTGCAGCAAGGAGAAGCAGGGCCGTGTCAGTGTCAGAGTAGAAGTTGGAAAGGACACATTACACAGCTTGGAGCTCCAGGAGAAAGAAAGCAAAAATATGTGGCCAACACTGTTTCCAGTTTGCTCTGTGCAGCAAGTATGAATCAACCTGAGAAATTCCTGATCCCAGGAATTAGAAATGGTTGTGGAATTACTGTGTACAATATGCACACCATCCTCTTTAACCAGAAATTTCCAAGTGAAGAAAAATAAAATCTAAATCTTCCTATAGGCCATGAGATGATGCCGGAATATTTCTGTATTTTTCTCTTTTCTGAGGATGAATAGATGAAAACTCATTTGAATTCAAATAAAATAATACGTAATGTCTTTTTCAGCTCATTACTCGATCACAACCCAAAGTACACCAGTATAATAAAGAAGAAACCTCAGTGATTGTAATCTCCTTTTTCTTTTTCTTTTTCTTTTTCTTTTTCTTTTTCTTTTTCTTTTTCTTTTTCTTTTTCTTTTTCTTTTTCTTTTTCTTTTTCTTTTTCTTTTTCTTTTTCTTTTTCTTTTTCTTTTTCTTTTGTGCAGCTTTGTACACTCACTGTGTACAAGCGGAAAAAAAGCATTATTCTTGAGTGCATCCTAAGACAGCATCAATGTACAATAGCATATACACAGGATATCTAATTTTACATTCCTCCCATGTTTGCAGATGGACCAAGGGAGAAAACATGATTCACTAAAACCAGATCCCTGTCTTAAAGAGCTCACGACTTACAGAGTAGATCTTGCAGGCAGTGAAGGCTATAACCTACCTTAGGACCTCGGGAAGGGAATAAACCCAGAGTCTCTGGAAACAGTGTCTTTCACATCTTTGGAATGTAATTTCCAATTTTAACAGGCACAGCTCAAATTCACTGCACTACCAGGACAGAACAAGTTTTCATACAGAGTGAAATATGATTGAAATAGAAAAACTAGTATCTTAGATTATTGACATAGTTTGGTCTGCTTTAAAAACCAGTTTCTCTAAAGCTGGAGAAAAAGAAGAGAAGGTATGTTTCAGTTCATTTGTGCTATAAAACAGACTACTCAGGAGCTAATAATACAATGTGCCACTGCAGATCTTACAGTCAGATTATGACTTCCCCTTACGCATGGCTGAGCTGTTTCTCTCACAAGTAGTTCTCCACAAACAAAGACAGATGACTTGGAAAGACACTGGGCTTTGTGTTTATCTCTAATGAGCATAAATCAGGAAAAACTACAGCAAAGTCCATGGGATTACTGTACTATAAAATGGATGGGAGAGCAGGATGCAGCTTCCTGCATGCAGCGTACAAAGTGGCATTTTAAAGCCACATTTTTAATTTACCAATTTCTTTTGCTAATCTGGAATCATTTAATGATTTTTTCCTCCCCTCCCCCAAGCATCACTGTGTGTCACCTTACTTCCTTACTTTAAATGCCTAAAGTCTAATTTAGCATCACTGAAGCTTGGTTAGCTCATCATCTGCCACTAAGCAAACCTTTGCAGGCTAGGTGCCCCCAGCCTGGCCCCGGGGCCCACACGCTCCCCTTGGCACTCCAGATGTGGCCTAACGCAGCATCAGCAGTGCAGAAAAATGTTCCTGTGTCTGGTCCCCTGCACAGCAGGAAGGCCAGAGAGTGGCAGAGGACCCTGTCATTACCTGAATATATTTCCCCTGTTGCTGTGGGTTTACAGGGACTGTGGGGAGCTGTGTTGAAGGAATTATGGAGGGCTTCTAGTGAAGTGCATGGAGTGGCAAGAGGGCTATAACACAACAGGCAATTGAAGTGCATCAACCAAAGATAAACTGCATTTTCATATCAATGGCATTTTTGACACAGTAAACAGGCAAGACAGAGAAAGAAAAGAGGGCGCATTTCTGCCTAGTTTTGAGCTTCCAGAAGAGGCTCCTGCTTTTAAAGATGTGGTGCATATGAGAAAGCACCGTCGCATTTTCTGCTAATTATCCTACCATGTTCACTGCGCTGCTGCCTGCTCGCCCGAAGCAGTGTGATGGGCTGGCACCAGGGAAGCAAACCTCATCTTTAAATCGTCTTTAAATTGAGATGCAAATTCTTTCATAAAGATATGCACAAATTCTACCAGAGGTTCCTAGGCCTAATAATGTTTGCTAATATAGTGAGGAAAAAAAAATTCCCTCTGCTTTAGGGATTATCAGGTGAAATTTTGTGCTTAGAGATATGCATAAAGTTGGACCACTTGATTAGAATGGTCCTTCCTAGCTTTAAATATCTATGCAGCTACCTCTCATCATCTGTCTAGAGTATATAGACCAAATAATGCATTTTCCTAACTTAAGACTGATTGATATAACTCTTCAAACAGAAATTATTTAAAGTGTTTGAAAAATTATACATACATTGGAAAGCATCTGGTTTTAAAATCAGTAGAACAATGGGTATTGAAGAGTTTTTGCTTGAAGTTCTCAAAGAAGAGAAGAAATTTAAAAATACACTGTAGCTATAAAGAACAATATTTAGAATAAGTTATTTAGCTGGCATTATAAGCTATTTACATGTTAACATACATTAGTGTGTGTTCTTGTATTTTCTATAATATGAGACTTGATGTGTTTTGCAGGGATTTAGAGGCACTTCAGGGGAGTGATACGGCTATCATCATGTTCTGCCTTCATCTCCTTGCCCTTTGCAACCAGAAGAGTACTTACATGGAAGATGTGCAGGTAGCTTGAACTCACAACCGCAGGCTCTGACTGGGACAGCCGAATGACTCCTTCACTGCAAATCCCACTTTGTCAGTCATGGCACAGGCTTCCCAAGGGATTTATACCACAACTTTAAAAGCAATTGTACCTTCTACAGTGCTAAAGACTGAGAGTGAACTGTGCATTGACATATTCAGTCATCTGAAAAGGAAAGATGGCCTTGCAATTAGGATGGGGTGGGACCAGATAAGATACAATACGATAAGATACAAAATGAAGGGGTAGGAATGGAACCAATAAGAGATGCTCCCAGTTCTGCAGGTGCCCATTCCTGTAACATGGTCACAGAGCCATTGCGGGAGATCCAGCAGTATCATCATCCAAATATAAAAATTAAAAAGTTTAAGAACTTATTCCTGGTCAGGCAGAAAATCTGGGCAATGATGAAGACTGCTCTGCATCTGCATCCTTACCATCAACAGGTTGATTTCTAGAAGTACATTGTAGTGGAACAATCTTCTATGCTAAATATAATTCCAAGTTTTGCATGAGACTTCAGAAATCTTAGTGATTCTGCTGAGGTCTTGTGGCAGCACACTAACATGGGCTTTTTTTGAAAGGTATATGTATTGAGGGGCTTTGTGAATTCTTTGTGGCCTCAATAGAAAGTACATGTGTCTCTTTGGAAATGAATGGATAATAAAATTTCTTCCGTACACAGAGGTGGTGAGAAACAATACTGCATTTCTCCCTAGGGATGGACTTTCTTTTCTTTTCTTTTCTTTTCTTTTCTTTTCTTTTCTTTTCTTTTCTTTTCTTTTCTTTTCTTTTCTTTTCTTTTCTTTTCTTTTCTTTTCTTTTCTTTTCTTTTCTTTTCTTTTCTTTTCTTTTCTTTTCTTTTCTTTTCTTTTCTTTTCTTTTCTTTTCTTTTCTTTTCTTTTCTTTTCTTTTCTTTTCTTTTCCTTTCTTTTCTTTTCTTTTCCTTTCTTTTCTTTTCTTTTCCTTTCTTTTCTTTTCTTTTCCTTTCTTTTCTTTTCTTTTCCTTTCTTTTCTTTTCTTTTCCTTTCTTTTCTTTTCCTTTCTTTTCTTTTCATTTCCTTTCTTTTCTTTTCTTTTCTTTTCTTTTCATTTCCTTTCTTTTCTTTTCTTTTCTTTTCATTTCCTTTCCTTTCTTTTCTTTTCTTTTCATTTCCTTTCCTTTCCTTTCCTTTCCTTTCCTTTCCTTTCCTTTCCTTTCCTTTCTTTTCTTTTCCTTTCTTTTCTTTTCCTTTCTTTTCTTTTCCTTTCTTTTCTTTTCCTTTCTTTTCTTTTCCTTTCTTTTCTTTTCCTTTCTTTTCTTTTCCTTTCTTTTCTTTTCCTTTCTTTTCTTTTCCTTTCTTTTCTTTTCCTTTCTTTTCTTTTCCTTTCTTTTCTTTTCCTTTCTTTTCTTTTCCTTTCTTTTCTTTTCCTTTCTTTTCTTTTCCTTTCTTTTCTTTTCCTTTCTTTTCTTTTCCTTTCTTTTCTTTTCCTTTCTTTTCTTTTCCTTTCTTTTCTTTTCCTTTCTTTTCTTTTCTTTTCCTTCCTTCCTTCCTTCCTTTCTTTCTTTCTTTCTTTCTTTCTTTCTTTCTTTCTTTCTTTCTTTCTTTCTTTCTTTCTTTCTTTCTTTCTTTCTTTCTTTCTTTCTTTCTTTCTTTCTTTCTTTCTTTCTTTCTTTCTTTCTTTCTTTCTTTCTTTCTTTCTTTCTTTCTTTCTTTCTTTCTTTCTTTCTTTCTTTCTTTCTTTCTTTCTTTCTTTCTTTCTTTCTTTCTTTCTTTCTTCCTCTCTTCCTCTCTTCCTCTCTTCCTCTCTTCCTCTCTTCCTCTCTTCCTCTCTTCCTCTCTTCCTCTCTTCCTCTCTTCCTCTCTTCCTCTCTTCCTCTCTTCCTCTCTTCCTCTCTTCCTCTCTTCCTCTCTTCCTCTCTTTCTCTAATTTCTATAGGTTTGCAAATGCCTGTAAGCCCCGTGATTTCCTACTACTGCCTTTCTCAGCAACTGGCTTACCACTGAAGGAATCTGTGGCAGGAAGAGTTAGCTGAGTTATAATGAATCCCCAAAGGCACAAATGACATATGCCACCATTTTCAGCATGTTTTTGTACACCAGGGAGAAAACAGTTGTCAAAAGCACTTCTGAAAAGTAATTCTCCATCTGAGGTTACAGGTAGCTGGTCAAAATAGTTTCTTGATAATTTTTTTTTCTTTGCATGAGACACGCGCTCTCTGCCTGTTCCCTGAGACTTGTTCACAGTTTACTGAACTCCCTTCACACAATGTGTTAACAAAACTATCATGACATTTCTCTTATTAACTGATTGTAGCAATATACAGTCCCTAAAGCTCGGCACCCAGCAGCAGCACCTGTTGGGCTATTCCAGACTATAGACCAGTTTGTCTTCCCCCTAAACCACCATCATCATAACTTTATAATACTTTGCATGTGAACTACATCCTGGGACCTCATGATGTATGGACACACGCAGTGGTCACTGCCTTTGATGACCACACCTTCCTGCTTCCCCTTTCCTGTGCTATGGGCAATGGCTCACATGGCATCTTGCCCATGGAGCTGGACGTCTGTGGAGGTTGCTGTGCCTGCCAAGGCTCAAAACACGTTTGAAAGGAGAATGGGGAAGCTGGCCAGCATGCTGGGGTCTGTGGGCAGAGGTGGGCACAGCCAAATGGGGAACAACCACCAGTGTGAGACTGGGGTGTGTTTCTGGGATGGAACATGATAGCGCAGGACCTGTGTTATAAAAAGGGTTTCTGTTTGCGTTATGAAGAGGACAACATATGGCTTGGTAATTGCCTTCAAATCAACTCTTGACTTGGCAGGGTTTAACTAAACCAAATCAGTCTTTCAGAGGTTAGTCCAAGAGCTGTTTAAATTTCACAGGCGATGTTGTATTTCATATGATACCTATTTATAAAATCCTAGCTACATTTGTAAAGTTAGCATAGAAACAAAACTTCTGGAGAACAACCAACTTTACAGGAACCATCTGTGCCCCTCCCCCCTTTAAACTCAGACCACAATTTCAGCAAGTCTCTCAGTTCAGTATGGACCCGAAATAAAACTCCAAATTTGTAGGCCTCCAACCTTTTGTTGGTGCTGCCTCCCATCCAGGCTGACATTTGCAGTATTTTGTCTAATGAGATAAGCCAAATTCTGAAACTTTTACAAACAAGATGTAGGGTTTCTGAAGCTATGCTCTTTCACGTTAGCCTACTGGGCTGCAGAGTTTGCTCTGTAATTATTCGGTTCAAACTCGTTCTGTGTACCTGGTATAAAAGAGAGAAACACTTATTTATTCATCCAAATCTGTTCTCCTTTACAGGCTAGAAGTTGTGTACAGAGATGAATGCTGTTACCAGAGATACTGAGCTGAAGTCATCGCTCTCAAAAGATCTGACTGAGCAGTTGTGTTTTAGACTGGGGTTTATGTACACACCATACTTTTCCCAGCCATATTTGTCTGCTCTATTTTCTTATTATAGTGGTGAGGTGAAATGTATAAGCATTCTGCCTTTGTGACTACTTCACAGAACAAGACAGTAGGATTTTTGCATATCCCACTTTGTTGTCTGCCTGCAGTAACAAAAGAACAGGGCAGTATGGGAGGAAAACTGCTTATGTGCCTGCACTTACCATCATTAAAGAAGTCGAGCAATGGTTTCCTGCAGTAACTAGAACTTGAAAAAAACAAATAAACCATAAATCTGTTTAAAAATCAGCCCTGCAAGTTTATGCTCTTTCTGCAAACTGCTTGTTAGATCCCTGATGAACCCAGTGAACAGCTTTTGGATTTTGTGTACTGTGGCCCCTCTTCTAGGAAAAGGCAATTGAGGCAACTTTATAGCTCATCAGATGGCTGTGAGATTTTCTGTTAAATAGACACAATGCCCACCCCAGCTTCAGGATGTCACCTCTATGATGCCATCAGCATCTGCATCTGATCTTTTTAAAGTCTATAAGAGTTTTATCATGCTTTATCATTCTCTGCTGAAAGGATTAGCTCTCTCCAGAACAAGGGACTAGAATGGGGAATAGATGGCTTTCCCAATTCATCATCAAAACCAACAGGAAATATTAGCTTCTGACAGCTTTGAACAGTTCAGTAACTAGGTTGATTTGTTATTGCTGCTGTTATTCCTCCAAAACCAGCACTTTGCCTCTTGCACCTTTTCCCTTTTTTTTTCTTTCTAGAGTTCAGTAAGTGAGCGAATGAGGAAAATAAGCCTTAAGTATGAATGCCTGATCTTCAGTGTCAATAGTACTGGTAGCACACATTTATCTACTGCATTGTGTTGGCATTTATCCATTAGAGAGCATTAAGGAAGAGAACCATGCAAGCCCGGGGAATACTAGCTCCGCAGGCAGCCAGACCTGCTCAGCCATGAGACCGGCAGCGGCAGTTACAGAGCTGCCTCAGGTGGGGAGTGCTCATTTAACTGAGCTCCCCGTGCCCGTGTGCTGCTTCACACAGACCTCCACACATTTGGCGTCTCTTTGTCATGCCTGTGCAGCTGGCAGCTGTTAAAACAGGGGTGCAATGGCCTTTCTTTCTGTGACCTTTTGCACATCTTGTCCCTCAGCTATACTTCCCCTTGATAATGTCTGAAACCCAAAGCTAAGCTGTCCCTGGTATCAGCTGGCATTCAGTGGAAGGACTTCCCCAATATCTCCAGCAGAGAGGGGATAGATGTGTGCATGACTAAAAGAATACCAACCATTTTCTGAGGTTTTGCAGCCTCAGGAATTTGTCCCTCACTAAATAGAGTCATATTCTCAGCTGCAGAGCTTACATGAACCCTCAACCACATGGGCTAATGCAAATTTTCTCTAGCCCAGTGCCCTTCCTGCCCGATAGATCTCAATGCCTATGAATAGCTAATGTATTCCACAGGAGCAGCCACAGGAAAATAAATTAATTTAAACATTAGCAAGGACTCCAAAGAAAGAAATGCAGTCAACAAGGCAGCAATTCAGACCTCATTCTTCTGTTCTCCAGCATTGCATGCTCACCCCTGAGTTTACCCCACCATCCCACATGTACCCCACAAGGCCAGAAGGGACAGTATGTCTTTCAGCTCTCCTTGTATTCTAACTTAGTATGAATTGCTTCCACTCTTTTTTATTCTTGTCCTTGCTGGAACATTGCTCTAACATAATTCTGCCATATACAAATCTATATCTTGTTATTTAAAGTTTTCATTTAAGGAGGAGTATGTGGAAATATTCACTATTTGAAGTTCGTACCTTATTACAGGTTAGGAAAACTGGGTGCCTTTAAAAGTAATTTTACATTTCCCAATCTTGCTGACTTGCTGAGTTTTCCAGCCTGAGATCTGATGAATCAATATTACGTTATTATTGCTAGCACCCACAAAAACATAATTAGAGTGCTAAATATTATTTTAATGCTTTGAAAATCTCATATCAGTTTCAATCATCTGCCAGCTCATGAGAAGGAGGTGTTGACTTACGGGGAGATCAGAAAAAGCAGAAAATTTCTCAGAGTAGCTTGGAACGATTCACAGGAGAGCAATAGTGCGAATTGTAGGACTCACAAATGGTGACCAATAGACAATCTTGAGAGTGAAGTCTTTTGTGCAGCCACACGTTATCTTCACCAGCTGTGGGAATGCTCTGTGTGTGAAGCCATGAAGCAAAGTGTGAAGATTGGATCAGGGGCTGAAAATGGTATGAAGCCCATTGGACGGATTCTGTGGACACGCTGTACCAGTAAGCAGCAAGGATGGGCAGTGCAGAGCTTGCTGTGTTCAGAAACTAGCTTGAAGTTGCTAGATAGGTACGCTAGATTTGAGGCATACAAAGGAAGTGTGCTGATGGTCCAGTGTGCTTTTGCAGCTGTGTCTGCAGAAGCTGAACTCCCAAAGATTAAAAAAAATATTGCTGAAAGATTTTGCAAGGGCTACAGACTTATTTCCTCAGCCATTTGTCCGTTTGGATGGTTGAATAGCTGTAGAAATGCTATCATTCAGTGCTGATTTGAGACTCACTGCAGCCAATGTGCTGGAGCCAGTGTTTGCTTTGGTTATTATAATCCCTGACCTGCACACATGAAATAGTGTGAGCTGTGTGTGAGTTTCATTTCCCCCGCTGTTTCCACATGCCTGCAGATGAGTGGGATGGTGGCCTCCTTTCCACATTGCTTGAAAGGAGATGGTAATCCTTCCTCCATTGGCTGAATGTAGACTAACACTGCATTAAAAGCCTCCCCGCCAGCATGAAGCATCCCTCAGTGCATAAGATTAAGAGACTGGCCCTAAACAGGCAGTGCTGACCTTTCTATGCTCTCATATTGTCCTGTCTTTAAGAAACATGCCTCTTCTCCTTTCTCTACCTTTTTTCCCTAATTTTTGTAGTTTCTTCCTCCCTAAGCAACTTTTTACAGGTAGGTTGAGGTGGTGAGTACTACTGTCTACTCCAGATCCAGCTTCTCTGAGTCAGGCACAGGAGCTTCAGGCAAAGGTTCAGCTTCCTATAAAAACCATATATTCTAGGAGAAGTTCTGCATTAGGAATTGTGGATTTTCTCTTTCCCAAAGTTGATGGTTAATATAAAAATTTTTAGTTGGTTTTTGTTTGGTTGGTTTGTTGGTTTTTTCCAGCTAGCTTTGGAGAGAAAATGCCCAGGAACTTTCAGTTTTGGCTCTGGAGCCTGGATCTTCCTAATCTTACACCACAGGTCCTCAAGTATGTTGTCAGGCTTAAATGTTAATTTCAGATAGCAACAAACTGTGGCAGGGCCTCATATGGATCCCTGAGCATGGGACTATCTGACTTAGCAGATTTTACAGAGAGGAAAGAAGTACCATAATCACTGAGACCAGACGAGCGGATTGGAGCTGCCTTGCAGACGGCTGGCTGCAGGATGGAAATGTTTCCTAGAAGTAGTATATAAATGTTACAAGAACAGTTCTGGGCCCAAAATTATTGACTATTTATGAAAGTTGAAGGAAATTGCCATACCAGAACCCAGGAATAAGCGACTAGAGACCCCAAAGTCAGCCTGGGAGTCCTGGAAGGATAAAGGAGGAAGGCTGAGCACCTGCTTGTCCCCACTGCAGCCCTAGGTAGTGAAGTACAGTGATCCATAAGAGTTGTTCTTACCCCAGCAGCATTGCTCTGCTGATGAGCTAGCAAGGGCAGGCTTCATGTGCCAACACCCTCAAACTAGGGATTTTTGTGCATGTTTGGTTGGTGGCAACACTGCAGTGATATGCTGACTTATCCCTGCAGTACGGATGTATTCTAAATTACTACCCAACTTGAAGCAGCATCCCTAGAAATAAAGGGATGCTCTGGCTCATGAACAATGTTTTGAGTGATCCTCAGCTTGCTGCAATTTTAAAATGCCTACTCTTTGAAATGTTGGCTATCACTGTAGTATTTTTATATGAAAAAAAAAAATTTTAGGGTTGGCTTGTTTGTTTTTAGGAAAGTTCAGATTTCTGCTCTGTCAGCCTTCCAAGAGTCCCCTTAATAAACTCGCCATTATCTACACAGGTTTTTTGCACAGGACGGGTAAAAGACAAACAAAATATTTCCAGGGTTCTTCCAGAACTGCTGTTTCTATAGGCTGTAATTGTTATTTTAACAGGCGTCCTACCCAGGCATTCTCTTTTAAAACAGACCTTTTCCTTCCCTTAACAAATAGGATCCTGTCAAACAGGCACCTTTGAGTACTGAGATGGTGGTTGGTATTAATGACTAGACACTTCTAACTGCATCCTAGTGCTTTGTTCCTCATAGGATCTCTTCCCAAGCTGTAAAATGAGATGCCAGATTTAGTTTCTAAAGCCCGAAGAATAACACTAATAGACAGTAAATGGGTGTGAGTTGTCACATACACCAGCATTACAGAGTTAGTGTTATGTCTCAATTAGCAGCGGGTTTGAAATTCAGTGGGAACAGACAGCATTTTCCTGGTTTCTGTTGCAGTTCTTGAGCTGTACAAAACTAAAAAAAGAGTTTATGTTTGCTGGTGAAGACAGAAACCCCAGAATGTATTTTGGCCGTATCCCTGACCTGCTTGCTCAGTGTTTCTGGATACTTCTATGCCACAGTTTCTCCCCATGCTCGTAGCTGAACACTAACTCTTAGGCACCTCACAGAGCCTAAGCCATATATGGTTCCTGATGGGAAAAGCAAATGTAATTCTCTGGACCATTGATGTTAGTATGTGCAACAACAGAGCAAAATCACACTTTGCTGATGGTCCAGCTTCTGCTGGTCCTGATTTGCACATGTAGGGGTACGTAAGCCCCAAGACTACAGAAATCTGCTGGAGTTTTACCACTGATTTCCGGGGGGGCAGAATTATATTTTCTCAGCTGTGATCTGTTTCCCAAAGTAAACAACAACCTCATTTATCTGCTGTCTAAGATGATGCAACAGCTACCAGAGGTTACAGGGAAAGTGAAATTACGTCAACAGTTCATCAATTCACCCTTGTACAGTGCATTGGCAAAGACCTTCAGGAGCGGGGAGGATGCTCTAACTCCTGTGGTGCTGGTCCTTTAAAGTACCTGAAACACATTTTCATATGCATAAAGATGACATAACCTGCTCTATAACTGTGTTGCAAAGAGCTACTGAGATGATCAGGGGGCTGGAGCATCTCCCTTATGAGGAAAGGCTGAGAGACCTGGGTTTGTTCAGCCTGGAGAAGAAAAGACTGAGGGGGGATCTCATCAATACTTAAAAATATTTGAAGGGTGGGTGTCAAGAGGATGGGACTGAACTCTTTTCAGTGGTGCCCGACAACAGGACAAGGGGCAATAGGCACAAGTTGGAACACAGGAAGTTCCACCTCAATATAAGAAAAAACTCCTTCCCTGTGCGGGTGCCAGAGCAGTGGCACAGGCTGCCCAGGGAGGCTGTGAAGTCTCCTTCCCTGGAGACATCCAAACCCCACCTGGACGCGTTCTTGTGCCTCCTGCTCTGGGTGTGCCTGCTCAAGCAGGGGGGTTGGGCAAGATGATCTCCAGAGGTCCCTTCCAACCCCTACTGTCCTGTGATTCTGTGATGTCATTTTAATATTGGTACAAGACTTGAAATCAGGAAAGTCATCAGGTACTAAGAAAATATGTACCTCATCTGAGAATAACATTTAAATACGCTTCCACTGAATCAGGGCTCATAGATATCTTTAAAACATTTCAATATTTAGTTACTTTTAATCACAGACATACTTCAAAAACTTTTATCAGCCATGTACCACTTCTTTTGACTAAATTCCAAATATATCAGTTAGAAAATTAATAGTCACTCTGTATAATGGATTTCACAATTTCTACACTTTGATTTTATTCCCTAAAGTGTTCAGGAAGCCATGGACTAAAATGCCTTTTCATTGAAGCACATGCATGTCACTGACAAAGCTGGTGATAGGGCCTCTAACATCTGAAAAGTTCGCTTACATCATTCAAGAAAAAAAGCTGAATGGCTGAAGTTAATAGTGGTGCAAATAAAGCCAAGCCCCCAAAATATATTTAATTGTGTCCTATTTAGGTCTGCCTGTGCTTGTTTATTTGACCGTTATCTGAGATAGTGAGGATGTGCTTGTCAGAATGTAAAGCAACAAGATAAATAGGGAGTTGTTATGCATTGCCTATACACATGTATCCTCTTTTATGCACTTTTAAAGGCATTGCTAAACCCGAAGGTAAGCAGAGTAAGCACTAGTGTACATCTTTCACATCTGACATCCTAGCAATAGGACTCCAGGATCAAAAGAAGTGGTTATATTAATAGAAATAATGATCATGGACTAGTGATTTGTGGTTAAGTGGAGCAGTCACTCCAAGTCTAACAGTCTGGATTTGTCCTCACTTAACCCAATTCTAATTAAGCACACTAGAAATAACTGTTCAAATTATTCTTAAGCTTATCCACTTTACAGCTTTGTGTAACAAGTGATACCAACACCAAGTAAAAAAGTAGCTTATTTTCAGTTTTTCAGTGCTAAGCCAAGAGCTGAACAGACCTCATATAAAAATATTCTTTTAGCAGAGAAGGCTCCATACACAACTCAAAACGTCAAAGGAAAGGTGCCCAGAGCCTTTGCTATATCCTTTGTACACTGCCTTTGAACTGCCTATATTTACAAGACCTCTGCAAATATATAGCGCACTGGTAGCATCAGTCGAGGCTGAGGAATAACATGACATTTTTGTCTGGTGAATATATGTTGTACCTGAGGCTGGGAGGGAGGTGCAAAACCATACACACTGGCTTTGCACAACTGCTTTTATTTACCAGCTCAGGGACATGAACGCACCAGCCATCTTCCAGGGCACCACTAAGCCTGACCTAGCTGGGAACCAGGCACCAGCATATATCCATTTCAGTGGGTAGCCATAAGAAGGCCTACAGGATCCTGCTCTGATGCTGCACCCAGTCACAGGGGTATCGCTGCACAGAAATCACCGAACTCCTGGTCATGCCAAGGTGGTGCAGAGGCACTGGACTGGGCCTGGTGGGGACCTGCCTTGCTGTTAGCCCAGTTGTTAGCCAGTGCTGTTCCAGAAGTAGTCCAGTTGTGGACTGGCCCTGAAAAAGGTTCGCTGGATTCATGCTGCACTGTAGCTAAAGTATATCTTGCTAGGCACACTTTGGGTCTATAAAGAACTACTTCAGTGTCTCTTTTGCTGTTCCATAGTTAATCCACAGGACAGATAATTCAGCCCTGCCTGAAATTTGACCATATGTACAAATTAAAAAAAAATGGCAGGAAGTATCATTTTCCAACTATTTTAGCAGACAACATATAATTGATCTTTGCTGAAATTTTTCAACAGATATCACTATCATTACGATGTCACTCCAGTTGGTAAATATACGGTCCAATTAAATGTCCAGCTGGGACATACACATACCTCCACTTACCATCCTAAAGACCTGCGCTTTATTGCTGTTTGGAAAAAATAAATTACATTTTAGGGGAAAATAAAATTATTACATTTCCCCCAATTTTCTTTGTAACTATCTCTCATTGTATTATCACCTCTTTTTACAACCTATTCATGTCAGATTGCACAGCATGAAGAAAGCAAATGAGTACTGCCAATAAAATATGCCAGCTTATCTGGTGTAGTCCTAAATCTTCCTCAGCTTTGACAGCAGTTCACCTTCCAGCTAATAAGGAAAAGGAAAAATAACTCTTTTATCATATGAGAGGCCCAAAGTATGTCCTTCCCTTAGAGTGAAAAATTGCAAACTCATTACTATCTCACCGGTTTCTTGCTGTTGTTGTCTGTACTCTTAGGCCACTGAAACATAAAATGACACCTTTGCCCTTGATAAGGTGCAGCTACATTAACAATACCCTACTAATGACAGAGGAAACAGAGCATTCATATGCAACATAAAAAGTAACATTAAGTTAGAAATTTGGTGTTTAAAGATATTGAAAAGATCACAAGAGTACCATTTCATGTTTCTATATATAACTATAAGTGCATTTAAAAAAATAAACCTAAAGGAGCATCATTATCCATAGTATTACTGATATGTAGACCAAGATATACAATGTGAGGCCACAAAATGAGTTAACTGGAGTCATGGCGAGAGTGCTAGAGAATTCTGATCCACGAATCCAGCACATGGTTTGAACTCTAGACAGTTTGAAAAGCAATCAGTACATTTGAGATACTGAAGTAGGTTATTTTTATTTAAATTTTTGAGGGCAATATCTTGAAAGAATGAAGATGCTGCAAGGAAATGAACACCTTGGTACAATGCTTTACAAACATATGTTAGGTAATTCTTCGCTTTGAATATGAATTCAGATACATCAATTAGATTTAAGTTCTCTTCTGGGTATTTTCAACACATTGAGTTTAGGCATAATTAGATTTTTTTTACCCCTGAAACACTTAATCAAAGCTAAATCAAAGAAAAAAAAATCCCTTTCAGAAAAATCCTGTAAAATACAAAGAGAATACTTCTCTATTTGCAAAAGATCTGCCAGGTTTATTAAGTTTCCTTCATTTACAGGCTTGCTTGTATTTTCTTTTATCCAATTAATGCATTAAATCACTTTGATGTGTTGCTTTTTAAATACACAGTATCTGCAGTTATATAAAGTACTAGACACATCAGCACCATTCATTCTCCCAAACTGAGATAACGCTGTGCTCAACTCAACAAGTGAGATGATTTTAAGGTGAGCTGATTATTCTCCCAGTGTTTAAACAAACCTTTCATCAGTTTTAGAGCTACACTGCTGAAGATTTTTCTTCCCGAAAGAAAAATGATTGCTGTCATCAAGTTATCATGAGTCAGAGACCCTGAGTAAAAAGGGAGAGCAAGTCTTGTAAAGTGAGCGTATTTCTTCCATCTTACACATCTTTTCCAATAACTTTCAATGCAGGAAAAGCTAACATATGTGAAATCTGAGTGCAATCTTGCTAAAAGTAAGCTCTCTTCTCACTACCCTTGCACACCCAAAGGGGGATATTTATGGAACTTGCTATGCACCTGATAGAAGTGGCAGCATTCGCATGAAAACTGTAGACAAAAATAAGATGTGACTAAAATATTCAGCAACAAGCCCTTAAAAATAAGCTAATCAGTATCTACATAAGAGAGGCAACAAATCTTACCTATGAGAAGCTGAGAAGCTATAATTCTTATTATTGCTAATAAAAATCTGGCCACTTTAGAAAAATGCATATTCATATATTTAATATCTAATTGTTTAGCACATTGCATAGAAGGCTTGACATCATTAACAAAGTCTATTTCAGGGGCAAAAGATCAAAGGTATTAGAGACTTAGGTATGATTATAGACTAGACTGCTATCAAAAAGAAACCCAAACAAACCCAGAACTCAGCTCAGTTGCAGCCCAATTTCCAGTGCCGTCTTTGCCTCTAAAAAGCCAAGTCACAGCTTGCTGAGCCCAACAGAGAACAGCCAAGTCACATCTCAGGGAGACAATACAAAGGACTTATCAAAAAACCACCCCACTCCTGCCATGAACATTAATTTCTGTGCCTGTATTGGTATATTTGAGATCAGTATAATTCCCAGATTTAGGGGGATGCACTTAGGCTAGTGTTACCTATTTGTATGGAAAGCTGATGAGTTTTATTGTTATACAAAGCCTATGTAACTACATGTTAACTCAGATTTTTGCTGATGTCACTACACAGGACACACAGACACAGAGAGACTCCAGAACCCATCTCTAGAAAACATTGTTATAAAAACTCAAAAATCAGATGCGCTGCTCAACCTATGCGTATCACCTATTGGGAGCTGCTGTTTGTCGAGGTAGTACAGCTCAGAGGAACTGTTGTATGTCATTGCCATGGCAACGCGGGATGCGGCTTCCAGGCATGACGCAATCTGATTGCCCAACTGCTCCATGCACTCCTGTTCTGCCTGGAACTAAAAGCCATGCTGAGAAGGATTAGTACTTTCATTTCTTCAACTGCATGGTTGAAGAAATGAAATGGGAAAAGCTGGGACAGCCTTAATACTTCATGAGAGGTTTTAGCCTTAAGTAAAACCTCAAGCTAAGGTTATATGAAAGGTTCAAGCAGGAATATTGGACATTTCCCAATGAATCTGAAAAAGATGTATCTTCAAAGTTATACAATTTCTGTCACAGTCTATGGGTAAGTCTTTAAAAAAAAAGATTTGTATGAAGACCAACATCTTTTTTAGGAAAATAAAATATCTTTTAAAATCTTTCTTGTCTAAGATATACTTCCTACTTTTGTAAGCTCTTTCGTGTATTCTGTACTTAATGTATTTGAAAAATGAACTTGATTTATGAGTGACTCTCAGCTTGTGTCAGTATTTTCACAGTGTAAACACAGGAAGCTTTACATTAATGCAGACTACAGTTAAAATAAACTTGTCTTTCTCAACCTCCCAAGTATGCCTTTTTTCATTAACTACATGAATCTTAATGAGAGCAGAATCACTATGTAAAACAACAATAAGAATGAGCTGAGCTATCCCAGTGACTCCTGTTGCTTCCCACCCTGTTTTTGGATTAGCCTTGTTTCAGCTGGCAGTCTTATTGTTGAACAACCCGAATATAGTGTCCCATTAAGGGCTTGGCAATTACACAAAGTTAGCATAGGATAAAGCACTAGCCACTTTATCCTTCCCTTGTAATTTCTAAATTACTCTTAATTTTTAGAGATTTTTTGTGATTTCAGCTTGTTTAGAAATCCCTGTCAACAGCAGGAGCAGTTTGCACTCATTCATCCAGTTGCTTATTGACCTTTACAGATTTTGTTTTTACAATAACATTTTCTTTTCAGATTTGGTTTCTGTACTAAAAACATCATCAAGTTAACGGGAAAAAATAATAATATCCTTCCTTTAGCAATTACACAGCTTCCTACTATGTCAATCCCTTTGTTATTTTCTAAACAAATGCACAACATTTTTCTTTATTATTTCTCCATTTGCCACAAGCTGTGTCACAGGTCCTAACACTTTTCTTGGAGTGATTTCCTACCTTTTTCGTTTCTGTTAGTTTTGAATCAGCACTCATAAATGTAGGTGTAGAGTCCTTGGATGGTTATCTTTTGGTTTCTTGTCATTTCATCACATTTCTTTACTGTAGTTTGTCCTTAACCAAAATTAATAACTAATTCATTACTGGGATATCAATGCTGTGAACGTTAACACACATAAAGCCCCCTTAACACCCACCTTTGCCAGTATAAGGTAGTTCAGCTGAACGCGGAGGGTACAACATGCTATTGGGAGAACAACTCCTGTGTAGGGCTGGGCACAACCTGTTTTACATGATCAGGGCAGAGGCGTAAGTCTCTTTGAGATATCAAAATGCTGGTCTGCTGGACAGTAAGCTACATGGGATGGAAGCATGCTACATGTTCCTTCTACATCATGTTACATGTGTGAAGGGTACTTAAGCTTGTTTTTAAATTTACATGTCTCATATCAGATATAAAAATCTCCCTGTATTTTCTTGTGGGTGTTTACCAAAATGGTAGCTTTTGCAGTGCTTATCTAGATATGCTCCAGTTTGAAATTCCTACATGAAAATGTATTTCTCATTAAGAATTCACTGGTCAGCGTGGTACTTTTTATATCCCTCAGTCATCTCTTCATAAGTCATACAACATTTCTTGCAGGAAAAAACCTGAGTGTTTCAGGAAGCTAAATATCTTCTCCAACCAAATGTAGAATAAATGGATTTTCACTTTGACTGTCTTTGTGCTGTGGCCATAAAAACTTGGCAGTAGCTTTTATATATAAATTCTAAACCATTCACCTTTTTCATCAAAGGATAGAGCACCCAGTCATCCATAGGTGGCCATTTGTTGCTTCTCTTGTACCTGATTTTAGCCCACTTCTCCCTTCTCCTGCTCTCCCCTTGTCACTTCAAAAGCAGCATCTCAAGGCATTTGGGAATGTGGCTTTTTCTGAAGTGTCATCTCAGAGTTGAGAGACACTCGTGAATATAGCTAAAAGTTACCACTTCACTACTGAGTTCAGTCTCTAATTTCTCTGCAGGCGATGCTGTCTGTAAACTGACAAGTGGCTTGAATTCTCCTTGACAGAAGGGTCTAGAGACGTAACAGCCCAGAGCCACATCAGCTCTTAATGGCCAAAGTAACACTGTTTTAAAGAAGCAGATAAAAGAAATATTTAAGAGACAAAAGCTACCTCACCGACATGGCATCGTTTGTTTATGTTATACAATTTATGGCACAAACTGCAATTTTAAGAACAGGAAATATTTTTTTTTGCCAAAGGATTGTGTTAGTACACTACTTAAACAGCTTTTATTTTCTGCCTGTCTGAATCTTTAACTGGGCTTTACATTGATGTAAAACATGCTTTTGCAATTAAACTCTCTTTTTTTGAAAAAAAAAAAAAAAAAAAAAAAAGGAACCCTGAAAATTACCAATTTGCTTCCTATCTTGTCAGCTCCAGGATAAGATCAAAGGATGATTGTTAATGTGAAGAGTTGGGTGCTCTACAAAGAAAAATTCTGAGTTGCTGTTTTCCAGTACTCAAGAGACTATTCTAATAGTCTCATGAAACATTCATTTTAGTTGTTGAGCATGGACTTTTTGAGATCCCTACAACAAAACAGTGCAGAAGGAATGGTCTGTATTAATTTCATAAGAAAATCCTTTAATGAAAGTCTGGATCAACCAAGGTCACAGGAAGATTAATTTAAGATAACGTTGAAATGTGGAAGCACAAAAATGAAAAGTGTAATGTGATCAAAGGGTTGTGACATAACTCCTTTTAAGTTAAAATCATGTGAGACTTAATGAAGAACATGGCAAACATCACAGTTAAAGAGGCTACACTTAATGAAATGTCATACATTCAGAACTGAGCACAGTAAATACACCATTCATGTTTATTCATGAGGGTTGTTTTACTGATCCATCAGCACCACAGATACAACCAAGAATTCAGAAGAGTATTTGGCATAATGGCGGTCTTAACATCAAGCATTTTTAACAGCTTAATAATCTACTCTCTTCTGTGGTGCATGCCTTGACTCAAGTGCCAAGGATGGTGCTTGTTTGTATTACCAAATTAGGTTTGTTTAACACAAACTGGGTGTGTACTTGGGCAAAGTTAAACCAACCTCTACTGTGAACACCATTGCTAAATTAAATTTACTTTTTAAACATAAATCATAAATCTCTCCTGTATTGACTGGCTCATCTAAAAATTACCCATTACTTAATATATTATGACTATGACTTTAAAACAACAAATAAAAAGGAAAAGAATTCAGTGGAGAGAAAATATGATCACAATGCAGCTAGACAGGTGGAAGAGTATAAAGCAGCAAATCTGACTGCTGGATGAGAGATTATTCTGCAAAGTGTTTGTATTCAGGTCAGTGAAGGTGATATACCTAGTTAATTGGTGAATAAAGCACAGCATTGAGATCAATGAAAAACATTGATAACAGATGAGAACATAGTTGGTGCTCCACACATTTAGTGTAGCAAAACTGCAAGAGATGCAATTATGCAAGATATTATATGATACAGTGGCCTGTGATTGTAGAGGGGCTGAATTCAATGGCCCAGAGGTATCTTCCTGTTTTCACTCCTGAAAAATGGTGCAGGTATTTTAGTTAAAAAGAAGAGATGCAATCTGTGATACAGTGTAAGGACTCCAGCCATTTTGATGGGTGGTCACTATTTTGCTTCTCATTAACAGGAAATTGTCAAATAATTTCTTTTTTTGGCCCTAGTGTGCAGCAAGACTTCAGCGTTGGTCCGTTTTATGCAAAAATAAGCAGAAAACTGTAACTTGTATATGGACCTCTTAGAGTCTCTTTTTCCGTTATAGATAGATATGTTCCTTTAAATATTTTAATACTGCATGGTTTATACTGCTAAAAAGTCTGCTTTTCTGTTAAGTCTCTTGAATTCCTGGAACAGTAGAAACCATTTATACAACTGCAGAACATGTCAAATGCAGAACTCCATGGTCACAACCCTTTTCAGGTGGACACTGAATTTCTTTTTATAAATGTGTACCAATGATGCTGATCAAGATCTGTAGGACGTATTGCATTACAGATAACATGTAATAACTTAATAGTCATCTTAATGAGGGGAAAAAGGAATTATCTGGGAAGGACTAGTAAAGAGGGAGCAACTTCAGTTATAAATACAGCATTATATTACTGTAAAAAAAATAAGGATGATGAGAGGATTAGGACTAATGATCCTAGAAATGAACTCTGATTATTTCCTGGAATATCCCCTCAGTTTGACATCACCACTAGGGATGCAGAAGGATAGTGTCTAAACAAATAAAATTATTCATATCTCTGGTGCATATTCATTCTCAGCCTCTTGCAAGACCACCTGCATTTGTGAGATGTGGTCAGGCCAGCACCTCTGCAATGTGCTGGCTGAAACAGTTTCTGAGCGCTGCACTATCAGCCTTCCGACGCACAGGCTCCTTCTCTCCCTTCTCCCCCTAAAGACTTACCTGTTGCTATCCCAAACATTCACTTTAATATAAACTCCAACATTGACTCTTCATTAACGACCATCTACACCTCTTCTCTGATAAACCCAGCAATTTACTCATTATCCTCAACTGACAAAAAACCCTTGCACCACCCTGAAAGTTATTGCACCTCTAACTGAGAAAAACTTCAGCACCATTGCAGAGACAACTAGCTGTGCATGTTTTTAATATGCATTTCCATGTTTTGGGAGCCATTCTTGAGCGCGAAATTTTAAAGTTAAATAAAAGGGTGAGTTTTATCTAGAGTAAGTTTTCTACAGTGTAACAGAAGGTTGAAAACATGATGTTTTAACTTAATTTACTAGAATTGTAAAAGGAAGGCGATGCTTAATTCTAATCATCCAGTTGTAAGTAAGTGCCATCACTACGTCAGGAGTTTTCAGTGCCAACAACGTGAAACAAATTCATCTCTCTGCTTGGGAGGAAGGGGTGAGCCTGCTCTCTTCCACTGCTAGGATAATGTCACTGAGTTTGAATGAGTAACAACAGATTTTACACTGTGGTGCCTGAGATCAGAATCTGTCTCGTAATAAAGCTTCAGAGAGTTTCAGGAGTGAAAACACTACTTCTTCAGGGACTTTAAGATAAAGCGCATGTTTTAAAGCTTTATTCAGGCAGGTTTCGTTCAGGCTGAGTTTCAAAGAACCTGAATGACAAAGTGCTAGAAGGTGACTTTCTATCAAAGAGCACACTGTTATCTCTTGCTCTCACATAATAATACGCCACAAAGCAGCAGAGATTATGGACCATTTCCCTCAGTTTCGGCTCTGCCTTTTTTCATGAGTAGGGATGCCAGGTGGAGGCCACAAAGACTGGGTCTTCCCACCTTCACCCTCCCACCCTTTCCTCCCTTGACAGCCCATGGTTCTCTAGGATGCTGAGAACCTGATGATCTTTCACCACAGCAAGTGCCCTGGCATCGACCACTGCCAAAAAGACCCTGATGGAGAAGAGCCCAGTACAACAAACCAGTCCCAGGGTCTCTTTTGGAGAGAGAAAATCATGGTGGTGGGACATGGATGTTTGAGAGCAAGAGGGGAACAGAGTGAGCACAACAAGCAAGAAGCAGTGCCTGCAGCGGAAGGGAAGGACCCTGCTGCCCTGAAAGCCTCTCTCACCTGGGGAAGGAAACTGTAACACTGGTTTAACTTTCCATGTGCAGATCAAAGGACACAATCCAGCTCACAATTATTTTCCTTTTCCATTTGAAGACATTTCTCCCCCTAACCCTCAGCTCCCGTAAGGCAAAACTATCCATTTCTGTTAAGGTAGCACAGTGGCACCTGAGTGTCAGCTTTCCAGCATTTGAGTTAAACAGTAACCATAAAGAAGGGCTTGTGAGAGACACTAACTGTTCTTGATGTCAAGTCTTCCCACAATGGGGAACTGCTTTTAAATAATTTATCTGAAGAATACAATAGAATAGTTTCATGATAATTGTTTTATTTCCATGGAGAAGTGAAGGAAAAGCTGTAGGGCTTATATTCTTTACCATGACAGCTTGAGGATGCACACGAAGATTCCTATTTCTGTTTTCACTCATTTTAATTTTTCTTTCTCAGTTCTCTTAATTTTTTTTTTTTTTTGTTACCCTCCTTGTTTCTCTGTAAATTCTTTGATTTCTTTTCCTTCTTGGACCTTTACTCCAAACTCTCTGCTCTCAGTTCCTCCCCACGCTCCTTCTTCCTCCGTGCCGCTCACTCACACCTTGTTAAATGTGCTCTCTCCCATTGACCTCTCTGGGGCAGCGATAGCCGGTCGCAGCCCTTTGTAGGCAATGGCCAGTTCTCTCTTTCAGTGTGAAGGGTTTAAGCCAAGACTCAAGAATAGCCATTTTCAGAGAGGGTCAGGAATTCTAAGGGAAAACAGCAGCTGTCTCTTAGAGGCAACTGTACTGCACCCAAAGGCGAAAAGGCATTTGATCATCAGTGTCTATGTTTTGATCCAATATCCCCTCACATCTTTGGGGAAGCGTGGGAGAACCCAAACAAGGACAAACGTGTAGGCAAACCAAAATCATATGCACACTGATAAGATGAACTGGTATTTGAAAGGTGTGCCTGTAAAAATGAGGGATAAATGTTCTTGTGACAGAAAAGGTGATTGGTAGAAGCACTACTATGACCCCAGCAGAGGAGGCATATTCTATGTCAAACACTTAAATAGATTTTTTTTTTTATAATAACTTCCCCAAAAAAGGTTTCTTCTGATTCTTTTTTTTCCTTCCCTTTTTTTTTTTGGATTACAGTACTTTGCCTTTGCTGGGCATGACTCATGCACAAAAATGCGTTTATCACAAATGAAACACATTTTCAGATTTATATGCTGAGGTAGCCAAAACATAAAGCTTTTGACTTTTAAATTTTTAAAGTATTTCTAATGATGACAGAAAGGTCTGATGTGCTTGAAGATATGAGTCTCATCACCAAGGCAGCAGTAAGCTCAGGTGAAGGCATAACACACTAATTTTCCTCCATGACTGGGTCACCCTGTACTGAGGTGCAGAGGTCTGGTTATATACACACCAGTGAGCATGTATCCATAGGACCAGTGCTGGAAATGACATTTCTTCTGCATTATGTGGCCACATAAACATCAATTCATGCTTTAGAAGAAGAATGTCACATCTTTTGGAAAACATCATAGTATCTTGGCAACTTATACTGGAAACCGGAAGGTATAAAAAGAAAGTATCACCCTATACTGCCAGGGTGCATCTACTTTTCCCAGAGTACCAACTACTGGCCAGAGTGAAAAGCAGGGTGTTGGGCCAAGTACCCCACTGCTACTCCAACTGAGGAAGCAACTAACACATAAAACATTTAAGATATTTTGACAATAATTCTTATATTTCCTATTTAGGTGGCATTTGGGCTGTCTGATCATATATTCTTTTATCAAACACAGAGTACAATGAAAAAAAAAAAAATGTCTGGTAGGACAGTAAGAAGGTGTCTTCCACCTCCATGAGCTACCACACCTAAGCTGGTGTGTTTGGTGCACCAACATTTCTAGCAATACTCACTCACAGCCTCACTCACCTGATGTGCGCAGAGACAAACTGAGACCCGCTCGTCACTGTGCACTGTGCCTCTGCTAAGGGTGGTCTGCACATTATGTCCTGGAGGTACATAGCAACAAAAACTTTCACTTTGCTTTTAGGGTGTCTATAGGCAACCCAGCTGAGGTCTTATGCTAAGGACTGCTGCGGCTATCGCTGAGAGTCTTGGCAAAGGAAGCACAATAGCATCAAGTACTGTAATGCTGAACTAGCAGATTACACCAAAGCAGCTAAATTTTCTTGTGCTGCCTCTCCTTTTATTTATTTCTGTCCTGCTTGTTATCACAACTATGTTATAGAGAGTTTTCTTTGGAACATTCTTCTAAACACAATACATTCTTTATCCTAACGGAACAGTATACACGGTACCCACCATATCTCACTTCCTGTGAATAACTTCAGGAGAGAAGAGTGAGATAAAACCAGGCTACATCTCTCTAGTCAGAAAGTGGCAAAACCTCACAGAAGGCAATGCTCATGTGGATGATGCCACAAAAGTAGGAGCAGCAGGAGCTAGAAAATCCAACTTTTGTTTCCTCCTGTGCTACTGTGTCATTGTGGGAACTGGGTCCAGGTACTTAAAGATCAATCCACAAACAAATTCAAGAGCAATGACCAATTAAGACAAGTTGTTAGGAAGGGCTGTGAGATCCTGGCCATCACTAGAGAGATGACTTCAAGTTACCTCTGTATAAAAACGGTCATGTACTTTCTATTTCTCATCGTCCCAGTTTATTTTTACACTTATGAATTTGTGTAAACCCCTATTACTTTTTAGTAAAAGGAACTACAAAAATGTAAAATATTATTTGTGGAAAAGAATCATCACCACTTAGAATCTGACTTTTTTACATATCAGCAACAGGTATTTTTATACATATTTCACCATATAAGGGGCAGAGAGCATTTACTACTGTAAATTGACACTACCATTATTTTGTTGGTATGAAAGCAGCAGCAAACAAGCTTCTTCAGTTTAGTTTTGAATCCTGAGCAGAGCACATATTTCACACGGTAATAGGCAGTAACTTCCATGGACAGGGAACATAATTACAATGTCCTAGCTCCCAGTGACTGAAGGTTGTAAAGGATAATATATAGCACCTGCTAAATCTGCAGAAGGAAAAAAACACAATAAAGAGCTCCCTATCAGCACGCTCCTCCTTTTTCAGAAGGACTTTACAATAGGCGTACAGGCAAGTGTTTTAGGATGGTTACGTCACTGCAGCTGGTTTGACACTGGTATTTGATGGCTGCGGTGACAGAATGGGAGGTAATGGGAATAGACTATCCCCTCAATAGTTCCAGGTTTTAAAATCCAGCAATGCAAAAGCTAGGAAAGTTCTGAGTTAACCCTTCCTTTTCTGTAGTAGTATTTCTTACTACCCATCCCATAAAGATTCCTGGATTTCTGGGGTGCATGACTATAAAAGCAAATGATGCAAAGATATCCACTCTTCCAGAAAATCCTCATTTCTGTTCCCCAGACCTTTTTCTACTGCATCTTTTGAACAAGAAACACCAAGACAAGAGTGTCGTCTTCTGTCATTCAGGGTCTGCAGAGCTCTGAAACAGAGGCACATGCCCTTCCAGTTGCCCCAGTCACAATGAACAATTACGAACCGACCAAGCTCCTTTATTCAGCCTTCTGCCAACCCCCTCAGATGTTCTAGATTTGCAGAGTACTCCAGAAAGCTGCTGTCACAATTAAGCTTTGCCTTTAGATGCGCTTGATCCCAACCATATGATGGGGAATGCTAATTAGTGAGAAAGGCACTGTTCCTCACATCTCTTTAGGTTACGTTGATTACACCATTGTTAAAATACAAAATGCTGGAGTATATCTGACTGCATAGCATTGCAGGGTGATGCCAAGTTACCTTTTGGAGTTTCTGTCACAAAGCTGACTCTGAAAGATAAAAATCCTTGGATGAAAGGGAACTCTGCCCTGAAGGTCCTGATCCTGCAGAAGATCTGCTCACCAATGTTTCACTACAATCACTGTCACCTTCTGGACTCATCATGGCTTCTGCCATCACGGTTCACAGAGATGGGTACAACCACTTCAATAACTTTGGCCAACCTCATCAGCATTCCTGAAGATTTAAGCCACGACCTTGGGAGTGGAGTCAGATGAAGCGCATATTCAGCACAGGAGTGACATGGCTCTGTGCCCCCATCAGGACAGGTTTCTCAGCAGATGACCAAGTCAGGAGTGAAGCAATCCATACCTAATTAGTATGCTTGAATCAATCCAGACCCCAAGAGTTCCTAAATCTTTACTAACTTCCAGCAATCTTTACTTTCTATTATCTAGGACAGGCTTTTATAACTTATGTCATCTCTGTCATCAGAAAAGCACTCTAGCTGCAATAATTTTTCACACTGTACTTCACTGCAATTTATTTATTTGACTGGAAAGGAAAGGATATCTGAGAAGGAGAGCTTTTATTGTGATGTGCTCTCTATGGCAATGCTTCCCACATCCATGCCCATTTGTATTCCATCACCTCTGGGTTATGAGCATTTCTGTCAATGGGCATTGTCATGGCTGTAAAGACTTAACTACTAATACCTTCAGATTAAAGAATTTTTCCCAGGCACTTTTTTTTTGGTTCACATTTTTATAAGGCATAACAGTTAGGGGGTTTAGAGGTTCAGTGATCACCCACTGTCAATCCTATTTCCTTGTTTTCTTTGCCAGGAAGGCACTAAAATGTGTTTAACCTGAGTCCCTCTGCAAGATCAGCTTTCTTTTCCCTACTGAATGTTCTCTTTTCTCATCTCTAGAGGGAAACTTGGCACCAATTTCATCAGAGGCAGAACTGAGCCCTAAACCCCACTCTCCTTTAGGACTGTTCATATGATGATATAGATATTCAGGGTACAGATTCAGATGATCAAAGTGTCCTGAGAAAGCCACCAGCTCTGACTACTTCCTTCAGCAGTTTTAACCATGGGAATATTGGCTACGTTCTTTATGGTAGATTTGACTAATGTTGGGATGAAAAATAATTCCCTTTTTGTAGTAGGGAGACTGATGAGATCAAGAGTATCTCATTCCATAGGCATCTGGATATGCACCTTTGTACAACATGCTTCCCCGGCATCAAATTCTGACTTCACCTGGACCAAAGAAAGGCCAGGTGGTAGAAAGTATATCTCACTGTCCCAGAACATGGAGCTAGGGCAGGAGTGGAAAACCACAGATGGTTGGCAAGGTCAAATCAAAGAAGATGTATATAAATAAAGTAGTTTGTGAGGGTCAGGAAAAAAGTATAAGAGGAGAAAACCAAAGAATTTAGAAGGGTGACAGGGAAAAGATGGTAAGGTCAGGTTAGAAATATCTTGCATCTTTCCAGACAAGAGCGGTTTTCTTTCTTCAGCTGAAAAAGTCAACCTAACCTTCCATGCTCAGAGAAGGAACAAATCCAGCCAGTACAGGTTTCAGCTAACCCTACAGTCAACATTTAATTTTCTACAGAATAATGGACAGTCACTAATACTTGTGTATGCTCTGTATATAAACTCTGAAGGCCATCACAAGAATCAGCTTCCCCTTTATACTACAGTATAGTATAGTTAGGAGAAGACTGTTGCAACAGTGACAATAGATAGATCTGTCTCTGAAATTTTTGTCTGGTGCTAGAAACAAACACACTTGGGTCTGGAATGTGGTATATAAATGTGGAAGCAATGACAGAGGAACAGCTGGGATGTTCTTATTAAAAAAAAAAAAGTAAATTCTGCTGACCATACTCTTTGGGCTACAATCAGCTCTGTTATAGTGATATCATTTACAACAAACTTGATTTAAACTGGTTGCATTATGGCAACCGGGAATACTATATGGCCTTTAATGTTCTTAAGCTTATTTTGCAGTGAGAGCATGATGGTTTTTGTACGGGCATTTGCTGCTGAAATGGGAAATAGGTGGGCTGTTTGCTGAGTCTGTCAGCTGGAACACTGACAATCGCTACTTGGACTGCTTCAATGTAAATATAATTTTCTCAGAATTCAATACTCTGGGTCTGATTCTTCTTTAATGTTAGTATACGTTAATCCACTTCATTCTTCTTCTATTTCATTACATCACAACAAGAAAACAATCTTGTCCTTTATGTTTAACCATAGGATGTATTTACACAGCTTGTAGAAAGTGATGGTGAGAAATTTTCAAAGTGCCACTATTTTATTTCTAGCTTTGTTTTCCCCTCCCCCTCCTCAGAGGTCCAGTGTGTCAGTGCTGTGCCCTGAGAAAATGTGTATTTGCAAGCAAAGTCCCTGGGCAGTTTTCATTTCCTAGTTAGACTAAATGTCAAAAGTCTTGCTTTGTTTCTTAAATCAGATTTTCACTGTTAAAGCCCACCTTAAGCCCACCTAATAATCACGCAATCGATAGACAATACTACTAGTTGGACATATATGTTTCATCTGGGTTAAGTTTGCTCATTTCATTTCTTCTAGAAACTTTTCTGCCTGTGTATCTTCAGTCCAGTTTCTCTAAATGTGTCCAGTTAAGTTCTGAAATCTAATCTGTTCCTGTTCAGTATTAGACTCCCATGCTTTCTGACTATGTACATACACATCTGGAAAGCAGCCTGATTTTGTTTAGTTTCTAAAACCGCAGCTGCATTCTCCTATTTTATAACTATGGTCAATGTGAATAAGGCATCTGGAATCTTTCTGTCACTCAAACCACTTTAACTCTATTTATTTCAAATATCTCTCATTGACATTTCTGCTTGTCTCATGGTTTCCAAGATGTTTGTTTTCTTTTTCACATTCCCACAGTGCAATTGTGTCACTTTCCATGAAGCAAACTGTTTACTACTGTCAAATTATCTACCTGTACAAAAGCAATAATGGAATCTGCATGTGGTGTTAAAGTTTCATTTTCGCTCCTCTCCAGCAGTAGTAGAATTTTATACCATAACTTCAAGCATTTAGGTCTATGAAAATTAATCTAAAAAGACTGTAACAAGTCTGGCGAGTAACATTTGGGTGGTTTTATAAGTACTCCACACAACATGCTTTCTAAGCACCGACTAAAATGTAATGCCTCTTGCAATGGGTGAATGGTATAATATTTATACAGGGTTTTTTTTTCCTATGAGGGAAGCTTTTAATGTTTTTCTTTTCTTGCTGAAATCATATTTGTAATACAGAGAAATTATTACCTTAAATTGGAGAGAAAGTACAGGAGTTCAGTAAATACGGTGATTTTTCAAAAGCATCCATAGGCATTATTAAGCAGCCACAGAAATAAGACCAGCCACATATTCTGGAGAGGATCTGTACTACTCACAGCTTCTCACAGCCATCCTTCTGCCTCCTACTTACCTTACTTCTGTGCTATGGAGCCACCTTAACTCAGTGAACATTTAAAAAAGCGGTTTCCACCAGGGCAAACTTCTTTGCTGCCCTACAAATCACCTGGCAGAGGTCACTACGGAGAAACACGGGCCCCTTCCTCACTCCCCTGCCTTCACCCCCCACATGCACAGACAGAGGCTTCTCCCACCCCTGAGCTGCAAGTTCTGCTGAAGAACGTTAAAGCAGAGCTGCGGTGTCAGGCTGAATGGCCATTCGATATGGGGCTCTTTCCAACAAGCACACTTATAGTACAATTAAAGGAGGGCCTTCCTCCCTCCTCCTCCTCCACTTGGTCTTGTAGTATCTGAATGTGAACTTCTCCCTTGGATAAACAAACACGTGTACCAATAGGTATACTTCTGGTCTTTAAAGAATCTATTCTTGTGTCTTTTTTTAGGATTTTCAGTTTTACCTGTCAGTTACTACTGGATGGCATTTCTTCTTCACCTGTATCGTGGGTGGCACATTATCTAAGACACACGTTTTTCAACCCACTTACCTAATTCCAGCAGTACAGGCAGAAGCTGCTTTATTAGCAGTATTTAGACAACTCATTTGCAACAAACATTTTTTTTTAATTTTTTTTTTTTTTTGGTGAGCAGTAGCATTGGCATGAGGTTCTGATTTCAGGTAAAACAACCCTTGCCCACTACAGCCCCTCAGCTAGTCAAACAGTCAAAGCAAGCAAAGCAAAACAAGCCAGTCAGACATTATCAGAGAGAATGGTGATTAGAACAAACAACAATACAGGGGAAAAATGCATGGCTATTCAGAAACTGTCTTTTGGGGACTGGAGAAGAGATATGGAGCCATTTTTCACTAGGTTCACAAGAAAATGTCAGCACACAGATGCTACTGTACTGTCAGATTGCATCTTAATTTGGCCAAAGGGGACCCAGGCAGTCACCCCTCACAGACAAATTTTAAAGGCCCATTACAAATCTGATTTATTGGTTGCTAAGAATCTCCCTGCTATGGTCTGCAGATTTTGCATGGCAGGGAGCTGAAATCCAGCTACAGATAAACGTATACTTCTCTTTATGATTTAAATCCATCTGAATTCAATATTTCTTGGACATCGGTCAAGCCTCCCCCCTGTTTGCCCACCCCTTTTCCTCCTAATACCTTAAGGCAGTTTACTTCAGAATGAAGTAGAGCATTAACCTGCACAAAATTGCTAATTTACTTATAACTCTCTTGCTGCCATTAAAGAAAAGAGAAAAAAAAAAAAAAGAAAGAAAAAAAGGAAATTCCTTTTGTTCTAAAAAGGCAAGGAAAAAATTTCAGGAACAAAAGAAATGCATCTGCCCTGCAAGAGAAATGAGAAATTGCTGGGATTTGTTTTAGATGTAACAACATGCTGGTGTAACAACAACCATTCAAACAAAAATGTTAATTTGCTTCTGCCTTTCAACCTTTTTAAAAATTCTGTTGGCTTTTTCCTAAAAAAAAAATAAAAAATCACATTCCTTGCCTTCAGTGAAAAGCCAAAGATCGTAAGCGTGAAATGCATTTGGAATTGCTGAAGAAACACCATTCAAACTTGCTCTACTTGAGCTGCCCATTGTTACAATTCAGACAATGTACAACAACAATCACAGCTCAACTTCTAACCATGCCCTCATCACAAGAAATTGAAAGTCAACAGCTCTTTTTATTTCCATAAACATCATAATCAAAGCCTTCATTTGCAGTTTCCCTGGCAAAATCCTAACAGCATCGGAACCGTCATCTGACAATTTATAAAAGAAGCATGCAGTTCATCTTAAAGCATGGTGTTTCGTACAGGAACTATTCTAAACAAAGACAACATCAAAAGCAACACAAGAATCACGCAAAGCAAGTCCGACTCAGCCCAAGTTTGGATTCAACATCTGGCCGAACACAGCAGTGCCTCTAATTTTGATTTTGTTCTGGGAGATTAAAACCCATCTAATCTCTTCAGCTGACCCCACCTCAGGTCCCAGCTATACTGCTTTACAAATCGGGGGGGGGGGGGGGGGGGGGGGGAAGGAAGAAAGAGAGGCAGAGCCTTATCCCACCTTTCCATGGCTCTCAGCCCGTCTGTCTTCGCATGATCCGCAAACCACCTGTACTGATCCAGCCCATTCTGGGGGCAGAAAATCTCTTCCCGGTAGATGTAGTCTCAGCTGTGCTTTGGTTTTTCGGCACGAATGTCTAGAATCTTCTGCTTAAACCAGACACAGCAACACAAAACTGCAGCTGAGCTCTTTTGTTTTCCCTCCTCTCCGGGGCTGAAGCGGCGGCACTCCCGGCGCCCGGCTCCTGTCCCCACCCCCGGCGGCCGCCCGGCCCCGCCGCCCCCGGCCCCGGCAGCCGCCCCCACCCCAGCCCTGCCCAGCACCCGCCGAGATTCCTCAGCAAAAGGGGCAGCTTTGGGTGGCGGTCAGGTGATCTTCCTGTTAAAAACAGAAAGGATGCTCGGGGATGGAGTGCCTGCATCCGTGGTGGTTTTCAAACTAGCCATTTACATTACAAAGCAGGGAGAAAAATATAGCTCTGAGGAGGTCACTGGGCATTCTTCTGCTTTCCAGTTCTCCTCTAGCGACCCACAAAAGCAGGCGCAGTGGAAAGACATGTAATTAAACTTTTCGGTGGTTATAATCACACATAGTTTGTATACCATGACAGTCCTAAATATTTAAAAGTAGGGGCTTATTCCTAAATAAACATAATTATTTTCACATGTTCATAGCTGCTATGCTGGTTCTGTAAGTCCCTTCACAGCTTCTTCCCAACCATATTTTTTTTACTATATGATCTTTAAATATTTATGCTGAAGCCATATTTAATATCTCAACAGTAAATGGACCATACCCAAGTGAAAACAATTATTAGTTCTTTACTCACATTATTACATTGTAATTCAAAATATCTTTGACATAAGGGCCATTACGTGTAAACCTGACTTTCTGAATTGCAGCTTATCCAATGGCCCCATTCCCTGGGATTACCCTGATTAAAGCTACCATACTGTGCAGGGCTTTGGAGCTTAGACTCTAAAAGATTGAAAGAATGAAACTGTAGCCCCAGATTCTGTGAGAGTCCTAGTTATTGCCAAGTTTTCAGAAATACCCAAATATTTTTAGCAAAAGTTAGATTTGCTTGCAAACAATACATTGCAAGCAAATCTTATAAAAAACAGAGATTGTAAATCTTGATAAAATACTGAATTCTTAACCCCAGTTGTCATTAAAAAATTTCTATCAGGTTTAATGAGACCAGAATTTCACTCAACCTATCTCCTTTGCATTCATTATAAAATGTTAGCAAACAGGAAACATTTACAAAACTAGGCACAAAGGGTAAAGTAGGTATCCACATTTAATCAGTCTTTCTGAGAAACTTTAAAGTTTGTAGATGTAACACATCACCTATTCCAGAACAAATCTAAGCCCACCCTCCTATGACCATATTCTTAAAGACTCAGGTTAAAAACATAAACCCTACTCATTCATCTATGGTCCAGCACATGTGCTTCTAATGCTTCCCAATGTTTCCAACAATACCATAAATAACCACTTACCAGCCTCATAGTAACTGCAGATCTGGCCAAGACCACAGTTCAGTCCCTCTGGCACTACACACATAAGACAAATTTCCACTTTTTGCTTTCCATACTGTCAGTCTTATGATGTAAGGTTATTCTCCTGATAATCACACAAAGGGGCAACCTGAATTTGTTTTAGGATACCAAGGAAAAAGAGCTATATGAGATACCATGGATTATCTGCACTGTATTACTACGTGTTCTCTATGAGACCCTTACCACCAACTTTTTCTGTCTTGCTCTGACTTTCAGAGACTTAAGGTTTTTAACGCTGACACATTCTTGCTAGTAATGCTGCAGTAGGAGTGCTTCACATAGCCTGTCATAGCCAAAGTTTCTCTCATAGTCCATGAGCTTTCGGGAGAAGACAGTACCAACTCCAAGGGGCTGCTGAAATTCCCGTAACTATAATATATGAAGTTCTTTCAAACTAGTTTTCGGCGGGGGGGGTGGGGGGAAGGAAAAAAAGAAAAAAAATCACTGGAGTTTTGCCTGTGCTAGATTCCATTTAATTTTATGTTGAAAGAACTTCAGAAGTGGGACTCTTACCATGCCACAGTAAGCATATTCTTGAAAAAAAATATTTAATGTCTTGCACACTTGAACACCTTTATGATGATCCCAGCAAGGAAGGCTGTAGGAACCGACAGAATCCAGAAGAACCAGACAATTCCACCTCCATCATCTAAGTTTCTGGATGTAAGTGGAATTCTGCAGGTTTTTGGGACTCTGTATGGGACATGTAGTTACTCTGTTAATAGGCTTTTCTCTTCACACCCTTGAAGCAGCAATAGTGAAAGAAGGGTAATGACATATATTGGCTAGAATGAGTCAAACAGAAAAGAGTCAGCTGAGAAAATAATCTGAAGAGGCTTGCAGGGACAGCCAAATTGTATTTCTTACTCTAATTTCTTCTGAATTCATAACACAAAATTGTATACATATTGCTGTTTTCTTACTTGGGTATCAGCAACTGTCTTTTATTGCTATAAAGTCAAAATAAAACTTGTTTTTAGGAAAGAAATAGGTCTAAACTACCATTGCTCAAAAGGCAGCTAGACACCATTATCCTGCCAGACACTTACAATGGTTGCAATACTGTGTAAATCCTGGGGCTGCTTAACAAAATTTCCAGCCCCAAGTCAACTCCTAGCATGCAGTTGTGTCACTCTGCACACAGGAATCTTGTTGAATGTGATGGGTTTCTTGATGAGCAAGAAGATCACATCTTATGTATGCTTATTACAGCCACCAAAAACGTTAGGTTTAGCAAAGCAGAGCATACTCTAGATTTTCAACAATGAAAAGCTGTGGTCACCCACCTAGTGCTAAATATAGTTTATGACTCTCAAAAGACAGTAATTCAATTTCTAAGAAATAAAGCAATGATTTTAGACTTCCCATAAAGCTTTGTATAATGTCTGGGATGCCGTACAAGTTGACAGGAACAAGACATTCTGAATATACATGTTGATGCAGTAGTAAGTAGAGGTCTAATCCACAGGAAGAAACTGGAAGATTGCTTTCCATCTAAAGGGTATATGCACACATACACACATACAGATGTATATACACATACATGTATATGTAATTAACAAAAATCATATAATAAATATGGATGAAAACCTGTCTCAACCATGCAGATAATTACGTTTTAGAAAAAGTGTGCAGTAATACTTATCAAAATAAAAATCTCCATAAACTGATACTTTAGTTAAGAAGTAAATATGGTATTTTTAACCATTAAGTCTATCACCTGTGATCCTTTGAGAGGAATTTGAAGGTTTCCTGGCAGAAACACTATTTTTAAATTACACTCTTTTAAAAAGAGCTTTAATTTGAACAACAGCACATAAATAATCAAATTATTGAGGCATGACGAAAATAAATTAATGGTCTACTTTGCTATAGAAATAGTCTCAGTATTTGCAATGTTAATTTCAAAACAGTAAAAACATGCATACATCAACATAAAGTAACAATAAAAATCCCTATTTTATTTGTAACACATATCAGCCTTAAGGCTGATTTTATTCCTGAAAGAAGCTATAGGACTAGGTTGCATTTTTTTTCAGTTCATTTATATGCAAGTCAAAAAGGTACATGATTAAAAATGAAACTATGTCCCATCAGTAGGAAAAATGATATGTCATGTAAGTGTATTTATAAGGTGTTTTTGAATTTGTGCAGCAAACAGGCATGAATGCTGTCCTTTTCCATTACTCTTCAGATGTAGGATTTGCAAGTCTGTGTTTCAAAACTAATGCTAAGGAGCTAAAACACTCTTCACTTCAGATCCTTTACATCAATATTACTGATCAGTGAAAATATCCAAGTGCATACAAGTTACACATGCAATTTATACAATGGAGAAAACCACTACAAAATTAGCACTGACAGTATTTTAGGTATCTTGTACCTTCAGAAATACTGTAAGTTACAATCACGAAGGTTAACAATTTTGGAATAGATTTGGCTTGGTTTTTGGATGTACCTACAGTCCTTTGTGCTCATAGCAGAAAGATTGCCAGGAGGAAAAAGAAAGAAGGAAGGCTGAGGTAGGGATGCGGTCCTATTCCAGTGATATTATACATAAGCCATTTGACATGTGTGGGCTGGACCCATGCTAGGGATAGCATTTAATGCAGGCCTCTCTATGGAATGGATTAGTCTTTATCTTTGACTTTAAAACAGACATAAGGAACTGAGAGATGACGAGCAAGGTTAATACAAATATTCTTTGAAGCTCCTGGTATTTTCTTGTCAAATTATGGGAAGCCACAGGAGGAGATTATGGAAACTTTCCCTTCTTCGAAAAACACATGAAAGACAAAAATAGAAGAAATGAAATTCTTTTGAGAGTGAGGAGGAAATTTACCATCCTGCCTGCTAGAATGTCCATACCGGTTTTTTGCTTATAGGAGTGATACAGGAGTGACATCAGCTCTTGGGCACTACTAAAGACACTGCTTGAGCAAAATGGAAACTGAGTGGATAGATACCATTCAACATTGATGTCAACAGCAGACCCTTATTTGCTGCTTCAGAAGACTGTGATAGAGGAAACCTCTTAACAATATAAAAATAAAGGTCTGGCTTGAGTGTAGCAACTGAAATATCTCATAGTCTTTTCCTGAATCAGGAATTCGATAGCAATGTCCTGGCTAGAATCTAGAGCCAGGATAAATGTTTTGCTGACCCAGACTAAAGAGAGAAAGGTTTTATTCTTTACTTTGGCATAAACACACATGTGTACATGTGTGTGTATATCCGTGTGCATGACCATTGCTCTGGGTAATTGCCATCAGTCTCAAAAAAAGTAAAATAGGACATATCCCTCAGAGTAACACAATACAGTTAAAAAAATAATATAATAGATAACTGACTTTTGCGTCTAACCTGTGTTCAGTGCTGCTGTTAAGCTCTACATACATATTGCATTCCATCCCCGAAATGGCAGTCATAGCCTTGCACAAAATTTGTAGAGGGTTCAGTTCAGTTCAATTCAATACAATTCTATTTGTAGAGGGCTTGGGGAATGGAATGCGTAACTTCCACCCAAACTTTTACAAAAGCTCTTGCCAGCTCATTTGCCAACCAATTCTGAGGTGTGTGTTTCAGAGAAGACCCAATGTCTACATCTAACTGCTAAGCACAGTAGTCTTAATAACTGGCAGAAACAGGTGGGTAGTGATGGAAAACAATACACGTAAAAATTTCTGGTTTATATTTTGGAGGACATTCATTTAACTTTCTTGGGATAGTTCAACTGTTTTTCCCTGAGATTGTACTAGTGCCTGTACAGGCCCATGATGAGACGTAGAAGATAATTATAGTCCTCTCCAGACAGTGTGTTCATTAAGCATGCTATTTTGGGTAAGTAAGTTTTTAATTGGTTTCCAGTGCCTATAAGGAGGATGGCCTATGGTAGTATGGCAGTGAGGATCCGCATCCCTACTGCTTTCCTCTGTTGGAATTCAATAAAGTTTAATTGGATTACAATGGGGGTAGCCACAAGATGTCAATTACCGGTATATTCACAGTGTGGACCTCTTCTTCCAGTGGCACTTGATTGACTCACTCCACACACTTCTCTTATTACAGGACCTGTTCCCCTTCTTCCCAGAGAATAAGTATTGTACAAAGATGCCATACTCTTTATTAACAGCAGCATAAACACACAACTCTTGTGGCGCTGCCTACACAAATTAAAGCTCTACCTGCTCTCAGTTTACAGCATGCGACCTACTTTATTGAAAGCTAGTTCTGGAATGCCCTTCTGCATCTGTGACTTTGCCCATGTGTGTGTGGATAGTCACCTTCCCCATAACTGGGTGTGCTGGTTTTGCCTGGGATAGAGTTAATTTTCTTCATAATAGCTAGTATGGTGCTATGTTTTGGATTTGTGCTGGATACAGTGTTGACAATAAAGGGATGTTTGTTACTGCTGAGCTGGGCTTACACAGAGCCAAGGCCTTTTCTGCTTCTCACCCCACAGCTCCAGTGAGTGGGCTGGGGGTGCAGAAGGAGTTGGGAGGGGACACAGCTGGGACAGGTGACCCCAACTGACCCACAGGATACCCCACACCGTATGGCGTCATGTTCAGTATATGAAGCTGGGGGAAGAAGAAGGAAAGGGGACATGTTTGGAGTGATGGCGTTTGTCTTCCCAAGTAACCGTTACACACGATGGAGCCCGGCTTTCCTGGAGATGGCTGAACACCTGCCTGCCCATGGGAAGGAGTGAATGAATGACTTGTTTTGCTTTTCTTGTGTGTGCAGCTCTTGCTTTAGCTATTAAACTGCCTTTATCTCAACCCAGGAGTTTTCCCAATTTTACCCTTCTGATTGTCTCCCCCATCCCACTGGGGGGAGTGAGCGAGTGGCCGTGTGGGGCTGAGCTGCCGGCTGGGGTTAAACCATGACACTGGGAAAAGGTATCAGTTTATGAATTATGCAAAACTATTATTTGTCCAAGGGGAATATATACATATTTTGGTTTGTTCATATGAGAAAATTGATAGAATAGTTTGGAAAGAACCTCCCTGGGTTTCAACTGTGCATGTGAAATGATCAAATAAAAAGAATCCCTTAACCTATCTTTCTGATTGTTAACTAGTCCTCTTTTATCTGATTTATGATCTGAAACCATATAGACACCAAATGCTTTTGTTAAAAGCACTTAGTATGTTACAAAACAAATTAACAAAGACCATTAAAACTGGCCAAAGAATTGGCCAAGTCTCCTTTAATATAAATCATATTTTGATGAGATAAAATTTTGAATAAAAAATAATATTTTGTGTTTGTTCTTTCTTCTGTTAGTCAAGCTCCATAAGTTTTGATTTGTAAAACTTTTCATGGAGAAAAACAATTTACTGTTTTGTCCTCTAAAGGACAACTAAGGTATAAATCTGAAAAATCACAGTGATTGCGTCAACATTAATAATGGCGTGACTGTGTTTTCACTCCAATATTATTTCATCCTGATCTAAGAAGAGATGAATTACACATTAGCAAACATTCCTTAATCCTTTGTGTAATACTGATTCTCCACTAGTAGGCATGAAACAGAAAGAATAAGAAAATTTAAATTTGCAGGAGAAATAGATGCAATATTATAAAATAGCAGGGCTCTCGACTGAGCCTTCTTACACCAGTGTTACTACACAGTGATTTCAAGTTATTTAATATTTGTTCACCTGTATGTTTGCTCAGCACTCACTAGTGTCTATATATGAAACAAAACTCTTTTAAAACACTTCCCAATTTAAACTACAAATTTTACATTAATAACATGCTATTAACAAAATTTTAAAAATCAAATTTCTAAGCATGGAGTCTATTAATTTATTGCCGTTTCCATTCATCATTGTTATAAAACATGCTGTTTATTTATTTGTTTGTTTGATGTCATGATAAAGGGACTTACAAAAGAAAGTAAAACCCAGTTTTGTATTCTTTTTGTATGTGCTTTTTTAAATATACCTTGTTGAAATGACTTATATTTATATGGGGATGCTACAGTACCTTTGTAAAAGAAAATGGAAGTCATATACTATGTGCACAACTAAAAAACTCCACAGTTTGCTAGTTAACAGAATGGTAGTCCATTCACTATTTTAACTCTCAGGGTTACTCAACAAAGACTATAATTTTTGACTGAAGCCAACAAGAATTTTACTGAGAAGTGGCTGACTTTAAATTTCAGATGTGTTTGTTCTGGATCAACCTAACAATCAGAAATTATTACACATTCTTTTTCCCCCCAGTCATATACGAGGAGGGGGTAAGCATTTTCCATACTGTTGCTCTTCCACTCTAAAACTCCCAGTGTGGGGAACTCATTGGGACCTCTACAGGCTAGCAGTTTAAACCAAAATTCTAGACTTTTTGTTTGTTTGGTCAGTAGCTCTTACTAATGTAATGAAATTCCTCAAAAATATTAAGAAAAATTAAGTATATATTTGTAAGTATGGGGTAGGATAGACACTTGGCGGATCAGATACTTTCAAAATTATTTTACTTCATCTTTCTTCTTATATTTTCTGCATTTTAGCTATATGTGGTAACATTTTCCAGTTACTAAAAATGTGGTCATATTATTATTAATAGCATTTAATCAATCTTTGTATTCATATGCTCTTTTATAATACATTGGTTTGCATATTATATACATTTTAAAGTAGTCTGAAGAATATCTTATCTCCTATATGAACACATAAAGCTGATATTTTCAATTTTGCATGTAAATCAATTATTGGATAGCTGTGCAACAGAATGTCAGACTTTTTCTGGTAAAATTTTTATTTTTTTCTTTCTAGAGGCATTTGCCTAAAAAAAGCCTTGCATTCATAGTGTACACAGTAATATTCCATCTAGTCATTAATAGTCAAACACACACACACAATGGCACATCTGACATAGGCAGCTGAGTTGGGAATTGAAACCATAATAATTAACAATAGATTTCCTGATCTCACCATGACAAGTAAATGAAACACTCTGCGGTGTGCTTGCCCACTGGAAGAGGGAATTAACTCAGTATGAAAAGCAGAATGGAAGCATATCACTGATTAGATCTAATGCACAAGGAATGCAACAATGGGAAGCTTGTGTCAGCAGAACACATCAAACTCTTTTCTAAATATTGTGCATGAGCATGCAAAACCGCACACATACATATTGCCTATAAGAACCATAGTGAAACAGCACAAGCTGTACAAAGCGCAATCTCAACTCCAGCAAACAAATAAATGGATATATAAATAAATAAAATTATTGTATGTTCGTACTTCCTATAAACAATTTAACCTAGTACTTAAATTTCTTCAGGAATTATGGTCTCGTTCCCTCCAGGTTTCCTGCTCAAACGACCCCTCTGTTCGTCGCTCCGCCACTGGAGCTCGCGGTTCTTCTCCGCTCAGGACCTTGGAGAGCAACCGGAGCCGCCGCGCCCGGCGCGCCGCGGGAGCGGCCCTGCCACGGCGGGAATAAACACCGCCCGGCGCTTTCATCGCACACCAATTACCATCCTCTCTTCTTCTGTATGTCTCTTACGACCGCTCCATCTTTCTTTTCCTCAGCCTCAAATCGTTTTTTTCTTTCATAGTGACATTTACCGTTGAAGCAACTTTCCCATTTGTCAGAAGCAACATGTTCTCCCTCTTTCTTCAAACTCACGGCATTTTTTGTTGTTGTTGTTTATATTTAATGCTGACAATATCATCATGGAACATGCAATAGAAGCACTGTATCAAGCATTACGCATCGTTGTTTTAATATGTATCCGAGTCAAATATACTGCATTCTTTTACACTGTGTACTGTTACAACACCTGCCTTATAATAACTCTGAATAAAAAATTATTGTGATCACAATCATATAAATTAATTCACTACAGATGTAACAACAGAGTTGTAGTTACTAATTTTCTTTCATGTATTAAACACCACTGAATGATTCAGATTCTCTTCAAAGCTTGAAAGACCAGTTAAAGTTTGAAATTATAACTAAAAACCTGGTTCTGCAAAAATTTACAAAGTTGAATAATCCCAGTCAGTTCACTGGAAGTGTCCACCTGTACAAAGCCACATGCTATGTCCTTGCAGGATCTGTACCTAAATTATTTCATTAAGGCTCAGAGTTTAATTAACTCTCAGACAGATACAGATCAAGAATGATTCCCAAAAGTCAGTACAGATTCATTGGTGTAACTCAGTGAAATTTTTTGTGTTGGTTTCTTAAGGAAAATTAGGTTTCTGCAATGGTTTTATGAGAAGGAAGCAAGAAGGGAGGAGAGGAGAATGTAGGTATGATATATATGCATATATGCATTTGTTTGAGCATCATTCAGTCTCCCCTACTAAGCTTGAGCACAATGGCCAATTTCAAATTATTTTTATAGTGCAATTGATATCTTCAAGGTATCAAGTTTTTACAAGTTTTATGAAGATACAAAGGGGTAGGAGAAATAAGGAAAGGCTGAATAAAGAGCTCATTCTGGAGCTCAAACACAGGATTTGTAAGAAACCAGTTCTGTGGATTTGGCAGCATGGAAGCATTCTTTCTTTTTTAAAAGGTGGGAGAGTTCTGAAAATATATTTCACATCTCTCTTTTAATACTGTGGCTTTTGTACATGGAATTCAGAGTGCATCTTCAGCAATGGCCTCCCCATCAGAATAAGAATCAGAAGTAGCCTCTCTTTCTTCACAACAAACAAAACACCCATGTAATGTGCTTCAGAAGACTCAGACACAAAAAACATCCTCAAATGAAAACAGTCAAACTGTTGAAATATTGTGAAGAACTGCTTATACTGAAATGCTGTGAAGAACGGCTTATATTTGCTCCAAGGCACCTTCTACCAGAAATCCACTTTCGATCACAGCGCTTCTCAATACACAGTAGGGGAATCAGGCATTGTAAAATGGGAGGTCTGAAGGGTAAAGCCATTTTTTCAAAACCCTATTTTCAAAACAAAAAAAAAAAAAAAAGAAGAAGCAGCATGGATCCTTTAGACAAGAAGGAGGAAGTCAAAGTCGCATACAAATGCAGTCACATTCAATCACCATCAACAAATTACAAATTATAGCCTTAATCTGGGTCACTCAGAACTCAATTTGGGCTAATGTATATGTCATTACATAACCTGGCAACTGTGGATGAAGAAAGTCCATCTGGGTCCAGTCAGTCCCTGAAGACAAACTTCATAGGTCTGAGGTGAATGTTAGACTCTACAAAGCACGTTGGGCTGAAGGAGAAGCTCTTTCTTGGGGAGATCTCACAACGGCACAAAATCATAGGTCCTACTTCCATATGCGGTGAAAGAGGAAGGCAAGCCATCCCCATTACAAGGCCAGTAGTTGTTCATTGTGCCATTATTATTACTGAGATGCCATGCCTTCAAATTCAAAAGCAGACCAAATAAGGCCACTCACTGTATAGGTACTGAGAGTGAATGTCACATGGGAACCAAATCTGATACAGTATGCTACTAATAAATAGCATTTCACCTCTAATGGTTCTTGTTTTATCCGAGCACAAATAAAAATGTTTTTTCTAAAAGTGTTTCTGATGACTTGGTTATGATGGAGACCACAACTTACCCATAACCCACCAGAAGTGTTATTTTCTGTAAGGAATCTAGAATTAAGCAGCCCTGCATTTGGCGGAAGAAACTGGACAAGTGACGATTTTAAAGAAAATCTGTAAATTCAAATGTTATCATGTTTCTGTAAATAACACCCACTACCTTGTTTTGTCTTGCATATTACAAAAAAAACCCAAACAATAAATAATTATCTGTATTTCTGCTAATCTGAGCTAAAAGTTATGACTGGTACCAGCTAGTGAATGGTATCAATAAGAAGACCTAGGTAGTTAAGATTTCCTAGGTTTTATATTCTATGCAATGGGAGCATTAGAAACAGTTCAAATACAGATGAACACTTGCAGTTGCTATATATAAAACTCAGAAATAATACTCAACCTCAATCTGTAATGACAGTTTAGGTGGAAATTCTATCTGATTTACAGTTATGAGGTGGCATGCAAAGCACACAGCTTACAGTCTCCTCAGCTTACAGTCTCCTCAGAATGTAGGTAGCTGCAGCTGCTGATTTTCCAGAATATCAGGCCTTTATCCAGTTGTCAGACTCAACACCAAGAGCCTAATCTTACTTTTTCCTCTACTGTATTTTATTTTATTCTGTGGAACACCTTCTCACATGAAGAGAAACCTATTATTGACATACATGTCAAGATTTCTAATATCACAGTTTACCTCACTGCACCTGTTTTCCACTGAAAAGAAAAATTCTTGTGAACAAGGGTTACATATACCAAAATTCAGAGCACATTCATTCAACCTTTCCAGTATTGAATGCTAACTTACTTTCTGAAATGAAATTTGATAAAATAATTTTTGAGAACTAACTTCTGAGTATTGTTGCTAAAAACTCTTTATAGCCTAGCAAGCACAAAATACAAACAGAAGATTGTATTGCAAATCTTTCTGGCTTGCTACTCCATTAAAATATGATACAGAAGGACTTTTCATTGTAACAAAAGAATAGGACAAGAGTAACTTATCATTGACTACCCCTAAATGAGAGCTGAAACCTTGGCTAGATTATAGATCTTGACTTCTGGTCTCATGTTCCCTAAAGGATTCATAAGGGGATTTATGGATTTTTGTCTTTTAAGCAAGTCTCATCTCATTCCAGTAATGGTACAGGGAACAGTTTTTATATATAGAATATTTAGGGTATTTTTAACTGTGAATAAAGAACAATAGTTATTCATAAGTACTGGGATGTACTGCAGATGCTACATTGAGCTTTTGCCATACTTTTTCTGCTAGTCAAGTTTTTCATGGCATAGTAAAATATCCTATTTTACAGATAGTCTTAGATAAGGAAGAGTTGCTTAATCAATACAATGATCTTATTGCTAGTAGAGTAGCATATTGAATATGACTGGCATTTCATCTCAACAGGAAAACCAGATGACTGAAATGTGAAGAGCTTATTTCTTTCAAACCAGGCTCCAGTCAGATCAAGTATAGTCTGAATTGAAAACTAGATAATGAATAGCTGGATTGCTTCTGTCCTCTCTTTCAGAAGGTCAAGCAGGATATATTGGGAGGAACTTCTTTCCTCTTTAGGGCATGGTTAAAACTATCATCTATGTGGCTCATTTCATGAGATAAGTATCCCACAGGGAAGGAAAAGAATCATCAGAGATGAGTGATGAGCTGGACCATCGATTTGAGGAGTAGGGACTGAAAGTAGTGCAATGACTCCTTTTTGAAAATTATGGATCTGTGTAAAGAAGATATGCACCTGTCTCATGATTCCGTGGCTACAACTTTCAAAGAATACCTGTATCCCACTGAATTGCAATGGAAAATCTATGAAACAAATCATAAGAAAAAAGTTCTTCAACTATCTACTAAGAGTATAAAATCATGTTATATAATTCTTGTTCACATCCTGGATGGCATCTTTCATTTCCTTTCTTCAGAACCCTGTTTTTATTCAGACCTGACCACCATGCATACTTATATTGAAAAATGTATTGATATTACTAATTTAACCTTTGCTGAGCTGCACAAGGTCATTTGCATTGTGTGTCAGAGGTTATTTCACTAGATTTAAAAATGAAAGGATAAAAGAAGCATGACCTGTATATTATAATCAATAACACTGTGGAATCATTCTTCCCTAGGAAAAAAAAAACAACAAACGTATATTGAATGGGCACAATCATTCCTTAGGCTCTGTCACAACTTCTGACACGGTTCTCTTGGCAAAATTGCTCTTTCTTCTCTTCCTTTCCCGGACCCTAAAGTCCAACTTTCTCTCTTTCCACCAGAGCATTACCAATGGATTAAAAACTTAGAAAGCCAGCCAAGCTAACACTGGTGGTCATGACAGTAGATTTTGGTCTTTCCTTGAAACACTGAATTGTGCAGGTAGTTAAACTAATTTAGGAGGCAATGAGATAATCTAATGATCTGCAGTCTAGTATAGTTTCACACATCAATATCCCCTCTGGAAATCTAAGAGAAATAAAAACTTATTCCTGTCAGAAATACAGGAAATACCTGCATTTCCTGTATATCTCAGGTTAAAAATCTGTGCATACAGAAAAATAGGAATCTATCAGGTAAGATGACTGTATCTTTAGATACCCACATCTCAAGGTGGAACTCTTAAGCCTCAACTCCCCAGTAGCTGAAGTACTGACAGCATAAAAAAAGAGGAACATTCTCTCACAAAAATATACATTCAGATGTTCGGATTACAACCACTATCCCAAAATTAAAGAAATAAAAAATAAAATAGACATTTGGACGTTGGTTAAGAATAGCACAGCAAAACAGACAACAGAATTAAGCATGCCTGGAAATAATATAGCTAACATAATTACAGGAGAAAAAAAAATCAAAGAAATAAAAAACGTTCATGTACCATGAAATTTGTGCTTCAGCAAATATGAGATCGATGGATTATATAGCTTTTGAAGGCTTTCATTTACAGTTAAATCCTAACTGAAACACCAGAGCATTAAAGTCAGAAAAATCTGAAGGTTAGCATTTTTTTCAATGAATGAAGTATTAAAAGTACTCCCTAAGTGAGCACTTCTTTTGTTATATAAATCCCTGTTCACTGAACCGATTTCCTGTTAGTAGACTGAACCATGGATTAAGTACATTTGATTTGAAGAATGTCACTAATGAAACAAATCATCAGGAAAGGAAAGAGAATTTTAAAGTGTGCTTAGTGCACTGCAGGGTCATAGAGATGAGGTTTTGTAGAGAAGGCTAGAAACTCAATGGAAAAAAATACGGGAAAAATGTGAGTGTATAAAAAGGGTTTTATGATGTGGCTTTGGAACGCTGAACCCTCTGAAAGAGGCACTTGGAACTGAGGTAGCTGATGAACTATAAATGTCAACAACCATTATAGCTTAATGCAAGCAAAACATTTGTTATACAAAGTTATAAAGAAGTGTGGCTGTAGCTGAAGTTGGTCTGGGTTAATGGAGGCCATATGTTCTCACAATTTGAATCAAACAATTGATAGTCAGAGCCCCCGGCTTCCACTGCTAATGCTATCATTAAATTGGTGTAATTTTAAGCAAGTCATGACTGCAATGCCTCAGTTTACCTGTTTATGAAACTGGAATGCCATTTAACTGTGCTGCAGGGCTTAATTATGCTCATAAAGTACATGGGATCATTGTAGGAAATATTATATGCATGTGAATTTTTATGAGCATAACATCTGTATCAGCAGTTCTTTGAATAATAAGAAAAGACATGAAATCTGCAGGATTGCAGGTGTAAAGCAAGCCTTTTTTTTCCACATCATCATATAGTAAATTACACAAAATTAGAAAAAGCAAAACTGAAATAAAATGGGACAACTTTGTAACCGTGCTGAGAATCTAACACTCAACATCCCAAATGTAAAAACCTTAGCTTTAGGACATTTTTCTGATATTTGTATGGAAGATAGTCAAGGTTATGCACCAAAATCCAGAAGTCCATTGTTCCTACTGTTACAAATCACATTGTTTATCACTGTGCGGCACAGACACAAACCATGACTGGCTCCTGCTTTCTATGCCGAATTCTAGCTTTAATTACAACATTTGCATTATCATCAGGACAAAATAGTTCAGGAAATTGTTTTATCATTTAACATGAAACCTTTTATATGTTTCAAAACACTGTTATATATATTCTTCTCTGGCGATAGTCAACTGAAGACGTAGGTGCATCCTCAGCACGTTTCTAAAGTGTCCTTGCCTTCTTCACCTAGTGAGATACTTGTATGTGTGGTGCCTTAGACTCACCCAACAGTCCCAATTCAGTTTTAAAGTCTCCTTTTTTTTTTCTTCTAGTTTGTGTTATTTTGTGGGGTTTTTGGTTATTTGGGGTTGTTGTTTGTTTGTTTTCCTTTCCATTGGTTGTTGTTGCAGGGAGGGGTTTTGTGTTTTAGCTAGGTTTTCAGACAATATCTCTGCATAGCAGAAATCTGATATGTCTATATCCTCCTACATTAAGAAATCAAATTCTCTGACAAAAAAACTTCGTTAATGCATGTTTAAGACTCTCACTAGTATCTCTTACTGAGCATCAATTCAGAAAAATTAAACCTTCTGAAAAGCATAAAATAAAGAATTACAGTACATGACAGCGCAGTCTAACTCACTCCAATTCTATCTCTGAAGCTTGCAAAAGCCACTGGGAATATCTGTGACAGCCCATCTCCAAAAGTAGTGCATGACAGGGCAGAGTGGTAAGAATATATAGTGAGTAAAGGGGGAAAAAATAGTGTTTCTGTGGAGTAGGTGAAGTGCTTTTTCCATGATTCTTTTATACTATCTGCAAAAACAGAATGCAAAATAAATGTGGCAGGCCACTGATAAGCACGGGCAGAGCTAAGGTTAATTTTATATTTCCTCATTTCCCACAGTTTGAATTTGACAGGTCAAGACACTGGTGGTTATGCTGTGAAACAAGCTATGGGGGGAAATTTACAGATCTGTAGGTAGCTTATATATATTTCAATTAATTTGTTGGACTACTTTCCATAAACTGTAATTTCATTTTTGTGAGGTTTTGTAGGTGCTAAAACAGAAGGGTAAAAACATTTTTATACAAGGCCTGAGGTCGATTTATGTGGTGACAGCTACTGCAAAACTTGAAAGCTGAGATGCTGCTGCAATTAGGCAAAGGGAGGTATTCTTTTTCCACTGCTGACCACATTGCTGCAGTGGACGGGTACTAGTCATTCCCATCATTCCCATCATTTGATGCTGAAGTTACTAAGATTCGAAGAGAGATGTATTATTAGTTTTCCTCAAATATAAATAGCATCAGTCTCTGTGGGTTACACTATTACACTATTTCTAAGTACGAAAAAGAAGGCAGGTATTTTACAGATCTCAACTTTTCGAAAAATATGTACAGGGTTAAGGTTTCCCAACTGCATGCAGGGTTTTCTTAATCATCAGCAGACAGCCTGGCTGGTGAAGGAGTTTTCTTTGTGAAAGGATGTGCTCAGTCCTGAACATGGAAGAGTGAAACACTTATTAGTTAAATTGTAATCTGACCTGGGTGTTACTGGGTGTCATGGAACAGTGTAATATATAAATTCTACTTGATTTTTTCCTCCTAGTACTTATGACTGAAATGCTTAGCTTCTTTTTATGTGATTTTACATAGCCACCCCTAAATCTTTGCAGTTGCATTTTTAATTGTAGCTTAAAAAAAAAAAAGGAAAAAAAAGAAAAAATCATCAGACGTAATGTAAATAAAGGTTGGGTGAGAAAGTTCTCATCAAAATTAAAAATAAAATAACAAAATGTATAGCATTTAAGTAGCAGACAATTCCTATTTTTATGAAAGCTATCTAAAAATGCTTCATCCTACAAATTTTTCCTAAAGACAGATAGTACAGAAGTACTGTAGTCTTGAAAGGAGAGATAAAAACTACAAAAAGTATGTTGGGGGGAAAAGAGCAAAAGATGCATTCTCACTATTGTCATTTTCTGCTGTCAGATGAAAGGACATGTGGCAGACTCAGGAGGAGATAGTTTTTGTAAGAAAAAAGGCAGAAAATTTTGAGAACTGGTTTTGTCATAATAACAACTTGCCAAGTATTAGCCTTTTAGAAAGTCAGCTCTGAGTTCATCTTTCCTGACTTCTGCTGGATTTTGGGGAAAGATTATTTAGAAAAAATAATATCCTGCAAATTCAAACACACTATCTGGGCTTTAAACCACATTCAACTTAAGACGGAGAACTGCAAGTCATTGTGGGCTTCCTGAGTTATAGACAAATTTAGATAAGTCTATACATACTCAAGAGATATGCACAGTGTTAGAAGAAGTAGCTAGTACACAGGAAATTTAGAATAAGCAATTAAACAATTTGAGTTTATTTAAAGAGGTCTTCAAGCACAGTATTTGGGTTACTATACTCAGCAAACTGCAAGTTGATTTGAAATGGAAATATATATCTTTAGAGTAAAAGGAATGTGCAGATGGTCTTGGATGACTGAGAAGCAAAATGAGTACTAGCACAAAATGAGCACAAACTGTTCATTTTATGAGTTGTCATGGAGAGAATTATGAATGGAGAATATTCTTACGTGCTAACGAAGGCAGGAGAGCCCTGAAAACGGCATTAATTATACTGTAACGGCATTACTCCGGTATGGACAATTTGTTGTACGGTATTTTTTATTTCAAGTGCTGACAAAATACCTTGTAAAATTCTTCAGTTTCCTGAAGAGCAAAACAAAACATTTAGATTGGAAGGAAGAAAGTAGCTATTTTAAAAAAGTTTGCTCATTCATAGAAAATTACTTCAGCAGAAGTGAACATGCCAAACCTGAGAAAAGGTCAGAAAGGACAGGAGTGCTGCACGTCATTTTCATTCCAAGGCAGGAGACTAAAGCAGAAGCAGAAATCACTGTGTTTCTTTCTGTAAACCCAGAGCTGGATAGGTGATGCAGGGCATGTTAACAAATACAAGTACTGATAAGAATGACCAACTGATCATAGATTGGGGGGTAAGGTAAACCAGCAGTTCAGGTGTGATATCAGTATGATATTACTGACTGACGAGAATTCAGTGACTGAATAAGTTGCTAAAGTTACCATAAAATAAATTCCTTCCTTTAATAGTTTATCTGATAGAAATGAAGATTGTGAAAGTACTATAATGTGTCACATTTCCAAATATATCATTAGAGGACTTGCAGTGCCCATGAAGAGGGAAAAGCCAATGTCACCATCAATGGGAATAGGATTTTCACAAGTACCTCCATAACTGGGAAAGAAAATGCCAGAGGAAGCCAAACTTTGAGGTGCTCTGTTACCCACCCACTGCAACAAAAAATGAACAATCATTTACCTATGTAAGTACTTAAATCATAAGATACTGTTTTAAATCAGGTGCCTTCAGGATCCATTACAATCAGTAGGAAAGGATGATGTAAAATTGAATGTAGCAGTCTGTGTTTGAGAAGAAGCCAAAATTAAGGAAAATTTAAAAACCACCGTACCCCAGTCACCAGCTGAGAATACCAAAATGGCATTTTTGGTGGTCATGTAAATTTGAAGATGGTCTTCGACTCCTGCTAAACCAGTCACTGTGCTGGCAGGACAGTAGAAGCAGAGGCCAAAAAAAGCCTGATTCTCACTTGATGGCTAAAATACACAGGTTGGGAAGCAGAGCAAGGCTGGTTCCAGAGGCAGCTCCCCCATGTAAAGTGGTTTTACAGATTTTGAGATCAACTCCGTGTAAGGCAAATTCCCTACAGACTGCCACAGCCTATAGTCATAATTTGCTGAGCAGAAACAGATACAGAAAGAAAAAACCTGCATGTTTTAATTAATGATGATCTGACAATGCCATTAATAGTGGTGTGAAAACAGATGTGTATACCAGGGACATGCACTTTTTCTTTAATAGAATCAATTCACTGAAAGGTTTGGTGCTACAAAACTAGTGTAATATGCAATATAGTGTTATTTCTGAATAAGGAGAAATGCTTTATTTTCTTACTCTTCAAGCATCTGCAGAGGCAGTTTATTTCTCTAGATAAACTCTAGTAAAGTCACATATATAATAAAATTAACATTCATGGCCAGTGCTTGCCTGTTTCTGCATAATTTTCTTCGGCTATTTTATTGTCTGAAGATTCAGTACTGGCTTTCTTCCTCACTCTGTGTATAAAAGGTTCGTTATTTTCAGTGTCTGCATCAAAAGAGAGGTAAGGGTTGTTAGATGCATACACATGCTACACAGACAATACGGCATTAATTTAGTCTCAATATTTGTAGAAAATTTCTCGTTCACAAAAGAAAACTTTATATTTCCTTTTGGCAGCCCCTAGTTTTCATGGCCAGTAGCGAGCCAGCAACAAGTTGTGGGTGTTACTGGATAAACCCAATAGGACCAGATGCCTTATTTATGTCTTATTTATGTTTATATTTGCAATAAGTCCCTGTTCTATAACATGAAAAAATTAAAATTCCTTTTCTTCTGTTTCTAATTAATGTAAGAATTTTAAAATAACTATATACTCAAATGCAGAAATGTAAGTATTAGTGAGAAAACTAAGCTATTGGTTTTTTAAGGTCTCCCTTATTACATTTCACAAAACAAATTATTTCTCTTCTGTGTAAGTTTCTTTACACTAATTCCTTGTAGGAATTTACATATAATTTCCAATATTTTCTTATTAAGTGCTTTAAAACCTGCCTGCTTATATTTAATTCCCAGCCTGTATATGCCACCTTGGATTTATAGTTCGTTGGGGGAAGGAGGCAGGTGTTTTGGTTTTAGTTTTTATTTTTAAATCAGGAGGTCTACCAATAAGGCTCTCTCACCTACTCTGTGATCTTGGTCTTTTTAGCTGGTTTTTAAAGTGTTGAGCTGTAACACTTCCCACTGACCTTAGCTGGAATTCTAGATGCTCAACTTGGTTTGAAAATATAGACTTATTATTTTTGAAAACAAAATTACGCATTCACTGACAGTAGGTAGTTTTGCAAATGTGCCTAGTAGTTCATACCACCACAAAATGAGTAAAACACAACGGGTTTGCATGGTTCCTCACAGAAGTTCCCGCAAACTGGCTCCTGTCTGGTAGGAGATGACTGCTTGATGAAGCGGAAGGACACCTCAGTTTCCAAGCCAATTCTCTAAAGTTCACACTCTCCTCATATTACCAACCCACATGTGACAATGTCTGTGAATTATCTTGTAGGTTTTTATTTTAAGAGTAATAACTGAAATGAAGGAATTTATTTAAATTTTTGCTTTAATATCTTTGCTAACAACTGTAGAAATTGCCCCTCTGAGCAACTGTTACTAGGAAAAATAAATGGACAAGGTTTACAGACATTAACATTCTTTAAAGAAAAAGCATTACAGTAGTAATAATACATTAAAATATGATGACTCTGTTCATGTTAGGCTTCCAATATTTTAAGGGACCTACATTTTATTGAAATAATTACAGCCACAAAACTCAAAGAAAGACCAATTTCCAGAATACAAATGAATGCATAACAACACTATCCTGCTACTTAAAACTGGAAGGAATATTTCAGGTAGAAATGACTGCACTCCAATCTTAACTTTCTTACAGAATTTACTACAGGACAATGACAAAGGTAGGTAAATACTGGAAACCTGTTTCTGCAGCATTCTGAATGCTTATTTTTGGTGATAATTTATCCAGTTCTATGTTCCTTTTCATCCACATAGCATTCCCATCATGGCTGATGTCACCTACAAAATGAAGGGGTATTCTTCTGCAGTGTATATAACCACTTAAAAATCTCACTTTTACACAGAAGTTTGTAAATGTCGTAATTTGGAATAAAAAATCTGTAATACTTAGTTTCAAAAAAGTTGAAAGAAAACATTTCCCTTCACTCTCCATAGTTCATCTAAGGGGTTAAAGCAAAGTTCTTATAGAGTTTGACACCTAAATTGCATTTTTCAGGAAACATACTATTCCTTACAAAAAAGTCACCAATAGCTAAGCCTGTTACTACCACTGCTTTAGCACTGCCTTGTGCTAGGGAGGTAGAAAAGGAAAAAAAGGAGAAAGGTTTAGTGCTGTTACAGTTTTATTCCTATACTGAAAGATTTGTGTATTTTTCTAAAAAATACACAAATTTAAAAATATGTATTTAAATAACTTAAACTTCTAAATTATATTTGAAAAAACTGTAAGAAAAAGTAATACCTAACTGCTCTGAACTGCTCTCCTCCATCAAAGATTTCTTTCATTGTGTTCACAAAATCCATTGTTTCTGAGAAGTGTTCTAATTAACAGCTTAGCTGCAGTTATAAAATATTTTCCATGCGACTTACTTTTCTCTGGTACAAGACAGATAAGGAAATAAATAGATTTGTTCTCCCAGAATTGCAGTTAACCCTTTTAAGTCAGCTGATTCATTCCAAAGCAAATTCCCTTAATATACTTAGTACTTTATCCAACAAAAGAAAAACAGAACAACTTCACTGGAACATTAATAAAGGTTTTCCTTCTAGCTAGCGTTCTAATTAATCACACGATCAATAATGAAATATTTCTAACCTCATTTGTAACACAGTTGAGATCTAGTTACATTACTTCAAAGAGAATATTTCTCATCTCAGTAAAATTTACAACAGATATCCATAAAGCCAATCTAATGGGAACATTTCAAAGCAGTCCTGTTTCCATGTGAGAAGTATGACCGCCTAAACTTCTATTCCTTTCAACATTATTGTATGGTGTCAAGTGATTTACGCAGTGAAAGGTAATCACACTATAAATAAATGAAAGGTAATTAAGGATATATTTGCAGCAGGAAAAAAATCTTATAACTTGCAGGTGTATAGTTGTGCCTGCATACCTCGTTTGTTCATGAAATCTTGTTCTTTGATTTATACCTACAGTCTAACATTGAGAGATATACAAATATTTATACCAATGTAAAGAAAATTTGCCATAGAACCATAGAACAGTTTGGGTTGGAAGGGACCTTTAAAGGTCATCTAGTCCAACTCTCCCTTTTCCTCCACTAATTATGCCATTTCAATATGCTGATATGGCCCAAAACTGACCAAGGTACTTTTACAGGAATAATTCTAGGCCAGATCTGCTTCACAAACTTTCTCACAAGTCACACAAGTCCCTGTAACAGCACAAAGGTGCAGGCACTCCTTAAGATATGACTACCCTAAACTCAAACTTAGTTGCTCAACCTACCCAAAAAATAAGTCCATTCTGTATTGCACCAACATGTCTCTATAAGCGTGGTATAAATTTAACAGCATCCTGCTAAGCAAGATGCTTTTTTTTTTGCTTCGCTATTACTCTGTACATTACAGATTTAACTTGAAAGCTGGACTTTGAGCAGCTTATCACAACCCTTTGAACCAGCAGTTTAAGTTTTCAGTCCATAACACTGTCCATTTAGCTAGCCATAATATCCATGAGGATATTATGAGAGAGCATTGACAGCCTTACTGAAGCCAAGATAATCATCTCCTGATCTCCTCTTGTCCACCAAGGTGGTTACTTCATTGTACAAAGGCATGATTAGGTGTGATTTTCACTTCACATGCTGACTATTCCAGACCACCTTCTTGTCTTTAATATATTTAGTAATGGCTTCCAAGATGATTCATTCCATCACCTTCCCAAGGACTGAGGTGAGGCTGACCAGCCTACAGTTCCCTGGATCCTCCTCCTTACCCTTCTTAGAGACAGGAGCAACATTTGCTTTCTTCCAGTCCCCAGGAACTCTTCCTTACAGCTGTGACCTTTCAAATATAACCAGGAGTTGGCTCACAGTGACACCGGTCAGCTCCCTCAGCACTTGTGGGTGCATCCCATCAGCTCCCGCGGACTTTTGTATGTCATATCTGTTTAGATGGTCCCTTACCTGACCCTCCTTCACTGAGGGTAAGCCTTACTTTCTCCAGACCTTCCTACTGGTGTCAGGAACCTGGAATTGCTTAAGGTCATTCTTAGCAGTAAAGACCAAGGCAAAAAAGTCACTGCGTACCTCATCCTGCCTGACATCTTTCATCACCAGGTATGCTGCATTATTCAGCAGTAGCAACACATTTTCCCTAGTTTTGCTTTAGCTACTGGTGTACCTGTAGAAGCCTTGTTTTTGCTCTTCGTTTCCCTCACCAGATTCAACTCCAGGTGGACTTTGACATTTTGAACCCTGTTTCTGCATGCTTGGACAGTGTCTCAATATTCTATCCAGGAAACATGCCCCTGCTTTCACTGGTAAATAGTGTGCTTTCAATGCATGCTAAGCTTACTTACAGTTACGGTTATATTTTGTGTGTATGTATACTTTAATTCTATTCAGCAATTCGGAGTTTAGTACAATTTTTTTTCTGGTGTTGAAAATACTGTTGTTTTGAAATCCACTCTCTTGGACAGTTATATATTTCAAAAAATAATAATTGCAAAATTCATAATTCATTATAATTACCAAGCTAATTCTAACTACAAAGCAAAATGCCTCATTGCCAAATCATGGTTTTCCTTCATCCAATATAATCATTTCATTAGACATTCTGTTCCATATTTCCCTAATGATTTTAATTTTTTCCTCTGGAGACTGAATTTTTAGTCTTGTTTTTGAGATGAATGTCATAGCTTATAAAGTATCAACTTACTCCTAGCTTGTTCACAGATACTGATAATAAAATGGGGGAAACATCAGGGGTGATTTATTATACCACATCAACCAGTGAAGAAAAAAAAATAACCTTGTCAGTTGTGCTCTCTTCTTTTTATTTAAATGAATGTGATAATGTCCTCCTCCTCCATCTTTTACAAATTAATGTTCATTTGCAGCTGATTTCTCAACAATACTGCACCATACAAAGGAATGAAATGGCATTTTTGAATGCAGAGTTGTTAGACTGAATCTGCACTGGTGTTTGTGACTTGTTTAACTGGTCTTAAAACACCTGCATGCTATATTACTAGACACCACTGGTAGTCCTCTTCAGGCACATTTTAAAATGTGATGTACACTCTTTAGAGAAGGTAAGCTATCGGGGACTGATAGGCAGTAGTGGTATGTGTCAGCAGGAGAGATGCAACATTGTGGGGAGCACTGTACCACAGCACATCTCCCTCTGTCCGATGCGCTGCTTTGGGCACCAACCTCTACTGTCATCCTCCATGGTTTTCAGAGCAAATATGCTCAGGATTTCCACTGACTCCAGTGGGTGGTGACTGCACCTATACTTTCTCCATTGCGTGTGCAATCCTTTGCTGGATTGACCAAGGCTTCGTGGGCTTATGGTCAAGTTGTTGCACAAAAAGAGAATAGGATCCAGATCCATTTCTCACACCTGCAACATCTCTGTAGGCCTTGGAATAGTTTTTAGAAAAGACAAAACAACCCTCCAAAATGAATATTGTTTTTGTTACTAAATTCAGCCAATGTGAATTAGCAGTGGTTATAAAAATACCTCATAACAGATTTACCTTTCAGTAACAGAATGCATTTATTTCGTTCTTACACACTATAGTAAAAAAGAAATAAAGTATTGGGTAAATAACTTCTTATCTTTATTTTTTTTCCAGAAAAGTAGGTTTCCAGTGACATATGAGACCCATTTCTAGTTTTGATGGATTGCAAGATACTGCAGTGACCTCTAAGACCAAAGCAAAACCACCACCTGTTTAGCAGAAACCTCATCTTTCAGAATCTGAAGGTGGCCCTTCCTGGCCTGTCACAGAGAAATATCAGTCTTGGAAGGAAACTGGGATTAATGGTACAGGGGAGAAAAGGGGACCTCTGAGAGGGTTATAGCTCTGTCCCTAACTGTGTGGCCAGCGTGGCGCTGCCAGCTCTGCTGCCATGTGGCATGGTGGTGGCTATGGACGTTGCTCACATTTCTAGATGAGCTGCATCCCTCCTTTCTCATGCTTCTAACAGACTTCTGGAGAATGAATAGGAAGGAGAGGAGACTGTAGCCTTTGCCAAGCTTGGAAGCTCTCTTTCCCTGATTTGTCACTGGTGTAATAGGACATCAAGAGCCTACAATGAAGACAACAGACTATTGTCTGTTTTTAGAGATGAAGTGGCAGAAACTGCCAAGAGTGAGTCCCTTGTGCGCCTGTGTGTGTAAGGTGAGAGAAAAGAGAGCCTGGAAGAAAAGCTTTATTTAGAAGGAGCATGTATGCTGCTTGCAGGCTTATTGCTACTGGGATGTTTTGTACTGAGAGATTTGAAAAGGGAAGTTAATATCTTTCTTTTTAAAAAATAATTTTCTTTCACATTCTCAAGCCTGACAGTACTTTATGAACAGAGACAATGAACTGCACGCTTCCCAGTAGAGGGCACATCGCTTTTTTGTGGATTAGGGGAACAACACAAATTCCTCACGAACAATATAACTGATTAATTAGATACAGGACTGAATTCTTCCTACCAGAATTTCAGAATAAATGTACAGAGGTCATAGATAAGTTTCAATCTCTAGCATTCCTTAAGTAGTACATTGCAAATATTTTTCAACTCAACATTCATGCAGAACTGGCACTGTTTATTTATCAACAACAAAGATAAATACTTCAGAGACTCAGTTGTGAGAATATGATATTAGACTGGTCAAGGCAAATTGTCCTCAATTAATGAAGCTTCTGCTGCAAACAATGGGGAATGAATAGGGAAAAAGTTTGCAAGATCAAGATCAGTCTCTGGGCTCCAAATCAGATTAAGGAAGATTTGAAGTTGCTTTAGGAGCTGAAAAGATAAAGAATCAGAACTTATACTTAAGTACTTGTTTTTGAATACTAGCCCTCATTTTTAAATATTTAAATATGAGGACAAAACCATACTGATTAATTTCATATGAAAAAGAACAGACAATTTAAAGGAATATTAAGGCATAGATCTTGCCTGTTTTACACTGAGGAACTCTACTTCATGTAGAATCCAACAGAAACTGGTATGTCAATTTGCAGAATAGATGAGGAATTCATTTTGTCTAATTTTAGTGACAGAAATGCTAGATGTCAAATCCAAGCTAATCACCTAGACTACCTTACAAAAAGAGACAGTAATGTCCACAGGGCAATGTATTCCACTTACCTTTAATACTTATCTTTGGGTAGATGAATTAGCCTCTGGCAGCACCTATCTCTTTCTGCCAACCTAGACAACTATCTCAGATTTATAGACTTAATTGATTATTGCACCTTATTTGTGAAGTATTTTTAATGCACCTCAGGAAAGAAAAATGTCTCCAGACAATTGACTGAGAAATCTGAAGCTTTATTTATGTATTATTTAATTATTTGTCCATATGTTTATTTGCAGGAAATCAGAGAGGAATTCAGTGCTCAGAGGTTCAGGGTGTCCTCAAAATAAGCACATCACTGAGTCCGAAAAAGCTTCTTTCATGTTCATGCTTATAAAGCACAACAATGTTCTCTCATGTTACTTCCAGATCATACATGTAAAGATACACAGAGGCACACAGACTTTTGAAAATGCTTAGCCATTTAACACCCAAGGTTTTCAGACATGATACTCTGTTAGGTATTTATATTTTATTGGGTGCTCAAATACCATTATATTTGCTTTTAAAGATGTTTGAGAATCTGGACTGTTCAAAAGTCATGGATTGCACAGCCACCTAAACCTATTGTGTGTGTTTATATATCCTCTGGCACTGAAGTAACTGAATGATTCATGAAAGTCAACAGTAAGTTCTGACCTCACTGGAACAAATAAAATGTGATTTCTTACAGTAGTGTCTTGTGACTGATTGACCTTGATGCCCAACTGAAACATTTATAAATATGTGACTTCTGTCACATTCAGTTAAAATACACCAGGTTCAAAAGTTTTCAGAGGGAACACAAAGACACCAACATGCACAGTGGGCATCTGTGATCCTTGCCTCCCATGCAAATGATGCTACAAAGAAAAAGCTGTGCTATGTTTGCCTTAACTTTGAGCCATTCAACCTAAAGCTCTAACTTATCATCACAATTAAAACAATGAGCATGCAGCAAATAAATCTGAAACAGGTCTTTTCATCTTCCTTTGCACTCTACAGTAAAGATGATAACAAGAAAGAAGAGAGCTCCAGGCAAATGTCAGGGGATACAAACGAAAATGCAAAAGCAAACGTAAGACCAACACTTCAGAAGTGGTCTGCTCTGGGACTCCTACAAATAATCACATTATTTACCCCTGTCCATAACAGTTAGGTCGACTTAAACCAATAGTAAAAGAAGAAATTCACCAGAATGCAAAGAAACGTAAACACATGGGTCAAATATATATCTATTTATCCTATTGGGGAAAAAGTAAAAAAAGGCTCTTCCAAGTATAAAGACAGTTTAAATGACAAATTTCTTATTTGTCCTCTTACATCTGCAGAATTACTGTGCTTGCCCATACAAACTGAAGAAAGGTGATGTCAAGTTCAAATGAACTCAGAAGTGGCTGATACAAGGGGTGTCTATATCTCTAAAGAGGGCTTCATTGCAGTGTATGGGTAACTGAGTACATGAGAAGTGTCCTCACTCCCTGAATAGGGCATTTTCAGGTACTAAAGCTATATCTGAGGTACACAGCATCATAAACATGAAGCCTCCTCCTCTGCTCATTTAAGAAAATGGCAAATCTTCCACCAGCAGCTCTTAAACCAACAAAGCTTTTCTCTGCACTAAAACCAGTCCTTCGTGATCCATGGGGTATCATTCTGTGTCTTTTTCAAATAGACATAACAGGTAATATATGACCAGAAAAATCCCCAAGGTAGAACTGTGTTAGAGTAACTGATGTGAAAGTGATGGACAGTCACCAAGCTGTATGGGAAAGCGTCTCAGTATCCACTGTGTCTGTATCTTGTTGTTGTAATTGGGGCCTATAGATCTATCTCAACTGCAATCTCAGTGTAGAAAGTTTATAAAGTGTTACACTGATGGGTAAGATGGAATTCTGACAGAAAGAGCACAAGGCAACAACCCTCTGGGTGAACGCAGGAATTAAGGACAGATGATGAAATCCAAGGACTGTTAAGATCTTCAGTAACAAACCAGAATAAACAACATCAGAAATCTGTGCACTGAATGAATGATATCAGAAAAGAGGCTTAAGGATGAATAAAACAAATTCCAGTCTCTCCTCATGCCCCAACCCCCCCTTTTGTTTTTTTTAATTTCAAAAGAAAGACTTAAGGATTCCTGGGGTAATCCTTTGGCAAAGGCCAGTGAACCCCTGTTGTGGTCTAGAAATTCCATCCTTTGCTAGTGAGCCCTGATCTCTAGGACTTCTACAGAAGCACAGCCACAAGGATTTCTGATGTGTACCAGGGCACCAACAAAATCCTAACTGACACACATGAGATTTTGCTCCATTTTCCCTTCTGTCCTCCTGACTACCTTATTTTTCCTCTTTTTACCCATCTCTCTCTCTCAATTTCTCAGCTACCCTGAGCCTCACTACACTTCACAGCACTGGCAAAAGAGGCTGCAGCAGCTCCTGCAGAGAAGGAAAGCAACTTGCCTGATGGTGTCTCAAGCCGTGAAACAATCAAAACTAAAGAGAGCTGGTTGTGGAGAACAGATCGCAGTAGTTGTTGCCTGCAACTGTGGGCACCACATTAGAGTGTGTGTTTGTGACTGTCATAGCCATTTATACTGAGAATATATTCTGCTCTTTCTACTATGGTTTGCTTTGACATATTTGGAAAAATAGCCATTATTCACACTTGTCCCCACTCAAAATTCAGTGACAGGAATATTCTATTCTGGCTTGGATTTGTACATGGGTAAAAACCAATTCTAACAAATGTCTTAATATTGTAATAATTTTTGCGTGAATTTATTTTGCTGATGCATCCTCATTTCATCTTCAAATTCTTTTTTTCCCTTTCATTCAATATAGCTTTAGCATGGGACTAAATAGACTGAGGTGTCTGTACTAAAACTCAGAAGCTATTTAAATGTTGAATTTTGTATGTAGTAGGGTCAAACTCTTTGTTGGCATATTTCTATTATCTTGGGTGAAGTTCTATTACAGATACGGGCAATTTGGTCTAAATGAAATACATTATTATCATATTGCCTTGCTTCTGTATTCAAACAAATTCAAATAAACTCAAACATCAGCTAGGCTACTGGTCAGCATTATACACATAAAAAATATACCCCCTCAACTTTCAGGAATTATTCAGTGCAATGCTCTTTAAAAATAAAATACAATATATATTTCTATAGCTGAGTATATCCCTCAAACAAGAGACAAGTTTTATATTTAACTCACAGTCACGCAATGACTGATGACTTTCACACTGTCTTGTGGTGTGTAAATGATAGCAAAGTTGGATAAGAAGAGTTCAAAAAAGTGCGGAAAGTAAAGGATCAAATTATCTGGTAGCAAATCCCTACTTGGCTCCATGGACTTTGCTGCCAGACAGCTTTGCTGCATACACAGTTTGAAATATAACCCTGCAGGAAATGGGATCAGCATAAAATCAAATTACAGATAGATGCTGATGGATACCTCTCCTATAATCAGGTAACACTGAAATGGGCTATTATGCCAAAAAAATACAAAATCACAAGTACATGCTCATGAACATATTTCAGAACATTATGTTTCTCTTCTTTTTGAATCCAGATGGACAATGCAGAATAAATAGAAACTGGATGAAAAAAAGATGGTCTCACTGTTTAAATATGAGAGTTAATTAATTGAAAGCAACTACCGATCATTCAAACCTCCAGCTGAAAACTCTGCACAACTATTTGCAGAAAAGACCATCTAAATATAAGATTACTGCCATATCTTCTGTTATCTCAAAGTTTTAGGTAGGTTTTTACACTTTTTTTAAAAATCATATGAGAGCCAGCATGCTTTTGAATAAAAATTACTGTAGTTCAAGACAATACCTGTTCAACAAGGTGTCTGTTCCCTACCACTGAAAGAAATGCAGATTTAAAAGAGAGATTGAAACCAACTGGTTTTCCCAATTTATAAAAAGCACAAGTGGAGATTAACTTCAGCAAGTGCTCACAGCAAGATTTGTTTTGGCTGTTTAAGTAAATTAAATTTAAAATATCATTCAGTTTTTCATTTAAAACTCGGGAACGCTAACTAAACTAACATCCACTTTTTAGAGATATTTAATTGTACTCCAAATGGTCAAATAATTAAGGACTTAATGTTGTAGTACAGTTTATTCTCAACTTACACCATGAACCTATTATCTGTTCACTCAGAAAGAAAATAGAAGAGACAAAAGCACTCCACCAGCTCTGCTATATATTAGAAACAGCAGCGCTTACATTAGTTTTGTATCTTAATTACCAAAGATATCATTAGCTTTGTAGACTGGGACACTTCTCTTTTATCGCTGCTGTAATTTTATTTGTCAGGCACTGGCTTTTGTTGCAGGATAAACTGCTGTGTATTTTAAAATTTTGCCTTTAGTAACTTGCTTCACTGAATCTCTTTCTTTTTCCTACTTATAAAATTAAAAGCAGTTGGAGCTCACATGAATGCGTTGACAAGACTTTGTGGAGGTCAGTCACAGCTGTCACACCAGAGAGTGGGGGCGACGAAGCAGTGGTGGGTTTTGGCAAGACCAAGACATTTCCCTATTTTTAGGCCTATTTTTAGGATAATAACTATGGAGCTCAAAAAGAAATATTAAGTAAAGTGCTCCTTTCTGTCTCTGTCTGGGAGAAAACCATAGGGCCCATTTCACTGGTATGCTAATTGCCCACTAGAAATGAAATTGTTCAAACTATATCCTCCCTCTATAATCTAGGAATACAGAAAAGAGAAAAGATGGAAAACCACTAGAGGAGACCAGCAAGGACTATGGAAACTTTGCAAAAGATGCCAATTCACCCTTAGAGACATTTCTAAAGACAGTCTCTGAAGCAGAGTCCCAGGAGAGAGACCCTTGCAAGTCAGTTTGTCTTTTCCTGTAGGCAGATGACACATGTGGACAAATCCTGTTAACATGATTTCCTCGATGTTTCAGACAGGGAGGAAATCTTTAAAATCAGAAGCCTCTATATTTGCCTCTATATTTGTCTCATATATTTGTCATGTATTTGTCATATGGAAGGAAGGCTGCCTACTATGAATAAATCCCATCCACCTGCATAAAAAAGGTACTTTCTTCCAGGATGAGATTTATTAATCTAATTTCTTTAAGCCCTTGAAAAGATTAGCTCCTGAGCTTACAGCTTCACAATGGTGCCTCAACCTTGATCGCATGATAATGATGGCTTTAGCATTCAGTATGTTCATGTTTAATAAAAGCAGAGAAAACTGCAGGCGGTTTACCAACTTATCCTACTGGCTTCAATCTCCTTAAATATATATCTAGATATATAAATCTAAATTCATATACATGAATACTCAAAGAAAGGAAAAGAATGATGAATCAAACAATTTCTCAACTCTATCTACTACAATATGGACATTGCCAAAGTTCAGACCCTAAAAAAAGTTTAGTATAGATAGGATACATGTATATTTTTCAAAGCTTACACAGACTGAGGAAAATAAAGAGAAAAATAATGCTAACTGAACTCTTCCTCTACTCAAGCCTCTTTTTTTTTTTTTCATACTGGATAACTGGTGCAGCTGCAATGACATCCCCTTTGACTCCTTAGCGTCACCTCCTAGTCTGAGTTTGAGTCATGGATCAACTCATCCATTTACCACTTGTTCGACTTCACCATCAGTCTGCTTTGTTTCTTTTCCTATGTCTCACCAGGTGCATTTTGCCTCCCTCAGAATCATTAACCTTCTCCATGTCTTTCTGCTCAGTAGCTTGTAAGCCCATGATCTATCAGTGTCCATCACTTCTCTACCACTTTGAACCTCATTTTTGCCCATTTTCTCCTTTAGGAGCTCAGGTTTCTTTGTCTACTATGAAAAAACAACCTTTAGTCCATTAACCTCTACCATGATCTCTCTTCAATAGTTAAATTGTCTCTCTTGATCTTGCAAAAACCGGAACACTGACAAAACTCTTGTAATCTTGTGAAACAAGGCCACACAAAAAAAATTAATATTTTAGGCTGGTTTTTTTTTCAGGTGATTGAAGAATGATGTTTGAATGCTATGCACCCATGTATTGTATATATTGCTATACCCATGTGTTGTAGGTAAGCGTAAAAACTCGGATTATGGAGAGATATGTTGGAAGTAGGTATCCTCCTTATCCAGTCTATGCAGTTGTTGCCTGACTGAGGCATTTAATAATTGAGAAGGATATTTTCTTTTAGAAAATGTCTAATAAAGTGAGAACACAACACTACATAGCCTGAAGGTTGTATTACTGGTAAGCCTGTGCTTGTCCAGGATTACTCATTCCTGTCTGCCATGTGAAAATCTTTACTTCACGTTTGGTCCAGAGTGTAAAGCATCACATTTGTGCAATGTGAATCACTCAACCTTAGTATCGGCATTTGTAACGAAGATAATGAAAAATACAGAATCTGGCATTTACCATAATTGTACCTTTTCCTAAAAAAGCAAGAAATATATGTTATCTTAATTTGAAAAAGTGGGCTGTTAACCACATCGACACAAATGCTTTTTTTTTTTTCTCTTCCAATCACATTAACATTTGCAAGATTAAACACAGTTCATTTGCTTAGGATAAATCTAAATCTTGTCACATTAGGAATTTATTATCTCAGTGCATTCTGGAGCAGCACCCTGTTACATGTCAAACAATTCTTATTTGCAAATACCTGATTTTTAGTATTTACATATGGATCTCAACTTGCATGACACAAAATGTATGTGTATACTCTATGTGTAAAATAGGTATGTAATTCAGTCTATACATGAAATGTAATCTTGAGCTCCCAATGAGTTTTCTCTGATCTTTGCAGCACCTCTGCTACAGGACGCATAGAGGAGTCTGCTGAACTACTACATTTGACATATTCATTCATGTGAAAATAAAGGCGTATCTGGTTACTGTTTGGGGCAGGCTGTGATACTAACCCATGCACTTAGCATGTTCTCTTAACTATGCACCTTTGCACTGCAATTTTCTTTTCTGTGAATGCATGCCAGACACAGCTGGTCACCCACACAAGATCAGCCAACCAGCTGCTTCTCACACCTGGGACCACACAATGAGAAAAAGGCTACAGTGCTGAACTATAAATGCATGAGAAAGGACTTAATTATGGAACTGTGGAGATCAGTTTTTCACCCCGTGCTTGACATTTGAATATGCTGCTTTCAACTGCATGAACTGAGCAGCCTCCTATACCATCGCAATTCTGGGTCAGAGCTTCCCAGAAAAATTCAGGCACTACATGGAAGAATATGGGCAAGTCAGCAGGAGGACTTGTTTCTATCACTAGGCTTCTGATGTCATGTAATACTAAAAATAAAAGCACTGGCAAATGAATGCATTAAGTAATTCCATGATAAGTCTCAAAAAATCATCTTTATTCTTATCTAAAGCACTGTCTTTTCATCTCCAAAGTACCTCTGTGTAAGGAGCTACTGGTATATTCCCTACATATCATTACATATGTTTCTTCTTGGAATTGACTGTATTTTGGATATGGGAAAATAATTCCAGAGAAGCTACATCTTAAGCCAGGAGAAGCAGAATGCTACCATCTTCTTGCCTAGAGGACTCATTACCATTTTATGCTTTGTAGGTACACTCTCTAGCTAAAGATAAAACATAATAAAAAACTAACCGAAGTTCTAGGATAACAAAAAATAGCAGACATTACATAAATAAGTTGGAAAGCCCAACACATGAAATTTATTCCATCACTCGTGTGCACCATGTACTATTCTCAGACTTGGGCAATTCTTCCAAGTACAACAGAATTCATCGAATGTGTTTCTGATTTCTCTGGTCACCTAGTTAAGGCCTGCTACTGGTCACCTGACCAGTGAAGAACTGATTCAGTGGACCCTGTCTGACAGCCTGGAAGACTTGTATGGCTTAGATGAAGTTTAAAGAGGTCCCAGGTGCCCCCATGGCCCCAAGACACATAGGGCTGTAAGGGCCATCATACAGCTATCTATAGAAATGCAGACAAGAAATTTATGACTTGCCCAAGATCTGACTATGTGTCTGGCATTAGAGATTTGGAGCTAAGTGCTGCTCTAAATGCTACTGCTGTAAATCCAGGGTGGTCAAGACCATTTGACCTCATATTTCTACATTCTCACTCCTGTCCTTTTGTTGCTTGACAAGCAGTCTATCAAGAAAATGTTGGGTTTCTGTTTTTTTCCATAGCGGGGTTTTACTAACTGAATTATACTGGGATTTTTAGAAGTCGTCTAAAGGAGGTAATCAACCCCTATCAAAACCTAACACTAGACGAGTGCAGAACTCAGTGTTGCTGGATCCACACAACATTAGTCATTACAGAAAATACAAGAGATACATTGTTCTGAGAATAATGAATCTTGGCATTTTCCTTTTTTATCCATATATTCTTTTTCCTCCCCCAAACACTGTCTCTTTTTCTGCCTCTAAACTTCCCTTCATGTTGTGATCAGTGTTTTGTCCTTCCAATGATCACAGCTGTCCAAAACAGCAGAAAAACAGACACAAAAAAGCAACAGAACATGGATGAAAAAACAGAATGTTCTCTGTGTCCTGATGTACTTGTTAAGCAGTAGAGATTGCACAGAAGTAAAGTTTTTTGTTGCATTCGTTAAATATAACCCAGGGCTGTTTGTGCATACTCTCCTTGAAAGCCAAAAGCAAACCAAGAAGGAAGGAGAGGACTCTTCTTTCTTTCAAGCACCCTTCAGAACAAAAAGAACTGCTCCTGCTATTTCTCTAATGAACTGATGACTTCATTATACAGATCTGGTAATCATGTAGATTTTGAAAGGTAGCTACATCTATATTTATCTTCTTTGTCATCCAATGGAGCAAAAAAGCTTAAAATGTCTATAACCAGTCTAAATGGCTGAATCACTCACTACTGGATGTTTGTTCCACAAGGATAAGTACATACAGCAGAATATGGTATCACATACATGTATTTAACTGGCTCAGATAACAGAATGATCACCACCATACTTACTGGTGCATTTTGCCCAGGTGAATGAGGCTTGCAGCATAGCAGAGTGTATTAGTACAGGCAAAAGGCCATGCTCATACAGCTTTAAACTTTTTCCAGCACTTAAATTAGCATAGCTGTTTCTACAATGAATTGCATTTTGGCACAATCTCCAGAAATCCTCACTTCGGGATTATTTAGTTGTAGCAGAAATGCTTGCAGGAATTAGCCTCCCCCCCAAAAAGACCAGCACACTAGACAATTGCTTTCCTCTTCAGCAAAGTGAGCTTGATTTTCTTCCCCTTTACTTTGATTTTATTCAGAATTATTTGAGCTGTCATAAGGAATCAGACCAATTATCCATCTAATCCACTATCTCATCTTTGACAGAGGCCACCACCCCACACTTCAAATGAAGGTGAAAGGAACTCTTCAGTTGACAATTATGAAACAATCAACCCGTAGGCAAAAATGCTGTTAGTTAATGGTTTGCCCTAAACTCAGAAATCTATGGGTTTGCATCCCTTCTAAAACAAACACGCTTTATCTGATATGACTATGGGTATTCTTCATAGTCACATGTATCTCTTGGTGGTTTTTTTAAAATACTTTCAAACCCTGAGTCTCAATTTATTCACAGACAAATTTAACATTACGCAAAGGAAAGGTCAGTAGAAAATAATTAAGTGTGTCATTCAATATTAGTGAGTTTTTTCAATTTTAGTGACTATTCCCTTCATTTGGTGTAAAGATAAAAGACACAATAGGGGCCATGATTGTGTTATCAGTATTTCTAATGTATTGCATCCTACTATTACAGCTTAAATGTCCTGTACACAAGTTAGCTCCTGAGTTCTCAAGCTCTTCCTGCCTTTCAAGGTCTCTTCCGCTCCTATTTATTTTGCTCTCCAAATTCTTTCAATTTCTTTTCTTAAATGAGATGATTAAAATTTAGCACATGAAATTTAAACTGGGAAGACAATACCGAATACTCTCCATGCTATTTTCTACTTTGAACTCTTTAGCATCATTGTCTATTTGAAAGCCCCTGTGCACTGAACAGAATTATTAAAAAACCTCCCTGAAATGGTACCTTGGTCCTCAGTAGGAACAAATCCAATATCTTTCAATCTAGTAAGGTATATGGATAATTCAAATTTATATTTTAATATTCTTTATTTTGCATTTGCTATCTTCAAATATCTTCTGCTATAATGCTAACTATGTAATGAAGGTTCATTAAGTTTCTCGGAAGCTAAGCGTGCCTAACCCCTAACTACTCTGATCTAATTTGCAAACCCCTCTACTCTGCTGCTCTTCACCTTTCCTGAAGAGCTTTTGAAAAATTCTGCCCAAAGAGTATGACAGACATTGTCAAATCAAACGAAGGAATTGTCAAATCAAACAAAGTCACTGTTTCTATAACCTCCTGGCCCAGATAGGTATATAACCTCAGGCCCAGCATTCTAACATAACTCCTTGTGACCTGGACCACAGCTGACCGGTGGGCAGGATCATGGGCAGAGTGAACAGATCGTCAATTGTGTCTACTCATGCAAAGATGCCCAAATCAGTGTGGTTTTAGTGAAATTATTCCTGGTATACAGTATACCAATCTAAGATTCAGGGCAAGTGTCTAGTAGAGTTTAAGCATCTGATTGTAGAGCTTGGGTTTTTTTTTTTAATTTTAAAAAATAATATATACATTTGTGTCAATCAGATTTCTGTCACAAAATGTCAATGAATTTCTTCTGGCTTCAAGGTCATTATAGACAGGAGAAACTCAAGGGTCGTGAAAATTGCAAGTTAAATGAAAGCAGTAACTCATTTCTGGATATATTGTGATTTCAGGAGCATGGGTCTGATCCAAAATTCACTGATGTTATGAACAGTGTCCCTTTGACTCCTGTGAGTTTTGCACCAACTTCCAGGCATGTATCTTTCCAGTCATGTTATATTTCTCTTATTTTGTCATAATTGTGCAGCATTGAACATATACCTGTAGTTATTTAAAGACAGGTATGTTTACATTTGCTCAGCAGAATATAAGGATTCAGATACATTCTACCACCCTTTAAGATTAATACATTAACTTCAGTAATAACCTTTCAATATTAGAAATTCACACTAAGACTACTTAAAGTTACAGTTGTAAAAAAAGATAAACAAATCAGGGAAAAGTATCACCTCTGAGTTGTCAGCTCTAGTGTGACTTAGGGTTTGCAAAACAGTCTCTGATGTGATTCCTAGGCAATAAGGTCTATTGAAACCTAAAGGCAGAGAGCTTCTAGGAGAAAGATAAAGCTTTCTTTGGCTTGAAAAGACAGCTGGTGCAGAAATTCAGAGAGCAGTTAGGAAACACTGAACAAACATTACTTTCTTATAATGGCCAAAATGTATTTTCATATCCACTTCATTTTGTATGTTTAATACACTATGATTTTTAATCTACTGTTCATGCGTTCTGATCATGTCAGATGTGTGGGTGTCACGTAATTCTTTATGAATAATAAGGAATGCAAATAGTGCTATCTTCATACTCACAGTTCACTGCACCCTGTTGGTACTCCATCAGCACCTAATTTATCAGCTACTAATTTTCACAGAGATAATGTTTAATGCTATAGGAATATCTTTGTGCACGTAACATTTACATTGCTGAGGGAGAATGTTAGAAACATCTGACCAATTACATGTGCTCCTAAACAGTCTTATTTGGTGGAGTTAATTTTCTAAATTTCACTCACCTTGTTTATTAAGACTCTTTATTAAATGTCAGCCGGAACTAATAATGAGTTTTGCAGTCTCACAAAATATTAAGTTATCTCTCAGTTAATACAGAGATTCCTTCATTGAAGTTAATTGTATACTGAAGTCTGAATGGCAATGGGCCACTGTAAATTAAGATTGCAAAAATAAATGCTTAATATAATCTGAAATTATTATTAACATAAATCGCATATGAAAACAATTCATAAAATAACTAGTAGCATCACCAAGATGGTGAAGATATATTGCATATTATCACTATTTTCCATTTCCTTCCTTCCGTACATCTCATAGACATTTCTGCAGAGTTAAGTTGGAACCCAAGTTTAACTTCTTTGAGAAAATTGACTTAAAACTTTTGGTGCAATAAACAAATGTTTATGTTTGCAGTTTTTTAGATTTTAGAATGGATGAAGAGTAAGATAATGAAATATAAGTTTCATATTGTCAATAAACTTCCACTTCTGTTGATAAGCATTTTGCCATCCAACCTGTTTCATATATAAATAGTACTTCCTCACAGAAAATAATTTTTGAAATAATGTAGGGAGTTACACCACCTAATAATTCAAGTTGCATTAGCAAGTTTCCACTTTTATAGATGTAAGCCCTGGAGGAAATCTGATGTACAATTCAGCTCTACATTTATTTATTTGTTTGGATGTCATATTCTAAGTCACTACTTTCATTTTATTATTTGTCTTATTAGAAATTAGCTTTTCATGTTAGGAATTTTCTATGCTTGGCTAGCAAACAGAAGAACAGATCTTTAAATCTTACTGGAACTTTGAAATAGCTATCAATCTTCAAATGTCCGGTTATTAATACTTCTGCTGTCACTGACTGCATTATCGATAATGAAAACTAAAATTTGTCAGTCCATGAACTGTAGAACGTCTTGTCTAATATTTAGATTCTTTTAAACCACTGGTAGAAGCATATGCAAATTATTTTAACCTTGACCTTATAAGATCTCAGTCTTTCAATGATGTGGCAAAAATGTTCATTTCTCATTAAAAAGCATGAAACTTCTGGAAAGTCATAAATTGCATTGAAATTTTGTTCCCATAATCACATGAAATCTTTTCTGTCAGAAGCATTGGGGAAAATCCTACATTTAATGAATTTAAAATCCCTTTTGGGGGACTAGGGGTTTTAAATGATGAGCAAAACGCCTGGCTTATTCCTAAGTCTTGCACTAGCTTTCTGTGTGACCTCAGGAAATTTAGGTGCCATATTACATTATCAGGTTCACATCTCCACAAAGACATTCTGGTTTACATCTTTTAACAGTATTTTGAGTTCTGTAGAAGAAAATGTTCTATAAATAATTTTTAAATATTATTTAAGCCTTATCTGTAGAGATGAAGAAACTCTTGGGTAAAAGTAAAAAACTTCTTAAGAATGGCTACAAATTTACCATTTTTGCTACCTTTGTTATCACAGAAGTTTTACGTGGGGGGGTTGTGGTTTTTTTGTTGTTTTTGTTTTTCAATAGAACAGTAGGTTTTAGGGAACTGAAACACAGTGGAAGAAAAGAGGACCTCAGGAATAATTATCAATATGTACAGCATATTTGAAGATCCATTCTAGCTTTCTTATGAATAGATAGCAAAAGTAAAATGGATTAAACAGTATTCAGGGAAAACATACAATAGTTTTCTGTGGTGTGATGTACGATTTCCCATTATTGGAAACCATTGCAGTGATGCTTTACACTCTAGTGAAAACTGTTGGCTACTATTTTGTTTTGACATAAGAATCTTTTATCAAACCCAGCTTATTCATCACGTCATCTTTTTTATTATGGTTAAAGAGAGGATATTTCCCATACCCTCTTTGATGTCAGTACTCAGCTATGTACTTGTATAAACTCTGCCTGGACGCTGCCAATCTATGGACTGTTAGCCTAGAGGTTTTTGCAAGAATCACGTACTATATGGAGCCCATCCTTCATGTAACTTGTCTGCAGAGAAATTATGCAATGCCTGTAGTATCTTTTTTCCCAAGCTTTTCCTGAGTAAAGCATGCCATTTCTGTCCAGTCTGTAATGGTTTTGTTACATAAACCAAGTCACTGACAAAATTTGATGTCAAATTCTATTCACTGGGGATTGTTTATAGCCAAAAGATCAAATGACATTCAACCAGTTTTGTCAGGATTGAATGTCTGGCCTCCCTTACAGAGTTATGCTAGGTTCACTACCACTTTTTCATGTTATTTTTATTCCAAAAGATTTACTGTTGAGCTTTCTTTCCAAAAAGTATGAACAGCTCTAGCATTTTAATTTCACTTTTTTGTACTACCAACATAAACACATACTTTAATATGGGACCGCTAAAAATTAATTTCTGTTTTTCCATATTTCTGTTGATTTCAGATGCTACACTTGCAAGTATTTTTACTGCTATATTTAGTCATGATAAAAAACCAGACAACTGGGGGGTTTTCTGACTAAATTCAAGTTTATAGTACTGAAGTGACTTGCATCAATTTACATCATTTCTTGTTAATTTGTAACAGCCTCTTAATGCAAGGAATACATTATAGAATAATTAAATTGTAATGGAGGCTGAAGAGAGTGGTTTTGGGGGCTATTTTCTATCTGCATAACTTGTCCGTGGAACACACTAATTAAACAGATCAAACTACTGGGCAGAATGTCATTAATCTTTGAAAAAAAAGCTATTGTTTACTCCCCACTGAGAAATACAGATATAATAAAATGCAAACAGTAAAAACTCTGCTGTTATAATTTAATGATGCATACAGATATTTTTAAGACATCATTGTCTTGACTTTTCAGCTCCACTCCTTCGTGTACCTGGTTTTGCTTCAGTGGAAGACACTGAATGGATTATTCAAGTATTAGAGACACAAATTTATCACTTCAGGGCTGAATAGAAATTGTAAATTTCAATGGATCAACTTGGAATATTTTTAAAGTGCAAATTTTTAGGCATTTTTAAATTGTACTCAAGCTTCAGTAACTGAAAAATACTTTTCCTTATAACTCTGGAGAAAAAGATCTTGGACTATTTTAAGGTCCATTTGCTTCTTCTCACAGGTATGTGTTTAGAGTGCCATTTTAATCTGAAAGATACTACAAAAAGTTGTGCCTCCTTCTATAACAAATGATGGAATGGAGTATACCATGCATACTGGGGATTTTACCTATTTTTTAAGTAACTGACATATATATTTGGTCACAGAATCATAGAATGCCCTGAGTTGGAAGGGACCCACAAGGATCATCAAGTCCAACTCCTGTCCCTGCACAGGACAACCCCAAATTCACACCATGTCTCTGAGGGCATTGTCCAAGTGCTTCTTGAATATCACCAGGCTGGTGCCATGATGCCTCCCTGGGGAGCCTGTTCCAGGGCTCCATCGCCCGCTGGGGGAAGAACCTTTTCCTAATACCCAACCTAAACCTCCCCTGGCACATCTTCCTGCCATTCCCTCAGGTCCTATCATTGGTCACATGAGAGAAGAGATCAGCACCTGCTCCTCCTCCTCCCCTTGGGAGAGAGCTGCAGGCCGTGATGAGGGCTGCCCTCAGCCTCCTCTTCTCCAGGCTGGACAAACCAAGTGACTTTAGCTGCTCCTCGTACAGTTTCTCGTCTAAACCCTTCACCAACTTCATGGCCCTTCTCTGGACACTCTCTAGTAGCTTTACATCCTTAATGCACTGTAGTGCCCAACACTGCACACAGCACTTGAGGTGAGGCCGCCCCAGCACGGAGCAGAGCAGGACAATCCCCTCCCTTGACTTGCTCAATGCAGGGCTTGATGCACGCCGGGACATGGCTGGCCCTCTTGGCTGCCAGGGCACGCTGTTGGCTCATGTTCAACTTGCCATTGATCAGAAGCCCCAGGTCCCTCTCTGTGGGGTTGTTCTCCAGCCTCTCGTTGTGCAAAATCTGACCCTTGCCCTTGTTAAAATTCATACCGTTGGTGATTGACCAGCTCTCCAGTCTGTCAATATCCCTCTGCAGGGCCTCTCTGCCCTTGAGAGTGTCAACAGCTCCTCCCATTTTTGTGTCATCAGCATACTTGATTAGTATTCTTCCAAGTCCTGCATCCAAGTCATTTACAAAGAGATTAAAGAGTACTGGCCCTAAGACGGATCACTGCAGAACCCCACTAGTGACTGTCCGTCAGCCTGCTATAACCCCATTTACTATGACCCTTTGAGCCTGACCCATCAGCCAATTGCTCACCGACTGCGTTACGTGTTTATCGAGCCGTGCGCTTGATGTTTTGTCCAGGAGGATACTGTGAGAGACAGTATTTAAAACTTTACTGAAATCCAAAAAGATTACATTGACTGGCTTCCTTTGGTCAACCAGGTGGGTAACATTGTCATAGAAGGAAATTAAATTTGTTAGGCAGGACTTTCCCCTCATGAACCCGTGCTGGCTGGGACCAATGACTGTGTTGTCTTTCAGGTGTTTTTCAACTACTCTCAGAATAATCGTCTCCATAATTTTGCCCAGCACAGAAGTGAGACTGATGGGCCTGTAGTTACCACAGTCATCCCTGTTGCCCTTCTTGAAGACTGGGATGAAGTTTGCCAGCTTCCAGTCAACTGGGAGTGGTCATTGTATTTCTATTAAACATGGACAGCTGATTAGTTAGTATCTACAGATGAATGGTGCTCGACCAACGGAATTTTCACCTAAGCAAAAGTAGTAGAATGAGGCTGTAAGCATACAGAGTGGATAATTATGACCCCCCAAAACCCTATAAATTTAGCTCTGATGTTTAGGTTATGTATAAGGCATCCCAAATCTTTATAATTACCTTAAAAATGGATATGCTAGTCTCATTTCTTAGATTGCTAGAAGGTATGACATTTAGTTATATATAAAGATAAATTAATGACAGTTTAGATGGAATTGGATTGTTTAGGAGGTCTGTAGCAGATCTGTTTGAGAAGAGATTTTGAGTGAGCAGGTATCTGCCACTTTCACTTTGCTATTAGTTCACTTGGGCATGGATCCATAGAGCAAACTCCTGCAGGCAGATCCCCATGGACATGAATACAGGTACAGACGCTGTTTGGCCAGTGGTTTTGTTCTCCTCCAGTTTGTTTTGATACTCAGTATGCCATAGCTAAGGGTCAGAATTTACACTGATTTCAGAGACATCTCCAAAAACCACCACAAACACTTTCATCCAGTTCTGATGTTACATTAATGAGTGGGAGAGCAATTTCACCCAGCTGGCTTTTTAGGGAGTACGTGCATGCATCTGCACATGCAAATATAAATATATGTATGTATCTGCACAAACAGCCTGATGGAGCCTAGTCCTTAAACAGAAACGGTGAATTTTGGATACAGTTATTCTTATGTATAATACAGTTTTGCAAGACTCGGAGAAGTAGAAGTTATACTTCACATGGACTTTGAAAGAAAAACCGAGTTGTGAATATGCAAGGCTAATGCAATGTGCTCATCCATTTTAAATTGTTTTAAAAATTTTATCCTAAAATGTTGGAATACCTAATGAAAAACTTATGGGAAATAGATGGTTCCTTCCTGTTAGGTTCCATATTAGAGTGCATACTTCTTCACCTAATTAATTAGTAATGATAATGAGAAATTACATATCTTATTGACTCCCAATTCAGTTACTAAATCTTCTTCAGCAGTAATTTTCTGCTTGGAAAATTTACCACTTTCTGAGTACCTTGGCTAGCAAAAGACCTTGAGTTTTAGCAAAGAACAGAGTTCATATCCTTTATTAATACTGAGAAATATGGAAATATATAACCCTATATAAGTGGGAAATCTATTTTAATTTCTACATATATTGCAACTAATTTCACTCTAGGAGACAAAAAAATGTATGTTTTCATACTCCTCTACACTTAGAAATGTGTAAGCCAGAAAATGGAAAACACTTTCAGGCGATATACTTGCGTCTCCTAACAATGGAGGGTAATTCCTTTAGCACAACCATCTATGGCTGACTCAAAAACTGCTGAAATTCAAGAGACAGGCTTCTGATGACTTCAAAAGGTTTCAAAGTGTTTTGAACAGGCCCCCTAGTGCCTCATCCTCTCTAATTTTTAACACCCCAAGCACTAAAACTCCCTCTAGTCTGCTTTAATTAGCTCACACAGTAATTTTGTGAATTATTTTAAATACAGAATCTATTTTACAACCTTGCTGATTTCATGGTTACTTGTATAGAGCTCTCCTATTAGTGCCTTCTCAGAGAATTTAATCTTTTTTTGAATCAATTCAGAATGCCTTTTCTTCCAGATGTAATCTCAGTTTCCACAATCACACGGATAGTTCTTTTATAATTTAGGAAACCCTTTGATGCCTATTTGTGTGACTGTATTATACTAGTAGATATCTAGTCCATTAATATTTCATTTGACTTGGATATATTGTACGTTAAAGCATCTTGGAAATAGTTTTTTTTTCCTTTTTCCAGCAGAGCTAATGGTTTGCAGTAGATGTTTCTAGTGCTTCTATTCAAAACCAAACAACACAAAAGAAGATACAAAGGAAAGCAAAACGCACCTCATTTGTCAAAAGACAGTTTGCTGGAGTTGTGATTACTTTTGATATACTGTTGACATATCGTTGCTACTTCCTTGTATGGAATATTGTAATATATTGACAAGATATTGTCATTGACATGCCAGCAATAAGAGACATCACCCAAAACTTATATTTGGACATTTAGTCTCCCTACAATTTAATTTGCATTATCTTTGAATTAATATTCAGAGGTACTGATTAAAACAGTATATTGCAAACATCTTAGCCTCCCTAGCACTTTGTACTTTTGGTAATGGTATCCTACCTTTTATATTGAGTCCTATAAATATGTCGAACTGTCCAAAAATAATTACTCAGTACAAAATCAGGTATGAGAAATGTATTTAATTATTTTCCTAGGTGCAATACTAAGTATGTTAATCAAAACACTGCAAAGGCATTTTATCATCTTAGACTGATAGGAAGGATAAAACTTTTATGGCCATTCAATGATAATGTCTTTACTACAGTCAATCACAAAATCAACACCAACTAAATTGAACTGACAATCTGCACTTTAAAGATGACTAGATTCTTCCTGACTGTGAATGACAAAATTTCTCACACAAGTAAGCAGTATTTCTTTATCATCCATGTTCAGAGATATTGTTTGGGGTGACTGAGAAAAAAATGCTAGAAAGAGTTCTGCCTCCCACAGTCTCACACCCTTAGTGGACCAATATGAAGTGTGGCTCACAGAGGCACATTTTTTGTTTGGTGTGTTTAATCCTTCACTCATTTCATGATTTGTGTTAAGATTTTAGACACATGACACCCATCACATGTAATATCATGCCAAGACTTCTGTGGTGTAGCTGGTGGTGTTCAAGAGTCATAGTTTCCTTATTGTAATATGTCACTTTCAGACCCACATTTGATTTTCTTAAAAAGCATAGGCATGACTTAACATCTTAATTACACAACATAAGTCAGAAATCACAGGATATTTTTTTCTAGATGTCCTTAAGAAAAATAAGTCATAGTTTGAAAATATAGGAAAAATATTATCCTTTTTTTACCTTATTTTTAAAAACAATTATGTATTTATTTTAAAAAAACCCAACCAACAAACAAACAAAATAAAAAAACTCCAACCAAAAAGTTAATAAGGTGTCTCAAATTGTTATCTGATTCTAACTGATATAAATGGGTAAAGCTTTCATGGCCTTATTGGAGTCTTCTCAAAAAGAGAGATGTATTTCTGAAAAAGAATTCTCAACCCTCTTCTTCTTCCTATATGACTGAGATACGACTGAGATAGTGTCTCCATCTTCCAGTAACTCTGGTAATATTTACTCACCTATATCATGCAATGTACATTAGAATACTCTGAATTGGAGATTTTTCTATTGACACTCCTTTCCTCACTCACTTAAAAAAGTCTCTAAGATTTTCAAACTCCTATCAAGTCTGGAAGAAGCTTGTGGTGATTCAAACAAGATCCTTTCACTTCATGAGCAGAAGTATCACCTTTTTATTTCTTTTCATTAAAATACCACTGAAATACCGGATATGGATACAAACTACAGAATGCTTAGAAAGGACTCTAAGCAGTGAGAACTCACTGCTTAGAAAGAAAGAAATCGCTGTTGCTTTTACCATGAATATAGAAGCTAGAAGATATGTTATGTATAATTGATGGTGGTTCACAGAAAAAAAAAATTATTTTTAGCCATCAAAACTTCTCAATAAACTTCCTGAGTACCACGTTTTTGACACTATTGACTTTTCCCTAGGTGACTGACACACAGAGTCCAGTGTGAGTCTAAGAAGATACACTCTTAAGCAGTGCTCTGAACGACTGCAGAAAACTGAAGTTGTTCATGTGTTCTTTATTAACAAATCTCTGATGTGAGATGCTCCATTTACGTATCTATTTTAAATACAAGTCAGTTTCAACCTCAGAAGAAAATCAAGTTTAAAACAAAAAAGTTAAAAACATGAGTTCAAAACAGGTGTAATATCAGGTGTTCTACACAAACTATGACTGCCTTCAGAATAAAATGGTCAATATACTGTGGTACTGTTCTCTGATAAGTAACTGTGAATTCTCATTAATAGGGTTTTTTTTGGGGGGGGTGGGGGGTTTGTGCATGTGTGGGTTTGTTGCCTTTTTTTTTTTTTTTTTTTTTTTTTTTTTTTTTTACCGTCAGGACAGAGAAGTAGCCATTCCTCATCTCCTATCCTCATCTAAAACAGAAATAGGAAATCTGGCTTAGACAAATTCACAGGCATTTACCACCCTTTGACAACAGCCTCTCAGTCCTTGATATTCATTGCTTTCACTGCACCAATTTGTCATTTAGGTTGTGCCAATACACATGCTGGAATGCCCTGCCTCCACACAAGCCATTAATGATTCCTCAGCTGCCTTTGGAGATTCTAGTGTATATGGCACAGCATTTTACCCACCCGTCTGGTCCTCAACACACCTCATTATAATCTGGTGTTCTGCTTAGACTGGGTCTCGTACAAGAGGCCAATAAGTCCCAGGATACTTGAACACTGTGAACACTTCTCCAAGAAGATAGCCCATCTCATGGCCTAGACTACTTTGAAAAAGTTTAACCTACTTTGGAAAAGGTAAGAGTCTTACTTTGGTGGTGTTGTTTTAATAAGGAAAAGATTGGAGTCTGGGGACCCAAAATAAACATGGTTGCTTACCTAGAAGCAAACCTTTTGAGAAGCTATGTTCTGCGAATAACAGCACTTGTGAGGATATAGCTAAACATTACGTGACTGCCAATCCACTATATGGTCTTTTACTGAAAGCCATGGAGCTAATGGGTTACCTTTACTGACACTTGGCTTGCAAACCACAATCTCAAAACTACAGCACAGTCACTTGTACTCAGTCAAAATGTTATGATGCTATTTCATGTCCTTGACAGCTTTAACATCACAATGATACACTACAGTAGGTCTGCCAAGAGTGGCTCTTACTTTTATAGCCTTTATAGTAGAGCAAAACAAAATCCTGAAGAAAAGAATTAAAAATGCAAACAGTCTACCTAGCAGGAATCTGTAATTTCAACACAGTACAAAATGAGATTAATATCAAGACAAACTGATGACATGCAAATGACAAAAGCAGGTCTTCAATTTTTGCAGTGAATTACATGCAGTTGCCTGTATTCGAACCACAACTGTATATTGTCCACACTGCATCTTACTGGCAATCCATAAAAAGGTCATTTACCACACAGGAAGAGATCTGCTCAGATGGAACCCCAAATATTTACTTAAAACAACTGGGCTGATGACAATAAGCATTTCACAACAGCAAGCTCCAAATACTCAAAGGAAAAGAGATCATTGCATATATTTTATGTAAATACCATATTTTAATCCATGTACAAAAACTCTCCCACATAAAACTGGGAAAATGTCCAGAAGATGAGCACAACATCAGGACAGCTTTTGGGGAACTCATAGCTAAGGATGCATCCTAACATATTCAAAACTAGTCATCAGCTGAAAGCAAAGAACAAGCAACCTGTAATCACCTATCAAAATAACCTGTATTCCTATGTGCTGTTCTACATTTGAATTTTTTTGTTCTATTTTTATACAATTTTCAAAAACATCCAGAGACTTTTTTTTTGTTAAAAAATTCATACCAGAATGTATTTTTAACTTTACTATGCTGTTCAGTGAAGTACATAAAATATGTAAATATAAAGCCTCCACAAAATACTGTACTTTAAAAATAATATATCATATTAAGACTCTGTATAAATTTCTGCTAATTAGCCTTAAACACAGACCAGCACGAGCTGTAGATAACAGTGAGAAAATAAAGGCAGAACAAAGCAGGTGATATTTGAATTACTCCACGTCTGAATTACTAACAGGCAACAACTCATGTTTTCTGAAAAAAAATGAAAATATAACTTGTTGGCAGAACAGTGTTTTACACTTTGACCTTCCTTCATGTAACAAAGGACACAACTGATTTGCAATAATTTAGGGGGCCTAAAAGTTAAATCTATTACTCTGAGCCCATCACTGTAGGTTCTCTCCATTGTTGTCAAAGAGAAACAAGCGCCTCCAAAAGATAATACTTTCATCCTAAAATAGCTTCTAAAGTAGGCCAGATTATTTATCTTTCAGCTATGCCTATTTATTCCATTTACTGGAAAGGAAGTCTGTGTGACTAGCATGAAATTAGACAGCTCACTTTAAAAGTTACATAAAATTAAACTTGTTCAAATGATCTGTCTTTCATTTTAGGATTGGCATGAGAATACATTTAATACTGTATTTGTTTTTGTACCTGTAAGGATTTTTAGACAGCAGTTAAATATTAATCTGACACCTCATTGCACTCTGTACAGTAATGCACAGGTTCCTTACTTGGGTTAAATATATTGATCAAGTTAGTGCTGAGCTTGCACGCAAGGTTTATTAAAAGAACTTTTCTTTGGATCAAAGTCCATTACTTTCAGTTAAACATTCATTCACCATCATGTTCGTTATTCACCTGGATTAAATTTTTCCTCATTTCTCAGCAAGGAAAATTTTGAAGTCTCTCCACTAAAAGCTTTAAGAGTGCTCTACAGCCTTTATTCCTCAAGGGCCCACGGGAAGAGAGGTCAAACTCCTTCTAAAGAAAAATCTACGGCACACTAATTGAGTCTGGGATACCAGGTGAACATTGTCTTCATAGCATGGCTCTGCAAAAGTGGTCATAAAACCCAAATACATTGACAGATGTCAGGTACCATAGTTTTCTGTGCTATGTCAAAGAATTTATTCCATTTTTTTAAGCTAACATTTCGATATTGATTTTCTGCAAAACCCAAACTCTCTTCATGATTTTCCTCCATCTATCTTTCCCTTGGTTCTGTAATTTCTCTATAAAATTATTTTTCTTTCTCTCGCATTTAGTAATTTTATTTTTCTGGAATTGTCTTTAGACTTTCTGCTTGTTCTCTTTGCCCAGTCTTTTCTAAGAGTGCGTCATTCCCATAATTCTTACACCAGTATATAACCTAGGCACCACCCAGGCCAACAGCACCAGGCAGAAACCAGCCATGTGTTAAAAGCCACAGGTTTCCAGATCCTGGAGGTTACCTACTATGCTCTCCCCACCTCTCCTCTTCTTTCAGTTAAGCCCATATCTTATATTAGTACACTAACTATCTTGTATCTGGGGGTTTTCCACTGCATTTAATGACTACTTAAGCTGTATTTCAAAAGTCTGTTCAGGCACCCATCATCTTCAGGTGTAATTTGTGAAATTTATTCTGGTGATATTTTCTGCAGCAGCTAACAGTGTTGTAGGAGCAGAGAAAGAGGCTTGGGAAGCATTTATAAGGCTTGGCAGTTTCCAAAGGACAACCAAATACACTTCTAAAGCAGCTTCCAACCCTCAAAGCTTGGCCAGTCATACAGGATTTACATCTCTCTCCTTTTCCATCCATGATTAATTTTTCTATGGGCAGAATAATTTATACAATGAATGGATGTATTTAACTGATTTTCATCTGATGTTCCTGTCTTCCAGGCTGATAGGGTCTCCTGCCTCTCATGTTAAAAATGTAGATCTGCTCAGCCTGGAAGAAAATGGCACAGGCAGTTGGATTTCAGTTGTACCAACTGTAAGACGCAGTCTGGGTATTTGTGGAGGCAAAACACTTTCTGATGCTCAAAATTATTTTCATTTATGGTCAAATAAAGAAAACTGCCTTAGGCAAGAAGTGATTTCATTCAACCTGGCTTTGAAAAGGGCAAAACCCCTTAGTTTTCTAATTTTTTCTGCAGGAGAAAACAAGTTGCTTTTTAAAAGATTCTGTTGTGCAACATTTCCAGGGAAAATTATGTTTATCATATTGGTTTTAATCATTTAAGGCTAATTGTACCTTTAAAATGTACAGCACAAGGCTAGATTGACATCTAAATGAAAACATAGCTCATTGGTCTTGCAGCAAGATGATTCCTCTGGTGAATGGGTTAAACTGTTGCTGTCAGTTTGAATACAATTAGTACAACTGATATGCAAAGAATTGCTCTGTCAGAAAATGTCACTGTCATTGAGCACTGTTCCCAGGCTGCCTTCAATTTTCTGTCTGGCTCAGAAAATTTTAATAGCAGGTCAGAATTCAAATGCAAAAATTTAACCGAAGTGCATAGCCCCTCCCCACCTTTTATTTCAATTTTCATTTTCTGCTTTGTGCCTCACTCAATTTTTTGGTTACCGGGAGACTATTCTTAAGTGCCCATTTTCTGGTTTCCTTAACTCTTCCTCTCTTGTTCTCATTAATTGAAACTAACATTTTTTTGTTGACATTTCTTACACAACTTGGTCTTTTGGTTATTTTTTTAAATAACCCACTAGAAACACCTGCAAACAGAAGACAAGTACAGAGGCAGAAATAATTAGTGTTTGTAGAACACTACTGAATATCTACTCACTATAATGCCCACTGACACCCTGCGATCATGTCTTTTTCCACCCTTTCTTTACTGAAGTTCCCCGAAGGTTGCTTTTGGTGTTAATCTTTTGTCTCTCTACATCTTCCTGCTCTGTGCAGGATGCATTTTAGGATCTTGTACCTCTGTGCTAACTTCTCCAGAAAGATCCCTCCTTTCTATTTCAAAGGAAACTTTCACCTTTTCAATGCCTTTCTGATGTTTTCCCAACGGGTTCCAGTTCCTGCTGGCCCTGTGTGTGATGCTCTATGAAAAAGCTGTGACAGAGTTTGCACGCTTGCAAGGAATATGCAACTAAGCAAATGCTTAGTATTAGGTCTGCAAGGCTGGTGGTCAGGGAATAATACTCTGGGGAGCAACAGTACTCTCAGGCAACTGGGGTGGGCACAGGTCAAAGTGAAGGTGGAAAGTGCCTGTTCCTAGAGCCAGGCTCTTTTATGAACCAATGAAGAAGGCAGGGAGAAATGCTGTTATGGTGGTAGGCAAATAACTACTGGAATAAGGAAATGGGTGATAAATATGGCCTCTCAGCTTGACCTATCTGGGAACCGCCTGCTGGCTGGAGTGCTGTTGAGTGACTTGTGGATGGCAGTGCCAGAGGACAAGTCATGAGCTTCTCCGAGTCCCTATCTCTGCTAGCCTGCCCTTGCTAAAAAGCATCTTTTTCTATCTGTGATACTATCCCTCATCACCTAGATCCCCCAGGAGGCTCAGAAAGGGGCTGACTTGCAGCTTCTTCAGTGTTTGACACACAGCTGCCCTTGCAGATGGGAAGAGCAATTGCCACCTTTCCTGTCAGTCTGGGGGGGGTTTGCTGATCTACCCGGGCTGAGAGTGCAGCTGAGCTGCCCGTCAGCCGGGGTGCTGACCTCGGGCAGCCTTACCTCTCCTCCTGCCTTGACGCTGGCTTATATAACCATTGAGGAACCTGAACTTGTCACTTCCCATCTCCTCCCTCTTCCCACCACTGAGCAAACATATTTCTTCCAAGTGACTCAAGCACACATATTTACCAGTGTCTTTAAATTCATGCTATCACCAGTTTGTTGCTGTGTTACAGACTCTGACCCTTCAGCCAGAATCCTGCTGCAGGTATGGACTAAATTCCTTCTCTTTAGGGAATAACCTCACAGTGTGATGACTAGCCCCACTTTAACTCGCCTCCTGGTATGCTGAGGCAAGTCTGTGTGCAAGCACTTTTAGCTGAAGATAAATTACCTTCCTTACATGCAACTTAACTCATTCTTGTAATAATCAATAGAATTTTTTTAACACTGACTTCTACCAAAAAATGTAATGACAATTAACTTTATTTTAGCACATGCCCCTGTGTACAGCAGTCCTGAGAACCATCCCTTTTCCGTCTCCACTCATCAAAACTCTTCTCTCATCATTCTCATCTGCTCAAATCTCCTCAATCTGTCTTTACTCAGGAAGTTTAAAGTTCACTTCATGTTCACTGTGACTGTTAGCTGCTTTTTGTTTGAGAGCCCTGACATGCAGTAAACCACACAGTGAGCTGAGGGACCGGTTATTGCAATGTAATGCCGCCTAATTTAAAAGTATGCTGCACAAGCAGGGTCTAAAATTTCAACTTTAAATCACTAAAATATGTATATCCAGATCTTTTGGCTGTGAAGGCAACGCTAAACATGTGAACACAATGTCTTCCTACCAGTACAAACTTCTTGAAACAAGATGACTCAGAAGGAAGCAAACTGTCCTCATCATTTTGGTAAAAACTTATATCACAACTGATACTTTTACTTCCACTGTTGCTAACTATAGCACTTACATAACTTTACTGGAATGATACACCTGATCCCTTGTAAGTGGATATAATGGCAAATAATGGGGCATGACTTAGGAACACTAGCTGCCACCAAAATCCTCAGAATCTGGAGAATGAGATAATCCTTCTCATGTTTCCCCTTTCCTAAGATGGGATAGAAAATTCATCCTTTCCTCGATATTAAATGCTTCAGTAACCTCTAGATGTGTGTAATACACACCTTCATGCCAGAAGTCCCAGCTGTCCACTAATAATTTGCCAATATCTCTTTTTTAAATATATTGCCATATTCATATGGAGAGTGCTAAAACATACATAATATGATATATAAAAAATATATATAATTATGTGCTGTAGGCTAATTTTAGTGAAACAATTAAGTACCCATGTCTCTTTTTTTATTTCTTTGTATTACCCTTTTTTCTACATTTCACCAGGCCAGTGAAATTTGAGCTACATCAGATAACGGACTATGCTAAATGCTAAATGAAAGGCAGTATAAGCCAGTCATTCCTACCTAATATTTAATCCACATATCTTTATTCATGAAGCATCATGAAATTTGACTACGAGAAGAGAGTGAAATTTTCAAATTCAGTCTTCTTGTTCAGATAAAGGCCTCCCAGGTAGTTGTCAACTGAGAAAAAAGCACCACAATGATTTTTTAAAAATAAGTATGTCTTTTTCCTCAGCTTTGAGTGTAGTGTTTGATAAGAACACCTTCTAGTTCTACCCTATTCATCATTCAGTCAGTGGCAGGTAAATAAATTAAGAGCAATGTCATATCCATAACTGATTTTCTCAATAAAATTATAGGTCTTGATGCCTTTTCAGCATGCGAGTCCTTGGACTAAGTAAAAAGTGTTAATGTTATTGCATGAATTAGTTTTGAAACAATTACTCTTACAAATATTAAAGATTATATACTATAAGGTAATTGAGCGCATGGAAGTCATATCTCCAGTTTTCAAATAACTTCCCTAATTAACATAATTAATTCTGCATGTTCTGAATGTTGTCTTATTTTTGTATAACCCATTTTTATGTAGTAAGGTGCCCAGAGGCTTTTGCTAGTGGATTGCTACGAATCAAACCATCTTATTAACAATGTTCTTATTTTCAGGACAATCACCTAAGATCATAAACAATTTTTCTTTCTTTTTAAAGAAGAATATAATTACTTCATAAATGAACTCTCAATCTTTTTGATAGACTCAGATTTTGCATGCTAATTTTCTTGTAGATAATTCAAAACCTGCAGCCTGATTTGTTTAAGTGCAACAACCACTCCAGCCTAGGACAAAGAAAATATGATTGCTTTAAATCTCATATATGCAGCTTCCCATGGGAGTGGAATACAAATGAGCTGCAAATGAAACACTCTCATCACCACACTGCCCAAAGCAATTTTCCAGTATGCCCCCTCCCCTCAGGACATATTTTACTCCACCTTTACTACGTTTATAACATGATTTACATGTTAATGAGAAGTGACAGGGACTAAGTAATTAGGAAGCAAGACTGTAGCTTGTGATGCATTTTAAATACTGTACATTGCAACTCTGGAATAAATATTCAGCCTCTTTCCTAATTTTCTTCTTAATTAGAAAACACAATCAATTTAGTCTTTATAACTCCCCTATACCTTCCATAGGTAACTAACAGAAAAGGAATGCATTGTTACTATAAGCATGTTTGATCAGCCCTAGTTCTCTTACATTCGGTCATTCTTCTGATTATATTCTCCTGTTAAGCTGGGACAATACAGTGAGAGCAACATAAAATCTAGAGAAGAAACAATGCTTTCACTGAGGCTGTACCATGACTATGCAAAGCAACAATGGTTTGCACTGGATGGATTTGCTGCACATGTGCAGCTGTGTGTCCTACTTGGATAATTTTGTGGGTAAGAACTTTGTATTATGACTGTGGAGAATGTCTCTACCATGGGAGTACCAAGGCCCTACGACAAGGTATGAAGGCATCTGTGTCTGGATAGAATGGAGTTCTAATGACGTTTAAGGGAGAAAAGTGAAGAAATACAGGACTGCCAACAACCCGTGTACAGAATGCAGGGAGTGGGAACTACCTAAGAGTACAGCCATTTCCATGGTAGGGATCTAAGTGGTGGCAAGCAACCAAAGGCTCTTTCACCTGCCCCATCTCCTTCTACACCCCTCCTCTGCATGCAGTGAGTTTTCTCTTTCCAAGTTGTTCTCACATGCTTCTCTTTGTAAGATCAGGACCTCAGTAAATAATGCTTATCATTTCAATACTAATTGTCTACAGTGCTAAGAGAATTAAGTTTCAGAATACACTTCTGAAGTATGAAAACATTACCAACCTAATTATTCAGGTCAGGAAAAACTCAGAGCAAAAAAGTGACTTGCTTCAGAGTATTCTAAATGAAACAAAAAATTCATTCTCCTTACAGAACTTCAAAGTTCTTTGTGCCAAATATATAACAAAGTTTAAAGACCTCTGAAGCTATATCTGTTGAGTTTACATTACCATTCTATGCATTTTGCTTTCAAATATTAAATGTTTGCAGTATGCCATGCCCACGTGGTGCTTTCTTAGTAAGGTATATATTTACTAAGCCTCATTTTATTCCTGAAAACGACTGTAGTGGGTGCACAGATAATGGATATTTCTTTGCAAAGGAGTGACCAAAATGGAGCTTGTAACTATTAGTTATGTGGTGATAGGTATGGTACCCCTCCTCTGAACAAGAAATATTTTCTATCGGTCCCTTTTACAGTCCGTGACTGCCTGGTAAACTTTGTTCATCCCAAGGACTTTTAGATTTTCAGATGCTTACATAGTACTAAGAAATCTAAGCATTCTCTGGGGGCACACTATGCTATAATTCCTATACATGTGAGGTCTTTACAAACATTACCATGAAAAGGATCTTGTTGACACAGGATTTGAGAGCTAATCATGCATATACTATTAAGATTGAAGTCTAAGTAGATTTTACTCAAGCTGAAGTGCTAAGAGACTACAATGACACATGCAAAATTAAAACTAGTGTAAAAAGTTTACTTGCTTCTATCTTTCCAAAGAAATATGTTCATATCTTACTCCAGTTATCATCATACATTTGAATGTCCCATGAAAAAATATTTAAAGATGAACATTAACATCAATCTGAGAGCTACTCAAGGGTAAACATAACATGGCAGTGATTAATTGGGTTTTTTTGTTAGCAGTTTTCATGGGAATACAACCTAAATATCTCAGCTTGAGATACTGTCATTGTTTAACCCCAGCCAGCAACTAAGCACCACGCAGCCACTCACTCACCCTCCACACACCCACAGTGGGATGTGGAGAGAATTGGAAGGGCAAAAATAAGAAAACTCATCGGTTGAGTTAAGAACGGTTTAATATTAAAAATAAAATATAATAATAGTAGTAATAATGACGTAGTGAAAAGGACAACAAAAAAAGATGAGAGAAACAAAACACAGGCAAAATGAGTGATGCAACCCCTCGCCACCCGCAGACTGATGCCCAGCCAACTTGCCCTGGTTTATATATAGAACATGATGTCATATGGTATGGAATATCCCTTTGGCCAGTTTGGGTCAGTTGTCTCAGCTGTGCCCCCTCCCCTCCCGTCTTCTTGTGCACATGGCAGAGCTTGGGAAGCTGAAAAAGTCCTGGACTAGTGTAAGCACTGCTTAGAAATAGCTAAAACATCAGTGTGTTATCAACATTATTCTCATGTTAAATCCGAAACACAGCACTAATACCAGCTACCAGGAAGAAAATTAACTCTATCCCAGCTGAAACCAGGACAGATACTTGTCTCCCTCATTTATAAAATATGCAAAATAATTAATTAAAAAGGGACAGCCAAGCTTTTTCCAGTTCCATATTACATAGACCAAATATATATGGAAATAAAGAGAAGCTAACAGTTAAAGGTAATTGGCTAGTACAGAATTTCATGTAATTCCCTCTGAACTCCGCTAGCCAGATAAGCATAAATTGCACTCTGTCTAGCCACGGAATAAGGGAAGATAAAAGATGAATTATTCCTTTGAACTCATCTTTGACAGGTGAAGTGCTGACAGTATTCTGAGACAGACTTCCTCATCGTATTAAAAAAAAAAAAAAAAGCCAACTTGACCATCTTTTTACATATTGTATTGCTACTACTGTATCTGAAGGAGTGTAAATGTGATAGAAATATGTCACTCATAACAGTCTGTTTAGTAAATGAGTTTTTTACAAATGAAGAAAGAAGTGTTTGAAATGCAGAGCTTGTAATGGGGTAAAATAAGATAGTTCTGGAAGCTGAATCAACTATACTCAACAAAGAAAGGTGGATTTACTCAGCATTGGTGAAGGAGCATTTTTATAAATTAACCCAAGGCCTATGTCTTATAATTCACTTGACAGTTTATCAGCCCTGAAAATGAATTCAGGCAATTTAGATGAAGGATGGAGGCAGTGGCTTCAAAGCACTATGAGGCAGCTCAGAAATATTCCTTGAGCTTAAGCTTTTCGTATTCTAAAGGTTAATGGTCCCCAATCATGTCTTCCACTGGGTTTTATCAGTGTAAAAAACAGCCTGCAAGATACTCTGGGTGCAACATGAGAAAGGTAAATAGCATGAAAGATAGTTGGTTTCAAATCAAGTTATCTTGTTATGTTTGGTAAGGGAGGATGGGTTTATGAGTCTTCAAAGCCACCCTGAGGAACAACCAGGACTATGGGAAACATACATTGTAGGTGAGCTTTTACTACAGTTTGCTAGGTCCTGTCAGTAACTAAACCAGATTATATTTGGAACAAGACTTTTCAAACATGTAGTAGATATGAATGTGTCTTCTAACCACTCCTTAATACTAATGAAATCTGGCATATGGTAATTTAAAATTAGTTAGAAGTATTTTCCAATATTATGCTTGGGCCTGATCCTCTGCAGACCTTTGCGGTTTTGGAGTCAGAAAGCACAAACATTTCTTTTGCAAATTGAGCAGCTGCATGCACAAAGAATTCTTTTGTTGGCAATGTAATTTTTCATATACACAAAAACACAAAAAGAGGTTTCTTTGATTCATATTTTCCTAGAATTAAAGGGACAGATCTCACTTTTGTGAGATAAAATTCTGTCAGTAAAAGACAGGTTTCCTAACTGTAAGCAAAGCTGACAGGACGTTTCTGTTATCTTTTTTCTTTAGTTCCAATCAGGTTACAAGAAAGACTGTCTCAAACAGGAAACACAGAATGAATAGCCTGATAAACATGAGAATGATAGTAAGCAACAACCCTTTGGTTGTTACATAAAATTCTTAAATATTTATTGTAATGACCTGGATTTTTCTCTTCTATTTTTATTTTTATTTCTGGCTATCATGAAGTGATGGTCTTTTTCCATAAGTTTCTATTCTACAGCAAAATTCTGTTTAGAATTTTGCATGGTTAGAGTAGACTCTATTCCTGCTCCAAATGATTTTATAGTATTGCTATGCCCTATTAAGCTGCCTTATGCCATGCTGAGAGAGTGCATGAAATGACTCCTGGATGTGCTGTGGGTTAAAAGATGTACTACTGTAATCATATGGCATCATGAGTGTCACTGCATGGTTCTGTCATATGAGTCATAAAAGTTGCTGCATTTAATCTAAGTCGTTATTCTTCTGGGCCCAGTAGTTCTGTCCAGCTTTGAGGAAAAGTTCCCTGTCTTCGCTGCTGTGCAGAAAACTGTACTGGAGGGAGTGTTGAAAACATCAAAGATGATCGCTTGTTGCCTTGGTCTTCCAGCTCCAGTGAGTTCATCAGGAAGAAACTTGGTCTGAGAGTCAGGCTGGACTGAGAAGCCTGAAAGGGAAGATTTACTTGTCCTGGGCTTGCAAGAACCTGCATGGAAGAACTGATGCGGCAAGAGCAAACCTAAAGACATCTGAACAAAGTAGAACTATGCCTACACTCACCACTGCTCTTTTTTTTACTGCAGTAAAACGCTTTACAGGGTCCTAGATATCTTTTACCTTCCTTCAGAAGGGCAGTAGTAGTACTGCCAATATCGTTATAAGCTCTTAGCTTTCAGTTCAGCTTCACATGTTATCTATTGTATAAAACACAAAGAATGCTAAGGAAACAGCAGGTTTTCTGTGTAATTTAGATAGCTGAAAAAGTTTATGTTCCTTAACCTTTTTAAAATGTAGCTACACTTAGTATTTCTGTAATGTGGGGAAGTATTGAATTCTTTTATTTTAATCAGGGTATCTATTTTAAACCAACACTCCTAGAAGCTTTCTATAACAAAATGGACCAACAAATCCAACACTGTGAAGTAGCATTTAAAAGATATATACTCATCTTCCTTCTTGTAAAGTTAAACTCCTGGCCTAGGTCCTTCGGCGCGCACATCTAATCAGAGAGAAGGGCTGAACACAATAGGCCTGCCACTTCTAAATTTTTAATCCAGTTAAATTTTCATCATCCTCTGATAATCTCCATAATGTATTGCAAGAGGAATTTTGACTATATTTTTCAGACTTTGTACCCTAAATAAATACTAGTTATTTCACAGTAGACAACAGAGGTTATTGCTTGAGGATGTTTTTCTTCCTGCTGTAAAAACATGTTATGTAAATGATTAGAGCATTACAATGGTTCTATTTTCTTTACAAATGAGAAGGAACTTATTGAAGTAACACAAAACTGATGAAATGATTCACTTACTCTCCTAAAACAGGATAAACAATATCCAAAGAGATTAATACATACGATATGTCATAAGTGAAAAGAGCACTGCAATTTCTCTAACTTTATTAGAAATAAAAACCCCATGCAATACTTTTCCAGTACTAAAATAGTCCTTATCTTTTCACTTCTTCACAGAAACTGCTACTAGTTATTTAGTCATAGATTTTTGTATGGCCCAAGGGAACCACTGTGATCAGCTAGTCTGACCTCCTCTATAATCTTTTCAACAAATTTTCCATCCTAGGAAATGTGTGCACAGAATTGCACAGAACAGAATATAATTTTTTTTTTAAGTTTCTTTCATACCCAAGGTATTTCAAGGCACTTTACATAGTAATAAATCAAAAGCTGATCAAGCAAGGAGTTTGCAGAAAAAATCCAACACTGCTTCAACAGACTACCAACCTTCAGTGCTCTATTGGAAGTGATTACAAATCTTAGAGATGATTCAGAACTTTAAAAAGGAGAGGTGATCTCCTTAACCAACTGTAAAATTTAGCATTAATTTACTCTCTGACATATTTTAAAGCCTTACATATTTTTCCCTAATTTGACTTTTTAGAATAATCCATACATTTTACAGAACACTCAGTTTTATTTCAATGACTGAAAGGGAAGACATTTAAATTTTTTAATATAGAAAAATATGTAAGGGCACACTGGGATGACCAAACAGGAATAAAACAGCAAAAATTTTGCCGTTTACTTCAAATCAGGTAGAAGAAGATAATGTTGTGTTTAATCCAGAGATAGTGAAAATGGTATATCACTGCATTAACATAGAAGAATATGCAGTATTATTTCTAAAGTACTATGAAATGTTTACATATGTAATTCTGTGATTATCTGGCATATTGAAATAAACCAATGCATTGTGCATTTCACATAGATCTTTAACATTTTTATAGTGCAGAAATATATATATATGCAATGGTTTCTCTATTATTTTTAATTACTGTACTAACCTTTTAAAAGAAGGTTATTTTTCTAGTTAAAACAACAGATATCAATTATGAGATGTGTATTCTATGCCAAAGTCTCTTACAAACTCTTCACTTGCCTTAATTCAGTACTTATCTACACAATGAACCATGATTTTCCTTTCTTTAACAAAAATACAAAAATATGTGGTTGTTAGCAAAAGCACCCAGACATACACAGAACAACCTGAAAGCTGAGCTAATATATTGGACAAAGCATCTAGAAAAAACTTTATTACTTCTACTACTGATGGAGGCATAGCTACCGATTAATAAAAGCTCCAGGCTGTAAGAAAATACATGCCTTTCACAGGACTATATGATAGATTAACCTGACTGTTTCAATATCATGGCCCATACAAGATTTCATACAGTACATCCTGTATCAATTGTATGTCTCCTTGACCCAGAGAATATTCCTTACTAAAACATGAAGGGAATTAGTTGCTTTGAGATTAAGAAACCTGAACACAGGTGTCTACCCTTCAGCTAGGTATTTTAATTACCATTACATCCAACAGAAATTGATTCAACACAGTAAAGATTCTAAAAAGGGTCTGTACAATCCACTGCCTTTCTTCTTCAGAGTGAGCTGGAGAGCTATCTACTCTCCTTCATTTTCCTTTGGGTCTGTCTACATCCAATCCCCAGCTATAGAATCATAGAATAATAGAATGTCTTCATTTGGAAGGGAGCCACAAGGATCATCAGGTCCAACTCCTGTCCCTGCACAGGACACCTCAAATTCACACCATGTCTCCGAGGGCATTGTCCATGTGCTTCTTGAATATCACCAGGCTGGTGCCGTGATGCCTCCCTGGGGGGCCTGTTCCAGGGCTCCACCACCCTCTGGATGAAGAACCTTTTCCTAATATGCAACCTAAACCTCCCCTGACACATCTTCCTGCCATTCCATATAGCTTTTGTTGTGTCTTTGTCTTTTAAAGTAAAAAGTTTCTGTTCTCAGAAACTTTTTCCATAAGTACCTCTTCCTTAAGCACTTCCTTACATGATCAAGTCAGCTCTTCATTTCTGTTTTGTTACACTAAATGTGTTCAGATTGTTTGGATTTTCTGGCAGGTTTTCTAGAATTTGAATCAGTCTTACTGTTATTTTCTGAATGCTTTCCAAATATACAGGTTTTACTGAATAAAATATATCTTTTACTTCTGTCATGAAACTTTTTCTCTTAGACTAGTGAAAACTCAAAATGATGCTTTCTGAGTAACTTCAGCTGTCAACTATCATAGGCTTTTAAAAAAGTGCCGTGGCACAAAGAAGCACAGTTAGATCTTCCATTTTGTTTCAGCTGTTTACAAACCTCTTTAACTGTTTTTCCTTTCCACATTAAAGGCACAGACTGAGACAGAAAATGTACATATATGTGTTTAGCTTTATGCATATAGTTAATTTTTAATGATTTCAAATGGGACACTCATGCCCTAACCTCAGCAGGTATACAGATCTAGGGTTAGGATATAGTTTTGAACCACTACAGCAAAGTCAAATCAAAACTCATTCACATTCTCAGTATTTAGTATTTCATTGCTTATACATATGTTTAAGAGTGTTAAGTCTATCCCAAAACCTTCTGGCACTCAAAATTTAGGCTAAAAACTTTCAGTTAGCCCCTTCCATAAAACATTGGACTTTTAAATTCCCCAGATGACCACCAGTCAATTAGAAACAGGAGAGACTATTGCTCAGATTGAGTGAACTAGGTCAGATGGGTGAATGCTCTGCTGGCAGGTTTCTCACCACTACTGAATTTTCATGAAGAAACAAAGGAGTATAAAAAGAAAGAAGGAAAGCTAGAAGAGAGATTTTCATTGGTAGAGCTTAAGCTGTAAATTTCACAAAGTTTCACTGCTTTGGGCTGAGGAATGAAAAAAAAGTTCTCAAATATCTAATGTAATTAGTTAGTCAGTATGGACAAGAAATAATTCACGCAATCTGTTCATTTGGCTCAAATACAAAAACATGAAAGGTAATAAATTATAAGAGAAACCCATGAAACAGTATTAAATCAAGTTAGGTCAAAATAGTACAAATCTTATAAATCATGTGTTTTGTAAATGTGTTTAATATTTCAAGGATAGCTCTTTAAAGTTTTTGTGGGTTGGTTGATTAAATCTTTGTTAAAAGAAGAAATGCAAAATCCAAGATTGAAAATAATGTTCATGCTTGACTGTAATACTGCATATCAGTTGCATTTCTTTTTTTGCAATTTTCAGTGCAAGAGTTTGCAATTGAAAGCTAAAAGGCACAAAGATACAATCAACTTGTAAATATGCATTGTAAATACGTATTTCCTTTAGAGCAAATCATCAATTAATGAAATAAATACTATGTTATCTCTGCTTATGATATAGTGAAGTGTTCTGCCATGAATATTATTACTTTGTAAGTAAAGTCATCAAAAATAATAGTGCAGCAGCAGTTCAGAAGAGTGTATGGTATGTACATTCTCATTGGCCTAGTTAACATATCTGCTTAATAACCACCGTTAACTACACGTGAACATAGATTTCACTTGGTGACACTCTTGTGATACAAAGTAGGTCAGCCAAAACAGAGATAAATGATTTGTAAATTATTTGCTCTTAATGGAATCAAAGATATTTTCTATGAGTGTACCGATAAGGATACGCTGTGTAGATGCTGAAAAAAACCAAACCTCTAAAACTATGAAAGTAGAAAACTAGAAGGCTGAGAAAAACCAAACATTCATATGAATGTCTGCTGGCTCTCAAGAAACGAAGAATGTTGCTGTGGGCATTTTCATCCTCCTCATCCGTCAAATTCACCAAGTATGTCTAATCAGATGTCTCTGCTTTCTGATGGTAGAGTGACTATATAATGTTTGACTAAATATATGTCTATGAGATGTCCTGACTAGTCTTTTCATCTAAGTTCAGCTGAGCCATTTTGCTCATGGGACTTCCATCATCTGGCCACATAAAGTATTGCTATTGAATTATCCTATTGAATCAGTGAGCACAGGTAATTTGACAGCTCTAATGAGTTACATACAGACAGTCCTGAAAGTTACACAGATTTTATATTTTAATTAATTCAGAGAAAAGGTCAGTTTACATATCCTGTCACACTGCTGTATAAGTAGGGTATAGTACCTAATGACTAAAGGCCATTTCCTTCAGTCATGAAACATACAGCACTTGTATTGTTGTAAACTCCACATTTAAAAAAATAATATATATATATATGAACATTTTCCTATGGTATCTATTTCCTAAGAACTACCTTGTCAGTGGAAACATCGTGTGATTTCTTATAATTTTCCTCTAAGCACCTATTATTTAAAGTTCTTAGGCCTTTGATAGAAAAAGATTTTGTGTTCGCTAGGGCACCAGCATAATTCCTGGAGAGTTGAAGGCACAGAATTCTCAGGGACAGAATATACTGATATCCAGACAAATATATATATCCCAATCTATTTTCTCATTCTATAAATCTATAGTTTTGAAAAAGTGCAATATTTCTTCTTTGGTATTTAGAGAACTTCTTTGAAGAACCATAATTTTTGTCATAAAATATGTCAGAAAGAAAGAACTGGAATTTTATTATTTTGAAAACATGAAAAAAATGTTGGTGATATATTCTCATTCATAAATGGACCTTTATCCCCCAAACAGTAAATTACTCTATGGCATCATTGACAGAAGCTCTGTGTCAGAAAGTATTGATGCATGTTACTGGAAAATTTCTAATTAATTTGGTGTATTTCAAGCCATTACAGAACAGAGTTACAGATGGAAATGACCCAGTGGTAGGATGGAAAAAAAATATGTTTGCACATATAGCCCCAGCACAACTGATCAGAGGCGAATACTGCAGACATAGATTTAGCAGGAGCTATTTCAGTGCACATGGATCTAAGTCAGTAATATTAATATCCTCATCCTATGTTTTCTAAATATTCTATTCTTGCACCAACAAAACCCCAAGGTGTGAAATATATTTGTAGTTAACGCTGCATGAAGAAGACATTTAGAACTGAATTATATGAAAAGAACTTTCTAGTAAATGGTTACAGCAGCAGGTTGAAAACAAAACAAGATTGTGAAATACAAGCGTTCTAAAACACAGTAAGAAAAGCTTTGTTTTTAAATCCAAAATGGCTTATCATATAAACCTGTATTCAGTGTCCTCTCCACAGGTTTTTGAAAAGGGAAAATGTCACTATAAACTGACCTTTTCCTGAAGCATTTGCTAAAACTTTACAAATGTCAAAACAGCAGTTCAAAATGAAGACAGCATCATCAGGAAGGAAATCTCCAAGGGTAGTTGTGCATGTAATTTAACAAAGTAACTGAAGGCATAAACTCTGGTTTTACTTCTACTTGTAAGGCTCCGATCAAACAGTCTTCTAGCTACACATGAGAGTAAAATGTAGCCAATGTATTTTTCCAACTTTCAATGTTCAACAGCTTTCCTGGCTTAAATGCTGTTCAGAAAAATAATGAGAAAAGCAAACTAATAAGATTTAATTGCCACAGAATAATATGCAGCACCAAATAACATGATGAAATTTCAGGGCTATCAGACAATTGTACACATTGTCCAGTTTTCTTTCCTCCTTTTTCATCTTTTATTGTAAAACCTTTTATCTTTTGTATCACAGTCAGTATTAATATATTTCTCTGTCACCACAGTAAATTAATCCTAATTTTATTTTTGAATGGGTATTCACCGTGCATCAGGAAGACCTGTCAGCTGAAGTGGAAGGCTGAGAGAAACAAAAATTGTAGAAGTACTACTTAATTTTTTACCCAGTCTTGTTTTCTCAATATTGCATGACCCTGGGAAGAGGACTAAGATTATAGGTTTCTTCTATTTAACTATCAAAATGTCAGAAAGCTAGAATGGAGAGCAATATAACTGTATTTGAACCTAACAAAAATGCCATTGCCTTTGGGATTACTGGGTAACTTTGAAAAAGAACTGTCATGAGAGATTCTTACAAATGTCTTTGATTGAATGAATCAAACAAAAACCCTCAGTGTTAATCCTAACATAATTCTTTTGGATACTTGTCCATCTCCGGCCTTTCATATTCGCTGTCACACACATGAGCCTCACCAGACATTACAGCCACATGTTCTTCAGAGTTATTGCAGAAAATAAACTCATCCAACCTCATTCATGAAAGCCTCTAAAATCACTGAAGTTTATCAATTCACTTAAGATGAAGGAATAAACAATATGAACAAAAGCCAAGCAACCAGAAAGTCACAGTGACTGAAGCTTGCAGGGCAGCTGATAGCAGAGTAGTCTCAGAATTACTAACTCCAATATTACTAAGTAGTAGCATATATGTGCAAATGATTTTGTGCAATGAGTTTGAGGACGATACTATTTAAATGTTTATCCCAATATCATTGCAAAATATTCATTTACTACAGAGGTGTAACTAGTAAAGTAAACCACCAAATACCTAGAATTAATTTACCAGTACAGATTTTTGAGGACCATTGGAGGTAAAATTAGGTATATATGGGATATCAGTGAAGATTGTGTGACTATGGTGGACACACAGGTTTGACTGCTGAGATTTGGCTAATAATTCTGAGAAAAGACTTTCTACATAATGTTTATACATCCCATAATTTTCATCATCCAGCCTTTTACTCAGGCCTAACACTTTATACTAAATTACTGACCTGCAGTGAAACTTCCTGAAGTTGCTAGGCTGAAAAAAATGTCAGAGGAGGCCAAATATGACCTCCAAGTTAGTGGAGATCATGAAATAAAATCATTTATTGTTACAGAAATTTAGAGGGTATGTGCATAAAATACTGACTGATGGGGACTGATAAGTCCTCACGGTATAACATAAAGATATCCAAGCTGGTAAATGAATGCATCTATTAGAAATACATCTTATACAAAAGTGTAAATCTGGAAATCTGTAGAGAACCAGATTGAGTTGGATAATCAAGAAACATACTAGATGTTATATCCTGTTTGAAGAATTATGCCTGCTGCACAGCTTTATGGTTGTCTAGAAGCCATTAAAGTGCATTTAGCTGGAAGTGAAACAATATTTTTCAGTGTTCAAATGTGGCAGTTTTGAGTGTGAGACAGAAGACAATTTAGGAACCTCTGAAACACTCGTTGGCATAATAGCAGCGATCCATCCTCCCTAAAGCAGCAGCTGATGTTTTCTTTTTCTCCTCCATTTAACTAGCAAAGTGCTCAGATGAGCTTTTGTTAAGCCCTGGTTTTGCAATGGCTGGGTTTGCAGGTCTTGAGTCCTAGCATTTTCTGAGGCTCACCTGCTCTGCGCAATGCTGTGCAATGCGTCATCCCCTTAATTCATGCATTATAAGGCATTTCCCCTGCCTTGTAAACAAAGTGTGAGTTTGTTTCCATAGAAACAACAAAAAAACCTGGAGCTGTTCCTGTTTCCACTAGTGTGAGGCCCCACTTTGCTTCCTTAGGAAAAGCAGAGGATCCCACATTGTGGACTCTGTGGAGGAGATGCAAGACCAGTACTTGCCCTGATCAAGTCCAATTCTCTTAACTTTTATTTGAATCATAAACTGATCTCACTACTCCTATGTTTATTGGGATGTAAGCCACAAATTTTATATTTCATAATCACACTGTTATTACCCCATCACCATAATACAGCTTTTGGCTCCAACTAACATTTTAATATCATTTCACTTTATCCAGAACAGGACCCTTTCACATTATTTCTTCGGCCAAGTAATAAAATTATTCAATAATTCCAAAAATTCAGCGCAAAAAAAAGTGTCAAAACAATCAAGTTACCATATTATATAGAAGCTGACCTAGATAGAAGGAAGTAATTTTTATATCACAGCTTACTTTTCATTTTCTTTTTCCTTTCTCTGCCCATACTATACATATGAAATATTAATTTCTGTTTGACGCAGCTTCACTAGTATTGCAGTACAGCAAACTCAATACTTCAACTCCTTTGAATCCTCAACATTCAGCACTTGTTTCACTTAGTGATTCCCTAAGATTAACAGACTGACTGACGTTCTTAATTCAAGTCTCTAACAGGTATGATATTTACAACTAGTAAAACTGTTTTTTTTTTTTCAAATATTCGGATATTTGCACTATCAATACCTTATTTCAGAGACTCTACCTACAACCAAAGCTCTGGATTATGCCCTGCCCTTTCCCATGTGCACTCAACCTGTGTGCATTTTGTTTCATAAGACAGACATAAAATTATTTGTACAACTTTACAATAATCTGACTGTTGGATTCATTAGAAACACAGGTATTCTCAGTTTCTTAATCAGCAAGTGACCTGTGAAAAAGTACAAAGAAAGAAGGGATATCCTTAAGGGTTTGAATATGCAATGTTACAGTACAGTTTGCAAATTCCATATTTTTCTTTGATTTTCATAGCTATTTTGATAATGAGCATTAAGCTAATTCTCAAAATGTGCTAATGGAGCATCATTCCTGATCACATATCTTTCCATGTCAACTTTTCTGTCATTTCTGATATCATTCTCCCTTTAGTTTTTATATGTTTTCCTTGAAATCAATACTCACTCATTTCTACTCACTGGTATTATAAATTATCTGAATTTATTTTAATGTCTGTCCTGTTGAGATCTGTTTTTTCCAAAAGTTTACACTATTACTCAGCTGCGTGGTTTCATTGACTTCAGAGGGCAAAGAGAGTACTGGTGATTAATAAGTACTCAACACAAACCCCAGGTGCAGAAAATCACTCCACTTATCACTATTTTCTGCCTCATCCCCTTTCACACTTTTAAAAAATTTCCTGAACTTTTAGAAGCTACCTTTGTTATGCTCTTTACGGGGCAGGTGGGGGCCAGGAAAAAGATAGTCTGAAATAAAAAAGCAGGTCACATCTCAACAATTCTAAGCCTCGTAAATTGAACTAATACTCAGGGATAGAAATGAGATGCAGAGAAAAAATTCTGCTCTTTTTAGGGCTCGAATGAATGAAAAGGATACTTGAATCAAAATCTATTAGTTGAGTCACATGTTCTTTGAGTCACTGTACAAGACTAGCCTTGACTAAGTTGTAAATCTCGGCAAACCAGAGGCTTCTCAGAGATATTCCTGGTCAAATGATTCATCACCTTGGTTGACTTAAAGGCCCTCATGAAATACAAAAAAATCTCCTGTCTCAAGACTTCACATATCATCTATAGGACCACAAAAAATAACCCCAAAAACCTGGCATCACCTTCAGCAGATTCCCTAACTAGACAGGAGCATGAAAAATATAAAATCTTCCTGCCTATCAGGGTTACATAGCTTTTGCTTTCAAATAGCACATAAAGAAATAAACCAAAAACTTCTACGCCAGAAAACAGAAAATGCTCTGTGTGCTACAGATTCTACTCCTACTGCATAAATTAGGATAATCTTGTCAAGAATATACAAAGCCTTACTCCTTTTAAAATTACATCAAGAATACAGGTCCTGTTGTCAATTACTTCATCAGAGTGCTTCAATTACAGATAAAGAATTGAGCTTGTGCCATCTAAGAAATTTATAATAGTGTAGTTTGAAAGTATATCATGACCTGTATAACATCAACACACTAATGCTTCCTCATAACAACTACTGTTCCCAGGAATAAAGAATACTATCAAATGACAACCAGCTGCATCACCAATAAAATACTGAAAAAAATCATGGCAAGAGTTTCCTGTTCAATTTTTTTTCTGTATCTTAGAATTTTTTTTCTTTCCTTCATCTGATCTGTCTCAAATGAACTCCTCATAGTTACAAAAGCTCACATTATTTGTCAATGAGACTGTGTCAATGTTCGCTTTTGAGATAATCCTCTAATCTCTACTGATAGTCAGTTGAATAAGTATCTCTACAATACATTTTAATAAGCAGAGTCTAAAGTGACTAGTGCTTGTGTTGGTGACAAGATCATCATTATTGGAAGTTCAGTGGGATGAATTTCACTCAATAATTTATAGCTGTGCTGTGACAGGTATTAAGATCAGGAGACAATAATATAATCAAGGTCATGGACGGACAGGATGCTTTAGTGATTAGGACACAGACATAGGAATGGGGAAATACTGCTTTAACTTCCCTTTTTGCTCTTTTGCAGTCTTGGTCAAGTCATCTAATTGCTTTGAGTAAGATTCGGCTTAATTAATCATCTTCTCTGTAGATACCTCAGCGAGTTATCCAGCCTCCCTGTGTGGTTAATAGGACAAGATGACTCATATTCTCAACACCTATTTCTCTCTGAGGGCTACAACAGGAGTCTAGCAACTAGTTTAAATGTAAAATTTGCATTATAAATGTACAAAGGTAGGTGAGAGGAATCTTGTTCTGTGTTACGTATCTGGCTAGACTAGACACACTGGATATAAAAGAGTTTCTATTTTATCTGAATTTGAAAGCAAAACTTAAAAGTCACTTCAAAACATAACAGAAAACTGGAAAAAATACTTTGAAACATGCTAGACCCACTAACCATTATTTCCTTAAACATTTCCTAATGGTGTGTCTCAGTTCCTAATTGAATAATGGGGCCAACTACATTTTCTTGCTTGCAAAGGTGCTGTAAATTTACAGAATAAAAATTGTGAAGTACCCAGGTAATGTGATAATGGGATCTTATAAATACCTGGGAGAGATGATGTATACAGCACTACCTGTATGTGATCTTGCAAAGGTGCTGAATGGCCTCAAAACTGAATTAAATAAAGCCCCTGTACTACACCATGATGCTGAGGATGAACATAATAAAAATTTAAGGTCAGAAATGAAAATTTTAAATCTTCTATATTCATATTTTTGCTTTTTGCCTAGGCATGTGTGTCTCCTATATAGTTTGCATATACATGCCTAGATAATTCACAGTGTATTTATCACCTTCTTTCACCAAGCAAACATTTGGGAACAAGTAGATTGGCATGCAGATAAAGAGAATGGAATAAGAGTTAGTTTTACAAATGCCCTTTTGACTTTCATGATTCATTGATCAAATGCTGATTTTCTTCTTCCTATGTCATATATTGGAAATTTGTACACCTCTCTATGCTCCTTGGTTGAACCAGTTAGCAGAGGCTAACTGAATTCTTTATTTTATATATACTTTATATATACTTTATATACTTTACTATACATTACTGAATTCTTTCTCACCTGTTATTCAAATGAGTAAGCCCATTTTGTGTGGAAAAAAATAAATGTTCACCCTAATGTTTAAAGGCACACCTAACATCAGCTAGATCTTCTGGAACATCATGCTAATGCATTCCCCATCAGTTGTACTTATCACAGAATCATAGAATCATTTAGATCGGTAAAAACGTTTAAGATCATTGAGTCCAACTGTTAACCCAACACTGCCAAGTCCACCACTAAACCATGTCCCCAAGCACCACATCTACATGTACTTTAAATACCTCCAGGGATGGTGACTCCACCACTTCCCTGGGCAGCCTGTTCCAATGCTTGACAATGCTTTCGGGGAAGAAATTTTTCCTAATATCCAATCTAAATCTCCCTTGGTGCAACCTGAGGCAGTTTCCTCTCATCCTATTGCTTGTTACTTAGGAGAAGAGACCAACATCCACCTCACTACAACCTCCTTTCAGGTAGTTGTAGAGAGCGATAAGGTCTCCCCTCAGCCTCCTCTTCTCCAGACTTAAACAACCCCAGTTCCCTCAGCAGCTCCTCACAAAAGTTGTGGTCTTAGACCCACTGATCCATGGGGATTTGGTGGCTCTATCAATGTTGTTTATTTAAGGGTTTGTAGGGAGCAGATATGCGTTCTGGATTTTCTACTTGAGCAGGTACATGGCTAAAGGCATCATAAGCACTACAAAATTATCTTGCAGTTTTAGTGCATCTTGCTGGCTCAAATTGTGTAGGGGAGTATTTACAGAAGGAAGTGAAGATTAAGCATGGCTGGGGTTGATGCCAAATGCCAAGAGCTTCTTCAGAGCTACTGACTGGAAGATCCAGCCTAAACTCTCTAAGTGAGGTCAGCAGATCACAGGCCAAACTGTTACTTAATCAGGAAATGAGCTCAGTCACATTTAAGGACCACAGTCACAAAGGTTTGTATGCCATGCCAGACAAGCACTTGGTTTCTGTCTCATTTTGGACTTCAGAAAGAGAAGAATTCAGGACCTCCTGTTTGTTCAGCATGCCAGTTATCTTCTGATGCAGAACATCCAATGAATATTATGCTACAAATATAAATGTAGAAAAAAACCCCTTCAAGTTAGTAATAATATATTTAATATAAAACTATAATGTTGATTAATACATTGGATTTAGTCTCTGCTTCAGTGATAAATCAAATCACTTGCTAAAAGTAGCAGCTTTAAAAAAGCCTATTGTATATTTTCCAATAAATCAGATTCAGTCACTCCACTGTCTGTATCATTGGCATCAACTGCATATAAGGTAAAGTATAATCTATTATAAACCAGTAACATTCCAAACAACTCAAGATAGTAATAATTTAAAAAACACCTCAATGTTTTCTTCAAATACAGCATATCGACATACTGACAAAATTCATTAAGGAAATCTAACATTCCTGAGATCTGATCCTGACACTGTATATCACAGAAGTAATAACTAAAAAGAAGAGAAATCTGTTATTTCAGTGTCTGTCCTTTTAAATCTGTCCTGTTGCATGTTTGCACTGGAAACATAAACGCCAACTCTCATTTCAACACGCAGAATAGAAAATGCTCCATATACAGGAGAGACCCTGCAAGCTTGCTGAACTGTAAGCAACCATGTGAAATCTTTAATACAAATCCATAAATCAATGTACAAAGCTTCACCTGGTTGCTTATCATTAGTTCCTACTTAAATGGAAATGTGCTCTAAATAATTTAACAGAGATCAAATTACCTTCCTGTCTTGTACATGTGGGCCTCTACACATTTCCTTTATTATTGTATGATGTGCCCTGCATTTACTTTAGGAAATTATTATCCATTCCATCACTTAGAGTAACACAGTAACAAACCAAATCAACCTCTAACATGCTAAATGAGAATATATTAGATGCCAGCAGTAGCAGGAAAACTAGAACATAATCTGGCAATTTATTTGCCCAGACTCACCTTGCACTGTATATACAGAAAAGCATTTACCACAAAAAAATTTAAAAGCTTCCTATGCATTTGGTGGAAATGCCAACAAAAGGGAAATGTTCTCTAGAAAATGCAAGGGCCACACAAGCACTCTTGCACCATTATAGCACTCCCCCTCTCCGCCCCCCACCCCCAAGAACAATCCATGAAAATAAGCCCTTACACCTTTTCTGGTCTGTTTTTTTCCTGTTGTCCTGCTCACTACGCACTGCTTTCTTATCTCTGTCAATACCAATTAGAATTGATAGTGCATAGCATCTTGGAGGAGGCACTGAATTCAATACTAGATTAAGTCCTTTTCTTGCAGAATAAACCTGTTTATTTGATCAAAAAGATGCAATGGGAATGTTTGATGCTTGTTAATTGTCTCTAGACATAGATCAGAAAACAAAGAGAAAAAAAATCAACAAAAAGTATCCTGAAAGAAACAACAAAAGTAAATACACAGAAGATATGGTGTGTCAAGGCTCTACAATTATTATCATTTAGCATTTGTACTTCAGCAGCTGGAGATATCTGTCAAATTATTTAGGTGAATAAATATGCATTTACAGATTTCTATTTTTGAAACTGTTTTTCTAGATAAAACAAGCTATCCTGCTTTGCCATCCCGAACGACCAGAGAATAAAATACCCAGCCTGAGACTAACATGTCATGGCACAAGTTTGCTGAAGAATGGTCTTATTCTGACTGTCCACTTTATGCCTAATTTAGCCATATAACATATAAAATGAAATATCTATCACTAGTGTAATCATTCAGGGAGCCTAAGTGATGTTCTTGCATCTGAGAATGCTGCAGACCTCTGGTGAAGGACTCCAACCTCACTAAGGCATCTATTTCTCCCCCTTGATTGTAGACACATTTAAAGGATTTAATGCATTTAACACATTTAATGGAGGATACAGGATACTCTACAGGAAGTTAACACAAAACACTAAGCACAGGGGATTTATGAACAGGGACCAGGCACACAGCCTGGAACCTCAGAGATATCTTCTTCTGGTCACAGTTCAGAATAGCAGGATACGTAACAGAAATGGTGAACTGCACCATTACTACTAACCATAGCTGTAAATCTCACCTACTTCTGTACCTGGAAATCAACACATATTCTGAGTTCCCAAGAAGTAAATGGTAAACATGAAGTTCATTCCTCCTTACTTTTTGGCAGGTTTAGCTATGGTATCCTCAGGACATCCTGAACTGACCTCTGGAATGCGTAGCTTAGTTTTCTCTTAGGTTTTGTGCTACATCTTAGAATTAGCATTTCAGACTAATTCCTAGGGAAGCAGCATCTGCTTCACCCAACTCAGCAAAAGATTTTAATAAAGACTATGTTTCACATCTATACTTCATTTGGTTCAAATGTTCTTCAGAAGTTATACTCCACTGAAATTACAAAATATTACTGGTAAAAACGATATGGATACCTGCACCTTTTTGCTTCTTGGTTCTGCAGATGCTAAGGAATAGCTTTGCATTGACTTTAATGGCATTAAAGACCAGGCTTTACATATGTATGTAATAAAAATAAAGCCAGTTCCCTGAAAATTCCTTTATTAACAAACATTTCTAGATAACCATAATGATTTCCTTTAAAAAAAGCTGCTACCTAATTACAATGGAAAGCTAAGTTGAGTTTCATCTGAAAAAAAACCCAAACAGTACTGTATGGCACTTCATGAAGAAGAAGGATTAGCTAGCTAATAAGCCAATCCTTCTGCAAGTTTAATTCTAGAAATGCATATAAGCAGAGCAGAGGTGACTGTACTGTGCTTCAATAGTCACAGCCGGGGCACTTGCCAAGTCCACAGCAGATGCTGGGTTAGACTTTTTCTCTGTTTCACAGCTGTGCATGGAGTCTAAAATGCTGCCACTGGAAATACTAACACATCATATATGCAGGGATGTTCGTCCTTTCTATGAGAATAAATACTGCTTAAAACTGTATTATTCAATCCATTTTCATGTGAGATCTGGATACCCCAACCTATGCACACATATTTTGAAAAAGCTTTAAAAAATCTTCAGTGATGTCGGCAGGTTTTGCATTTTTCAAATGTTTCTTTATTTTTTATAGAAGCCCACAGAAAACCTTAATGTGTAGAAATAACAAAATTTCTCAGTGCAATGTAGGAGCAGAACTAAGGCTATTTGATGAAGACAGACCCAGGAAGGATCTTAAGTTCAAGCTGCAACAGAGAAATGCTACATCTATTTCATGTACTCACTGACTTTTAACAGTTCAGAAGAAACAAGAAGCGATTTCTCTAAGAAACCTATTTAGTGATCAACCTACGTGGTGACATTTCATCCCTAAGGACAACAAAAAAAGGAAAGCAGTAAATGACAGAAGGATGACTGAGTGAAGGTATCAAGCCTTACAAACAATGAAACATTGATACACCAACTAAAAGTATATTCAGGTGAGTAAAGGTCAAAGAAAAAAAAAAAAGTAAAAAAGAGAGTGAGTTCCTTCCTTTTAGGGACCTTGCATAGAAGTACAGCTTCATATAACTTTTTTTTTGTGACTGCTATGTCTTAGCGTTGTAAACTCGTTTGCTGTCCTCCAAAGGACATGTGCTACTCATTCTAAGAGAGACGGCTATCTGCCACTATGTCATAATTGTCACATCTTAAAAGATTAACAAAATAAATACAAAATTCTAATTTTTTATTCTGGCCACATTTCAAATAAATGGCCAATGGTACATGATCTGAAATGTTTATGAACTATTAGAACTGTGACATTATTATTGGCAATCCATCCCTTAATTTTGGCAGAGATTGTATGTGAATTTTTACCACAGGATATAAGGAAAAGGAAATTAAATAAGCCAACGGGTATAAATGAGGTAGGGACTCTGTTTTACACGTGATATATGACACAGATACATTTTACACTTCGTCTTGTTTTTTATTTGTGATGCGACTCTTTTCTGCAGTCCCAGGTCACCTGCCATGTACTGTATTAGGGTTCCCTCTGCTGGTTGAGTTACTGAAGCTTTTCCTTAAGGATCTGCTAAGTAAAGTAAACTTTTACTTTACTTTTACTAACTATGTTTACTGACTTGAAGTTCTTACACTAGAAAATTAAAGCCTTCTCTTGGTGACATATTGAACCAAAAGACCAACCCACATACACACAGCAGCAGATTTCCCTGGTCATTTATCTTAGAAGAAATATATTGTACAGTTCACTAATAATGCAGTGCTCAATACAAGAAGTGTTGAACAGGGAATATATTTATTCCACAATAGAACCTTAGAGGAAGATTCCATAATCTGAAAGCCTCAGGGAAATGGGAGGGTTTGAAATGGAAATAATATTTTAATGTCAATGATATATAGGTTGCATATGCAGAGATACTTATTTAGTCAACAATTTAGAAAGCTATATTGGTTTTAGTCACACAAGCATTCATTGAGGTGAAGGGGTATTCAAATTCTAACTTCCTTAAAGATCTCTGCAAATTTAATTATGATTAGTCAAGACCTTTACTGCATTCTAATAAGAAGAGTAATTTCTTGGCTATGGTACTTTGCAGCTGCTGTTTAAAGTTTCAGATCCTCTGCTACCACTCATCTCTTTCATCTTTAGTAGCAATACACTTTCATAACATATTGTGACAATTGTTTTTCTGGAACTGAAAATAAAGAGTGAGCCAGATACCACTCGCAAGCTTTGCAGGATTCATCACTTCCTGAATCACAGCTGATTATGCCTGAAAATGGTGGATGAGTTACTAAAATTATTGGAATTTTACCTTGTACCTGAATGTTCACAGCACAGAAATACAGGAACATGATTATAATTTTAAAAGGCATATATAGACCACTGCTGCACCAGCAGGAAAAATCCACTTACTAAACTGTGAAAAAGGAAATATTCTGCTTTGAATATTAACTCTTGGAAAATTGTAAAATGCCAAGCAGTCATAAGGTCCTTTCTAATTTAATTCTGATGCTAACTTATCATACAGCACTGAAATCCACAAGGAAGTCTAAACTAGGCTCAACTTCTATTTCATATACTAGTTGAGATCTACTGCCAGGTCTTTGGAAGCTTGAATATAATTGCTAAACGTTAGGGCTTTTTGTACTTTCATGTCCAAATCCTCCATAGGAGGACACTGGTGGAGCCCTGGAACAGGCTCCCCAGGGAGGCATCACGGCACCAAGCCTGACGCTGTTCAAGAAGCACTTGGACAACGCCCTCAGAGGCATGGTGTGAATTTGGGGCTGTCCTGTGCAGGGACAGGAGTTGGACTCGATGATCCTGTGGCTCCCTTCCAACTCAGGACATGCTATGATTCTATGATTCTGTGATTCACACAGTTTGCATGTAAAGTGGAGGAGCAGAGGTGAGAAGGAACTGCATACAAATTACAGATCAGCTAGAAAACAGTTGCGCAGCGTCAGTGAGGCTGTGTATTTCCTACAGTCTTAGTGAAGAAAAGATAGATCACTAGAGTTGCACGTATTCAGAATGTGCTCCAGACTGAATTTGCTTTTACAAGAAACACCTAATCTTTAAAGTTTTAGCAAAGATAAAGTATTATCTGGATTTTATAGGGTTAAATTACTATTTGCATCAGATTCCCAAATCCATTTGAACTGTATGTTCAAACAATGCCAATGTAACACCCTATGCTGGTACCTGCAACCGAGGCATTCTCTCCTGATTAGTTATGTCACAGGCGAGAGTCCGTATCTTAAGAATATTTAATGAAGATATTATGTAGGGCTCTGGATTTTTAAGATCTTAAATTTAGTCCTTGCTGATAGCATGGTGGCTATATACCTTACACACGACCAGATTTGTTTCACAAGATAACCCTCTTAAGACTTTAGCCTTGAAAATCATTTAAGAATATTCTCTGTGTACTTGTATGTGGTTTCACTAATGTCAACAGGAAAACTCACAGATTTCAGCTAAATCTCCATTCAACTGCTGCTGCTATACCAAGGACTTTTTTAAAAGATTTATGTATTTTGGTGGTGTCAATTCAGTAAACTTGCACAAGATTAAATTATACTTAAAAGTAAACAGGCAGTTTCATGTATTATCCATTTTTCAATAGATGAAAAGATAAATAGACTGTTCAGTGTCATCATGTGCATTAAAATAAGGCTGACTGGCCTGTGTTATGAGTATGCAGTCCTTCATGAGCTGAGGTGACAGTATATAGAGATAGCTGGAGCGTTTGAAACATATTATGGAATAGAGGTACGACAGGATAAAGCAAAAAGAAAATGTTAGGTTAGAAGGATAGGAGCCAGGCCAGGGCCCAGTTTAGCAAACCCATCTATAAAGTACTCATTTTGCATACAAGCCATCTACTATGAGATGAGGACACCAAATGATCCAGTCAATCTATAAAGAAAATGAACAGTCCAGAAGAATGGAATGACCTACATGTTAGTTAAACTTTTTGTTTTCATCTGGAAAATTAAAGTCTTTGAGATTTTGTATAAATCTGAAAAAAAAAAAAAAAGGTATGGAATAAAGTTGCCTGCCCCTCTTAAACTCATTTGTGTTTCAGAAAGTCCCTGAAAGAGGTTTAAATGTAACAGAACATTTTTGTCAATTAGGAAGTCAGGGTACCCTCTCATACAATAGAATTCTGCACCCTTGGATTCCTGCTCCTTGTCAATTGTAAATGTAAAAAATGCAAGGTTTTAGCTAACCAAGCAGAAAAAGGGACAGACAGGCAGCGAGACGACAGCATCAAACAACTGCCTTCGCTGTGAAACTGCTGACCTGGGCCTCCAATAACATGACAGTGGTAAAAACAAAAAGGTGGTATAGGCTTTGTAGTATTAAGGATAATGGTAGGAAGTTCATGATACCAAAGCATGCAGAATGAAGGGCAGAAAAGGTTTTACAGTAGTACTGGTTTGCTTGACCTTCACATTAGTATAGAATTATATGAATTAACCCAATGTTAATCTTACCTGCTGAATTAATTTTTTTCAGATATGCCTATTCTTCCAAATGGATTTAAATTCATGCAGTCCTCTAAGGAAACACTCGCTTTAACATTAAAACAAAAATGCCTCATGCCTAATTCATCTTGATGCTTAGGTTTCTTGAATGAAACTATTGCCTAAAGCTAGTGTTTGCTGTACGTGACAATGGCAAAAAAAAAAAAAAAAAAAGGACCAGAGAAAAAGCAAAGAGGCACATATAAGCTGAGTTTTCATATATATCACTTCAGATATGTTACTCTAAACATTTAAGTAGTGGAACGTTTGAAAAAGTTTGAAATCAAATAGCTGCACCAAACACCCAACTTCATTGCAGTTGCTCCTGACCTGCAGTGGAGACCCCCAAAACATTTGGCATCTTGTACATGCATTGCCTTTGATGCCAATGGCTTTGGGAGAAGGGATTACAGCTGCTTTGGAATCCCTCTCTCTCCTGGTAAATCTATGCTGAATACAACCACAAAGAGCAAAAATAATTAAATGGAAATTTTAGCATTGTATGAAACATTAATATTTTTGAGATCCATTCATAACAGGTGGAGATATATAGCTTTCTGCAGTATCAGCATGACTTTCCACCTCCTAAATTAAATATAATACTTCATGGTCCTCAAAAGCTATTCTTTTCAGTATGAATTTCTAGAGAACCATTATGATGTCTGATATACTGGGTTTCAATTAGGTTGAGATGTGCTAATAAAGTACTGTATTAGCATTTCATAGAACAACCAGGTTTTGCTAATTTGTTTCCCACAAAACTTCCTAGCTTTAATTAGCAAGAGGAAAATACCCATTCAGTCTGATTAAAGATCCCCAGGTACACCCATGTCCGTCTGAGGAGGTTCTTGTGAAGATTATGATAATGAATAGTTACCTTAGGCTAAAAGCTGTTTTTATTCCATTGTCTGAAATGAAGAACTTGAACTGATTTCTCTTAGGAAAGAAAAAAGGATGAAATATTAAATTATATTCAAATTCTGGTTGGAGAGTAAAATTTACCTCTGCATTTTCTCTACTGATTTAAAAAAAACCCACTCTTTTCCATGACATATGCTCATACCCTATATATGGCAGATGGCAGAACCTCTCTCCTGCTTAAGACTGACAGTGATGGTCTCCCTAGAAGTATTCACACACTCTGTAGTGGGTTTTTTTCCTTTTTTTTCCCCCTATTTCTTTTACAGGCTGTGCCTGTACCTTTCATAGGTACTGACTTTTTTGACCTAGATCTAAAAGGAAAGAAATTACAACTGTACCCTTAGCTGCTTAGGAAACATGAATACATTTCTCAGATGTTAATTTTAGTGGCACTGAGCTCTCAGGCCAAGTCAGATGCTTGATTTAAAGTTTTGTATAACTGAGAAGTGCAGTCATATAAAGGTACTTTCAGCTGACCTTATTTTTTTCTCAATGACTTTTAATCCCTCGTTACTAAGAACCAGAAGATGGAAGAAGACCTCACAGAAGTGAGGGTACACCGGAGGCAGGCTTGCCATCTAACACCTCCCACAGAGGAAAAGACAGCCTGAGCAGCACACAGGTTGCCTACACACAGGCTGAAAGACAGATGCACACCATGGTCAGCCCCGATGTCTTGCCTATCCAGACTGGAGATCAACAGTTCCCTTCTAGGTTATGCTCATGGTCTCCTTCCCACAAAAAGAAAACAAGCTGGGGGAGGGATGTGTTCTTGCCTGGGCCTTACCCTATCATGCTTATTTTGACAAGACTAAGTTCCTACCTAGATTTAGGAATGCCAAAATTGTCTCTGGTCCACTGGCCCCAACAAAAAATCTTAGTGCCACTCATAATTCTAGTTCTGTTTTTAAAAGGGAATAATCTCCTTCATCTTCTTGGCAGTGGTGGCCACAATGCTGGAAGGAGTGAGACAGTGTGTGTGTCTCTGTTTGTGTGTAAACAGAGACAAAGAGGAGACAAAAGGTATTATCCAAAGCATCCTTCTCATAGACATTCACGCTCGTGGGATGAAGAGTTACTCCCTAGGTCTTGCATGCCTTTTTTTGATTAACCTCACAACTAATTCCATGTTTTATTACCATAGAAAAAATGGATTGTGATTCATCTTTAAGGAAATTATCTAACAAGTGCTCTAAGTAAAAACAAGATCTGTGGACAACATTGCCCTATTCATTTTTATTGATTTTCGCATATCACACCAACTGAAATTATGCTTGGGTGAACAGCATGTGTTAGGTAGGGTATCAGTGGGAAAGAGTTGATGAGGGGGAGTGGGGAGAGAGTTGGTTCTTTAAACTACTTGCTTCCAGACAGTTTAACTCTTTGAAATTGTAAAATATATCTGGATTGGTTGAGTCATTAAAGACATATACCCTCCACTGCAGTGTGCAAGCACTATATACATTAGCATATTTTTAAAGCAAATTGGTATCCATGGGACACGAATTTCCATGGACAGATCCACTTTCTCTTTGTATTGGTTCTGCATTTACTTCTGTTTTAAAGGGCAAGCGTCTGTTTCGATATTAGCAGGTCACTATCAATGCCGCCTAGCTTTGCATCAGGATAAAAAAGGTTCATTACCGAAACCGCTGTTTCTCCAAATGAAAATACCCCCCTATAGAGGTATCCTGGTGTGCCTAGTTTTCTTCAGAGCAGAGAGGCTGCTGAAAAGGCTGTTCTATGCACAAAGGCACTTTCTGAGCACCAACAGCCAAGAGTGTTCATGGTGCTGAGTTGTTTGATCACAAATAACTGCCCACGACAACCTTGCTGCAGGGTTCAGGATGGCTGTGAGAATCAATACCAAAATCCTTATGCAGAAATTCATTTTTAATGAGTGGTTATTACTACAGGATTTTAATTTTCCTGAGGTGGAATGCTGGTGTATCAGCTTCGATGAATCTGACATCTGTGGTTATTCTGATTCATTTGGAATGGACTGATGTCTATGTTTGCCAAAATCCACAGCTGTTTTACCCAAAGTAAAACCTCCTGTGGAAGACTGGCATTTGCAGGTCCAGTTTTCCAGTCAAGTGGAGAGACAGGCCTTTTCAAAGTCTTCCAGGCAGCAACACAGAAAACCAAAAAGATACACTGTCACTGACACAGTGAAAGCTAACTTACTGCACAACAAACGTATCCACAGAATCATGCTTCCTACCCCCAAAAGTGCTGTGCTGATTGGTTTTCTTCTGATGTAAAGGCCTCCCATTGTGCATTGCTGTCTCCTATCAGTAGCACATTCTTTCCAAATAAAAACAATCCAGTGAAAGTTCTGGATACTCAGATAAAACCATTTATTTGAAAGAAACAAAGCTTTCCCACCTAAGATGGCAAAGAAGAGGGAAGAGAAAAGATCTGAGTAAAGACCAAAAGCATTATATCCAAAGAACTATTCAGGAAGCCCCACTTTGTTCTCTGAAGTGACCTTCACTGCCTGCTGGTACTGGACTATAACAAAACAGCATCTCACTTGGGAAAAAGAATTGGTGATTGCCAGAGCAATAAACTCCTTGCAATCAAGCTGTGAGGAACTACAAGATATGTAGCAACTTCCTGGCTTCCAGGAAGGCCTCCTCTCCAGCAGGAGTCGTCACTTGTAGCTGCTGAATGTTAAGGCTCTTTTAAGGAACTTTATCTCTAAATCTTGTCTTTATTGAGCTAAAGTGGTTCCCTGGACAGGTGGTAGTTTTGGCAAGTCAGTTCCCTTCAACTTACTGGAGGTAATTAGCAATCTATTGAGATAAACTGGGTACCTGCCATGTAAAATGGAACGGCAACGTCATTAAAAAGCTTCTTGTAAAATAAGCAGTCTAATTACAACCATTGAATAAAGAAAATAGGAAAAACAAAAAACAATGCCCCAGGTAATTACCCAGAGACTACTCATAATCTCCCTGCACCTGTGGTTTTGTAGCTCTTTGGATTAGGGATTTTTACTGTACAGACCATGTGCATGTACAGAAAAAAAAAAAAAAAGCTTGGACTCTTGGACTCTTGGACTGTTCTATTCTATCATCACCTTGACTGACATGTACCTTTAGCAAAGGGGTTTTGGTTTGGTTTTTGTTTTGTTTTGTTTTGTTTGTTAGAATTGGGGCTTTTTTTCACTTTTTTTTACAGGAATACTGAACTCTTCCCTAGTAGTGTTCTAAAAAGGGCCAGTATGCAAAGCTGTTATGGATGCAAGAGAAGAGATGAGGAAGAGCAGAAGGCCTTAGCTACCCAAAACGAACCATCAGTGGTTATTAGATGGCATGTTAAACAAGTCCATGTCCTCCATAAACTTCATGGTTCAGGAAGTAAATTGGTTTTAAGTGCAGCTTGGGCTAAGCAGGTCACTTTGAACTAAAATTTTTGTGATTGAGTAGTCTCAGCCAGCCTCTCAAATGGCCATCGTATTTCCTTGTATAGAAAAAAGAAAACATGTAGACATCACTGAGACATTTTTAGCACATTTCCTTCAATACACACAGAGTGAAAAGCAAAAGGAGATAAATTATGAATGTAATAAGTAAGTACTCTGAAGACACAGTATCACACATAATTATTTCTTCAACAAACAGGTTTTTAACCATTGTAAAAATATCATTGTTCTTCACACTTTTGCATTAATAAAGATCAAATGACAAGCTATCTTTGTGAATGAATTACCAGAAGGTATTGCAGTAGTCATGAAGCAATGTGTTCTGCAGGAAACGAGTAATTCTATGGATATCCAGATATAGCAGACCAATTGGGTATGCAAAAAAACTTAATTAAAATTAGCAATAATGCCTTAGGCCAGTTCCTCTTAAATAAATATTCTCCATCTTTCAAATTCCTACATGATCTGCTCTGACAGTTTTGGAAGGGTTGCTCTTTTTAACAGATTGCAGTCTAACCCTAAAATAAACATTTAATAAAAGAACATTTTTAATGGAACAGTTCATTTAATCTTCTAGTGGAGCCTATTAAAAACACATTCAGTTTAAAAACAAATAAAAGTGACATTAGTGAAGGCTTCTCCTCAGGAATTAAGGTTTTCCATTATTTTTTCTTTCAAAAAAGCTCTGTAGTTATTCCATTGGCTTTAATGAAAGTATTGTTGGTACAAACCTGATTTTTTTTCCCCCAGCTGCTCTCAAGTTTTATTCTTCTCTTTATCACTTGTATTTTTCTGCATTGCTTTATGCACAGTAATTATGGTAGTATTGGATCTGGTGTTTTCTTAAAGAAGGGCACCAGCCTGCATAACTTATTTTACTATTTGGATACAAAAAGCCTGAGAAATGCAGAATGTCTGCTGGCATCAGTATTCTGGCACATTTCATCTAGAAAAGGGCAAGACAGTGTTATTCACTTTAACTACGGAGGAACTATCTGTTCATCTTACATCTCTCTAGCAAAGTCTGACCAGAGTAATCAAGGGAGCACTTCTGCAATTGAAGCATATTAACTTAAGAGACATTTAAAAAGGAAAAATATAAAAAGCATTATATTCCACAATCTGCACTCCAGAAATTTCTAGAAAACCATGGCTTTAAACACAATTTCCATAAAAATTATGTTGGAACAGATGCTGTTTGTATGCATTGCTTTTAGTTTTTTTTTATGCGGGCTATTTAAGAATTACTGAGAAAAGGAAGAGACAGTTGCCACATGTAATTGCACCTCTGAATAGGGCTTTCTAAAGGATAGCTGAAAGGAGAATTCAAACTGTTAAAAGCTCTCTAGAAATGTTATAGGTGCACAAAAAAAGGAAAAAAGGTGAAGTATTCTCTGAGGGGTACCATGTCTTTCTGTGGGGAAAAAGCATCTAAAATTGCAGGAGTACATCTGGAGAGGACACAGACACTGCAACCTCCCTTTATGGTAGCACTGAGGGCAGACCAAAGACTGGGTCCGTGTATTTTTGGAAAGAATCCTGCCCTACCAAGGACACCATGGAGTGCCCATATCTGCTGCTCCTGATTATTTTCTCCCCTGATAATATCACCATTTCTGTGACCCCATTTCTTTAAATTCAGCTTCATGCTATTTTTGATGAAGAGGAAGTTTCACTTTTCTAATTAGTATATATCTTGGTAATACCTGTGAGTTGAGGAGGACAAAACGGAACAGGAAGCCTTGAAAATGTGGGAAATTACAAATAAGACTTCATCATATGTTTTTGTTCATGCAGGCTATAAGTTTGCAGAAATGCAAGAACAAAAAATGATATCAACATGTCACACAATATGACATTTTAGCATCTCAAAACTGTCAAACATTTTGTTCCACATTTTTCTAAGGGCAGAAACTCAAAATTATAAATGATTCAATTAGCAACTCTCAGAGATTATTTAAGTTTCCTTCATTTAAGAGAAAACAAATAGTGCCTCCACCCAAAACAGTGTCTTCCTTTCCACAAGGGTGTCTTTCTGTTCTTGCCTTCTTGACCATTTGTTTAGGGACTTGCTCACTTGTGACATTTCTATCACTATGATTAACTAAACTCTAAGTTGTGTTCTCATTTCTAGCATAATTTTTAATTCTTCCCCCATTTCCTTGACATCCATATTTTTAAAAATGAGGTGACAGAAAGGAAGTTTTCCTTGTGATTTATCATAATGAGAATTTAATTATTTTATGGATATTATTCCTCACACTCAATTATTGTTATTTAATGGCCAAAGCCTTCATTTTTATTAGGACTAAGTCAATACTAATTTTTCTTCTGGTGTACTCTAGGAATCAGGTGTTCTAAGTCACTTAAGGCACGACAGAATTGCCTTTTTGACTTCAGGACTGCTCAGACACAAGAACTGAAACTGTTCATTATTCACCCCAATCACTTCTTTGCTATCCTACAACATGGCACCCTTGATATCCTTCCTCTGATCAGTGTGCAACTGGTGTACTAGGGAGCACGTATCCTTCCTCTTTGGGATTTCTATACACATAGGCATAGCTACATAGGCATCTCCACTAAGAAATTTTATTTCTTTACAACAAAGGGCCTCTTAGCTTTGTACTGTTCTTTTTACAATTTAATCTGTCGCTGCTGTTTACTTGGTTATCAGAGGTTATGTCACACAGGTAGGTTGCTCATTACACCCATCTTAGGAATGCTCATTTCATCATGGTCTTCCAGTGCATCCATTTTAGCTCACCTGCTTTGTTTCAAGTCTGGGTGACACACTAATAGAAAGCCAAGAAAAGATGTACCATAGTATCACAAGGACTGGGAGAACTGTTTGAGAAGCAGTTATCTCACATAAATCCCTAATCACACTTCTAAGGTCCTTTCTCTCTCAAGTAGTTTTACTTAATTTTGCATGTTTGTCTTACAAATCTATCATCTCTTTGCTTTTACTGAACATGCATTCAACTTCAAACTGTTCTGCTGTCCATTCAGTTTATATTTATTTTTCACTTTCCTGGTGACAGGATTATTTTTCTTACACATCTAGTAGATGTGTTTCTCTGACCTGGAAGAGCCACAGTTGCTGTCAAAATCCAGCTTCTCATTCAAATAAGCCCCACAACCTTGCCAATTTCCTCTGTCAGGAGCTCTGTTCCAGTTCAGCTAAGTCTTAGAGCAGAAAGTAGAATACTAGTTTTCTTGCAATTACTTTCAAGGTCAGTAATGAGGTCATCAGTAATTAACAATGAGAACATTTCTGACTGTTTCTGTTTTTATTAAAACAGGGAAATCTGACATCCTTCTGCTTCAGGGTGGGTTACATGTTCTTACATATTAAAATCAGGAGACTAACACCCACTACTTCTAAACTACGTGGAAACCATCAACTTCTGCTTTTAAAATAAGAGCTGCTGATGACTGCCTTTCACCCTTCTGGTGTCCTGAAAAGAAAATCACAGGGTAGCACATCTTTCATTTCTGTCTGATGGATAAATTTTAATTAAAGTTGAAAAAAAAAAAAAAAAGGAGAAAAAATGAGCTAACTATAATAGGAATATGTATTTATTTTGTGAGAACTAATTCAAATAATACAAAATAGCAATCTATTTTAAATTTTTTAATTAATTTTTTGCTATAAACACTTTGTTTATAGCAATAAACCAGTTAATACTTAACTGCCACTTAAAACATGGCAATACCTAACCATTTGGTCCTAACTGTTCTGCTCTAAACTTTATGACATGAAAGAATAAACTAAATTTACAGATCTGGTTAGCCAAGAATATCTACTTCATCTATTTTTTTAACATGAATGGAAAACAAAACAGAATAGCACTAAAATGTACTTATATTTCTGAAACTCAAGCCTCTCTTGCTGATTCACATATAGGCGTCTCACATTTTTGGCATTTATTAGTGTTAGGCCAGAACAATTAATCTTATTGTATTGACACACCTATACAGCCCCAGCAAATAATTTAATTTAAAGAAAAATTCTTTCAAATTATGAAATCGAAAATCATCTTGTAACTAAAGAAATTAAAAATATTTCCAGTTTCCGTGGCTGGCTAGTTCAACAAGGAGAAGTGCAGAGCAACAACCTCACACACCAACACTCTGCTCGGCACTTGTGAGGCCACACCTGGCGTACTGTATCCAGTTCTGGGCTCCCCAGTACAAGGGAAACATGGACATACTGGAGAGAGTCCAATGAGGGCCATGAAGATAATGAAAGGTTGAGAGAGCTGGAACTGGTCACCCTGGAGAGAAGAAGGCTCAGGGGATTTCATCAATGTCTATAATACCTGAAGGGAGGGTGCAGAGAGGCAGAGCCAGGCTCTTTCCAGTGGTGCCCAGTGACAGGACCAGAGGCAGTGGGTGCAAACTGAAACACAGGAGGTTCCCTCTGAACATCAGAAAACACCATTTTACTTGGAGGGTGACTGAGCACTGGCACACACTGGCCGGGGAGGCTGTGGAGTCTCATATTTTGAGATATTCAAAAGCTGTCTGGACACAGTCCTGGGCAACTGGGTCTAGATGGCCCTGCTTGAGCAGGGGCGTTGGATCAGATCACTTCCATAGGTCAATTCCAGCCTCAGCCATTCTGTGATTCTGCAATTATTGATTGCAAGTAAAGATCTATTTCTCATTTTCTCTGATCAGTTGTTCTAAGAGCAGATTTTCAGTGGCAAACTGCTCTCATTGTTAGGAGGTCGCATTTTATTTCCAATCTGAATATTTCAGAGTTCTATTTCCAGGAGTTGGATCTCAAACTACATTTTTTCCACAGACACAAAGAGGGGTTACTCAGGTTTCTCTCCAGGAAAAGAGAAAACTAATTAGTGTTATTACTGATTCTGAAATGCTCATATAATAAATCTGTTCCCTAACTGAGTTCACTGGCACACAGATGCCAGCCACCACAGTGAACAGATGAATGACCAATCATCTCTTTATTTTCTTCCTTGGAAATGGTGAAAATTACCGACAAAAGTGAATATTGATAAGTTTTTCCAAATAGATTACTTTGAAATGACTCCTAAATTGAAATCATAAGCAGAAGTAATTCGAGATTGCTTCAGTTGCACTATAAAAAATTCCAAGCAAGGGTAATTTTACATTTTTCAGGTTCAGAGATCTAAAGAATGGGCCTGCCAGTGTGGTGACATTTTCCACACACTACATCAGGACTGGGGGTAACAATGGAGTGATTCGTTCCTCACTGTTATTACACTGCAACTTGTCAAGCAATTATCTCTGACAGATGCACAAAGCAGAAAGATCACACTCTTCCATACTCTTAGTACTGAGGTTATGATGAAAAACAAAATCTAAAATACACAGAGACAAGACGACACCTGGTTGTAATTCACTCATGGACACATTTTTAGCTGGCTCTAACTCACATTTTTTTAAGGCCTACTGAAACATTGTTGACTAAAAGCATTCTCAATAAATTCCTTTGCCATGACAACAGCTTGGAGGAGGTTTCAGAACAATTTTATAATACAATTTTTGTGCTGTGCCATATTATTTTCATGCAATTGTGGAGCACACTGCAAGAAAAATACTGAAGTGCCTCCATCTTTATGGTACAGTATGTAGCAATAACAATCACCTGTTTTTGTGCTGGTGGCTGCTGTGTGATAGAAGTGATCCTGATTCTGCTCTGTATTCTTTGATTTCAGATGTGTAACTCACATCATGTCCAGCTGGCCAAGAGTAAAAAGTTCATAGCGGACCCAATTGCCTAAATGCCCTCAAAACCAAATGGGTTCTTTTATAGAAAACAACGCTGTGTTTAAATGTACATTGACAAAAAGTCCCAAAATCATAGAACTTGTTACCTGTGAAAACTATGAACAATTTTCATACGTGGCAACATAGAAGCAATTGGACCATTGTATTTGTTTTCTGTATTTGAAAGGACAAAAATTACATATATTTGTCCTATGCCTCCACAACTGTACATCTGTAGCAATTCTTGAAGAAATCACATACACTTACTTGCAGCAAACTCTGTGGGCATCCTGCTTCACACTTATGCAAGAGGAAGGGGAGTTCCACACACATCAGGAAGTGATCTATAACTTGATGACCTGGTCTTTGGGGGTTTTGTGTGTTTAGCAATTACATGATCCAGTTCATACCAGGATGGTGTTTTTAATAATTGAAAACATTAGGAAAAGTAAGCAGAGTTTGCTGTTGTTGTTTAAACAAATAAGGACCTTAAGATAAAGCTGTGTTTTCTTCTTCTGTGCTCTGAAGTCTTCTTCTGCACCTGCACATTTGATAAATAGATGAGGTCAGGTAATTTACTCCCTAGCCTAAGAGAAGTTTTGCATACTACCCAAAGTTCTTTTTTTTACTACTGACTCTTTCTGGTGATATAGATTAATGGCATATCACCGCGTCGGACAGTCAAGGAAAAATGATGTTCTAAGATTTTTTATTATGAGCATATTTCATCAATATTTTATTTGTGGCTCACAGCAAACTAATTTTGAGTTACAGTATATGCTCTTTTAAGATTAACAGAAATACTATGAAGCTGTCAAGCTTCAGCTGCTTGATTTGAGGGAAGTGTTAAGTCATTATTTTAACTGTACTGTCAGTATAGAGCTCTTCTTGTTGTATGGAGGGGGGAAAAAAGAAAAAAGGAAAAACTTAATCAGACTGCAAGAGTCCATAAAACTAAGACATCAAAACTTTAGAACTACATGTTCAGAAATAGCAGCCGCTGTGACATATACAATTTTTAAGATTCCTATGAAAAAATGTGCAAATTATATGCACATTTCTGGCTTGCATCCAAAATAAAAAAGATGAACCATATAGATCAAATCCAAAGGGCTGGAAAACCATGTAGAAATCAGCTCTGGTCCTCTTCAAAATTAGATCCAAATACTGAAATGCCAAAGGTTCTCTTGTCTGTCAAGGCTCCATTTCCAAATTTGTTCAGATCACCTAGCATCTGACCTATTCCCTACCCAGCACTTATCCCCAGTTAATACAGGAGAACAAGGGGGCATCGGTGGGGTACTTGCATGGCCAACCTTTGACAAAATGGCCTGGGTAACCAGGGCTGTTACGAACATCTAAGCCGGTGTTTTCCAAATGTTACGTTAAAGAGGAAGATGAGCATTAGCTGGATGAAACAGTAATGGAGTGTTATAAGGAGACTTGCAAAACAAGGCAGGCATCAGCTTTAAAGAAGTGTAAAAGAAACATGGAAATTCATAACACTGTGGAGAGACCTGGGAATGGGGACAGCAGCAGCCAAAACTGGGTTTGTCACTGCCAGCAGTTGCCCCACGGCATCACGAACTGCCTCCTCATGTGATGCAGTGGCAAATCCACACCCCACTAGAGAAGTGACAGTGTGGTGTCCAGTGCCTGGGGACCCACGCCAGGGTGTGCCTGGGACCTCATGGGGGTGGTCACCAGTTGATCCTGTATAGTTCACTGATTTCTAGAAAATTGCATGCTGATAATAAATTAATAAAATGCTTTGATCCTGACTTGGTTTGAACTACATGAGCTGACCAAGTTTTCTGTGTGACAGGCATGTATGGGATCCCATCTGCCCATCTTAGCCTCTCAACTTTGCCTAAATTTTAAATACGTAGTGAACTGGTTTTCCCAGGTACCATAATGAGCTATGTAGGGAATAGAAAGAAGTAAGTTCCTTTAAAGGTCTCCCTGCCTAATTTAGGTGCAGGTATTCAAGTGGATAGGGTCTTTCTCTAGGCATCTTCAAAGACACGTACAACTTATCATTGTCTACATGAGGTAACTTTGCCTTATGTCTTGACTAGGTGCCCACGTGACAGGTTCAAGTTAGGTACACATGAAACTGGACCAGGTTTTCACCCTAGGTTAGGTGAGATGAATGAAGGTCTCAGTATAGAGAACTGTAACATCTAACATAACTCTAATCTTACAATTTTACCCAGCTGGAATTTGCCCAATATCTTCAATAGCTACTGATTTCAGTGCAATAGATGGCTTGAATTTTAAAAGAAGGCATTATTTTTGAGTCATTTGTTTCCTGTGAGCAACTGAGAAGACATCAAAAAAAGTATTGACAAATATAAAAACTCTATGTATAGTGGGCTGACAGACACCTTCATAGACAAAGACAAGTGTGTTCAGTTGATGCAGTACCTGCTCTCTCACCTCTTACATTTCAGTCTGTACATCAGAATTTTACAAGGATGTTGTTAAGTCCCGAGACACTAGAGATCTTTTTCAGAAAACCTGACAGGCCCTTAATTATACATGTCCTGGAGGACACTGGTACAATACCAATTTTGTTTCCTTGGTTACTAACTCATGTAATCATAATGTATATATTCTACCACAGCATTATTATGACATACCAAAGAAAGCATGTCATTATTCTGGCTGGCAAACACTTAATAAAAAACAGCTGTACATGTCTTTAGATTATTTAAATTATATGAAGCATTCTCTTTTCATTTGACTTAAAGAAAATGGCAGCAGGAAGTCAGAGAATGCATATGAACTAAAGTAGGATTACCTTCATTAGCACTGATAAGTGTCAATGTCTTGTTACGAGTACTGTATGAACACAAAGGATTCAGCTGGCCAGAAGTAGCTTGATAGATCCTTGACCTCTTCACTAGGAAAGGAGAAAATGTCTCATAGACATTAGAAAAATATTTGCAGCCTCAAACTTTCATTATCATACAATAAAACACTTACCTCAGCTTTTTCCCCTGTTCATTTCTACCTCGTGGTAAAAGGAAGATAACTGGTTTTCTACTTGCATGTGGTGAATAGACTTTGTTATGTGATGAATAGCCTGTTTAGCTATAGGGTGTTTTCTGAGGTCCAGAATGGATGTCTGCAAAGAGCACACCTCAGAAAAGCCAGACTTAAAGGGAAAATTTACCTTGAGTTTTATAGCTTTGTGAATTTATCACATTTTGGGAGCTATGAAGAAATGTAAAATGAGGTAAAAGGATAAGTATGATACACAAGAGTTTTAATGGATGTGTGTCAGAGCATAGAATCAGAGCATCATAGAATCACAGAGTCATTAAGGTTAGAAAAGACCTCTAAGATCATCAGCTCCAACCACCAACCCAACACCACCATGCCTGCTAAACCAAGTCCCAAACTGCCATGTTGACATGTTTTCTGAACACCTCCAGGAATGATGATTCTACCACTTCCCTGGACAGCCTCTTCCAATGCCTGACCACTCTTCCAGTAAAGAAATTTTTTGAAATATCCAATCTAAACCTCCCCTGATGCAATTTGAAGTCATTGCTTCTCATCCTATCGCTAGTTACTTGAGAGAAGAGACCAACAGCCACCTCGCTACAACCTCCTTTCAGGTAGTTGTAGAGAGTGGTAAGGTCTCTCCTCAGCCTCCTCTACTCCAGGCTAAACAACCCCAATTCCCTCAACCTCTCCTCATAAGACTTGTTCTCCAGACCCTTCACCAACTTCGTTGCCCTTCTCTGGACACGCTCCAGCACCTCAATGTCCTTCTTGTACTGAGGGGCCCAAAACTGAACACAGTACTCAAGGTGCGGCCTCACCAGTGTCAAGTACAGGGGGATGATCACTTCCTTGCTCCTGCTGGCCACACTATTGCTATTACAAGCCAGGATGCTGTTGGCCTTCTTGGCCACCTGGGCACACTGCTGGCTCACGTTCAGGTGGCTGTCAGCCAACACCCCCAGGTCCTTCTCTGCCAGGCAGCTCTCCAGCCACTCCTCCCCAAGCCTGTAGCGTTGCATGGGGTTGTTGTGACCAAAGGGCAGGACCCGGCACTTGGCCTTGTTGAACCTCATACAATTGGCCTCGGCCCATCGATCCAGCCTGTCCAGATCCCTCTTCTGGGATCCCTCCAGCAGATCGACACTCCTACCTATTTTAGGGTCCTCTGCAAACATACCGGGGGCGCACTCAATCCCCTCATCCAGATAATTGACAAAGATATTACGTAAGACTGGCACCAAAACTGAGTCCTGGGGAACACCGCTTGTGACCGGCCACCAACTGGATTTAGCTCTGGTCCAGTCAAACTCCATTAATTCCTACTGCAAGCAGTGTTTCACTGTCCACTGAATAAGAATCAGTGGACAACAGCACTACTGATGACAGCATTTTCCAGTTTTTTATACCTCATTTGGGGCAGGGGGAGTGGTGGTGAGAGGTTCACCTGCTGAGGAGTCAGCCACAAAATAGCTCCATCTGCTCCCTGGCTGCATTTGGTATTGCCGAATGCAGTTCAGTATTTTACTTCTTTTTTAATGACTTCTCTTCCTTTTCCAAAGGTTTTCCTTTATCCCTCTTCAGAATTAATTTAGAACCAGTTCAAGATCACTTACTTACTTATAAAATATACAAAAGATTTTCTATAGAATTTTGGCTGCAAAAATCACAAGTGAGGTACTGTTGGGATCCCACTGCTGCAGGATTTCTTTTGCCTGTCTAAATTCACCTTAGAAAAAACAGTCCTGAAGAAGAATCAATTGTAATGCAGTTTCCCTCATACATACATCTAAGTGAATTAAGCTTTCTTGATAATTTGGTGGATAAAAGATTTTAACTTTTGAAAAAACTATCTTTTCAAAGGGGTTTTTGACAGCCAAAGAATTTAAAATACCTGCTCAAGGAAAAGATGGAAAATTTACTAGGCAAAAGTGAAATTAGCATCATGAATGCAAGGAGTGAATTAACAGAATAGTGACACTGGGGGAGAATTCATCCCCTCCAACTTTATGTACCTAGACATCTGTGTCTAAGATGCTTACTTAGCCTATGTGTATAGTTGGTGAAAAGAAATGAGCATGTTTTTTCCAAGGTAAATGTCAGAATAGATCAAATGAATTGTTTGGAATACACTCAGAATTAAAACAAAACAAAACCTCCACTGTACAGTGGTACAGCCTTGCAGCCTTGTTGCCTAAAAGTGAGACCAAGGCAACGTTAATGCTTCCATCACTACTTAAGGGGATGTGACCAAAGAAATATTTTTGTACTGAAGAAAGCAGTGTTCACTGATAGATTTGGAATCCCAAAATTATGCTTTTGGGGAAAGAATTATGGCAGTAGTAAGCAAAATATAAAGAAAAAAAGTCCTAGTAGTTTCTCATATTTAAAGCTAATGACACTAAGAAGACAGGCTGTGAAAATTATATTCATGCCAAGCTCAAAGCTGGTAATAAACAAATTCCACATATATTAACATTTACATAGAAGAGAGATTATTGTAAGGAAATCTGCTCAGATTAGATGTTCGCATCATTTTAGCTGTGTGATCTGGAACAAAATTTTTACTACCTAAAAAGGCTAGTTCCTCAGCTGAGGTGTAGCAATCAGATCAATGTGGCTTGCTTGTACCAGGTGCAAAATACAATAGCTTTTAGCTCTCTTGGTACTGAGATGATTATACTACGGATTAGACTGGATGCTCCTTAAAGCAATGAAGGAATGACTTTGAGCTCCTGCAGGGGTGAGGGAAGGTCTGTGAGGGAGAGGGAGAAGAGCATAAGGGAACTAAGAAGATAATAGTATGTAGGTTCCAGCTTGGAAGTTAAGAAGGGAAATGACATTTCTCTTTCTGTGCATAAATGCAGGTCTACAATGATAGCAGTTGTCACTGCCATTAATGGGTGGTAACGAAGCCAACTAGTCTGGAAATTCCTCCCTAATTCATTGAGTAGCTATCTGAATCTATATGAAAGACACACACAGATTAAAGCCCATTAAAAAGCTCCCGGGATAGCTTTTCAAGTATTTTTGAATGTTTTCCTTTGAAAGACTTTCATAAATCAATACATTATTTTTATTATTGAGAATTTTCTGTAGTCATTGAGCAATTCTCAAGTCTCAAGTCAGACAAACACATAAAAAGTCAGTCTATAAGAAAGTTAAAATGAGGATAAAAGCATAAATAGATGCGGCATCACTGATTTTCTCAGTAAAAATTCACGATGCAACAATACGATAAAAACTTACTATTCGAAGATACAGAAATTAGGAACATGGTTTAACGTCTACAATTGAAATTCACAAGCAATGCTGCCACTCTCTCATAAGAGAGAATGTAAAATTTCCTGTGAATAGATTCAGCAATCAAGCCCTTTTCTTGATGGGTCTGCTTTTTTGCACTTAGGGGGGAGGTTAGCAACCACTTTGTGCCAATGTAGTCTTCCCAGAAGTACTAATGACAAATTAGTGTTTTTGAAGGCAGAAGTGTATATAAATATGGTCAAAACTGTAACCAATATAGAAATGATTGCTTTATAAATATAATAAGCAAGGCGTTTAATATTCAATAACGAGAAACAGAGTTATAGAGATGGAAATGAACAAGTTTTACTAGTGACCATTCCCTATAGTCAAAAAAAGTAATTATATTGGATTATATGCACTACATGGATGATTGCTGCTCAATGACCTAAACGGCCTTGAAATACTGTCACCCTATCAGCAACACCTAAAGAGAACCACTACTTTAAATTCTGTATTGAGACTTCTGCATCTGAAACTCTAGGAGTGAATATCTAACTCAGTATTGCCAGTGAAATATTCTTTATTTTTCTTTAGTTCTGGGTAAAAAGGTTTCTACTGAACACAACAAAAGCTTCATGCTATTAACTATCAAGGCACTTAACCTTCTGTACCATTACATGGATATATTTTCCTTTTTCGGCAATTACAATCTTTGTGAAAACAACCTTTTGGAGGTTTCAGCATGCTAATGTGATTTATTTGATGACTGCAGCCACATTCCTTTTACTGTACATTACTCTTTTTTAACAGAATATGTGTCTGAAGCTACTTCTATTTTGCAAAATGCCTCTTTCCTCCAGGGGACCTGGTGCATTGGGTGGGTGACCATCTGCACTTCTGTACTGATAACATTATATAGCAGAAGTGTTGTGTTTTATCTGCTTTGTAGAGCTAATTTTTCATAAAAAAAATTATTCAATTAAAAAATAACTACACAGTTATGTTCTAAATTAATTTACACACACATACACAAGAGAATGGGAGAAGAATATGATAAACAGAATTTCTCCTCTGGTTTAATTTACCACTAGTTTTTTTCCTTGGTACCAAACTGTGCTGTACAAACTACCCTTCAACTGTCAACAACTGTCTTTAAACAACTGCTTTTATGGCATTTTGTCCATGGAGATCCTTTATGCTATGATTAAATACACAAACTAATAAAAATCTAATAGAGAGAAAAATAAAAAGGTAACCATACTCTGAAATGTATTGAAACGTGGAATGAAAGAAATAAATTAACTGCCATTATAACATTTTTTAACTTTAAGAGGTTGCCTCACCTGTGAAATGCTCATTATCATCAATTTTCCTAGCTTCAGTGAAAACAAAGTCACATTTATCGTTTTATTTCTCACTAATGAGTATCCTACCGATTATCCTAACCTGAAGAGGTACCTGTTTTTAATACAAGCTGCCAAAACATAAAAGTACTTACATCTGTCTACTGCTTCATCTATTTCTCACTTATGCCACACACAGACACAGAGAATTACAGTAGTGACTACATTTAGAATAATTGACCATAATTCTTTATGCATATCATCTCAGCATATAAACAGCCAGCTTGCAGAACAACTTACACTTCTGATATGATGATAATAATGGCTTTATGTCATGGATTGACATCAGCACTCTTTTGTTGTCTGAAAAGAACTGATGACAATCACAAAACTGTGAATTAGATTCTAGGAAAAGCTGTTTTTAAGTTGAGTTATTTTCCACTGTCCGTCAGAGTTTGCACAGTTAAATTTCTATCTTTATAGGGTTAAAATATCAATGGAATGATCTATATCCAGGTTTAAACAAAATAATGACATAGTTCGTTTCCCTAAGTATTCCTTACACAAAGATGTATGTTTTAGTAATTTAATTCAATAACCCATGACTTCACTGGGACTTAAGCATATACAGAAATGTTTTGCTAATCTGGACTAAAATTAAACTCATATCAAAAAGAATCCAGTCCTGTCAATGGGGCTATGGCACACAAACACATAAGTGAAGATGAATGGCTGTATCACTTATGGTATAGGCATGAACAGCTAGAAAGAAATTCCATCATCAAGTTCAGTCTACAGTTACAGGGAAAATACAAAGTAGCGTTTTTGGAACTTTAAAATTAATTTCTTTTTGCCTCCCTTAAAACAAAAACCCATCAGATTTTCAAAAGTGCCATTAATTTTCATGCTTAATGGATTCATATTCAGTTTCCACCCATTTCTTTAACCTCTTTTATCTTAAATATTTATTTTTTTTCCACTTTGGTATTCATTCCTGAATCTATCTATAGAGGATGAATAAAACCCCTCTTAATTATCGATCTTTACTTTGCTAAAGGATTTGAGTTAAGTTATTTCACTAAAACAGATACTCTGTTCTGTTGAGCAGCTTTGTATTTCCTCTGAGTGCTTCTTCCAATTTACATCTTTCCTGAACATGAGCATGCAAAGTAATACAAAGAATTTCAGATGACGTCTCGCCAATCTCATGTATAGCGGCTTTACTCCTTCCCGTCTCTCCATACCAAGCATGACAATGAATTACAGACAGATTAATTCTATAGTGCACTTCCTCAGCTGATAAAATCAATAATTGCATCAAAGAACTCTGATTAGTGTGACATTTTTAAGCCTTTATGAATGTCTTGTATTTCATCTCATTTTCCATTAATGTCTATGACTTTGCTTTGTCAAAACTTCAAAATTATTTTAAAGTTTTGCTTTCTATAGGGTTGAACAAATAAATGCATAGTTTCCTGAAAGGTGTTGTTCTCTTAAAATGAACTATATCTGGTAGTTGTAGTATTACTTGTGCTGTTATAAATGTACTAAACCTTGTGGATGTCAAACTTGCAATTTCATACTTAAATTCTTCAGATATTCTGATACGGAGGTAATCTGCTCCCCTACATCCTAACTGAAGTTCTTGGTTTTCCTTCTATCTCAGATTCTTTAAATTGGTTTAAAAAACAAAACAAAACAAAACAAAACAAAAACCACCACCAACAACAAAAAATGAACAATGAAACAAACCCAAAACAACCCCCAAAAAACCCTCAACCGCCAAACCCCATAAATTTAAACACTTTCTCATTAGTCATTTTTACTCCATGTCTAGGTTCTGAATTATCCTTACTGAACACTTTTTTACTCTGGAGTACAGCTAATCCTTACCTCCCCCTCCTAATGAAATGTCTTTCCTTATTTAATTTCTATATAAGTGATCAAAGAATTTACTATTTTGTTTAGTTCTCTGGAAAGCCTAATTCATCTTTGTTTTTCTCAACCTTACTCTCCAGCCTCTAGAACAGAGCTTACTTTCTTAGCTGATAATGTCTTCTCTGTTCCTTGTACACTCTCCACTTACTCGTAGTATTTTTTTTAAGGTAGTTAAAGATTAAAACTTTCTCCGATTTTCTTTTTCTTTTGCTTGGAAGAAATTTCTGGATGGTTTTACATATTCATCTTACAGAAGCTCCAACCCTCTGGCTATTAAATTTCCCAAATTCACTGACTTAGTATAGAACCTTAGTTTTCCAGAAAGAGCATCTTTGAATAAAACCTGTAGGCAATGAAAGTATACACATTAATATGTGGACATACATGTACTTGTTTTTGTGCTTATTTGTCAAAGCATCCTTCAACCTGGTTTTGCTTTCTTCATGTTCAACTGAGTTGTACACTCTTATCTTTTATTATCAAAGCAGAAAAAAATGAAAGGCATACTTACATTGTGGAAGTGAATGACATTTTTCTTACCCCATTCATAAAAACACTGAACGTTTACTCCATGTTTACTGAGTGGAACGCTATGAGACATTATCTGACAATGGATGTTTGGAGCTTAATTCACATATATGTGGTACACCAGTGAAATGATACTTTACATTTTTCTTGGCTGTTACTTTCTTCTATAAAAATGTCAATGGTATAAATATGTAAATGAGGGCCTTGATATCTGAGTCACTAACTGTGTTAGCTGTAATGCTTTTTGTACCACAACCCAACTGGAGATGTTTTTATCTACAGAATAAGCATTATTTTTGCAACACGGATTACCAAAAAGAAACAGGACTGTTTCTTGTCCACAGAAGTTGTGCTTGAATGTGCAAGTGACAATAACCACATAATTAACAAAACAGTTCTCAGGGTGATGAACAGAGTAGGCCATAACACTTGTAACAGTTTTATTGACCTCTGCTTACATTTTGAAAATTATAAATAAAAATTTTAATGAATAATAATCGGAGATACTGTCAGCTGCAGTAGAAATCTGCTAAGGCCTATAATAAACTTAAAATCAGCAAATTTAATTGCAGATCTTTAACTCAGAATTGAGTAACAGATAAGAACTAACTTCTACATCTGTGAAAGGGACTTCAGAGTTTCCTGTTAACTGATCTTCTATTAGCTGAAATTAATAATGGACTATAGATTATTTATGGACCTAGGTCTGTATTTGAAGTCCCATATTTGAAAAGCAAGTCTAAGCATTTTGATTTAATTTTTTAAAATCTTTTTTCAATATCCTTACATGAAAAATAGTCAAAATCAATTTACTCGTACAGGCCTATAGCACCTTCTCCTTCAAGACTAAGTCTTCACGATATAAGGGTACCATGAAGTTAAAGAGATTACTCATATAAGGAACGTTCTCCCTCCTGAAAGATATGAAATAATGTGTTTCTTAACCATAACCATGAAAATAAAAACATGATCTTAGATAAAAAACAATAAAAATCCCTGTCCTCCCACAACATTATGAAGTGTTGCAAACTTAAAAATTTAGGGTTTAACAAAAACACCCTGCTCAGGGATTCTTGTGCATAAATATTGTGACTTATACTAAAACACATAGTGAGGAATTATTACAGAAAGAGGGTGGAAACAAAACATAAAATGACTGTGTGTAGTAATAAGTTATTATTTGAAATCTAGGGATTTTTTTTCTGGTCTGAATAATTTTTTAGGGTTTGATTTTGACAATACTAACTAAATATATTTAACTTGATAGCATGTCCCACTACACATTATACTTGATGATATGAAATCATATTATGAATCTCCATTAATCTGCCTTCACAAGAAACCTACAAAGGCTATTATTTGTCTTGTTTTATATATGAATAAAATTAATTTGCAGCAAAAGTTTATTGACCTTATTAAGTTCACACTGGAAGCAAGAGATGTCCTAAAACAAAGCAAATACTTTTTCACCCTAAATAACTTTCACCTCTAACCACAGGTTGACCTTAATTTTTTACAGCACATATGGCCACATCCAGCATAAAATCCTGTGAAGATTGATCAAGTTTGTATTTCATTTTGGCCATTTGAGATCTGCATAACTCAATCTGCTCCTGTTTTAACAATCTTTCTTGCAGGTAAACTAATGTTTGCATCTTTCCAATAACAGAAACCATTAGATTCCTGATGACTTATTCAAATATGTTTAAATTAAATTAAATTAAACATGTTTAAATGATTTCACTATCCTTTAACTTGCTTACGCTTGGTATGGCAGCATTATTCTGTGATTAAAATGCACATAAAAATACTTTTTAAAAAACATTCTTCTTCTAGGTGTTCTGACATTTCACTAACAGGAAGCTGTTCCAGCTCCTGGCTATCATTTGTGAAGGTGAGATTAAAAATTACTTATTGAAAAAAATTCTCAACAATTAACCAAGAAACTATTCACATTTACACTCTTTTATTTTGCTCAAATGCTAATATATTGAGGCAAGACGAACAGACACATATGTAGTATAAACCAAAGGTGAATGCCAAGTAAAAAATAAGATTCAACACTGATTTTATTGTAAATATTGAGCTAATCTAGAAAGCTTTAGCTGTCTAAAGGAAAAATAAACTAAATACAGGCTTTTTCTTTGTAGCAGCAGTGTGGAAGTTTCTCCTTTACTGCAGAATTTTTGTCAAAAAGACCTCATCTCTGATAAGGAACATCTCCTTATTTCCCACTCCATTCCCTCCACTGGACCTTGGAGTCATTCCTGATTCCTCACAAGAGGTGTACGGAACCAGGACATGTCTGAGCACCCATGACTGTGAGACAGTCCATGGCCATTTCTTGGTAAGGAACATTGCTTAGTGCCGCTGTGTGGAGAAAACTTGACAGCTCAGTTCATACTTTCATTTAGACAACGTTTCCCATTTTAAACAGCATACCACTGCAATATATTTCTGAGCTCCCCCAGCCCCCACAATGCATTTCAAGCACTTCTGATTTTACCAGAAACCCTGGAGAAACGTTTGAGATTAAAAGAGCATAATCTATACTAGCTGACAGCAGAAAATAGTAATTATTATTCTTGTCCTTTACCATAGCTCCACTGTATTTTTCTAAAGAACGCTACTGGCTTCCCCAACTGGTACATAAATGCCTGCTTGGCACAAAGATCACAAACTAGTTCTCTCACATTTTATTAATTATTTCATGGCTCACATAAGCTTTCCATAGCTACTGTAAATAAACAGCATAATCTCAGTTTTATGAACACTGGGCTAGACATGCTTTAAGTAAGCTTCCACTTTTCCAGAATCGTTCCTTATGTTTGTTTTCTGTATCACTCCAGACTGAGCTGCAACTGCCAATATGTATTCTATTGTTGTTCTTCCTCCAACAATAAGAGATTTGAAAAAAGGGTAAACCTATGTGCAGAAAGTCTCCCTGAAAAGGCCAACTAAAATTTGTCTTTTAATATTTAAAATTATACTGGATTTTCTACAAAGAAATTGTTTGCGTTCACATTTACTGACAGCTGCAGTTACTTTACATTAAAACAAACTTGAAAACTGCTTAGTACTGTTTAGTGTTGCCAGTACTATAGGCAGAAAGCAAGATAAAAATCTAAATTTCTTTCCCCACCCAAATGTTGTTGTTTGCTCCAAGAAAAAAATTGTATGACTATATCTACTCTGTAAGTTACGACAGAAGAACCTTTTACACTTGTAAACCATAGCACTCAAAAATTAGAAAATGTCATAGTTTAGCAGTTGTTTTAATTCATGTCTTCTTTGATTTTTACTACAATGCAATCTTTAATGCTCCTGTCACACAGTATTTTCCCCACAGGTTTGCCACTTCAATCAATCTTGTGAAAATTATATCCTCTTTTTTTCATTTATCTTAGAGAACCTCATGCCCACCTCCTCCATCTACCCTCCTTCTGTCTCTGAACCCATGATCACAAGACCCCGCAGCCTTGTCTCACTCTCCCCTGATTCTAAGTTCTCATGCAGAAAATCAACATAAACATACGCAAGTGTACACAAGCTCAACGCGCCTGCAGTTTGGGCAGGAACCTGGACAGCAATGTTAGTATGGCACCACACATCATACAGGAGGGCTGTACTACCCCTGGCTGATGCCTATGCTAGTGCTGCAACTCCCAGACCACCCCATTAGATCACAACCAGCCAGTACTTCCAGAGGCAGCTATGTCTTACCAACATACCTGTATGTGTCAGGCACTCTTCGGGCAGCTGCCGTCTCTCAACAGGGCTTCTAATTTTCCTACAATCCCTACTCTGAACTAGTCCAGGCTGGGGATGTCTGTCACCTTCTCTGCTCTTTCTGTTTTTAAGTCTTTGTCCTGTGTCTGCCCTACTCCTTCTAATTGTTCAATGCTATCTTCCCTTATCTGCCTGTTTGCTCATTGTTGTCATCTACAGCCAAGCCGTAGACCAACTTCATTATCCACCTTCCTGGGTTGCTCCTCTCGCTTCTCTTTTCTGTGCTTCTTAACCTGTCACATCCATCCTGCTGATTGTAACAGCCATGCTGCAATGTATTTCCTATCTCTCATGTTCTTTTTCGTCTAAAAGGTATAATTCAACCTTTCCACTGACCAAACGGCTGTTTATACATCTTCTGACTTTCCAGAAGGTCTCCAGATCTCAGTGGTTGAATCTCCTCTCCATCACCTCATCATCCATCACTGCCAACTTTTTCTATCTTTTTTTCATTCTCTTTTTCCCTGCCTCTGTCCCTAGTCAGGTCTTCTTTACCACACTGCTGTCCTGCCTCACTCTCACGTGTTTATTTTGACCTTGCTTGTGCTGTGGTGAAAATCCCTGGAACAGCCTGAATTCTTTCTCTATAAAAGTCACTCCTAGTCCAAAAATCGTCACTGAAGAAACTGAATCCTATGATTTACATTTTCTCCTCAAAACCTCTTGGTTTATCACTGAATTCTTTAGAAGAATGGTAAGATAAAACGTGATCTTCCTCCTTTTGTCATAAAAATACACTGTCTCACTCCAAAATCTACTGTTCTTTATTTCAAGGAAATGAATACATTTTGCCTACGTGAACAGTCCTAGCCCATGGTCTTCCTGCTCTGCCTCTGTTCACAGGGGCATATGTGGGTTAAAATAGCCCCAATAAAAATCATATTTGTGAAATTGAGACCACAGTTTTTCACTCTGCCGTTAACAGAGGTCGATGCACCTGGGTTTAGCAGTGAAGCCTACACCAATTTTGTAAAAGGAAGAGTAGGTAGATCCTCAATTACAGCTACATCCACACATGCTATTGCTTGTAATAGTGTTTAAGCTACATGACATTTATTTTCAGAGGTAAAGATTAAAGAAAAAAATGTGGGCAAGTGATAGAAATAACCTTGGCAAAGGTATCCCTTCTCTGGCAGGAATTATGACAATCAGAAGTTCACCGTGCTGCAAAATTAGCCTGTAAAAGTGAATTATTTCAAAAACATAAAAATAAATGAAAACAGTTTTCCTAATTTGAAAGTGAGGGTGAGTTTTTTGTTCGTGTGTTGTTTTGTTTTGGTTTGGTTTTTTTTACTATGGAATTGACAATAACAACATATTATTTAAAATAAAGTTCCTGCTTTTCACATTTGTAACCTTTTACAGTTCTATGATTAATCTTTTACCTAATTTATTTTGTAATTCTGGAAAACAAAGCAATTTACAAATCTCTATAGAAAAGTGCTGCAAAACTACCAATTTAATTATTTTGATATTGCAGGGACATATTTAGCACAGCAATGATCAGAGCTATTTGTGCCAACTTATACCAGTAAAAATCAAGAGAGATGTTAGCATTCAGTAATCATTTGGAAATGGAACTTGATGTTTCCTGGCTATCATAACAAGGTTAAAGCCTGAGACAGCGTTAATCTCCAAAACTCCCGAACAGTAATGAAGTTACACTGACTGACATTAGCGGAGAATTGGTTGCTGGTATATATTCAGAATAATGGAAACTCTAAGAGTACTAAGTTAAAATTCATGGCACAGAATAAGTCCCAAAAGAGGACCAGAAAAGTTCTAGCTGCAGACCTAATACATCTATTAAATCAGTAAGGTACAGCTTTTGACGAGCCCCAAGTCCCCTGTTCCACCAAAGTCCTTGTGAGTACTACTACACTTTAGACCTTGATCTCACAGCATGCTGTGTGTGGCTCACCAAGGATGTATGGATCCCTTCACATCTGCAACCCATTATGTTCTCTTCACATGTATGAAAATAACTGCGGGCAGTGTGAATAGGCAACAACGTATATCATAATTAATGTAACATTTACACAGAATAAAACGCCAGGGGATAAACAGAAAATTCAGCCTTTTAAGAATGAAATAGAATTGCGATGCATGCTTTAGTTGTCATGCACTGGATTTTCATTTGAATAATACAATAAAGGAGACAAAAAATTAAACAGATTAAACTGGAAAGAAAATTAAGAAGTTAAGAAGTGGCTTATTCAGTTGCCAATCCCTTTTCTTTGCATTTATGTACAATAGGATGTTTCCTTAAATCACCAAAGAACTCTAAAAATAATTATTTTTATTTTTATGGCATTGCTCATCTGAAGTATCTTGCAGAATCCTGACCCATTGTTCAAGTGTTCTGTATGCGCAATACACAACAGCAGCATCATATCCAATCAACAGCATTATTGCAGCACTACTGTATTCATGGACAGAGTGAAATATAGAGAACAAAATCCTTGCCTCTGTGGATGGCAACCAAGACCAAATTCTTTGCAGAGTGATATTGGTGCTTGTGCTGCCTGCAGAGAATGAACAGACAAGTTATGCTCATGTATTTCTGGCCTTGATGAGTGAACCCATGTAGTTAGTGCAGACTCTGACTAACTATACTCACCTCTTCCCTATGCTATCACAGAACTCATTTGTGGAGCTGGAGAGTGACGGGACGGTGAAGTTGAACTCTCTTTACTGGTAGTCTCACCCACGCTGTAGGACTGTGGCTGTTTTCCTCTGCTCAACCTTTTTAGTGACACAGAAAGAGGAGTAGTATATGGCCCAGATTTAACAAAGCAGCTGGCCAGAATCATGAATCTAACCAATGACAATGAGAACATAACCCAAACTCTGACTCCCAATCTTTTAAATAATCCTAAGAAGAAGGAAAAAAACACCAAAGGAAACCTACATGTGTGCTAAGGGACATATTTTAAAAGTTCTACAGTTGCTTTGATACAGTAGCTGCAAAATAATATTTGGCAAGATGATGTGATATTCTTCAGCTCCCAGAAGTTAAAATTGGCCTATATCATTCAGAATCACATTTTCATCTCACACTTGGCAGCACGTGTCATTGGAAAATAAGCTTGGAAGTAAACTTCCATGAGAGATTCATGGAGCAGTGGAGACAAAGCTAATGGAACATTTCACTGTGTCATATGTTTTTATAAGTGGAGATGAAGTGAAAAAATCCCTTCCCATCAGTCTACAGGGTCACTCTTTTCTAATAATCTCTATGTGGTTTTTTCTAGCACAGACACAGCCATCACCTTGAAAGAGGTAGGACTGTGTTGTTGCGACTGGCCACACCATATTGGCCAAGGAAATTGCTCTTTAAGTGTTCCCACGTTTTCTGTGGTCACTCTTTGGGTTATGAAAGGAGAATCAAGCTGTGAAGGGAGACTGCAGCACCATATGGAGTACTGTAGGGAGACACCCATTTCTCTGTCTGCCACATGGCAGTTCTGGGCAATACTGTCTGAACGGGGACAGTACACAACTCACGGGGAACAGAGCAGCTCTGCACAGTGATGTACACATATGGTGTGAACCAAAATACAGACCAGCCCATTAAAATGTTCCTCTCTCTCTCTAGCAAATCCCCCTTCTCTCCTCCTTCTGTGTTGTTACAACACTAAATTAGAAGCTCTTTCTATAAGCACATATTTAATGCCTATGATGGAGTACCTAGCAAGAAGAAAAGACATTTTAAACCTCGTGCCATGATCCTGCACCAGCACAGAAGTGGACTGGAAGAATGCAGCCCCAGAGCACTGCAGAGCCTCCTGTGCATGACTTCTGGAATAATCAGGCTGAGAGTCTAGTTTCCATAATTACTCATGGTTTTCTTATTTCTGTATAACTCTTCCACCTTCATTAATCCTCTGGCCAGCAGCGTGAAGCGCTTTGTGCTTTGACTTTAATGGACCTGACAACATTGATCTGTTTAAGCTTTAACTTTGAAGGATTGTTAGTGTTGTGCAGATCACATCTTTATAGGTGCTACATGGAATCACATAATGAAAGAATATTAAGCTGCTATAAACATCACTGAATTGTCTGGGGAAGTGGTGCATTATTTTACAAGAAGCAGAAAGTTAAGGCCTGTAGTAATTTAACAAAATTCTACCAGGGATGTAGAGAACTAAATTAATTCTCACTTCAACTCAGTGAAAGTTCATGACGATATTTCACTTGAGCAGTAAAAACTGCGCTTCAAGTTATTACTGTGCCTCTGTACCTTCCCTATGTAACTTTACTTATGTTCTTATCTAGTAGGTTAAAATCATCCCTCAAGCAACCTATGTTTTATTTTCAATGCCTAAGCCAGGCTAAGGTGGTAGTGTTCTTCTTCTTTTAAGATCAGTCACAGCAGAAATGGGGAAATAATAATCACTTCAGAAAAGGCTTCAAGAAATGAAACACAAAGCGATCTGCCTTTTTGTTTTAACTGTTTGTTTTTTGTTTTTTGTTTTTTTTTTTCTGGATTTAAGGTGATTTTCAATCTAAAACAATGGTCTGGTTTCAGATTGAGTATTAATCAAGAAATTGTAGAAAAGTTTCAATGTATCACACAATCCTGTATAAATTTATCTTTAGGAGTTACCCACACGTTCCCTCCACCACCCAAACAGCTTCACAGACAACTGCCACATGGTCTAATCCTGTGTTGTGTGCCCTGAGAGCAGGTCAATTGAGTCACTCAATGTGAGGATAAGAGGTGCATTTTTTGCTCAGAGCTTACTGTCTCTCCAAAACCATAATTATATCCTCTTAAAATTCAGCTTTTATCTAGTTTTTGGTAACTGTTTATGAGCACGGACACTTCCAAAGCAAAGTAAAAGACCAGTTACTGCACTTCACACTGCAGTCCATGCCACAATGTGTCCTTAACGATGACCGCAATGCTGTGAGCCTCAGGAAGCTCTTACCCAAGTCAGGAAGACTTCAGCCGTTCTATGAGAGCATGATCTGGCCTCTGGCCATAATGCATTTAAACACACGCCCTCAGCAACCCCTCCATGTTTCCAAATTCAGTGAAAATTACCATTAGAAGGTTGCAGTGACCAATGAGCTGTAAGAAATTTATAAGGGGAGTTTTGCCTTTTAAAAAGGAAAGTGATATACGCGGTACATAAATGTTTAATGTCTTTTTACTGAGCTCTACCCATGACCTTGAAAGGCAACTCTAAATGGGTTGTTCCTTCAGTACAAAACTTTGCAATCTTATTTCTAGAATTTCAGTAAGATTCTTTATATTTTGAAGTTGGTATTAGGTTTACTTGACCTAAAGTTACTAAAAGAAGATATATCATTGGCACAGTGTTATGGTAATATTGGTGTATGTGCATACTGCTCGCTGCCTGAAACCCTTATTGAAAAATGACAACGTCACTTCCCAGGTTTGTACTGAGCTAAAGGATAAAGCTGCACTTCAGTTTCCCCCATGATGCATCTGCACTTCAGGCCACTCCACTGTCTGATGGACAAAAAATATCAGGCACAAGAAGCAAAGACATTTGTATAACAAACCCTTCTACTTTATTTTTTCCACTTTCCCTTATGCTAATTTTTTTAAGGTTTCTTCTTTTGTAGAAGAGAGAACTTAAATCTGTAACCTTTTTTTTTTTCCCCAAAAACAAACCTTTATTCTTTATTCAGAATTTTCTTTTATGATGCTAATGGAGGATTATACAAGAACTAACATTTTCTTATGTTTATTATTGTTGCTCAAGTCTTCCACATTTAATAAAAGAGGGAGAAAGAGAGACAGTATAATTGCATCTTGCAGAAGCCTTTTCTTTTAGACTTTACAGCTTTTTCAGAACTTTTAAAAGAATTTCAATAAAATAGGAACTACTAACAGAAATAAATTATTTCAAGCACAGAGCTTGGATATTTTCCTCAACTTTGTAGGCAAAAAAAGCTCTTAGAAACACAGTGCCTCATGACTTCAAATATTTTTGGAAAAAATGGAAGCTAGTGGAAGCATGGTCACCACTAAATCCCTTGGATATCCTGGCCTTTATTCCATTTTTTTCCTCCAGTTCAGAATGAACAGCTCTGATCCAGGCCAGAAATAACCTTGCATCTTACTCAGAAGAGTCTGAAAAGTAAAAATCTCTACAAAAGCTCACCAGACGTATCAGAGTTGGGAGACGCAAATTGAGGATAATGACAGGAAAGAACAGGAGTAATTAAATGCTCTCTTTTTGTGAAGATGATGAAAGGAAAGATTTTTCTCCAAAATTCATCGCTGTCTTCCAGGACATGGCATTATAAAGTACAAAACCAGAATGACAACTATTCTCTGACAGCTTTAAAATCCAGATTACTAAATTGTTTCTGGCTCTAATTGCCATTTTCTGAGTCAGTACAATTTTAACTGTGTATTTAAATACTAGTGAGTTGGTGCCCAAATCTTGATATAAGTACAGATGCATTTGCATTGTAGATAAAAGTCACTGATGATCTCATGGCAAGTTTTGAAGCACTATAGGAAATTATCATTATTTTTGAAGCACACAAAGATAAACTAAAGATTAGATAATATATATTGTAGCTAACCTCATTCTACATGATGCACAGGGGAAAAAAATTCCTGCCCTATAGCCTTTGGTAATCGATGGGAAAATCTACATTATTTCACATATTCCTTGAATGAAATTCTGAATAGTAGAATGACTCACTACTCAGCTGTACATTTCACCATCTCCTCACAGGACTTAGATGGAAAAAATTAAAAGAGAGAAATATGAAACCAGCCTGATTTTTATACTATCCTGGCAAAGGTAGCTGTACTAGATTATCTAGAGGACATAAACCTTGAGGTATGTTTAGGAAAGAGCATTGCTTATTGTATGGACTAGACTTACAAAGTTCCATCACCTAAGCATTAGCTTTGGTGTAAGCCACCTTCTCAAACCTGCTTAAAGCCTACAGCCTCAAGTCATAATCTTCCTTTCTCTGCCCAGTTGCTGAAGGTTTGGAGTCAGCCACCAAAGCTTACTGAGCAGCGAGTCAGCCAGGGTTTAGTAATATGGAGTCAGCATCATGGGGTGTTTCCCTCTACTCTCCACCAGCAATGCTTTCAAACAAAAGCAATGACTTCTACTCTGCTTTGTATGGCACTTGATTTATTTTAGATGAACATCTAGAAAACGTACTCTTCAACGGACCCTAATGTTTGTCCTAATAGAATCAATCCTGACATGAGCTAGGACATTCACAGCCCGATGTTACAGGTGCTTAAGTACTTATATTGATGAGAACTTAACCAACTAAGAATTTTATCTCCCTGTAAAGTTAGATGGCAAAAGAACATGGATTTTAATGACCACAGATCTAGAGAAGAACCAAAAATCTAACTAATCCTACCTATGTCCCTCTGTGCTTCTAACCCTGAAGTCCTTTACATTGCTGTGGAAATATAAAGTAACTGGAGTATGAATAATAATGATGACTTTAGGCACCAATGGCAGTTTTTGACATACAAGCAACTACATCCTATTTCATTCTGTTCAGACACATGAAAACTTGGCACCGTAAGGTGTATATACTACCAAGATGTTGTTTTAGATGCAACAACACTAGCTGCTTCACAGCAGTATTCTGGTAGTGTTGGCCACTAAGTGAGTTTGATGTGCCAACTCAGACACCGTTGAAGAATTTGAATCTTTTAACCTTTTTTAAATTTGCTCTAGCACCTCCCAGATTTCGGTATTGTATTAGCAACGTCTTCTTTAATCAAAGATTGCCTCTTCTGCCTCTAGTTCCAAATTTTTTTAATTTTTATTTTCATCTGAAAAATGTTAACACAACCCATATTATTCTAATTTATTCTGATTAGTTAACAGTATGAGATTAAATTAATGTACAAAATATAATCTTCTACTATACACTTCTTAAATCATACAAAGCTATTCATAACAAGAAAATAAGAATGATTAGGTACTGATGTTGACAATATGTATGTACATGGGTTTAATGAGGAATGATAACACGTGCAGTCCACAGACTTGGTATAACCAAGTACATTCCAATTAGTGCAAGACTAATTCTTTGCCAAAAGCTGTAAAATAACTAGAAGAGTGTCAGTCCACCCGTAGTGCTTTAGATTACCTGCACTTATACACATAAAATGATTTTGCCATCATTTGCAAATAAATTGTTTGCATTTAGACATGAAAAGTAGAAACAAAGCATGCAGCCAGCTGGGCCTCATCAGCTGCAGCTGAGCAAAGCATGAGGAAACGAGGAGAAGCTGCACAATGATGGCAGACTGGGGGGCTTTGCACCAAGTTGTGCTAACTTTTGTATATTGCAACTATTAACTAAGAATGTCAACAACTGTATAACAGCATTGTATAGGGATGCATTCCTGATATCCCCTTTCTCCCAGTTGCTCCCTCTGGCAGGGCAAAAGAGGGAAAGCTTTTTTATTATACGAGACTGCACAGAACAGAACAGCTACACAGAGATTTACAGAAGATTTGCATGGATCGAATGAAAAGGCAGTAGCCCAGCTCTTCACTGCATGTGGTATCCAATACTGCGAAGGGAATAGAGCTGCTACAGCAGCCATGCAAGCCCAGTCAGGAAATGCAGGTAGCGCTGATAACCTTCCACCAGCAAAGAGAGCTTGCAGAGGCCTAGAATGACTCAACATTTGATGTATTTTAGTGGAAGACAATGCAGAACATCTCTAAAGGAACAAAAGAGATTTTACAGATGCTGCTACTACTACCAGGAAATCTGTGTAAAAACAGCTTCTGAAAGGAAAACTTTTCAAATCACCATTTTGAATGCCACCATAGTTGACATTTTTCTGTGAGTTAAAGGTCATTAAATGACAGGCTATTCTCTGGATTCTAAGAGCTCTTCAAGAAGGAGTACAGTGCAAAGTCCATTTGCCAATTAAATGAAGTCTCCTGTGAAATGAGTGAATTGTAGCAGGACACAGCTCTACTGCATAATTGCTGACACATCTGTGGTCAAACTTTCCAAGAAGTGCTCCACAACTTCTGCAGAGAATAAAGAAAGCATTATATTTTTGCAAGAACAGATGTGGGTTAGGGGTTGTTTTTGATTTAAAGTTTGGGGAAAAAAAAAAAAAAGATGCTTCTGTGTTTCTTTAAGATTAGAAAATGCTGAACGACAGGTCAAGCAGTCAGTACTAATATGAGTTGAAAAAGAAAGCTTACCAGTCAATCAAAAACAAAAACTGGAATCAGAAAATACAGGTGACTTGAAACAAGTGGTCGTGTGCATTTTGTCATTACCAGAAGGTCACTAGAACACAAGTAGAGACTGTGCCATCAGCAGCTTAGAGCGAATTTCATTCTTTCCTACATATAAAATGTTTTTGTGAGCAATGTGAAAGTATCTTAGCAACATAACACGGGGATTACTGATTGTTTCCACAAATATACAAAGGAAATGCAATGATAAAATGATTGCACATGTAATTTATTATTACGACATTGAATACTAAAAATATCTAATGTAACTGGAAAGCATACTGTTTTCTAGACCCTTTTATATATGTCCATGCCATCCTTCTAAAACTCAAAGACAAAAATTTTAATGCTGAAATTACAACACTGTTCTGCATTTAAATCCAGATTGCTGCTTTCATTTGAAATACAACATGGAACCTCTGCATTATTACAATTTTTTTAAACCAAAATATATTTCTGCATCTCCCCAGTAAGAACATTTCCCTATTCAGAATCATTGACATAAATTTGACAGAATGATTTGAATAATCCATATTAGATTGATAGCTAGTCGAGAGGTTGATGTGTTAATAACAGTAATACATTGGAAAAAGAAAAGTATATTGGGTAGAATCAAAACCTGGAGATACAGGAGAAATATAAATTTGTGACAAACTGTCATGGGACAAAACCAGGACAGTAGTACCCTCAGGATAATGGGAAATAAAAAGGAAAGGACTTGCAGAAAAGAGTTTTCCTTGTAACAGTTTTCCACCAGAAATTATAAATTAATGTCACCCCTACTGGTGAAACAAAGCTTTATTCACTCTTCAGATGACAAAAAGCACCTCTTTAACCTTAATTCTCTATTATTTTCCTCAAAATGATTTATTCTAACCAGGCTACTTTTGAATCTAAAACATGGTGCCACTAGAGGCACTAGTCCATTGACCTTGGCTTACGAGGAACAGAAGGTTTGAAATTCTCTCTTCTTCCATAGGAACCAGAAAATATGAGGGGTACCTTGTTCTCTAAAGGTGGGGGTATGACAAATATCTCAAAGCTTGAAAAGAAGCTTTAAAGTAGTCTCAGGTGTATGATCTCATTAATGCAATGTAGTTGTGACCTTTTTAAAGGAAGGGAGCGGTGGCACAGAGCGTTGTGTCTGAACAAATCAGCGAGAGCCTGGGCTCCAGCTGGTGTGAGGAGGCTATTGAACTGCATGTGCATTTCAGAGACATAGGTGTGAGCAAGCTGGTTATCTGGTGAACCCAAACTTGGCCACCTGCTTAACAATTTACATAAATTGCTCAATAAGCACCAGGTAATCTATTCACAAGGAAGTGCATCCTCACTACCGATTGTCTTTTGTTGTGATTGCAGACAAATGCCCCAGAAGAGAAAAACAAAAGAAGCCCATCCAGCCAGAATTGATATTGGACCTTTTTACTCAATGACGCAAATATGGATTTAGTAGCTCAATTTGGGAATCCAGTTCTGAATATCGATTCTTTTACACAACTCATTCTTTTTCTTTTCTTGCTATTGCTCTGAATTTCTAAAAGCAGCTGTTGGTGCTCCATGTTCACTGTTCAGTTGCTCATCAGATGAAAAAAAACACCAAGTATACTGTCTCTGGCAGTTTATCTTCTACAGACTGAGAGAAGACAGAGAGGAGTGGAAAAAAAAAAGCTTTAAATGATAATAAGAAAGAATACAAAGGTCACACAAAGACATGAAAAGCTCCAAAATGAAGTAGCTTTTTGAGGCCACTTCAATCTAAACAGTTCTAACATTCCCAGGTGGACTGCATTACCCATGCTTTATCACAAAACTTGTACAAACCCGCAAGTGCTTCTGCCTTTATGTAAAATACCTTAGATTCCCTCAAGAAAAAAAAAAACCACATAATTTTTTTACTTATTTGACTGTAGATGGAGGCTAAATTTATCCAGAGGGTATATTTTAAAATCTTTTAATATCAAGAAGGCAATTTAAAAAGATCATATAGTAAGTTAAAAATGGTTGAGAAACCATAGGAGTACTTATATTCAATAATGCTGCAACTTCTGCTAAACATATTTGTAATTTTCATAATTTCAAAGCTAGTTTTCTTATTTCAGGAAAAAGGTCAATAGTACATCTAAGACCTTCAGGCTAGGAAAGCCTACTGTCATAAGGAGATACAGTCTCTACCCAAACTTCAAGCTGCTTTAGGCAAGTCAAGAGCTATGACTTGTACTTGTAAAAGAAGTTAATTGTGGCCTCTTCTATTATTTGCTGTTCTTGTTCTGCAGAGACAAGGTACTTTATCAGATTTATGCTATTGCCCCTCTACTTTCCTGCTAGTTCTAAAGTAATCAATAAGATTAGTGCTATCATCAAAATTCATTTAAAACTGTCACTATCCTTTATCCTTTTGGTATCATGTGAATTAGAGAACTCATTTTGCAACACTAGAAAGCCTCCTCAAAGTTAAACGAAAAATGGATCAATTCTTGGGTGCGGGGGTGGGACGGGATGGACAACAATCAGCACAGGTATTGTAAGTAAACTTCTCATCTGGCATTACTATCCGGCATGCGTTGTATCACATATAAATAATTACAGACAGATATGATTAGCAACCCAAGCTGCTTGCCAGAGACATTAGTCTTTAAGTGATGTTAACCAGCATGTGATTTAAGGAAGACAGGTGATATTCTTTTGCAGGAAAGCTGATTAAAAAAGGTCAGGTGTGCAATTTCAGAACTTCTTCCTGCTTTTTTCACTGCAAAAACTTCTAGTGACTTTAGCGGCATTATCTTTCCAATTGGCAGTGCATCAGGTTACACGTTATACAAGTAATTTATATTGGCACTGAAGTATTAAAAAATAGAAGACTGACTTTGAATGAATTGGTTTTGAAAACGGGAGAGAAAAGCATGTTGTTTAAGGGAGCAGAAAGGAGAGAATAAAGGTGTGGAAAAAATGGGAGTGTGGGCAGAATTAGCAGTCTCCCTTTCCTATAAATGTGATCTGGGTGCAAAGACCTCAGAGGAGCACGAGCTGTTGTAACTGTACAGCCAATTAAATTATCCTAATGTCTTAATATGATCTCTTATTGGACATTCAAGACATTTTAAGTGGCACACAACTACTGCTCTTCATTTTGTCCTATGTCTTGTTACTTCATACTGCAGTTCTACCAAATCAGACACATTCGATCTCCCCTTCTTCCTGAACAGTATTTATTTTCTTTGGATACCTGTTATTTTAAGATAAATATTTAAAACAGGTTTATCAGTCACTGAATAGCTGAGAATTGATGTCCTTAATATGTAGAGCTGAGAAATTTCTGAGAAAATGTGACAGAAATTATGTGTGTTTTCTGTTTCATGACTAACAAACAGTACAATATTTTATATCAGTGTTGCTATTTGTAGGCAAAGTTTGGATATCCATTTATCCTAGACCTTAATTAAGATAAAATCGTAATTCACTTTGATAAATAAAAAAAAGGACAAAATTGGTCTTTGCTTGGATTCTTTTTCATCCACTGACATGAATGAAGCAATGCTTCGTGCCCACTGACTGAGAGGCAGTGGAGTGCCCATGTTAACCTTTACCACTCTGCTCTGAAACAGACAAAAAACCCCATAAAATTGCACGGAAAAGTCAATACGATGATGCATAAGCCAATCTCTTACAACCAGAAATTCCCAGCATCTTCAGAGAAACAGGTCAGCGTACCATGGACATTTCCAGGAGGTAGTTAGGAAAAATAACTGTAGCAGTGGAAAAGAAAGCATGGGCACCAGTTTAACCACCACTCTACCTTATGTAAGTCAACTTGGGCACTGTCTGTGCTGTGGGTTTATTTGTCTACTGTTCTTTGTCTCTTTCTTTAGGCTGTCAGTTATTTGAAGCAGCAACCTCCTCATCATCTTCTGGTACACATGGCTGTGCTGCTTATAGCACAGTGAGGCCCTCATCTCACATAATTACCTGTTTTGGTTTAATTTTGCCCAAGATACAAAAAAGGCTGAATATGCTTGCCAATGATTCTGCTTTAAGTACACCTTGGGGGGGTGCTCCATTTGATACACAACAACAAGAACATTTCCTTAGAGTTCTGCATTGCTCCATTCTGAGCCATCAAAGTCAAGTATAAGCAATAACTAACACTTGTCTGAAAGAGTAAAGTAGTCATTAAAGTTAGGTACTGTTATTTCCAGTGATGCAGACATTTCTTGGCAGTACGGTGCGCTAAGCACAGGTTATTTTATCCTAAGAATAGTTCCGTATGACGTCAAACTGGCAGATCTTTTAACTGACAATATCTGGACTTTCTAATTTGTTTCTTAAAAGAACAAAGCTTTGCACTGAATTTCCACACTTGAAAGATACTTTTGACACTGAACAAACTTACAAGAAAAATATATGAAACTACTTGCAAGTCTGTTTCACATATTCCCCTTTGAATGTTCTTGACTATATACTTTTTAGAAGAGGAACAAAGTATTTTACAAATGAAATCTTAAAGGCCTCATATTTGTCCAAATACAGATTAGTCAAATATATCTCACATCTTTATTCAGAGCAGCAGAACTACACACACAGAGCTTTTGAACAGGATGTACCCTCACCCAACATATATTTATTGCCCACTTGACTTCTGCCACTCTTTCCTCACCTTTAAATTCAGAAACTTCAGATTAAAATCTGGGTATGTAATTTGGATTTCCTTCAGTATTTACTCAATATTGTCATTCCCTTGTTATCATGATTATTATAAAAGGAATTAATACAAACCACTGTTCTATAACAACACCTGTTAGGTCCAACCCCAGGGAGGAGGAAAGTCTCATCATAACTCAGTATATACACACCCAGAGGTGCCTTACTTCTTCTGGCTGGTACCTGTGAAGACTGAATGACTATGGTCTCCTAATGTAATACACCTCTCTGCCAGAGGGAAAGACCCTGATTGTTTTGGAGATGGAGATTTCTTCACGGCTGAAAGCATAGAGTAAATTCCCCTGAGGCTGAGCATCCTCACCACCCTGCAGCAGTTTCTGCTTCAAGTAGAAACATATTTTATTGCTGTCAGTATCTCAAAAATTAAAAAAGAAAAACAAACAAAAAACCCCCACTACTGGCACTTACCTTTGCCGTATATGACAAACAAAAGCAAGTCCAGCAAAAAAAAAGGGGGCGGGGGGGAAATCACTGCATACACTCTCTTCTGGGAAGAGGTCTGGACAAACTGAAGTACTTTGTAATATATAAGACTTCAACAGTACACAACCAATACTGCAGCATGTAGGGTAAATGTATTTATACGAAGAACAGATTATAGTAGAACAAAACCATGTTTGAAAATGAGGCTTTTAAAGTCACTCAAAATAATCCAAGAATCTAACTATTTGCAGAATACGGATAAAAATAAGAAATCACAGGAGAAAGGAAGGATATTAAGTGTTCATAGGTTTTATATTTGCAGTTCAGTGTGTTACCTATATTCACCTAACACAGAGCAATCATAACATCAACAGACAAACTAAGCAAAAGAAGGAATTATTATCACTATTTTGTATGCGGGGAAGTACAGCACATGACAACTGCATTTCTTGCCTGTGGTCACTCACATATAGCATGTGGCTGAGTCACAAACTGAACTTTTTTTCCTTTGTTGCTGACAAATGTCTTAAACCATCATTCCCCCAGCTCTTCTGTGGTAATAGTAGTACTGCATTATCCAGTGCAATAACCCAGACCTCTCTATTCTTTCATCATTGTTGTTTTCTACATGCAAACATTAGGAAGGAAACTTCCTCATCCCCATGACTTTTTTATTTTCCCCCTTCTTTTTTTTTTTTTTTTTCCAGTTATTCACATTATCACTTCTGATATGTTGCCAGTGGAGGATGCACTTCTGGGATGCACCTGTCAGTGGTGCAAATCAGTGCAGTGGGACGAGTAATTCTCCTGAGCTATTGTCGATCTGAGGTTATATCCCAGATGACATCAACAGGAATCTCGTCAAATTAATAGATGACTTTTTTACTCCTATGAATCAGCTTGTCATTGTTTGACTTTTCCCAGCGCTGTTTAATGACAATGTCTTCCACTATCACTTCATATTCCCTGTCTGGAAAGGAAGCATACAGACTATTTTCAACTACAGCTCCACTACTTTGCCAGCTCTTAAAGTGGGATTTGCAGTTTCTTGGAAGGGCATATCAAAGGAGACAATTCTGACCATGACTGTCACTACCAAAACTGCTTTTCTGTCCCATACTCTCCCCAAAGCTTTATTCTGGTGATGACACAAAGTTAGAGCTATCTCTTCTCACATTAGCGAGGACTGGAAAGCTGCTTACCCACATGGCAACTGCAGTTTGCCCATAGCACTACCAAGCACGAGGTGCAGCATGACTATTTTGTTGTCTGCCCATGCCATTCATAGCCCTAATTTTGTTTTGTGGCCTTTCTCCAGGTCCCTGGACTTGGACACAGAGTGTCAGATACTGCTTACTTGTATTTAATGACTACCACTTCTTACCATGGCTATTTTTCTGTATTGTAGGACAACCTCAATGGATAGCGCTCCTAAATAACTCCAGGAATGTTTAGGGTATGAAAACTATGCTAAAAACACATTCAACAGGAAAAGGGGAAGAAAATGCAGGAGACAAACTTCAGTCAGGTCTCCCAAACTTGGAGACCTGTGAACCCTTTTTTCCCACGAAACTGCGTTTTGTCATTTCTTGTTTTCTGCTGAGATGCTAAGCATCTCCCTCATCTGTATTACTTTTGGTTTCCCAACACCAGAAGTCCAGTCCTCCTGCTTGCATTAAAACAAGACCTGTGCCCTGAGCGAATACCACTGCCCAGTCCTCCTAAAGAGTGCATATTTGTTTATATTCTTTGCAATACTGTATCTTTAAAAAAGTTTCAGTTTCTTGACCTTGTGTGTTGAAAGCTTTATTGCTTTTCTATCTCAGCTTCAAATTAACAGAACTTTTTCTTCATTTTCTTGTTTATGTATCAGTTTCATTACTGCTGTCACACAGCTCTGGGGACAGAGCTAGTTAACGGCTGCATCTCGACTGCTGCAAATACAATCGCACGTTCTGCCCTGGGATATATGCATGTAATTCCTGTTGACAATGCAGTGAAAATCAATTTCATATGGCACTGAGAACTGCAACCACTTATGGAAGGCAGCATTTGACTCTTAGATTTATACGGTCATTTCTAATTGGGTAGAAAGTGGCACCGCATTATTAAAAATAGAGAAAAGCAAGGATCACAAACCCAACCAATTCATCCTATCCACAGGGCCACAGTTTCCAAGGGCAGAATTGATCCATTATCCTCATGTCATGCTTTTCTTGCCCAGCCATCCTTCGGTGCACTCAGGGATGTACACTTGCATAACGTTCAATTCAAATTCTCATCCAATAAATACTGCCTTACCTGTTCTTAACTACATTTGTCTTATCCTGATTTAAAACAGGTATGGATTTAGTTCTCTGCTTCCTAGTTTCACAGAGAATACTCACCCAATTCACATTAAGTGAAAGATGTCTCAGTCTGACCTAGAAGGCTGAGAAACCAGTGGTCATGCCCACTGCACTGCTAGGGCCAGTGCTGTCAGACTGAACAGAAAGCAAAGAACAGTAAAAGCTCAATGTCAAGGACTCTCTTATAAAGGTTCTCCTGGTTTCACTGGCAATTTTACCTCTATAACTGAGGAAAGACTGTAGGTGCATTTTTAAAGGGAAAAGGTTGCCACCTATTTCTCAGATTTTTTTTCGTTTTCTGTTACAATCTCGTCATTGGAAATAAAGGCTATGTTTCATGCTGTTGGCTTTCTCTCTCTATTTTTCCTGCACAAGAATTTGACTAAACTGAATGTTGCTTTTGCTGTGTTGGCATCCATTGCAAGATTTGGAATAAATACATGGTTAGTCTGTACCCATTAAGTGAACTGGTGGGCAACAGCACAGTCAGTTAAATATTACTGCTGCATACTAAAGAAATACCCCTACCAGTTGTAAAGTACACTGTTTGGACAGCTAACCATTACTCTTAGCCCTTGTACAGAGCTTCAGAAAAAAAAAAAAAAAACAACAAACAAACCAAAAAACCCCTAATTGCACAAAGCAGAAAAAAAGCAGAAAAATTTGAATACCAGCACCCTTGAAAAGTGAGCTCATGGTTCAAAAATTAAGTTCAATGAAAAAAAGAATAAATTTGAGAACATTTTCCCTTCTACATATGAATGCTGGGGATAGAATAAAATTGCATTAAAAAAAGATTTACCTCAGTCATGATTGAGAGAAATTCGAGTTGCAATCTATGTGATGGTGTTCTTTTAATTTACCTGGTTATGGAAACTTCTTTAGCTAACTACATATTACCCTGTCTGAATTTGTTGATTTCTTTATTTTAAAATAGCTGCATTTCAGGAGGGCTACTTTCATAGGATTTTCAATAAAATTTCAAAGAAGATATGCCACTCAGGCACTATATTTTTTCTACCACCACCGTTGAAGAGGCTCTTCCACTTTATACAAGAACATGCCTGCTTACCTAGCAACTCAGGAGCTGTCATCTGCACTGCTATATTTATGAAAATCTGGTTCTTACTTAGTTAAAGATGCTCCATATGTAATAGAATAACGACCTAAGAATCTAACCACATAAAATGACACAGAAGGTGGATAAGTCGTGGCAGAAAGGAAAGATAATATTGTTTATAAGTTCCAAATTGTGGTCTTTGAGGTTGTAGTGCTACTTTTTGAATGATTGATTTCCTTCTGTGAGTACTGTATTTCACTTGACAAATGAGAATACTTTATTATTGCCTTGATTAAAAACCAAACCAAACCAAAAACTACTCATCATGCCCATACTGTCAACAGACAGTATCTGTTACATGTGTGCAGTAGTTGTAATATTGTTGGGTTTTCTTTCTTTTTAATCTGGTTCTCTGTAATGACATGATGAGAAAATGATGTAATGACAAGCACGTGCTGGGGCTGTAATAAGTATACTCCTATGCTAATACCCCCAGACATCCTAAGAAGTGGGACTTAATCTCAAAACATCTTGTACTCCAACTCTGATGTTTCTCAGCACCTAATTCATCATAAAGCTCACATAAAGCTAATGGTTTTGGTTACTTGCATATAGGTAATAATATCTTTGTGTTTTTCTCCATCTTCCTTTCTAATCAGGGCTGAATGGCACTCCTGAAATGAAGACTTTATATTTATTTATCTTCAGCTTCCAAAAGAAAAGGGAACTGCTTGATCATCTTTTTCTGGTGGAGCTTTTCAAAGCTTTGTTCTTTCATGTAATGAAAGAAAAACATAGAGTAGCATTCAAAACAACACAGCTTTCAAAGATCATCCACACATTACCATATAAATAGCACAGTCACTCACTCAGTATGGCCTACCTCTGCCTATCATTCCAGGGTCAAGCCTGCAAGTTCAAAGGCGCACCCTTTTTTTTGCCAAAGCCAGAAGCTATCTTTTTTTTGTCTACTAAGCAATTATTTTATGAAGGAAGAATTATGGAACTGGAGTTCACTTTAAATGATATATTGCCTGTCAGCCACGTAGATCTTTACTGAAAGGTGTGGCCCGGACAGTCAAACACAGCTTATGTTACTCTGCTTAATTTCATGTCCACTGCAGAAATAGGTGAATAATGTCAATCGCTACAAAAATAATTTCAGAGGTTTCAGAATGTTTCAGAAATAGATACCATTGACTTACACGATAACAAAAGAACATGTATGCAAGACAATACAAACTTTCACTGCCATGTCTGCAGCACCTAAACAACAAAATTTCCTAGTTTATATGTTTCCTCTGTTGCCCTACTGCATTCTAAACCCCGTGGTATTATTTTGTAAAGTATAATATTGTGAAATACAAGGCAGATCAAACTCTCTCTGTTGGATATCAGTTTAACCAGCCCAGAAAACTGCTTTTTTTTTTTCTTTAAACAGAAAACTGCTTTTTTTTTTTTTTTCTTTAAATTTGTGCTTTTTAAAACACTTTCTACTTCTGCAAGGGAAAGAAAGATTGTTATTCTAGAGCCACAGTTTCCGTGAACTACAACTTTGAAAACACCATGCAGTTTCAGAAATTAATTCAGCATTAGACAGTTCAGTTTCTCAGTAATGATGTGGAAGGCATGAACTAAGCCACAGATCTGTTCCCGGGAAGACTGCTTTATCTACAGTCCACCTCTTAATGCCTTGCAAATGGCCTCAGCAGCATTAATTCAGATAGTCTGCTGCCACTTTAAAAACCAGATTTGTTCATCTCCATCGTACTCACATGGCACTGTGCGGAGGTAGAGATTGTCTCTTATGATCTGCTGGAGCTCGTGGTCTACCGAACCTTTCTGGAACCGTAAATTGAGGTAGTGACGAAGGTCCTTATCAACAATGCCTCCTGTCAAGAAAAAGACAAATGAAAGCATGATTTAAAAATATATTGCTTTGATGGAAGCAATGAATCACTAGAAAAGTCTCAGTGGCTCATTTTCCTTCATGTTTCTGTCACGATGGATGACAGAAGCACAAAAAGCTTTCTGGTTAAGGTATGCAGTTGGTATAATATTACTTAGTATCAATAATTCTAAAGGTTAAAACAGTTAATGACAACTAACTCGCTAAATCTGTACAGTTCCAAAAATATATGTAGGATTATAGACAGATGTGTCAAATTTTTTTCTGCACAAACTGGAACATATTGTTGTTATATAACTACCTAAATATATATCTAAATAGTACATTATTAGGTATTACGTTCCCCATGACCTTGTAACAATTTCCCACCTGCTTATTAAACCAAAAAACCTTATTTCAAAATACCTCTGTAATGTTCAGAGTTTTCAGTCTGAGTGTAACCAGAATAAAATGCAGCTGGACTTAATGATCATATGAATATTACATAATCTTTTGTGCTATTTCTTTCTAACAGCACTTACATACAAAAAAGATACTACAGCACATTAGGTTACATATTTTATTTCCACCACTGAAAAGTGTAAATAGTCTTAAACCATCCCAGCACAACACTGAAACATGGGAAAAAATTTGAGTTAAAAAACTTGCTTTTGCCATTTTTTCTATAATTTTAGGGTAAAACAATTTAAAGTATTGTTTAGGCACTGACTGGTGTGTCAAGTTCCACTATTAAAGGCATACTTATAAATCTAATCCAACATGATAAATAAACATTTCTCTACATAGTTCCTCTCCACTTCTTTTAATCTGGAGTATGGATCATGTTTATAATTGTGGAAAAAAAAGTCTATAAATAACTGCATTTTCTCCTTCTCTGAAATTTTGATATAAGAAAAATATAGAAAATTATTACTAGACTGAGTTCTGACATATATTCCTGAGATAAAAAATTGCAAGCAGATAGATCCTTAACTTGTTGCTTCACACATTCAACCTTAAAACATTTTTTCAAATAGCATTTACTATTGAACCCTCTGCAAAATCTTATTGACTTGGACTATATAAAGATTTTCCTGTAAAAAGGAACAAATAACATTCCTACCCAATTATTTGAAAGTCACCGCAGACCACAAATGGCTATAAATTAAAATATATTTCTTGTTACAGCTATTCCTATTTACCTGCCAGTTACACGACCATAATCTTATTATGGCTGCTCTTTGTCAATAACTTCAAAAGCTTTTGTTCCAGAATTATAAAAAGCTTATAAATAACTTCTGTCATCTTTAGCTAAAGGCAAAACCCCAGCTGCCTTTCATAATCAAAAGGAAAAAAAAAAAACCCAAAGCCCCAACTTGTAACAGACACAAAGAAATACCTCTGTGCCTGGTTCCCAGGGGCTGAGAACTTCCATACAGATCGCAGTTATTCCAGGATCCCAGCTGCGCCACTTTTAGCCTACTACCTTGGTACCACTAACCCTGTTTCTAGCAACGGGCTCTGTTTGCAGACCAGACCATCCTTACTCCTGCTAACTTCTTATGAGAAGGCGAGGGCTAGAGGAGGCTGCAGAGAGACGCTCTTCTGATCAGAATGAGATGTCCTTTCTGATCGGCTGCAGAGAGTAAAGGTCCTGCAGCTCTTGCTCTTCTCGCTCTAATATACGGAACATGCCCAGTGATGCAGATGCTTTCTGGCAGCCTGAGAAAATGCCAGCTCGAGAGCAACAGCTGTAGCCTGCCCACTGACATAAACCTGAATCATTCAACTTATGACATAAGTAAGTTTAGGAACCTACACAGATTTCTGACCCTCAAAATGCATTTTTTGTTTACAGACTTCTGCTTCAAACACAGCCATCTACTTCACCATGTGTTAACAAATGCTTTAAAACCTCCTAAGCACTTCATAAAAAGAGTAATCTGATATTTTTGGCAAATTTCATATTCCAAACTGGAGTATAAAAATGTGTATTTACAAGAGGAGATACCTACAGCCTTGTATTTGTTAACTACAGATTCAAAAGCAAAAGTCTGTAACAGAAACAAAACCTGTACACGGTGCAGAGGAATAAAACTCACCAGCTTCCAAGCACAAAGGAAGCATAATTTTTTTTCATAAAATCTGAGTATATTCTGTAACATTAGCAAAGCCTATTTTAAACTGCAGTCAGATGAACTACAGATAGCACATGCACAGTTGACACAGTTCCCTCTTTGAAAGTCATTTTGACCTAAGTGATGTTTATCAGTTCTTTGGGCATAAGCTACCTTTTTTTTGAATCTGGTATAACAATGAATCCTCAAAATTGTGAAAAATAAAATACTTTGAGATTCCTGAAGAGCAGAAGCAATATTTCTAATTCATCCTTCCAATCATCATTCTTCTGCTTTTCTCCCCTAAAAAGCTTTGTTGTTTTACCTGATGCTTGCCAAAAGCATCATCAACTCCACATGTGCTTTCCAGGTATTTATAATACCTGAGCTTGTGAGCAGCCTGGTCCTTTTACAGCATAAAAAGAAGCAAATCTTGAGTGTGCTAGTATGGGGCTGTAAGACTTTTTGCAAGAAACTATAGTGATTAGCATATATGTAAAACAGCCTTGATTTAGCAGCAGTGAATTAGATCTGTGTTACAGACTATAGAAGTCAAGAATAACATAAGTAATGATAATAGGACTATGTCCTCCAAAAGGCTGAAATAAGAGACAGAAAATATTAACATTTGGGGTTTTTTGGAGGGCAAATAAGAAACTTAGTGACATTGTCAATATGTTCATAGAAAGAGAAGCAAACAGACAGAAACTCCTTTTAAAGCAGTAAAAATACTCCACTATTTAGTGGCCCCATGCAACCCAGTTAGACAAGTGTCCGGTACTTGGTTTGTATAAATTCAATTTTCCATTATTTTATCTTTTTGCAGTGTGCTGAAATCCACTGAGGTGTTGAAAAATTACTGGCATGAACCTTGCCCCCAAGTTTTCTATTATTCCCAGCCAGCCCACAGTGGAGGGCCTCGGAACGATGCTCAGGGGCTGCTGGTGCCCATCGCACCGCCCCGCCAGCCCTGCTGCAGCTGCACAGCGGCTCAGGAGGTGGAGCTCAGAGAGAAGGAGCTCAGGAAGGCCACATCCTGCTCACCATGCATGGTGTGAAAGGAAGGGCAGATGTGTGTCAGAGGTATTATACAGCACCAGCTTTCAAAACCCAACCCAGAGACCATAATTAAAAATGTTCTTTGGCCACTGCCACAGGAGGAGGCTGACAACTGCACGACTTGAGCATGCGCTGGCTTGCAGCCATGCAAGGCTTTTTTATTCTTCTTCCTGGCTCAAGGCCTATGCTCTGTTTCACTTTCATTTCACTCCAATGAATCCCATTGCTTTGCTAGCTGGGAAATATAGGACGTGAATTAAATACTTCCAGTAATGATCTCTTGCATAATGTATGTCTGGTTTAGGTACAGCTACCAATCATGATAGCAAACTCATAACCATGACTGAATTTGATTCCACAGATGATAAAATTAGATACACTTGGCTGAACTAAAAAATGCTCTGTTTGCATGTTTTACTTATGAATTTAATGAGCAAAGTATATCCTTTTACAGTTGCAGTAGCAAAGCTACTACAAATCAGAAAAGAAATACAATAAAGAACACAAATACTAAAGGGTATCGAATAATTTGTAGCTCATTAAAGGATTCAAAACTGAAAAAGATAATTGCCCTTTCCAAGAAAATGTCAGGGATAAAGGCTTATAATTTTCTCTTGCCTTAAATATTGTAAGTGATTTTTTTGTAACTTCCTATTTGGTAACCCACCAATGCTGCAGCTAGAGTCTAATCTTGTATTTTATTTTTCACTGAAGGACTACATGCAAAACACAAACATCCCTCTTGTTCCCACAACATTACCTCTAAATAATTTATTTCTTACCCTTAACACAATTTTTATGGTTATAACTTCTCAACAAACATTTTTCAGTATTTGCCCATTAGTATTTTCTCATCTTGTATCATAACCTTTCAATGAATTGACTGCCCAAAACCTGGTGCAGCACGTTATTTGTTTTTTAACAGTATAATCAATTGCATCTCAGCCAAGAACAATTTGCCTTAGATATTTTATTTGCTGGGATTAGAATTTAAAAGATTTCCATTTCCCTGGGTTCTATAAATATTCGTGGTTAGAAAAATCTGTGAGTAAGCAAGACTCTTACATCTAGATTTGCATCTATACATGACCTGTGTCTGAGAAAAGTAAAGGAAATATCTTAGGATCTGGACCTGTGAAAGCAGACAAGCTCATAAACTTTTATTATATACCTCCCCTCTTCTACTGCCCTAATTGCATGAATCTATGTCTCCCCCCCTTGTTTTCAACATGCTCCCACTTCTGACTGAAATATAAGACACACATTTGGCAAAGTCAAAAGCTGTAGCTGAACAGCCTTTCACCAGCTTTGGTAGGACTATTCTGCTGGAAAGTCCCACCCCAAATATTTACTCAGGTGCCACCTGGACCTTTATATGAATACTATGGTGTGCCTCCATGGACATCTGACAATAGCTCAAGTTTCTCCTGCACCTCTTCTGTGGAAGACATGATATTTGGTGCACATTGGACTAACTTCTCTTTCATCATTAACAGTTGATCTAATCGACCATTCAATCAGTAGCCTAAATTACAGTCTGACTTCTTTAAAACATATATCAGGAGTATCTTGTTTATTAGTTCTTTTCTCTGCTGATGAGATAAAAAAGTCTTTTGCCCATGAAAGTGGCTGCAGGAATATTTTTTTCTTACTCTTTCTGGGTCGTACCAAGAAAGCATAGCCATCACGAATAAAAAGATGGGTATATAGTTTAATTGCTCATTTCTGAATATTTTTGGAAATGGCTCAGTAAGAATTCAGAATACCTGAAATTATCATATACAACCCCTCCCAGTCATTCCCATCAATTCAGTGACACCATGCCCACCTACCTATAAAAACTGCTATGATTTTTTCATTCTGGCATATAAGACCTCGGGTATGTGAGACCTGAGGTGACCTATAATTCCCCCTCTCCAGTCCTATTCTCCAGACCCATACAGCTCTTGGCTAGCTTATGCACAAAAATCAGAAATACAAGCTTGAGCAGCGAGGGGCTGGTGCTACACAGCTGTGAGAGCCCGTATCAGCCAGGGCTCCAAAACACTCCTGCTGATGTACATATCTCACTGAGAACTCCCTAAAGTAACTGAAAAGATTTAAAATATAAAAAAAATTCATGGCCACATCCCTCTTCTCTCAAAGTTTCTTTCCCCAGATGGTCCTCTCAGGAGAAATGCAACGTTCCCTTCTCCTGAGGGCTCCACCTAACCCACGGACCATAATAAATCTTGTGAACAAAGAGGTAAAATACGTCCACTAGCTTTTTTTTCCTTTTTATTCCCTTTTTTTTTCCCGAAAGTCCAGTAATATTTTATTGTCCTAAAATAAAAAAAATCCTTACGATATAAAATAAAGCATTTATTAAAGAGGACTTGCTGATTACCATTATTCATATGAAATGCTAGCATTTGCAGTACAAATACTTTTTAAACAAATTAAGTGTGTCTTATCTTAGTACTTGATTAATGAAGATATCATGCATTTAACATTTCAGAACCCGTATGAGATTATTTGCTTAAATAGTTTCTTTAACTGGCAAGTTTATTAAAAAAAAATCACTTTTAAGAGAGAATATGAAAATTCCAAGCAATATCAAAACTCTCGGTTGGATTTCATTAGGATTCGTTATTAAAATACAGCCTGCAGCTGAACCTATTATTTAAAGAAAATTATTCTCAACAAACATATCTAGTGCTCAGAGGAATATACAGATGAATGTTGGCATTTTACTAATCGTCATATACTGATCATATTCAACCGTGGAAGTTCCTTCAGGTTTCCATATAAAATATGTAATCACTATAACAGTAGACTAAAAACAGTACAGCAAAACTTTAGTAAATTATCGGAAGCATATATTACATTCCAGTCATCAGCTGAAGATTACACTTTTTATTTTTAAAGCCTTTCTAACCCTGGACTAAATTTTGTGGGTCTTTGTTGAATTTCTGCCTGCCTTCCACCACCACCTTCAGCCAAGGCTGCCATCAGGCTTATCTGGAAAGTCTCAACCATCAGCGTTGAGCTATCATCAGTGTGGAACATGTGATAAGATAAACTGTGATGGAGAACCAAGAGGGAATTATGGAAGAAAATTAGACTCCTCAGGAAGAAAATTAATTTATTTCATACTTGGGACTACTCTAATAAATTCAATTTCATGATCTTTTACTGGAGATCTACACAAATTTCAAGTGTAAAGGCTTGGAAAAAAATGACAACTTGGAGTTCTTACATGTGCTATACTGATGAAAAACATTTTAAGATATAGTTTATTGACAGGGAAATGGCCTTCTCTTTTATGGCCTACTATTTTGTAGTCTTTTCTCTTTGTGTATTGATTATACTCCTAATCTTTTTGCTTATTGATTTTTTATATTACACATCATATACATGTATATTGTGTTTATCATACACATACACACACACACTTACACTTTCATCCTTAGATATATCCTTTTATTTCTCCCTTCTAGTGTTTTAAATTCAAAGATTTACAGTGCAGGAGTGTAGGGCTTACAAGACAAATTGGATAGGGATGGTACTATATACAGAATATAGACTGCATTAAAAAAACTCAACAAAGTCTAGCCAGACAATGTATCATTTTCTCCATGACAGGTCCCTGAGCATTCATATAGAATCACAGAATCATAGAATATTGCAAGTTGGAAGGGACTCATAAGGATCGTCGAGTCCAATTCCCTGCTTCTTGCAGGACTACCTAAAACTAAATCACATCAATATTACATCAATATTTGGATGCACGTCTCTGTACAGATATGTAATCCCCTTATCTCTGTGGGCAATATCGTTCACCTCTTCTCTTCAGACCAGGAGACAGGCTGAGGTTTGCATACTCTTTGATCTTCAGAGTGGAGAAAGTTTCCACTTTCTCTGTTGTGGGGAATGGAGGTATCCTCCCTGCCTAGGGACAACCAGGGTTCATTTCATGACTGTGTTACACCTGCCCTTGTGGTACCTTCTACTGGAGCAGTCTGAGTAACGACTAGATCAAGAGGACACCCTGCAGCAGCAACAAGATAAGACCAGAAACATGAGGGGTAGACTGATCCTTGGAATAATGCGAAAGCATATCATGCCCTGGATTTATTTTCTTAGTTTTGCGGCTAACCTTAAGCCTCTGTTTGAAATATAACACCCAAGTGTGCACTGTGCCGGAAGCAAAAACGCGTTTTTTAACAATACGGGGAGACTGTGTCAGCAGGAGAGTCAGCTGGGCCAAACACATCTGCATTTGGTACCTTGCCTCAGATTACTGAACTTCAGCTCTTATTAAAATAGTAGATCTCCAGTCCTCCTGGCTACAGCAACAGCCTTCCATTGTGCAGCCAATTGCAGCATCTTCCAGAGTCTGCTGGCAGCATGCAACACTGACGTTGAGATGGGCACTCCCAAGTTAACCTCAGAGAACTGCTGTTTAACTACTAAAACCATTTTGTAGCTTTGCTATTTAGAGGTACTTTGTTCTGTTCAGTTAATTGACCAGCCAGCACAGCTCTTGACTGTAGTTTCTGGGAAACAACATGATTTAACTGCTTGGTAAAAAAAAAGTCAAGCTGTACTTCATGTGACAGGACAGTTTGTGGCACTTTGCTTTCAGAATACTTATGTTTTATTCGGTGTTCTAGATAGTAGGTGTATAAATAAAGGAAAAAATTATGTTCGAATACTGCTGCTACTTCTCCGCAAAGACTGTCTGGAAATGAACTGCCTTTTACTCTAGCTTTGAAATTCACTAAAGCAACATTTCCTAATTATGAAACAGAGCTGTTTGTAGGTGCCTCCAATATATCATTGATTTGACTGATAACTTACACACAAACATTAATGATTGCTACTGAGATATGTAAAAGACTGTAATTATTCCTGCAAGACTTTCTACAAGGGAAATAATTACCTTTACAAATGTTTTTGACAAACACTAAATTGTAAGGGATTATATATTCACTTACCAAGTAAGAACGTCAAAAATGACACTCAGCCTGTGCAGTCATATAAAGCCCAGCAATATCTGCAGGGATAGACCTCTCTTGAAATTTGAACATATGTACAGAAGTCTTACTTCAAATACTACCTGGCATTCAGATGCTCCTACTCATAGTAATCTCCTTTTATTTGGACAAAGGGTACCACAACAGAGCTTGAAACTTGTTATGGCCAATGTTTGTTATGTGACCTAATTCCCAGATACAGCTCCCATAGAATATGATAGAAAGGTCCCAACTGACTTCAACAAGAACAGTTGAAAAAGGGAAAGAAAACATCTTATTGGTATTCTTCTAAAGACAAAACTTCTTTGAAAACTGATGGCATATAAAGCTGAAAACTCATAGAATAAAATTAACCAGAGATTGACTATAGCATACTAAAAAGATTCGAACAGAACTAACAACGCTGGGTTTAGCTTCAGAAAAACATTTACGTTGTTATTTGAGCTGAATATATTGCCAGGAAGATGTTTGAATTCTGTGAAAATACACATTAGCTACAAATGTGCAATAGACAAGTTAACCAAGGGGTGGGGGGAAAGTCATAAAGATATGAGAAATTTATTTTTTAATCAAATTACAGCAGAATATATTTTCAGGTATATACGTGGAAAAAAGCCCCATGCTTCTCGCTGCTTACTGCTTACTGACACGCGCATTAGAAAAAAATAACAAAAAACCACAAATTGTCTTCTCCGGAAAAGCTCAAATGCAGCATTAATCTGTGATACATAATAATGGTGATAACGTGGGGCTCATTCATTCCGGCTGAGTGCACATTATGCCTCCCTGCATCAGTTTAATTCTTTGTGCTGTGAGGGTGAGTCACCTAACACTGAAACCCTGCAACCTCTCTTGGGGTTATCTGGTAGAGCAGCAACTTTAATTCCCAGGACACCTACAAGAAGGGCATGTTCAGACAGCATTGCTCAGGAGCCAACCACGCGCATCTTACTTGTACCCAAAGCCACCTCTGCTCTCCGTACGCAGAGCCTCTACAGTCCTCTTTGCGCTCCCCTCCGGGCGGCCTGCTCCTAAAAGCCTGTGCTGAGAGCTACATAGACAGATTTTCAGTCTTCAAGAAGAATCTGTTACAAGTTCTATTATTCAAGCAAAAGCAGAACTTAGAAGAATATGTTCAAAACTGTCTTACTGTGGACAAATATTCTCCTGTCTTTACTTTGCAATGGGTAAACCCACCCCTTCTTAAAGGTAGACAGGAATTGCTCCTCACCTTTAATGGAAAAGTTACTGTTCTGTTCTGAATACAGCAACACAACTGTTGATCTACTAAGGACACAAATGTTCTTTTCCTCTAACACTGTTTTTAGTTTTATCTTCTTCGTGGAAGACAACTGTGATGGGACTTTGAGGTTTGACGTGTATTTGAATAAAACATGAAAGACTGGATCGGAATAGTGGTGTAGTTTTACCAGACTTGAATTACTTGAAAGGTATTCTACTTAAATCATAGCTGCACAATTTTAATTGCTTGAGATAGAGACTTATTTTCGTTACTTCTGGAAGTAATATTGCCATATTAATAGGCTGTGAATTTTGTGCTGACATTTTGTAAAAAGAGAAAGATTAATCTAGGTAAAAAAATCCTAGTAACACACAATTTATGAGGGAAGCAAGCTCACAGAGGCTATCATTGTATGAGTTCTAATAATAGTTACAAAATATGATTTACGTTGGTATCTGAATCATGGGAGCCCAGGTTTTTTAAAGTCTTTGCAGCATCTCAGTCTGAACCCATAATGTACCATGAAAAATCACTACCATAATACATTACTTCCTGGCTTTCTAATAGCTTGTTGCATAAATAGAAGAACACCATTTTGCAGACATTATACTCATGAAACTTCTCAAGTGCAAACTTAACTTGCGATAGGTAAACTGAACTTGAGAAGCAGAGTTCACAAAACTATTGCTAGTCCTGGAGATTGAATTGCATATATGTTATGAAATGCAAACCCGTCACCCAAAAAAACCAATTTTCCTGAATCAAATGTCATGGCATTCATATCAAATCAAAACAAGAGTAAAACACTAAGAAAAATTAAAACAGGAGGTGCTTTACAGCTGGTTTTCAGTACTGGGAAATTAAGACAACACACAAAACATGCAAATAAACGTGATGCTGAGAAGGTGTCCCCCAGCTTTAGACAGAACACAGTACTCAGAACACTTAGCTGACATGGTCCCTCTGTTTCATTTCTGTGTGATGCTCTTCTCAGCTTGAAGTCCATAGTGATACCATCTCCCAGCTACTACACAAGTCAAACAGGGTTGTGCCCAGTCAGTAACTGAACAGATAATTTCTCAGCACATGAAACCAAAATGAAAGTCATGCTGGAAATTCAACAAGTGACACTCTCCTTTCTAAACTAAAAGTGGGCAAGTGCATCGGCATGTTGAGGCCACAGGACAAGCACTATATAGTCCTTGTAGGATAGTGTTGAAGTGTTGATACATCTTACATGCTAAGAAGCCCGCATTTCAGTCAGGACAGAAGAGCAGATGAAGTCTGTGGAGTGTCTGGGATTCACTTGAACGAAAGTTGCCGTACTTATTAACCAGGTCATTACTAGGCTTAAAAACAAATGAATCAAGACATAACTAGACTAGCAGTGGACATAATATTTAAAGCTGTACAAAAAGACTGCACTGTTAATCACCCAAGAAGTGTAGCAGATATATTTCTAGACCATATATTATTCAGGTTTTCATTTTGTGCTGGTTTGGGAATTAGAGCCTTTCAGTAAAAAGTGGTTTTCTTCTCCTGTCTGAGGGGGTCCATTCTCTCTCAGGCATCCAGGATGATTAAATATTACATAGGTAATGAATGTCAGAAAAAAACCCCTCTGATAAAAACTGCATAAAAAGTTGGAAATAGTACACAATAGAACTAATTTTTAAAAAAGCTAGTTACAGCTAGAAAAATCTAGAACAAAATAAGCATTTACTGTTTAAAATGACTGCACAACAAGGCATAAGTAATACTATTTTCTTTCTTGAAGACATCTAAAACCTCATCATTCTTTGTGCAGTCTTATAAAAAAATTAATAATCTTACAAGAATAATTAATAATTAATACTAATAATTACAAGACTGTCATGAAGAATAAATTTGAGGTTGGGAAATAAAAGTGAAGGTACAAATACGGCAAGGGGTTTGCTTGGTTTTGAATTAAGGTTGAAAAAAGTACTAATTTGTCAGTGAAGCATCTTTTATTAGCTATTGCAGCACAACAGCATGACAGATACTATCTGTTACCTTAATATAAAACCCACTCAAAGCATTTTCTGGCACCATCCATCACACTAGGCAAACTTCAAAGATGTACAGTAAACGTACAATCAAAGCAGTGTAAATTTTGGTAAAATGTTGAGTCACGCTTCAATATGAAGAATTACAATGAAGTTGTTGAGGCCTCAGTGGCACTGTGCAGCACCACGCATCAGGGTTGCTACAAGAACGTCTCTAGAACAGAGAGACATTTGACATTTTGCCGTACTTATGTGTTAATTAAATCCAGCAATACTGCCACAAAACCACCCAGCTACAGGTACCAGGACATTTCAGATCAGAGGAACGATTGCACTGGGTCAAGCTCTGGGCCGTTATGCTTAGTAGTCTATCGCTGGAAAGCATTTTGCCAAGGCAAGGAAAACACCAAAGTGCCCATCAGAGCCTGGGTGCTCCGGCTGCTGCAGCGTGGCAGGCAGGGCAGGCATCCTCTCTAATTCTGCTTCTGCATCATGCTCACTGAGGATGCAATTCCTACACTCCCTCTTTCTTCCACATATAAAAGGAAAGTCCTCCTACTTGTTTCTGAGAGAAGCTTGCAGGATAAAATTCAAGCAAACAAATAACTAAACACTGAACACAAAAGCGAGATTTGTAGATAACCAAGCAAACGACTTCCACGTACTCACTGCTGACAGTGCCTTCTGTGCAGTGACAATACCGTTCTTCGCTCCTAGGCAGGGACACGGTCTGCATGAACTCATGTCTCTCTATCAATCTACAACAGCAGATCCCCAGCGCTCAAAGACAAGGTAGTTTCAAATTAGCTTGTTCTTGAAAAGCTACAAAAATAGGTTTTGATTTTTTTTTAATAAAAAAAAAAGAAAGTCTTTGTAATGTCACTCCATAAGCACTTTCAAATTACTGGATGTTGCTAAGCCCAGCCAATAAAGCAATGTCTTTAGGCAATCGAAGGTACCTTTTGTGTGGTATGGTATTTTAGCATAAAAGACAGCGCTTGGTTTTGGAGCGCTAACCAGCTGCTCAGTGCGTGAAGAAGCTGTTATATTCTGGGACAGTCTCAGTTGGTTAGCTGCCTCCCCTTGTGTTGATTTAATTAGCACTGCTGGAAAATGTAAATGACCAAAAGAGACACTGTGCACTGTGCAAAATATGTGTGCTTACATAATATGTTTCAACAAAGAAATAAAATGTTCCTGCTCCCAGGAGCTCTAGGCAGGCAGATGGTGGGTACTCCAGCAAGATCATGCACTTCGCCTGCAGAGAAGCGATGCCCTCAACCTCTGGGGAAGAGACTGCTGCTGCACTTCTGTAATACCCCAGTTTGCTGATCCACAGAACAAAACACAGGCTTACAGCTGGACTAAAATTGCTCACTCTGCATCCCCAGAAGCCAGAAGGTGTCACAACAGGGGACAAAAATGAGATGACAGAGTTCTAGGTTCACTTTTTTACCCTTCAGGCACATTGTCCCTATGGCTATGAGCTACTGGACTGAAATCAATACAGTCTGGAGTTCAGAAAAATGCTTAGTTGTTTCATACAGAATTTATTACATTTTCACAGTTGATACTTAATTAAAAGAGAAAACTAGTGTGCTACAATCACAGGACAATAAAGAATTTGGCAAGCTACTGAGGTGTGGATTAATAGCTACATGTTTCCATCTCTGTCTGTGCATGTTAAGGTCAGTATCAGTGTGCATATGGTACAAAGCCATAAAAGTACCTCAGATATGAATGCTGTCAAGGAGAATGTGCCTGAAATTTCACCTGCCTTTCTCTGTTGAGATTTTGATATACTTCTCATAAAATATTAGATCTGTACTTTCCCAATTCCATTTCCTTCTTCTAGTGCTACAGACTCAAGGTACTGTAAGTAAGTTTTATACCATGTAAGAAATGACAGTATTAAACTAGAATGCAGAGATAGTGGAGAGATTTATGTTTTTAAATCAGGAAGCTAGTAAAAATTTTCTGTTTCTGTAAGACTGCGCTAAAACGATAAAGGCCAGATTCTTGAATCCTTATGCAGCCATGGTAAAGAAAAACTTCTGTTTGTCTCATGGATTCTCTTCTACACACATAAAGACTGAAAGGAAGCAAAAGAACTTTGGTAGTCAGATTTAATTATTTAAATTAAATAATATCAATTTTAAAACACTATATCCATTTTAAAACACTACTGTGAGGCCTTCTGGGACACATAGTGGTGGACTTGGGCCTCACAGGCAGAACAATGCTGGTGTTCAAGTTGGATTGCTTATTCATCCTATACTAACAAGATCAAATAATGCTTACGCCAGAGAGTTCATTCAGATTTTGGGGTATAAGGTGACAGAGCAGGGAAAACAGGGATGCACCCAGAGGGTTATACTCAGGGACTTTGTAAGTCTCCCTGTTGCTTCAGGAGGATAGATGAAGAAGGATGATAGCACAGGAAGAAACAATGTCTTTCTATTCATATTTCATGCAATAAATGAACTGTATCATTCACTACGCTTTAGGAAGGAGCTTTTTAACTTCAGGAGTTCCTCCAGATTAAAATGTGCTAAGCGTTTGCTTTGAATGTTGAGGTTGCTTTCTGGGCTGCCAAGTGATCCCCCCAAATCATAAGTTAGTTTGGATGACAGAAGAACTGAAAGACTGCATTAGACTTTATCTGAAATTCTCAGAAACTGCATGGATATCTGAAAAGATGATGTGGCCTGGGGATCAATATTAATAGGCAGCATGTCCTACCTATTGACCTTTCATATATTAGCAGTTCAGACAAGAAGTTAGTTATGCTTTGTCCTGAAACATGTTGGACATATTAATACATGAAAAGTCCTGCACAAAAATTTGCATTGACACTAGTAATAATTAGCTTGGTGAGCTAGCCTGAGTAATTTAAATGTTTGAGACGTCAATTCACAAAAATCCAATTCACTGCTTAAGGGCATGAAATGTATAAATAGACCCTGTCTAGAACTGCTTTCTTTTTCTTCCTTTTGCTCTTTAACCTTTCCCTACAGCAGTTTTCCTTTTACCTTGAATTCCAGTTTCCTTCTAGCCTTTCCTTCCACTCTTCCCCTGTTACACGCTCCTCTTGCCTTTCACACCTCCCTTCTTCTTTTGGTGCACTCAGCACCTGCTTACTTTCTAGCGTGACAGCTCACACCTGCCGTAAGGTGGTGAGTGCTGGAATGAGCACTAGCCATGCCAGTCACACTGAGCCTGCCCCAGAGAAAGTGATCTCTGAAGGGCCAGAGCTTCTGATGTCTCAAACAAGCAAGCATGTGCAAGTATTAGACAGTTCTTTATATATCTACACAAATCTAATACATCTATATCCTTATACCTGTTTCATAGATGTCAGAGTTAAGGAAATAACTTATAAAAAAGGAAAGATCTATATGGGTCTATGCCAGTACAGTACAAGCCAACCAGCCTGAAGACTTTCAGACTTTATTATATTGAGGGGAAAAAAAAATGCTTTTGGTTGCAATTAAAGAATATCGTAAATGAAATACTATCTAGAGCCCCTGTTAATGATCAAATATTTTTTTTGCAGAAATCTCTAAAGCAAGTTGCCATAGTGTTAGCATGCCAGTTTAACTCAGATTCAGTAGAATCTTTCTGCATCAAAATAGTGAACTCCTGAGAGGGAGTATTTAGAGCCAAAGAACTCTCTTCTTTTAGTTGAGAAGGTGAGGGAAGTGCAAATCATGTTCTCCCCATCAAAAAAAACATTTCAAGAAGTTTCTAAATGTGTAATGTTGATTGAAGCTTGAAGCAAATAATCAGAAAGACTGGATGGCTGTTTCAAGACAGACTTCAGCTGAAGCTATGATCTTATTCATAAGGTGAATTCAGAAGTATTCCACAAAGGCATCCAATTTTGGTGCTTTATTTAAAGAAATGGAGGAGAGACATTTCAAAAAAAATTGAGTAGAGTTGTCTCTACTGCACTGCAGTCTGCAAGTATCTCTCTAATCAGCAAAAGACCAAAGCCACGAGTTTAAAAGGATCTCGGTTTTGTTCTTAAGCAACACATAAAGGATGTACTAATTCACCAGTTGCCAAGGAAGAGCTGGCAGATGCCCAAATTCAGAAAGAGAATAGCACAAGTTTGAGTTAACAGCTTTTTTGGTAGGAGATACTTCAACAATAAAGGGAATGCCATACATCAAGGTAAACCAAGAGGAAAGCTAACATCTGAGGATACCGCCAGCATTGCAGTATCTCCTACTAACTAATATTGCATGCTTTTATGAATGGTTAAAGAGAGGATATATCTATATTAGCAAATAGTGCAGTGCAGTGGCAGCAGGCTGGTAGAGTGCCTGGCTGAGTCACACCTAACATCCAGAATGTACCTGCTTTGGAGATATTACTTAGTACTTGTTCTACTCTAATCCCACAGACTCAGTGACCACTCATAGCTGGTCACTGCCTGGGTTATCTTCACCCAAAATGAACCCAGTCGACATCCTGTGAGACTGATCTGCAGGATGAACTAACATGCAACAAAGTAGAGATATTTACATCAGGATGTTCCTGATCTGAACTGAAATGATAATGCATATGCACCCACATTTGCTTACTTGCTTATTGCTGTCAGTACACCGAAGTCTGGAGAAAAAAACTCTGCAGTGACCATAGATTCCATCTCCTCATCCAACAGCTGTGGTGATGTAATGTATAATGTGTGTATACATATTTAATGGAGTGTTTTGATGAAAGCAGTGACTAAAGCAGGTTTTGATATTGTAACTTTTTCAGTGCAGAGGAATTTAGATTGTGATCAGTATACACATTTTATTAATTTGTGCTGGGAATAAATCATTACCCATTAATAAATTAGAATTCTTCTGGTGATAATATAAAATGAATTTCTCATTGGAAGTCAGTTTGTCTTGTTATAAATTCTTGCTATACCAATGTATGCTATGGCTCTTGTTTTTGCTTCTGTTCTACAGGCAACACATAAAGGTTATCTGTTGCCCTAACAAGTACCTAAGAGATACTTGATACTATTGCTACTTTCAATTTTACTATTATTATTATTCATCCATGTATTAATTTGCCCCAAAATAGAATACCACAAGGGGAAAAAGGATGTATTTTGGAATAGTGGCCAACTGCTACACCACAAACAAGAAAAACATTACTGAAAAATACTGGATATTATAATTTATTCAGAGTCTCAGATTCAAAGTAGCCAGGCTGCCAAAGGCTACAGAAACAATGACTGGGTTAGAAAAATGTCACTGAGCAATTTGTGTGTCTGTAAACAAGGAACTGAGCACAAGACAGACTTAGTATTACTTTACTTATTTATTTATTTAGTTTATGTTTTAAGGCAAATTGCATTTTCTGAATTTCTGCATCACAAACATGGGGCATTGAAAAACATCACACAGAGAAGTCAGCTCTATCATTTGATGGCTGCAGATTTGGAAAGATGAAAAACCGCTCCAAAGATGGGCAAAGACATGCAGTTATATTCTAAGATTATGCATATTAATGCTTGATGTTCAATGTCAGGAAAAAAAAAATTAGATCATTTAGTCTGACTGCCCACATGCTGCAGGAGATGCTATTCCAGCCAGTGAGCCCTGTATTAAGCTTATTAATTTATGTTGCTACAGCACTTCCCAGAAAGGTCTACAGGCTTGAAGATGAGAAAAGATGGAGACCCTCTCCTCTTTGGTAGTTTCATTGGCCTTACTTTTCAAAATGTATGCCTTAATTTTTATTGTAATATCTCTGGCTTTCATTCCCAGTCCTTGGCTAGAGTATCTCTCTTACCCTGCAACAATGAAATACCTGGAACAGCTCCATGAAAAGAAACGTGTACAATGTAAATGAAACCTTTTCCCTCCCCTCCCCTCCCCTCCCCTCCCCTCCCCTCCCCTCCCCTCCCCTCCCCTTCCCTTCCCTTCCCTTCCCTTCCCTTCCCTTCCCTTCCCTTCCCTTCCCTTCCCTTCCCTTCCCTTCCCTTCCCTTCCCTTCCCTCCCCTCCCCTTCCCTTCCCCTCCCCTCCCCTCCCCTCCTCTTTTTTCCTTCTCTTTTTTCCTTCTCTTTTTCTTTCTTTTTTTTCCCTGTTATTGTTGAGCTGAACAAACTGCAGGACTGAATAGCTCTGCTTTTACACCTCTTGGATGTCTTTCCCCACAGCTGATTTCTAATTTGTCTACAACATGCCTAAAGAAAAGAGAGTGGAGCTCCACGCAGACTCCCCATTGACTCACGAGGAGCCACAGCGCGCCTGTGACTGTACCACCACTGAAACTGCAGAGTTTAATGCCTTTTTAGAGGAACCAACTGAAATGAACTCTTGGCTCTTCTAAAAAGGCTCCTACTTTTTCACACTACTTATAGAACGCTGTATATTTGACTGTATTTCAGTATCAGAACAAGAAAGGTTTCAATGGTAATGATCTTCCAACTGGCAAGTCACAGGACTCAGAAAAAGAGAAGATGCAAGGCAATTATTTAGGGAAGGGAAAATGTTGGAAAATTACAATACAAGGTAGGAAATATTTCATTAATGCCATCAATCATGCTGTTCAATGGCATAGATGACCAGTAAAGAAATATACTCTGAGGAGCTATTTGAAAAGACAGAGGTATTTACTGTAATTTCAAAGTCAGGCACTAAAATAGGAGGTGTGTACCTATATATTTTTTCTGATCTAGGCCTAGAAAACTTAAGCATGGCAAAACAAAGATAAAGGAGAAAAGCTGGAGTAGGAGGAAAAAAAACCAAAAAAGGGCTTGCAGGAAGTAAGAATAGTGTCTTAAACATTACTTCCTCTAAGAAAAACGGACTCGCCCATTTCTGCACAAATGTCTCTAAAAAAATCTAGTTTTCATTTACTCATATATTTCCATAATTTTCACCTACTTGCCTAAAGTTTATGGGTACCAATATCCCTACATGGTGAAGTTGTTTATGATGCAAAACAAACTTTGTATTCTAGAGCACGAAGATATTATGGTAGAATCACATTTCTTGTTATTACTGAAAAAGTATTTTTAAAATCTTTCAAATCTAGGAAAATAAAAAACTCCAATTTGATGAGAAAATAGGTGGTTTGGGATGTGCTAATCACCAAGACTCCCCATCCCTTGATTTCTTTTCTAGCAGATATTTGTACAAATTTAAAATGAGTATAAAAATACTTAAACTTTTACTCACTTTAAATTGTACACATAATGGGAAGGCCTCTAGAAAATAAGCACCTTTTAATTTTTAACAGTTTAGCTATTATTAGCCATATGTAATAATAAAGATTGATCTGAGGCCACAGAAGAAAAAATCTGTGACATTTCACAATATTAAGTGATAAACTGTAAGCAGTCATATCATTAAGGAATATCAGAATATATATGTGCACAAGGGACAGAGTTAACACTATTTTTTCAACCTTAACGGACATTTCCTTGCTTCTGAAGGCTTAATTGTCTGACATTAACATTCTTCTTACACTCTAGGGATGTACTTTATAAGACTCCTTTTGCTAAGGCAAACATTGTAGCTAGGTGCGGGGCGGGTTCCCCCCAAAAGTACTCTGTAGATAATTCAGCAGCTGCTACTTTATATATATTTGTATTGCTCATGAGTAGAACAAAATAATGAGAAAATTATTCTAATGAACACAAGATACATCTTGAAATTTCCAAACTCCTTTTGGCACACCACAGAAGTCAGGACACCACTCTGCTTAACAAGACTATATTAGACATTCTACTTAACATGTGATTCTTCTCAATTTCATTTTTGTATCTGTTTTTCTGCAGATCTAAGGCCCTCAAAAAAAGGAAGATATAGCCGTCAGCATCCACAGAAACGGGTCATTGATTATCCAACACAATAATTCTTAGTTTTTAATAAATTCCTCTCAGTGTACGGTAACAATAAGTTTTCTCTTGTTTCCCTAGACCACACTCTAAATTATGGCACATGCCTATCATGATGTGTATGGTACAGCACTTGCACCTTTTCCATAACCAAGACTTTTTCCATAATCAAGCTTTTCTAGGAGCAACAGGAGCTCTGGTGTCTTCCAGCATCTGAAAGACTGCTGACCTGGTCAGCTACAGTGCCACTTTTCTGAATTGCTCATATGGCATAACAGGACATGTAGAATTAATGATACTCTAGCCTTGGCAGATTTTTCCTATAGCTATGGTTTTTTTATCTTGTTTGTAAGCACTGCAGTTAAAAGTTTTCATCACTCAAGGCCTTAAGATACCTTCCTTCAGCATCCAGAAGACTCACTGCTTTCTAAATGCCTTGGCCTGCATACGCTGGTATGATTCTTTCTGAATAGTGTGTTAATTTTTACATTCCAACACAGCTACCATACAGAATGCTCTTTGCTGCAAATATTCTTCTTGCACTTTAAAGAAAGGCATTTTGGCTGGTTCTTCCATTTATTACAATGTCATCTATTCCTTCAAAAATTACTTTGGAAGGTGCTTTTCTTGAAACGAAATATTCCTTTACAACATATTTTTGTTAAAAGACAGAACATCAGTGAAATCTGTAATCAGCTTCTTAAAAAATAGGATTTCACATATTGAGGTGCTGGAGCTGGTGTTGGGCTTTGAAAACAATTGTTTAAACAGGGATTCCTAAAACGGGGCCAGATTCAGAAGTGCTGAAAATCAGTGGAACCTCCCTTACCTTACAGTAGTATGAATGACTTTTCTGTGCAAGAATGAACAGCTAAGAAGTGATAAAAGCCTATAAAAAACCTAATATAGCTCTTTATATGATATTAAGACTGCATAAAAAAATGTTAGATGCACCAGAAAGCTGAAGTAGCCAGTAAAGTACTTATGCTTTTAAAATAAAACATTGTTCTCTTTCCCTTGTATATTAGGTGGTCAAAAACCTACTCGTATTTTATGTGCTGAAGGTCAATTAGAATAATGCTGTCCTCCTGTCCATAGAATGAAATCAGTTTAAGTACACAGCTCCCGGGCTGTCTGATAAGTTCCTGCTGAGGTGCTATCTGAGTAGATCACTCACCAGCCTCTGCATTTGAAACCACCATTTAAAAGCAATTTGTAAAACCAGCATGTTTATGAAGTTGTATTTTGGACCATGCAACTGCTAAATTTACTGTGTTTGGAAATTCTAATTCTACACATACCTACAGAAAATAGGTAAGATCAAATTTCACAGATAATGGGCTGCTCTGCTTCATAACCTGTGATTTGCACAAGAACATCTTTCACATCAGGAGTTTTCAGCTGCAGCATGCTACACTTTAACAAAAAGAAAATTGTTGTGTTGTTACAGAAAGACCTTTTAAAATGTGTTGACGAGCATCAGAAAAGTCTGGGGGATTCCTTCCAATAGGATTTTTGCCATAACTATAGAAATACAATCTTTGGTTTTCTTTAAGGCAATCACTTTACGATCTCATAGATTCAACTGTATAAAAGTAGAGGTATTAGGCTGTTAGCACTTATTCTCATGAAACGGTTTGCTTCTCCTCACACTCTTCTCTCCCAGTATAAAATGGCATTGTATCTCTTACACTGCATAATCCTGCAAAAAAATGCCACATTTATAAAACAGGGGAATGACAGTTACAGAGAAAAAGTATTATGTCACTAAATCAAATTATTTTTATTTTACTTTTTCTCCCTTTGTTTTCGTCCCCGCTTCCTATACTTCTCATCTTTCACTTCTGTATTAATAGTGAAAAAACAGAACTCTATGTGGTTCTATTATCTGCGAAGGTATAAATTTCAGACTCCCCTCAGAATCCCTTTATGACAGTTACAAAACTGAAGACACATATTTGTTTATGCAAAAAGAAGACATCTGTGTCTAATTTTCTGAAGTTAGAAGCTCCAAACGGGCCATGGAGGCAGAGAGACAGCTGATGCCAAGCTGTTCCCTGTGGCCGCGACGCACCACCTGGGCTATTGGCAATTCTTACAGAGGTCCTTATTCCTCATCCTTTTTTCACTGTCATACACTACTCGCTTTCATACTGTTTCAGCTTTTAATTTCTTTAAGGTCTCCTTGATGTAATTTTGAATTGTCAAGGAATTAATGTTACAGATATTGGAAAGGAAAATTAAAATTGAAAACAGCCCAAACCACTGACGCTGAGGGATTCCTGACTCTCGCAGCTCCACTCATCTTCCATTCTTCACTTACTGGGGATAAATTAAATGGTAACATGGAACAAATAATATTAATTTTTAGCTACCTAAGCTACATCCAGTCTGAACTAGTTGTCTGGTCTCCCTCTGCAGTTAACACAGCGAAATGGCTGCTATTGTCCAAAACTACATAGATGGTAGCATACTAGATGTCTGAGAGGGAAGAATGACTGTTTTGGACAGCCTGTTTCTTTCCAATGCCAACAAAGGGGCTGAAATTTATATGCCTAAGTTTTACATGCTTAAACTGCGAGGAGACATCCTGTCCAGCACCTCTGCAGCATTCAGTGGAGCACAGGAGACCGAGGCTCGATGCAGCTACGGCAGCACAAAGCTGCACTCACGCTGCAAGTCCTGCTTCCCAGCAAGGCTGATTTGCTCAGGCACAACACAGCGCTGTGACCATGGTGTATTAATTCCACTGGCTGGGCTAGGCGAACTGTTGCTGTGCAGGGTGAATGTACACTGTGTGGCTGTAGACATGCCCTTAGACAGAATAAAAGAGAAGTGGGATTTGAAAGACTAACAAGGAGAAAAAGAAAAAAGATTTTATTCTAGGCTAATGCAGGAAAATGAGACAATAGCATTTAGAAACTGAAGTGTCTCATAAGGCTGCCCACAGGAAGTTATTGTTCCCCCCACTTCCAAACTTTCTACCAACAGCTTCACCACTGCTTCCAACATACTTCCTCCCCCCGTCCCCAACATTTTGGCATAATTCCTAACTAGATTTCATGATGGGACAGTTAGTCTCCTAGCCAGACTGCCAACCAAAAATTTGCCAAAATATCAGTGAAGTTTCATTTTACATTTCTTTTTGGAATACCATAAAGGAAGTGAATAAGCTGTCAACGTTTTTCTTGTGTTGTAGTGAGAATATCACTTTGGTTCCTTACCCAACTTAGGATATAACAGTGATGAAGCAACACAGAAACTGGGACCTTTTACCTCATTACTTTCAGGCATCTATTGAAAAGTTAAACCTGCTCACACCACATTATATAGCAGTATGACCAAAATCAGAATTTTAACTTAAATCTCTATGGATTTGTCTTCCAAAAGGTTTAACTGAAGAAACAAACCAAAAAAAGTATTGCTGTCAACAGAAGTGCTATTTTCCAGAAAGCGTTAGGAACATTCAATAAAGCAGATATATGGATGCACTTTATCTTACCAAAAAATAGTATTAAAAAATGTCTCTGGAGTAAAGACTCAAGGGTCACTTGAGAATCCATTAGAAGCTGTTTTGGAGGGGTGGAAAGTGAAGTATTAGAAGAAATAAAATATGTATGAGTTCTAGTAAGTCATCTTTCCAGTTCCTTAACTTCTAACCCCTTCTGCAAACCTTAAAGCCCGCTGTTTTTCAACAGTAAGTTTCTGGAAGAAAGAATGACTTTCAAATCGAGGTGTTCTCCACTGCAACCATTAGCTCGTAGCATTTTTTTAAATGTTTCTGTGATGACCTGTGTATGACTCAACCACTGTTCTTTGTCTTTTACTGCAAAACTATTTCTGCAGTTTGCTTCTGGCAGCAGTATGGTGATTTAGATGACACAGTACAAGTTAATTTTATAAACTTCAGTTCACAGTCCGTTGCACCAGGAAGACCCATTAAGAGTACTGTACATATCGGCACAGAGAAAATAACTTGTTGAAGACTTACTAAAATCCGTAGCCTATTTGCTGCTTTCTACTTTCTGAATAGTCAAACACTCCACAGCCATATCCTTGGATTTGAACCATGTATGGCCACATAGCATGACCTGTCCAGTGCTTTAACTATATTAAAACCTTTATTTCAGCAAGTACTTACCATGTGAAACATCTTAAACTGAATGCCTTCTAGAAACAAAATCTTAATTTCTAATGCAGAAGCACAAAACACTGACAAATGGAAGACCTTCCTTAAAATGCCAAGAAAGGAGTGACTACTTGCAAAGAATTTCCAAGTCAGATAGAAATACGTGAGTCTTTGCATTAATGCGTAAAACACAGGCTCCTGTGAACGAAGCTATAACATATCTGTTCCACATCTGACTGACTCATGATAACATCACTTGACTTTTCTCCTGCTGCCTCTTCTTCTGACTGGTGCTACAAGAAGAAGAATATATATCTCTCACACTATATCTCATGCTATCAAAGAACTACCGTAAACCGTGTACAGGTCCTTATTCGCTTTGTAACTGCATGTTATGTGCTCTGAGCCCAATCTGAAAAAAAGATTTAACACACTTCAGTGTGTTGTACTTTAGGTACAAGAAACACCCAACTGACATTCCCAAAGCAACACCCTTAGCCTGGAGGCATTTGCTTCATGGTTTGAAAATTTCTCAGACACATACATTTGGTTCACGACCAGTGTGGCTATGGCTGAGCAGAAGGAGCCTGAGATTGTAAACAAAATACATCTGGATGTAGAAATTAGATGAGAATAAAAAGCCCTTGATCAGATGTACCTAATACACTCCATCTTTCACATTTTAGAGACCGAAATAATAACTGCTTGAAGTAGTTCTCCCTCCTTATACTTCATGGAGAGAATTTGCTTGTTCAGCTCTTATCTTCAGATTCCCTTCTTGGGATCAGGGGCCTAAAATGTGATGACTACTGTTCCTAACTTGCAAGTACTTACATCCTTTAATGAATCTGATTCTATAACAAGTCTAATCAAGCTTGCTCTTGCAAAAGGAATACAGACCTATTGAGATTTTTCTGTAACTTCTCATGTTGCATCTGTAAGTCCTTCAACTTCAACCACCTGTTCATGAACTACTCCCCTTCCTCCCCTTGTCCTCAACACATTACCAACAGTCTAATTCTATTCCAATGCTCTATTTCCACAACCACTTGCCTCCCAAAACAAACCATGAGACATTTCTCATCATTATCCTGTCATTAATTAGAAGAAGCAAGTTTTCTAGTTCTGTTGCTTGCTCAAATTTCTACCAATCATTTTTCCTGAAACGGAGGTCCACTTCATAGGCGTTCCTCACTCCTCCTCGGAAGATATTCTGCTGACAGTATTTTATTTTCAAAAGTTTCTGCAGAGCTGGAAAGGTCTCGTTTGAATTCAAAGAGCCATGAACTCACACAATGGGCTGTTTGCATCCAGGACAGCCACTTTGTCCACTCTTTATCAAAAATAGTTCCACTGAAGTCAACTGAACTGCACAGATGCTGCATATGTAGGTAATAAGAATTAGCAAACATAAGTATTGCCTAAGGGTCTGTACTTTCAGAAAGAAAAACTCAGGGGGGTACTGTGGGATACTCCCAAGCTGGTAACGTAACTGGGCAATACAGCATGAAGCCCTCAAGAGAAGGACTTTTTCCCAGACATTTTCACAAGCAATCAAGTCAGGACAGACTTTGGCATTTTTTTTAAGATATAAAAAACTTTCTCTGAATTTTCTTGGTAGCATTAAGTTGTGCAGAAGCAGATAACTTCCAAACTGAGGTTTTTAATCATTATTTTTAATCACCAGATGAGCTGCCATCTAAAAGAAGGAATCTGGGATTATTTTCTTTTGAAACAGATGTTTTTAATAACAATGCTGAAACATGTATGAAAGATACAGACATTTTTTATCATTTAAAATAAATTTTGTAACTAAAAAGCAAACAAAATGACCTATTTGCAAAAATGTTAAAGTAAAAATATTCAATCATCTTGTGCATGAGTAAAAGTCGACCTAGAGGCAACATGTAGAATTAAAAACCAGGTGGTATTAAAATGCAATTAAGAAACCATAATTATACATTAAACAGAGATACAAAGACAAGGGATAGCTTAGTATCTCAGCTGTAGAATAGCCATTGAGGGTAAATGAACCGAATTTAGACTCCCCCTTACAACACATTGAAGCTACAGTCTTTTGTAGAGGTATGTAATTACTGCAGATCTAAGCAGCTGCTCAGAAAAGTTAAAAAGCTGATATTGGCTAAGCAGTTTATTCACAGTTCTGGATGGCAGTCCTTTAGCTTTTCTCAAGAGATAATTTCAGTTTTATCTGTATATCTGAGTCAAAAGCTTCTGAGATGGGTATAAGAGCCAATTCTAAAGACTGTTTATTAAAGCTAATAAACTGGAATCAGTTTGGATGGGCAAAGACCAACACATTCCCCCCTTCTCCACCAACCACCACCAAGGCCCACGCCACTCACTGTAGGCCACTGACTGCCCCATGCGCCCTGCATGGGCTTAAAGCCAATGACAGAAAAGGAAAATTTGTGCAAGAAGAGGTTTGACCCACAGGAACAGCTTTTTGCTCTCTTCCTAGAAACAAACGGGTTTTCCACCTGGCTGTATAGTGGGAACAACCACATTTAAATGGTGAAGTATCAGTTATTCCACATGCCACCAACTGCAGTTGTTCCAGTGCAAAATGATGTGTTCAGTCTATTTTAATAATTCTTTGCCTGTTGGTTTTCGTTTTCTGTTGGTTTTTGGTTTGGGTTTGTTTTTTTTTTTTTTTAGTTTATTGGCTTGGTTTCAGGAATCATAAAACCAGCAAAATCTTGAATGAGAGGCATACCTCCCCTGGGAAAAAAACATATACTCACTTCAAAAATGTTCAAACATCAGTACAGACATATTTCTGCTAGCAATTGGTCCACCCAAACTAAGAGACATTTGCATATTTATGTACATTAATAAACTCTTCTGATTCCCAATAAGAATATTTATACTTTCCGCATTATACATGGTCTTAAGCTACTTGCTTGCCTAAGAATATGGTAATTTCTTCTTTACTCATAGATTAATTTAGAAAACAGTAGTGTGTACAACAGTTCTCACCAAGACAGAAGTTCAGGTAAGACCATAACACTACTGTGAGAACTAATGTTACAATAAAAAGAATGGCAGCTTATTTTTATCCTGTAGTAAAATTTTGACCGAATTCTCTAAAGTCCAATGTGAAATAATTATTTGTATTTTAACAAGTCTGCTAACACAAATGATAAAATTGATTTTACAACTGGATGTTCTTGTGGCATGCTGTGACTCATCTGTCCTCTAATCTGAGTCACAGGCCAATTTTGTCATTGTTCTTTAGACAGAAAAAAAATAGTCGCACACAATAAATGTTCAGGTCTTAACTATACCTATACTGTTATTTAGAGCTAAGTTTAATCAGCTTTATATTTTCTAAATTTCCACTGGAGTACAATATGTTTAGTGTGAAAAAGATTAATTTTTCTTCAGTGCAGAGAGGGACTCTCACAAAGTACTTTTCCAGAAGGCAATAAAGCTTAACATAGTTAAAACCCACTGGACAGCCAATGTCCATCAAACCAACTGCTGGAGCAGTCTGTTCCTGAAGGAGTACACCCATGGGAGGGACCCACGCTGGAGCAGTTTGCAAATGGCAGCCTGTGGGAAGGACCTGTGCTGGAGCAGTTCATGGAGGACTGTCTCCCATGGGAGGGACCCCACGCTGGAGCAGGGGAAGAGTGTGAGGAGCCCTCCCCGTGAGAAGGAAGGGGCAGCAGAGACAACGTGTGATGAACTGACCACAGCCCCCATTCCCCGTCCCCCTGCGCTGCTCAGGGGAAGGATGTAGAGAATTTGGGAGTAAAGTTAAGCCCGGGAAAAAGGAAAGGGTGGGGGAAGGTGTTTTATGATTTAGTTTTTATTTTCTCATTACCTTGGTCTGATTTTACTGGTAATAAATTAAACTAGTTTCCTTAAGCCGAGTCTGGTTTGCCTGTGACAGTAACTGCTGAGTGATCTCTCCCTGTCCTCATCTCAACCCATGAGCCTTCCGTTATGTTTTATCTCCCCTGTCCAGCTGAGGAGGGGAGCGATAGAGCGGCTTTGGTGGACACCTGGAGTCCAGCCAGGGCCAACCCACCACACAGCTTCATAACACTCACTAGCAAAATATGATTGTTCAGTGACGGTTCATTGTAAAGTATGGTTACAAAGATCTGTGCAGCCTGAAATTAGTGCCAATTAATGATGTCCCATTTTTCTGTGCTCTATCACTCAAAGTGAGATGGTTGAGCTTCACAGTAATAAAGCCCTGCATGTGCTGTGTGCTAAGGTTGTGCGTCAAGGTCAGGGAGCCTCATGCTGAGGGCAGAAAAGCCCTTGCACACCCACCAGTGCACACGGAGGTGGGCATTCAGCTTTCCTACATGAGCAGCTTGAAGCATTGAGACACACCATTCAGCTCATCTGCTGAGAGCTACCTGTGGGTCTGGCCTGGCCCTGTGCCATTTAACAGAACACCGGCAATGACGCTCTCTAGGGACGAAGCACAACTCATGACCAGTTTAACAAGAATTAAAGAAGTTCATACATTCAGGTGTGGCAAATGATCCATCATGAGTATAACAAGTAAGAAATGCAATCACTCCCCTCACACCTCCATAACCTTCTCTTTATTTTTTAATGCACATAATTAAAATGATTTCTGATAAAACCAGAAAATTATCACAAATTACAAATTCTTCTGAACAGAAAAATGCTTCTAGACAGCATCCATTTCTTTTTTTAATTTTTTGTATGGAGTCTTTACAGAATCTATATAGTAGCTTCACCGAGGCACTGTAAGTAATGATTTCTTTTTATTGTGTACATATTATTGCAGCTCATAGTCAACAAAAATAAAAAAATAATGTAGAATTCCTTTCAGAAATCAATAAACTGGGTTGCTCTTGGGGTTCATTTAGTCCAATGAACTCCTGGTTATAGTTAATCTAGATGTTTCAAATAAAAATGCAATAGAGGTGGCACAGATACTGTGAGATAACCTGACTTTGTCTGCCTAAATTGCGTAGTTGCATACTAATTGGTAATTGCATACTTCACACACAGAAGCATGACAGGTTGGAACTCCTTCTGAAAATAAGTTGAAAAATAGTAGCATAATCTTGCATTTTTAACCAAAAAGATGTCTATTAAGAAAAAAAGCTTTAAAATTTACATTATTCAATTACTGATTAATCTGAAGGTTCTACCTTCATCTTCAGTGTTACCCTTGATCCCACTTGGGTTCCTTTACTGTTGTTTCGTTCATTCCGCCCGTAAGTGAAAGCATCTAATTTAACCCTTGTGTGACAATAGCATGCACATTTTTATTACGATAAATATTAGCGTTAAAAAATTCAGCGGTAATGTCTGCTTATGAAAGCACACTCATTCACAGAGCGAACTGGCTAATAAAAAAAGAACAGTGGCAACATTTAAAACTTATGTGCTACTACATTAGTCGATTCATTCAGATTAAATAAAGGTCAAAAATCAGCAAGAAGTAATAAGTAAGGAATTATTTCCAATGTCTGGCCAAATTCTGCTTTTGGTTAGGTGATTCCTATTTATTCCCTGTTCTACAGTGTAGCGTCAATCACTGCTCATTGGCTGCTTGTTTTCAGGTGGCACATGAACTCATTGCGTGTTTACAGGGCACATACGGCTTGTTCAAAATGAAAAGTTCCACATAATTGTAAGGTCTTACTATCAAGCATATTCTAGACTGAACCCAGTAAAATTACGCTATTCTTTGGTCAAGGTGCCTTAGAAGTGTCTGGTTTTGTTTTGGTTTTGTGTTTTGTTTGTTTTTTGGGTTTTTGTTTTGTTTTGTTTTGTTTTTAAGATAAGATACAGCACCAGCACTATCCTATAGAACATAGTGTCCTCTTGCATTTACTTTGAGGATACACTGTATCCCTGAGAGATGAACCCGATCTCACAGAGCATACTAAGTAATGAAAAGAATATAAGGAAGGAGCAGACGCTGAGCTGTCTTTTGCTTCTTGAAAAAGTAATTTGCTCATATGTATATTCTATTTCCACTTACTCTAATAACTTTCAGACTTTCAGTTGAGACTGAAATGCTTCCCTGAGCTGCCACAAGGTATGTCCTCTGTGGTTCAAGAAGTCTGGTCATATAGGAATAAGGCTGGTAAATTTCAGTGTGAATCAGCACTAAAGCAATAAAGTAACACAGATTTTTCCCTATTCCCACTTAGAAGTCACAATACTGAGTGATGCTGGTGGTACGGACAATGCTGAGAAGAGTTGGATGCCACCAAAAAAAAAAAGGGATTTGCAACAGATATTCTGCATGTGAAAGTTCACAATGTAAGGAATAGGAAACCCCAACCTCAAACTCCAACCTGTACTCTGCAATCTACAGGAATCTCATCCGGGCACAGAGGCATCTGGTCCAGCCTTTGCAGTTTTGTGCACGAGCCCTGTCTTTCAGAAGCCATGAAGAAATGAATACTCTCCTTCAAACCACGGCTGAAGAAAATGATGATTGTTGTTCCTGTGGTACTTCTCTGCCTTTCAGCTTGTAAGAAATGTGCTCAGAAATGTGTTAGGAGACTTGCATTCAAATCCCTTCTGCAGAAGGTGATTCAAACACATGCAGGTTCAGCCCAACTAAAATGCTATGCAAAGCACAAGCCCATAGGGCATTCTAGGAGGGGCTGCAGACAACTTTAAATTGTTCCTGCTTTCCATTTTGTATAAATATTTGCTGGGTAAAAGACAGATTCAGCACAAGGCTTCATTTTAGGGCGTTTATCTGTGATGGTATTTCTGGCTTTCAGTCCTTGTTTTACCTTTTTGCTCAGCATTTCCTTAAACCAGAACTCGTGTGTTCCTCAGCGGTATGGCTAATTAACTGCGACAACCACATTCTTCTTCTTTTTTATGTTAACATTCGTTAATGTTCTTTCTTTTCGCTAGTGGATCTTAATTGTTTAGGCCAAGTGGAGCAGCCCTTATGAAAGGAATTTAGAATAAATCCCTCATCACAGAATTGCTGTTGGCCTAATTATTCTCCTACCCAGAAAATTGAGACATTTACTTACGAGGTAGTTATACAGACTTCCCTTACAGTAAATGGGGAGAATGAGCATTTTTAGACATGATTCATCTCATCCTAAAGCAGCTGCTTAGTATATGCCACACTAACCACACTCTACAAATGCCTCCAGATATCTAAAATTAGGTGAACCTAATCACACCATAATTACTGTAAACTGCCTCTACAGTCAACAAAAGAAATAGGCAACTTCATCAGGCAAATCAGTAAGATCTGAATTTCCATCTGGAACTGCCCCCCTCTGTTTCCACTGGCATAGTGGCGAGCTAATGCACTTCAGAAACAACTGTTGGTAGATGTGATGAAACAAGCTATAAGCCTCCAAGGGTAGGGAGCCTCAAAAGTCCGTTTTCTGTCCAGGCCTGTCAAGCAGGCGATAGATGGACCATAACTGTTTACCTGCTTTTGCAATCTAGTCCCCGGCATGTGAGCAAGGGTGAAATGGCAACTTCAAAATGCAAAAAGTTGAGTGTTTCATTTTTCTTTTTTCTTTTCTAGAGAACAACAATACACTAATATTATTTCCTACTATAATGCAAAGCACGTGAGGCATTTTGCAAGGCAGGTTGAAAACAAAATACCCACTGATCGTACTGCTGAAGAATTTAACATCAAGAGTAATAAAATCTTTAAAATACTCACGTCCATTGCTACATTTCAAGTGGATTGTATTGAGTTACTACATTAAAAAAAAATCTAATTTCTAACGGGATCCTTTGAAATTGTAAGGCTCCAGGACAGCAAGATGAATTCCTTGGAAATGAACCAGGAAGACTGAAACTAAAATTATCCAGCTGAACAGATTTATTTTTATGAACATGAAAACTGTAAATACCGAAAACTGCTCACAGATTGATAGTTTTGGTTTGGACACAGCAGGGAGCCACTGATTGATCTGAGCCTATTAAAAACAGAAGGAAATTCAAGGCTGTTTCTACACAAATTTCTGGCTGGCTCTGTGTCTTGCTCCTACCAGTAACAGATGCTTCAGAAAAAGGTGCAAGAATCCCGTATCATACATATGTGCAGTAACCTACTCTCTACATGTGATCAATATCTATTTCTAACAGTAGAGATTAGTATAGCCTTGATGTGTATGTCTTCACAGCCTTTTGAAAAGTTGAAATTAATTATGACTAAATATTCTGAAGATCAATACATAATTTTTCACATTAGGTCTTCAATGCCAACACACATTTATTATTAATTCCCTTTCTAAAAGATTCAGTCTCAGCCTTTTTCACACTTCTTTTATATGAGAATTTCTTCCTAAAAGCCCCTCCTCATTTACATTGCTTTTCTGTGAAACCCCTCTTGTTTAGTTACATTCTTTTGGAGAGGAGGTGATCAGTACTGAGTCAATTTTGTTCAGAGTATTAACCATTCTCTTCCTTATTTGATCTAATTTTGCTTGGTTTACTCTCAGTTGCAGATGATGCAAAGGTCTTCACTTGCCTATGAACAATGCCATTTTGGGGTGAATTTGGGGCAGACGATTTAAAACTATGTAAAGTGTATTAAGCGCATCAGTATTTCAGAAGCGGACCTAGTAGAAAATACTGTAACTCATTCTTTGCTTAAAAAAATAAGAAAGAAAACAAGACAATGGTATTATTTTTAGTTTGTACTTTCTATTGCTTTTCTAAGTATACCTTTTTTATATATTTGTTATTAACAACTCCTTTTGCCTTTCCAGAGAGGCATGATAACTGTTTTCTTATCAAATTACTTATTCCAAACATATGTCTGATACTGTGATTGTGGCAACTTAACTATCAATTTGTTTAAGAATTTGTTTTACTTTTAAAGAAACAATTCACTTTTTTAATAGCAAAGTACTTCTGAGGGATAAAGTGGATTGTTTTGCTGTTATTTACTTAAGTATATTTTCTATTAATAATTAATCCTCTTACCCTCATTTCTACAGAAAAATAAGTGAAATAGTTTCTTCCTGCATTTCTTAATTAGCAAGGACATGAAAGATTGCTTATCATAGTTACAGTGTTCTGTCTTGCTCAATAAATTTTTTCATCAGTCATCTTCAGTATAAAGTGTCTGAGCATGGCCATAAAAACTTTTAATAATACAGTGATACAGTTTGGAGGATTTGAACTGCTTTATTAGTTGAACTGCTGTGGCCACAGAAATAAAGACAAATTCACAGTGCGGCTTTTTAACAGAGGACTTTGTTCCAATAGCTCAGTTCAGCTCCATTATTTTGATATTTTATATTGTCCACATATTCTTAAACTGAGGTTTATGTCTGTACTCAGAAACACAGCTGTGAAAAAGCAAAGCTGACATATCTGATATTAAAGAATACTGCAAAATCTATAAGGAAGTCACTGTACAACAAACTACCTGGATACCATATGATGAAAGATTGGACCGTAAGAGTAACCGGCTTTAACCCGAGGTTTGCTGGACTGGACCTGCTTTGTCAGGATAGTTGTGTTTTGCCCTTTCTCAGTGCTTTGGCAATTTGGTCAGTAACAACCTGCACACCCTCTTGAGCTGGTGCTGATAACATGGGTTATCAGGCAACATTTGTAAACAAAGGGGATCTATAAACCCATGGATACCCTTTTGCTGACCTTTGTTAAAGCCTGCCACCTCTTCAAGCTGAAAAGCTTTCCAGCTGTGTAGCAACCTAACCAGTCCTTGCTGGTTTTGTCCAAAGGCTCTTGCTGCACTGTCCAAGCAGCATTACAGTGAAGAGTGGCAGAATTACACACCTATTTCTGAATTCAAAGAGGCCAAGATTTAAATAGCAAAGCTTGCATTTATTGTTTAAACTCAAAAATTTCCCATATACCAGTGTATCCACACCTGAAGAAGAGGTTGCACAGACTAACCCACCTACCACCCTGAACTCTGGGTGGGAGGTCCTGATAAAGTATTGATTTTTAAACTAGATGCAGTGCCTTGCAATAGCAAGCGTATCAAGCCCTTTAAGATTTTATAGCCATAATTAATGAGGTAGAGCAATACCTCAGCAAAAAGTTTGCTTCCTATTTACATCTGTACACTGGGATTAAGTTTTAAAGTTTTTTTTTTTCTCTCAAAGTAGTCTTAAATCTTTCTTTTTCATTATCCTGCAGCACCTCTGGTTTAACAAAGCCTTCATTTTGTATTATCTCTCTCCCAGCTTTACTATTTTACAGTCATCTCTGCTGCACAACTTTCCATGGGTACCAACACAGGTCTTTGAAAGAGCTAAAGTTTTTTTTTCTTTTTGATTGCATTGTTCACATTTTTTAGAAGTGACTGCCTATTTTTTCCATGGAACAAGAAACAAACTCTCTTTTAGACAGAGGATGAGAAAAGATGCAAAACAGTTGAAGGACTGCAAGTGTCATAGTGAGTAACATGACCAACAAGAAAATTAAATGCGATTTTGAAAAAACAAGTGCTCTAAGTGACAATATTCTGCTCATGGGTTTTTATTTCTTCAGCATGAACACAAAATCTGAAAAGTATATTTAATAATATAAAACAAATTGAAAGAGGAATTCCTTTGAAGGGCAGTTTCTTGGTTTTCTCCCAGCTGGCCTTTTTGTAAGTGACTGGTGACTTACAACCAAGTTAAAATAGAGCAAAATATTTGCTATTTTTCCCTCCAATGATATATAGTTGGACTTCCCAAATTTCATTAAGACATTCTTACATCCTTCCTGCTGCTGGCGTATCTCCTATAGTAAAGATACCAACCTACTTAACAAACACCCATCATTTTTTACACCTTAGAAGCCCTTTGAACAGAAGAGTAATGCTAGACTCCAAGAAGCACTATGAACATGTAGCAGGTATGTTTTGAAGGACAAACAATATTACACCAGGGAAAGATTTTGAAAGATCTATTATTTGAAGGGTTTTCTTTCATGGCATATGTACGTTCAGCGTATTACACAAAACACTGGCAGCATTTGTCTAGGTGTAAAGGCAGAAGGCATCACATCCTGCAAGTACGCTGCCAGTGCCTGTTAGCGGCATTCAGGGAGCACTCGAAGTGACACCAGGCTAACCACAGCCTCAGATGACATTGCCAGAAAGGAACATATTTATGAGGCTCAACAAGGCTGATTGTGAAATCCTGGCATGCTGAACTCAACAGGGATTTTAACACCAACTGAATGGAACTGAGATTTTTGCCTTACAGTTTTTGGTTATTCTTACTTATATTCAAAGAAAAATATTATTTATTATATAATATATGACAACTATATGTGAATGTACGATTTTAGTCTTAAATTTTGACTTAAAAATAGTAGTGCTGTATCATACATATTGAAAAATTGTAAGTAAAACACAGTATGCCTAAGGAAGTGCTTTTATTTTTATCCATTTAAATAATACCTTCAGTCATCTACAGTGAAAGGTACAGCCTACCTAATAAAAATTATTTGCACATTTGTAAAATTGGTATAGAGTTTCTAAACAGGAAGCCATCTACTAAATGTTGTGATACTGCTACAGATGATCATTTAGATAAAAGAAATTCCATATACCAAAAGACAGTCCTCAAAAAATAGGAAATCTGACATCTGCTTTTTCATAAAGCTTCTATAAAGCATGCCATGGAATCAGCAAAGCAATTTTATTATAAATTTAGTACCTGAGGTCTCTGAATATATTTCTTCCTAAACTACTGAGAATTGAAGGATATGTCATATGCAATTTGAAAGTAATTTCTTACAAATATATAATAAAGCCTAGATTTTGACCTAAAACCTCAATGCAATGCTCATTTAGGCATTCACAGAATACCCGTTTCCTGGACTGATACCTTGGCCGATACTTACCTAAGTAAATAAATGCAATGAAAATATAAAAATAATCATTCTAAGTCATCTCCTAAGAGTGCATAAAATTTAAATGATATAGAAATACAACTAATGCATTATAGATGAATGCAGATAAACACAAACCAAGCAATATTTTATTCAGACTTCAGTATTCTATTGACTACAGAAAAACATCCTGCTCTGTTTCAAAGGTGAAGTCATGACTCGCTTACCATGTTTTTCCCTACTGGAATATTTTACCAGTCCCTATAACTGAAGACCACAGAAGCATTGAACATGTTTGCGTACAAGGCACTGCCAAACAGCAGCTACAACTGATCCATTCAAACAGTTTGCTGTCCAAAATATACTGATGGGTAAATAAGTATGAAACTTAAGAAACACCCCATCTCCCATACTAGACAGCAGTTACTTGAGGGCAATTTTTGCAGTACTGCAGGAATGCTTATTCGTTTTTGGAATCTTGCTGGGTGAGCTGAATGAACATCAAGTGCACTTAACAGTCAGACATCACTGCTTTCTGAAATAATAATAATAATAATTCAGCAATGTTCAGGTTTTGCTTGTGACCACTGTCTTAGAAGAGCTCAAAGTTCACTTGTGTATAAACCAGAATTCCCTTGTCATTTTTTATAGATTTTACTGACAACAGGAAAGTTCAAATGGCTAAGAGCAAGGCAAGAAACAGATTCCATAAGACAGCTTTAAATGTTAGTCAAGTATAAGAGATTGCTTCTGTACTTTAAGAACTGATTGCTGCCCCTTCCATGAAAACAGTTTTTCACTAAGCCACAGCATAAACAGAGAAAGAAGAGATTTAGCTGTGTAACGTACAGGAGATGTATAGTTATTCCTCTAAGGTGACTAAAGCCTTATTTATACAAATGTGCAGGTTTTAAAATCAGTTGTGCTGGATGACCAAAAAGAAAACATAACCTGTTAGATTAGTTACACATATTACAGAGCTGTTTGACAAGCTGCACTTCATTTCACTACGCTGTACTCAGCACATCAAACACTGGAATATTGCCCTGCTGTTTTGTACCGTGAACTAAGATGTGTTACAGTACTGACCAACAGGATCTTAATCACTCTTTTGGTCACAATACTTAAACATTTCAGTAAATGAGCTTTCACACTTTCCCATTTATTATAATTTCTAAGTTCTATATAATTGCCATGGTGTTTATCAGCAATTTCATTTGTTTTATAGGTAACGTTTGTCAAAATGTTTTTCCTATACAAGTGCTAGGTGGAGCTGGATAGCCCTGTCCTTCCCGCCATGCCAGAATGTGGTCTTGTCTCTGCTAGCAAGCTTTTAATCTTGACGATAATAAAAGCTATGCAAGAGAAGAAAGAGAAGAGTCAGACATTTTTATTTCTGTGGCAACTAATATATCAGACATGCTGAACACCAACTGTGAGAACGTGAATAAAACTGCTGCACAGAGAGACTGGTCCATAGCAGTTAACAGCAAAGAATCCTATCCTGGGTTTTCTACACAGAAAATACTAAGGATTCCTCCCTGCACTGCAGGATCCTTAGGGCAAAACATTGTTACATTAATATAGCTGCAATCCTAAAGTACTTGAGACCTCTTCAGTGGTTTTTAGGACAGAAAAAATGTGCAAAGCTCTGGAAGAGATTTAATGGAGGAGGGGGTAGCTATTTCTGCACTACATGTGACTTTCGCATGGGAAGCCATTCCCTCCCCGCTTTGGCACCGGCAAGGCTACAGCTGGAGCCCTGGAGTACATCCTGGCTTGGGCTCCCCAGCACGAGACAGGCATTCGCACACTGGAACAAGCCCAGCGAGGGACACCAAGGCGGTCTGAGCGCTGAAGCACACGAAGTGTGTATCAAGAACTGTGACAAAGCAGAGCACATTTGAGATTTTTCTTCTCCCCTCCTGACAACATATAATAGATGCTGTTTGTTATTAGCTACTTGGAAGGTACATTTCCCTGAAACACACATGATTTTTATGCTATTTTTAATATAATTTGCTTTTAAAATATGACTAATAATGTATCTTTCTTTTGTCACACTGTCTTCTCTTTGTGGATTAACCGTCAGAAGTTTTGTTTTCCAGCACCCTGTGAGATACTGACATATTCATTATTATCCACAATTCTCAGAGAAGAAAGTTAAACTTTAAGTGACTTGCTCAGGGCAGTACAGAAGCTGAGCGAGAGGGGTAGAAACCAGAGCTTGTTATTTTAACCCACAGCCAATCTTCTAGTATAAAAAATAATCCTGTTACACTGAACCAAGACCTCATGTTAACAGGCCACTGATTTTTTTCTTTTTTAATAATAATAATGTACTGTTGTCCTTGTAGCAAGAACCAACCAATTCATAACAAGCAACAGAGAGACTATTAAACCAACACAGCAAGAAGAACATAACCACCAAGAAAGCTGTGTTCGTTTTTAATGACTTTCCATGAAGATTATGTAGGGCATTGGAGCTGACCTCCCTTGGTGGTGGAGAGTAACACAGGAAAGATTTAGAAAGAAATGGGTCTAGTCTGTTTGATCTGCTTGGAGTATTTACTACATTGGTTCAGAGCACACCTAAATAGATTATCCATTACTTAAAATATAAGAATTAATTGAAATAAAGAGTTTAATGTCAGGCTACAAACTCAGAAGCCATGGGTAGAGAGACTGTGAATAACAGTCTAACAATCACAGAAAAATGAAACTATGCAATACTTGAAGGAGACGTACCCCACAACCTTTCTGCACAGATGGAAACATACAATAAAACAAAGCAAACCTATCTTTAAAAACTAAATTTGAGCATCTCAGTCCAAAGGATAAGGAACTGGACTGCTACTGGATATGAAGAACTGATACTCAGGAAATGGGCTAACTAGACCATAATAATCCGTCTCTTCCAACAGGCAATGCCCTGTGCTTTTCTGCTGCTGCCATATCTGGCCAATTATTATATTTATCAAATTGTGCTTTTTGTACAATACCATATACATCAGCATGAGATACAGCAAAAAATGGGGATGGTTCTACAACAAGAAAAACTATTAGTGCTAGAAATGGTTAAAAACTGATTTTGGTGATCCTCCTAACTCATCTGAATAAAGGTAATGGGAAAAACAGAAAAAGACAGAAAAAAGCTAATGTAGTTGCTTCAGTGTAACATTGTTCCTCTTATTTGAAATAATTTTCAGATTCGCTTCCTTTCTGTGATAGCCAGTAAGAGCAGCAAGTGGTGAAGATACTCACTTTGCACAAGGGATCCATTAAGAAATGCTATAACATTACACCAAGTGACTGAAGATACTCAGTGTACTGTAATCTTTAATTTTCAAGATAGTTTTCTTTTTTTATTCCCAGTGTTATTGACTGCTGCTTTCACACAGTTGTGCTACAGAAGGATGAAACTTAAAGCAAACAGCTTTGAAAACCAGCACAGTAGATGTAATATGCTCTGATCTTTTTTAATTCCATCCTCACTCTTTACTTCTTACAAGCCTCATTAAATACAATAAAAGACAGGGGACTTCCATGGAAGATAAGAGGGTCTAAGGTACTGGAAAGAGAACTAGAAACATCAAGATTCAAATATCAAAAACTGTGCAAACCGCTCCAATCTCTACATGATTGAGGATGTAGGCAAATGATTGAACAAGGTCAAGTCAGGGTGGTGAAGAAGTCACCTCAGAGCAACCAGAGAAGTATCACCAATCGTAAGGACTCTCCTGCCTTTTTAGTTGCCGTGGTTTAACCCCAGCCAGCAACTCAGCCCCACTCAGCCCCTCGCTCACTCCCCTCCGGTGGGATGGGGGAGAGAATCAGAAAAGTAAAAGTGAGAAAACTTATGGGTTGAGATAAACACAGGTTAATAGGTAAAGCAAAAGCCACACACACAAGCAAAGCAAAACAAGGAATTTATTCACCCCTTCCCTTGGGGTGGGTGTTCAGCCATCTCCAGGAGAGCAGGGCTCTATCACACGTAACAGTTACTTGGGAAGACAAATGCCATCACTCCAAATGTTCCCCCCTCCCTTCCTTTTTCCCCCAGCTTTACATGCTGAGCATGAGGCCATATGGTGTGGGGTATCCCTTGGGTCAGCTGGGGTCAGCTGTCCCAGCCATGTCCCCTCCCAGCTTCTTGTGCACCCCCAGCCCACTTGCTGGCGGGGTGGGGTGAGGAGCAGAAAAGGCCCTGACTCTGTGTAAGCCCTGCTCAGCAGTAACTAACACATCCCTGTGTTATCAACACTGTTTCCAGCACAAATCCAAAACACAGCCCCGTCCTAGCTGCTGTGAGGGAAATTAACTCTATCCCAGCCAACACCAGCACACTAGTGAAGGATGATGAAGCAAATTAATATAAGCTCATGACTGAATAGGCTAAAAATACGTGCATTGGTCTGCAGCTACTCAGCGTTAGTTTGTTATACAACTGTAAGTCATTTGCTTGCAAACATCAACCCTCCTCTTTTAGCTGCCACCACCAGCCTTTTTCTGTCTGATCTATCCAGACCACAAGGTCTTCTGGGAAGAGCTCCCTCCTACCATGCACTTTTGCAATGAATAGGAAGATGCGGTATCTGGTTAGTTTGTGGAATTCTAGCTGCTGGTGAAATAAAAAATAAATTCAAGAAAAAAAAAGTAGAATACTCCTTCATATTTAGTAATACTTTTCCTGCCTGCATTTTTCAAACGTATTCTGTTGTTTTCATGGGGTGGCAAAAACCCTTTATCTCGAAGACAGCTTTCCTGTTTGCAAATACTACTTTTGGATTCATATTTTCTGGTAGTCCATAAAAGCAAACATCTATTTTGCACAGGGCCCATCCCTATCCATCATTTGTATAGGTGCGAGTGACAGCATTCAGACACGAAATATAACTCTAATGCATTTGTATCTGTAGCTCTGGTGAGTTTTGCATTCGTGGAACATCTCTACTACAATTCATTGCTTAGTAAAACACTTTGAGCTATAGTACATGAAAAGCACTAAATAATCTGTAACAGAATACAAACTGAACAATCTTATATTTAAAGATTAATGTTTCTTCCAACTGAATAACTGTCTTATGGAACTATCTGTGCTCCTGTGCAGTGCCTGTGTTTAGACTGTGTGAACTAAAAATAGGGATAAAAGGATAATATGGCAACATTTTGCTTTGCAACTATTTACCTGCACTCTACACATGCTCAATGGGAAATAATGCATGAATTTTAAAAGCTCTTAATTTCACTGATCCTCTTCTAGAACTAGTTTTAATTTTGATGCTGTTTTTTTCTCCAACTGCTTAACATTTCTTTAGCTTGTTTATGACAATATTTTTATACTAGATTAGCCTTATTATCTCAAGAGAGGCCATGTAGGTTTGCCTATACAGTGAAAGAAACTGCAAGGCTAAAAGCAAGTCTGGGATACGATAGTCTGTGAGGGACAGAGATGAAGAGCACATTCACTTCTGCCACCCCTATGAGAAGCTCAGGCAGTTTTATGAAAATTCATAACCACGTGAATGATAACTCCTGAAACACTGACCCAAACCTCCCATTGAAACTGCACAAAATATCAGATGTAGGAAGGAAATCATTCTACCACTTTTGCCTCCAAAGCATCAACAGAAGTGAGACCCCCTCCTTTGCTGTTTGCAATATCAAAGAAACATTAAAGCCAAACTAACAATAACCTTGTAAATTGTTACACCTCACAACCTGCAGCCCTTGTGTGTTGATACACAGGAAGGGCTGATGGCAGGGAGGGTCCACAGCTTCTGGGTGTTGAAGTGGGGTAGTCCAAGACATTCTCCATCCTGTACAAATGTGGAATAGTCACCATTCTCTGAAAACCCCCAACCCTCCCCCCATTCATTGACGATGACAGGAAGAACACATCCCGGGGTTAAAGCAAGGAGATGAACAATGAGATTCATTCTATAAACCAGCTCCTGTTCAAGGGCCACATCTATTTCTTTGAACTTTTTTATATTATATAAATGTCCACAAATGTGCAAAAGGATTGCTACTCTGATCACATACACACAAGTTGGCACCCAAGAGTATTAAGAACAGTTTAATAAATGATGCTCAGCAGCCTGAAATTATCAATGGAATCACAGAGGCAAAATGCGAGCCAACATATACCACACAGTTGCTAATATCAGCAGTGATTTCAGGCTTTGTTGTTAACTCAAATTAAGTTAAGAATTAGTATTGTCTTTCCAATTTCCAAATAACAAAATGTTTTGATTTTTCTATTACATTCCAAATGCACTGAACAGGCAGATGCAACCTGCACTGTTCTCTACTACTGCAGTACAAGCAATTGTGGCGAGAGGAGTACAGCATTATGCTATGTGGTGGAAGATGCCTGTGTCAGAAAAAGCCTCAGCTCTGAAAAGCTTAAAACCTTCACAAAACTGCAAGAGGGACAGCAAAGAAGGTGAAGTCAGCAACACTCTGAAAACCACTGAGCCTTGGCATTAAAAGAAATATCCACCCAAAGGTGTCACCATGGGACAGTGGTGCTTCTGACATTTGCAGGCAGTGCACTGACTGATCAGCTGGGTCTTTTTTTCCTACATTATTCAGTAACAGAGTTCACTATTGAATGTCCATTAGCAATTGCCTTCACTTTGAGTCATAAGGAATTTTCACTGACAATGATTTATAGGGATGCAGAAAATTCATTCCCATTCAGACTCTTTACTCAGATGCTGCTGCTCTAAGTACCTATGAATGATTTTAATGTATTTGTGCTAGAGGCATTTAAAGCAAGGCATTTACAAAGATCTGCATTTGTCCCATACACGTTGCACCACAAGTGGAAATGATCTATGGTAGCATTTAGACTCAGAAGCCCATGGCTTAACAGTTTTGTGTTACTGAGCGCTTTGCCTTTGGCTGTCCTAGCTTAAAAATCAATTCGCTACTTTAAACTTTATGCTGCTGATGTCAGTTTTTATTGTCGAACTCAACAAACCGAAAACTTCAGAGAACAAGATAATGAAAAATTGCTTCCCATTTACCGCAATTTAAAGCAAAAGGTGACCAGAGTCTTCAGTTTATCTTTGCATTTGTACAGCCTAATTTCTGGTAAGGATCTTGTCACTACAGGATCTCGTCACTACAGGATCTCAACTTCATGATGAGCACAACCACACTTGAATCTCCAGATAAAAGGTTTGGCTCTCACACGCTCTGTTCATATCCTCTTCCTTCCAGATTAACAGACTCCTAATACGTCTCTCTATTTTCAGTTTTATGACTGATTTTTATAGATCAATTTCTGCTCCCAGCCATCCTTACTACTGAAGTTAGTGGTTTATAGCGATATAATCAAGATCAGATTTTACTTCAATGCCAATGAAGCCGTTTTCCTAAACAAAAAAGATTGTACTTCTGCATCTATAGTTCCTAAGTAATTCTTGGCAACATCTTGATTCTGGATCTGATTTTTCTTAATATCTCACTTTCCTTTCATCTCAGAACCAAGATACAGATTGCATATACTTGCCTGAAATGTTAAACATGTAATGAAAATTCATGCATCTCTATCTGGGATCCACTGCCTCCTTTTCCTCATTCCTTCAACAGAGGGGATGACCAAGCTGCATCACCCAGTGATATAAACAAACAGGAAAATTAAGTTTTCCCCTCCTTTTCCAGACCCCAGGCTCATACCATTCTCCTCAGAGCCTATCAGACATCACCACTTCTCCATATGCACTCAGTCAGGCCATGGCTGCAGCTCTGCTCATGAACCCCTCCAAGCCATACATCGGGACTTCCTATTTGCCTCAGCCCTTTCCAATCAGTAGGACTGCCTTCTCTTATGCTAACACTGCCAGGCAATCAAAGGACACATTATCGCTGCTTTGGTGTGAGAGGACAGAGAACATTTTTGCTAATTGACAGCATTTTCACCATTTGCTGACAACCAGCAGACTCGATCTGGCCTGAAGCCCGCAATGCTGCAAAGGCCTGGCTTATACTTTTCAGTCTTCATGGTAATAAACTGAAATGACTCTGCATTATAAACAGATATTTGGTGAGATCCTTTCCATTACTCCATTTTTATTTAGATTTTTCTTCTATAGGCAGGCTTTTAATTTAGGTTTCCTTCCATTAGCAAAGTTCTCTCTTCCCCCGCACCCCCCCGTACCCGTAATAATGCAATAGATGATATCGTGTTTATCTAAATGTTTTCTGTCATTCTAAACTGATTGCCTCAATGACTACGCCATTCATTGTCTGAAATTAAAGCTCTGAAAATGTCAGTGTGTAACGTACAATGTCTTAGCTTTACTTATATCAGCCCATAGAGTCTCTCAGATTCTTGTTTCCTTAAATGTGTTTGAATGGAACTATAAAACAGGCCTTCTGCAAGAACTGGTAGGTCAGTGAATGGTTATTGCTTCAGTGGGAGCAATCACACAGCATCACAGTATCTGTCAGATGGACAGTGTTAATTCTTTGGTGTTTGGCTGGTAATTACAGAGCACGGGAAAATGCCTCTTAACCTAGAGGCAGAAATGGAAAGGGCAGTAACTACAACCGTTGACACACTATAATAGCAGCTCACTGGTACCCTGAACAAGTCGGTGGTGAGATTAGTGTTCCCAAAGTCAATACTTGCCAGCAGTTATTGAAGCATGTGTTGTGATTTCCTGTGGAAAGCTAGGAAAAGGAGTAGCTGCATTCATTCAGATACTGCAGCTCTATTTATTGAATTGCAACTACTCCTCCTCCTATTCCAGGAGGCACAAACCCCTCTTTCTCTCTGTGCAGGCTCTGCAGCAGGAATGGTTCTGCAACACTGATCTTGAAGAATCCATTTGAGAAGTCCTAACTGTGGTTTTGCACTCAAGAATGGGACTTTTTGATTGACAAATTCTTCTATTTCTACCACAGTTCCTAAGCTGGGGAGGAGAGGCAGAAGCAACCACCCTTCTGCAGATGGGGAAGTGCTTCACTGATTTGATGATAGGTTATTTCCAGGAGACATTTTCAGAGCCTCTCAATCAACTTCTCTTCCCCTTTCAAGGGTGAAGCTTAGAAAGACGAGCATAATTTCTATCTACCCAATTGTTTCAACTTACCATAGCAGGAGACACCCCTGTGGGAATGGGATCAACAATATGAGTGCCTGGGCTGGTGGGATGGCTTTGGGGCAAGCCAAAGGCAAGAGCTGGGTGGGCTCTGGCTGGGACCACAGCACACATACACAGAGCCAACTCAGTGGCCAGTTCTATTCTCAATGTAAACCCGTTATGTGTATTGTAAAAACACAAGCTTTTTTTCTTATTTTTCTAAGTAACAACCCTTTTCTTCCCCACTCCCAGAAACTACATCACCAGGAAGTTTACTCATGTCCTGAAGAGCTTTAAGGACAGTTTTATTTGATAAAGTGCATTTAAAGCACATCTTATTATAATCTACAGCAAAGTCAGAAGCTACTAGAAATCTGTCATGTAATTGCAGTGTCATATACAATTAATTGTTTCAGTCATAATGCTTTTGTGACAGTGCTGGAAAGTTTATTTTAAACTAATATGGCAGAAAATGTTTCTCACATTACTACCAGCTGTTATGGAAACTTTTGAACTGTGCTTAAACTAAAACTGGAAATTAAATATTCTTGTTTTCCCTTCTGACATATTGCTGGAATTGGTTAAAAAATAAAAGAAATGGATGGTTGATATTGTGATTAAGAACTGGAGAAAACCAGCAAAAAGGATGGGAAAGACAGAATGTCACTTTCTGACTCGTCTTGGATAGTAGGTAAGAATTCTTAGGTAAGAGTTCTCAGCACATATTAGAGTCAGATATTTTTAAATCCTCCCTTTTTGAGTTTTACGTAGTAAGATTTTTTTAGATAAATTCAGCAGCATAAATGCTTGATCTTCAGCCTCCCAATAGAAACAGCTGGCCTAACAAAGGCATAAGAAGCTTTACATCTCTAAGCCCCTGACCGAGTTAGGCAATGATCACAGAGTTACCATATGGCTGGTGTTAAAAAGAAATACTGAGTAGTTACTGGTTCAGTAATCACCGCTTATCCCTAGCTCTGACTGAGACAAGAATTTTGTAGAGAAAACCAGGGTTTGGGGGGCATTGAGGAATAAAGAAGGAGCCTGGAAACTGTATGCAATTTTCTATATTTAAAAAAAAAAAGTTAAGAATTAAAAGAAAAATTCTTGTGCTCCTATTCTGGGATACAACCCAGACTAAAATAGTTTGGTCATACAGAAAGAGTAGTGGCTGGCAGCAAGAGGACATTCTTTCTATGTGGACTTTCCACCTGGAGAGGAACACAGGGCCAATTTCAGGCAGAGGCTAAAAAAGTAGATGTCCACGGTGGCAGACTGTCCTAGTAAGGTATATCCATGCTGCTGGCTCTCCTCAATGGCATGGTCCTGAGGCGATGGCCATGCTGCTATTACTGCCACCACCAGCAGGGCTGAACACGTGGAAGAGGACACTGGTAACTGACAGAAGTGTTCCCACTCCCGCCCCATGCCACAGCAGCCAGAGCATGTTCTTTTTTTCTTCTACTTCGGGCAAAAATACTCAGTTCTGCCTAAATTACCAAGCAGCATTGAGCTGGTTCAGATGAGGAACATCTTTTCATTACAAAGCAGTGCTGAGAAATAACAGATCCAGGCTTTGGGGCTGGCAGTAAGCCTGCCCTATCAGTGGCACACAATTTTGCCACACCATCCCTGGCTTTTCCTTGCCCCCTGCACACCTTACCCCAGGTTTCTGAGTCTTCCAGCCTTACTCCAATTTCACTTCTTCAGCACTTACTCTGTTTTGGCCCCTGCTTTTCTTTTCCACCTCTCCTGAACCTTTTCTTTCATCCTCGCTTGTAGAAATTCTTCCAATTTCCATTGTGTCTTCTGCCACATCTTCTCCTGCCTTCACCGCTGTCTGCCAAATCCCAACCACCATTTCCCCACAGACTCTGAGCTCTCAAATGGTTAAAGTCTGAAAACATATTAAAGTTTCAGCACCTAAAAGCAGTTCTGTAATAGGCAGTACTTGGCCAAACCTGACCCATGTGCACCTGAACCCAAAGCACAGGAAAATAATATATCACTGCTTTTGACTTCATTTCTAATGCAATTCTAAAATATATATCATCTAAACTTTAGTAGCCTGTAGCCCCTTCTTTTATGTCCAATAATCCCTTTAATCCCACCAGAGCCTGTTAAATAAGTACCTCTCACGCTTATTTGAACCTCTAGACATTAATCTTCTGAACTTTCACCAATAATTGTAGGATCTGGTAATAAATGATGTACCAATGACTAACAATTCTTGAGAATACCTTCTTAAAATACACTGTGGATGGGAGAGTATCACTGGGTTTCCATTCTTGCAAAACAGGCATACTTGTGGCTGCTGCTCTAAATTTTCTTGTTAATTTTAATTGGTTATAATTTAATCTACGATTCTGTTTTTTATATAAGCTATATGTCAAAAGCTGCATCTCGAATCATGAATGTGACAGACACTACGTTCTTTTCTGTGTGCGAAAACAATCTGACTCTGAGATATCTCCTGCAAACAAGCCTAACACAGATTTTTTTTCCAGTGGACAAAGGTCAGATTTTATTACAAAAAAAACCCAGAATTGTTGTTCAAACTAATAGCTACCTTTTCTCCTTACTGCTATCTCATAAATTCTGTTAATGCTAATGAGTTGCATGCATTTATTAAAGAGGCAATATATCTACCTCTATAAATAGATTTACATAATGGGACTATGCTCTGGCTTTAAGTACTTTGCTGGGATGGAGCCACAGTCATAAAACCCATCACCTTGTCTTGCACAATATGAAATTCAAGCTTGTCATTCTCACCTTGGAGACCTCACTGACTGCTACAGCTCCTTACATATTTGTTCCCCGTGTTACCTTCTTATGCCATTGATTTATAAGTACAAACCCAGAGCATGCCGAGCAATAGTTCCTGCACCAAGCTTATTTGGTGGCCTTGTACAGTAGAAAGCATTCTGAGCTGACTAGGGTATTCACAAAAAAATATTAGGTACAGCTTATGATGACATTTAGAAAAACATGCATGGCTCTGTTCTTTAAATAGCAGACTAACATCTTGGGAACCAAGTGGATTACAAAGTAAACCAGAATGGAAATTCAACTGAAAATTCTCACCGGGAATTGCATAAACTGCTCTTAAAGCTACCTGCAAATATAATACTTCAGAAGGTGTAGATGACTGACTTGAAAATCTTCTGAAGCCCCAAAATAAGGATTTACTTTATGAAAAACATATCTAAAGTGAAGAGATTTTCCAGTGGATAAAGTGTAAGGGATAGGATAATCAAGTTTCCAGCGGTATGGCTACCACCACTGCCTTTGACTGGAAAAGAGTATAGCAACAGGGATGTGAGCCAGACCATGCCACGTGCTCCAGGGCCCAGAGAATGGACTTAACTTTCTGTTATTACCTAGATTAGAAATAGCCTTTGAGCTTCACTCTCTGAGTGTAAGGTAGGACTCTTCAACTTGTAATTAATTAATCAACTGGAATTATTTCTGTTCTACTGAGAAGAACATGGTTCAATGCTATTAGGAAAGTGCCTTTACTGATGAACTTGATTAACAGCAGCTAAGGTTTCTGCAGCTTTAGTCCTATATTTTATTATTGTGTATACCATCCCGATAAGCCCTGCAAACTCAATAATTTACTCTTAAGTAAGGGACCTTGTAGATGTCCCATGTATTGCCTTCAATACTAGGTTTTTGTTTCTTTTATCCTCACAGCTGTGTAGTATCAGTTTATTTTTTATAAAGATGAACAAGTATTGAAAAGATGCAATCTCAGTACAATCAAATCACTTGATGCTTGTAATTCGTTTACTTTAGTCTCAAGTTGGCAGTAAGCTGTTCTGTCACGGCACTGAGTTGCCTTTTCAAAAAGATTTTGCACAGCACAAAACGTGCACAACACACACAAAGACACGGAAAAGAAAAATCAAAATATGCCATTTAGATCCAATGATGCTATCTGATCTAACAAAAAATATGAGTAGTTAATGTTAAATTCCTGGTTTTATTAGATAATGAGATACCTTCTAGCAACAGGCAAAATGACTGATCCCAGTGAGTCCTGTGCAGTCCACACATCACCAGTATCACGTCTTTAAAATGGATTACAGTGGATTACAGAACTCAAAAAAGAAAAGAAGCCAGTGGCTGATTCACTTCTGTAAGTTGTTCAGTACTGGAACAGCTTTTAATTCTTAACAGCAGAGATGAAATTGTGGCGTGTACTTCTGTTGTGCTGAATGACTGCAGTGAAATACAAACTCTGATTACGAATGGGTTTTACACGATTCACCTTTTCTGATTCTGAAGTTTAAATTGGAATAACCAAGAGGCAACAAGGCTATCAATTGCAGAATACCCCTTCTCACTGCCAATGGCACCCCAAGCCCATTAAAATCTAATAGACTCACCATTCACTTCAGTCGCAGTGGATCACACCCTTAACAGAATGAAAATAGTTTTTTTCAGGAGTAACAGAGATGCTGAATAGACAATATCATGCAGTTACAGGTTTGAAAGATGTATAACTTGTATTTCTCTGAAAGCACTTAGATTGTGTCTTCAAAAAATTAAAAACCCCATCCTTTTTAAATATTTGGTTTTGTCGCACATGTAAAAAATGTGACTGTCATGTCACACTGTGATTGAATTCAGCATACCCATAGAAAAGACCTGTAACAGAAGGCAAATGTTAGCTCCTAAAAAGGGAAAGAACATGTTGTACATTTGTATTCACAGGAAATATGGTTGGGGTTTTTTTTGTGTTGGTTTTTTTTCTTCCCCAGCGAGTTCAGTCATTTGAAAGCATTACAAAAATATGTCACATACCATTCCAAACAGTGGCACCTTTATCCTGAAAATTAATCCATCAGGAACAATCTTGATGTGCATAAATCTTTGCCTAACACATCAACAATGCATCGATTTTCTCATTCAAAGACAAAATATTCATCCAATAAAAAACATTAAGGGGTTTTAGTCTAGTCTAATGCTGCTATATTTTTCTACTTAAAATGAAAAGAATTTGTAAAATTGATCTGCCTTTTTTTGAAGATTGCTACTTAATGCTTTGATCCACTTTTCCCAAAATTTTCCTCCAAACATATCCATTATCTCTACCTCTTCTTTCACAAGCTGCATGTTGCAGCTCTAGAAAAGGTAAGGTGAAAGGAACAATCAATCTTGACCAGTACATCCCAATTCTGTTCCTTTAGTCATTCATCTTGCAGACATTTTTGACTTGCATTCAATCTCTGAATTTGTTCGTTCATCACCCACAGTCTGTAAAATTCCTAATATTTTAACTCTTTGTTTCCATTGTTGTTTAAAGAAAAGGATAAAATATATATTGCATATAACAGTTGCCTTAGGCAAGCTGCTTTCCTGAAGACTGGGAACAACAGAAAGGCAAGCATTATTTTTATGAGAAAGGATTATCTCCTAACATTTGTGCTGCCCCTATTTACAAAGAATCTCAAAGGGAAAAGGGGCAAAAGAAAATTTTAAGTGGAGTGGTAGCTTCATAGTAAAAACCTACTCCTCAATTAAGCAATCCCATTTTTTATATATCATTAAGTTAATTTAAACAAAAGTTAACATCTCAGTTCAGGAATTCCAACTATTAGATCTACTAATGGTGTACAGGAGCTAGATTACTGAACACAATGTCAGGCATAGTTTTAAAATTAAAAACTAGTTTTGCTCAGAATGCTCAGAAGCATTTCCTAGCCACCAACTATCCACATGATTTTTTTCCCCCACCCCATGATTATTTGAGTACTTATGCTCGCAGATCACATCCTCTTCGTCCTTCAGACTTCCAAGTAGCAATAACAAATCTTACCTAAATATTGACAGTTTCCCTCTTTTGTCAAATGGGAAGGTTTTCCACGGTAGAAGTGCTGAACCCTCAGGAAGTTAGAGCAGCATCAATTCATATTTGAAAGATTATCTTTATAGCAATAAATATGTAGCAATTTATTTCTGAAGCTTCAAATCACTCAGGGTAATCTTTACACTTGAAAGTGCAAACAAGTCCTAAGCCCCAGCAATTTGAATAGGGTATAAAAACCCCTCAATAAGAATATTCTGCAAGCTTCAATAACCAAATTAATCTCAAGACCTTATAAGTTCAAGGATTTAATTTAATAGATTTCAACAGGGTTTGTCTATTCATGACAGAAACAAAATGGCAAAAAAAATTACATCTGAAGGTTAATAATGTTTTATTATGGAAAGATCTTCGCCCTCCAAAGGCAGAAGAACATTCCTGTAGCTGTTATTAATTCTGGCAAACAATACCCTGCCCAACCATGAAGGCAGTGGTGATGCTTGGTGCCATTGGTGTGGGTCTGGGGCTCAGCATCCAGCTGGATCACTGCAGCGCTGGAGCCAACAGCTCTTGGGCATTTGCCACTGCTACATGGCTCCTTTACACTGGTGTCAAAGCTCTCTCCATTTCCACAGCAAGATTTTTACGAACAAATCAGTTAATTAACTACTGGCAGAAGAAGGTTTTGAATTTACTACATTCATTCAGCCATGCCTGGGTCATTTTCTAACTCCAAACACCCCACTTAAGTCTCTGTTTGAACCGACCACAAAAGAAGGAGCCTGCACTGCTGAGGGCTCTGAAAGAGCTTTTATGTATGTACCTGTGGTCCAAAGAGAATCTTCCATGAAAAGGAAGATGGAAGAGCAGATGACACCATGTAAGACATCTAGGTATTAAAACAACACCTCAACATTTTTTATTCAAGTCTGATAGACCCAAGGACAACTTTGATATTAAATGAATAATTCTGCAAAGATTAGGATGGGCAGATAATCTTAAAAGAAATTTCTCTTTTCCTCTTCGATGCAGGTGCGTGCTGTCACAAAGCACTAATAAGCAGTTTCTATTTCACCTGCCAGTTGGCAGGTGGCTGCAACAAATACCTGCTGACATGCAGATCTGTATTTCAACCTACAGAGCTCTCTGGAATGTGTTACGATGAAGGGTACTATAAGATATCTTTATTATTATAAACACATACTGAAACTCTTTCTACTCTTTGGACATTCACAAAATACTGTCTTTGTCTTACAGATCTTTTAAACAAACGGCTGTAATTCCCACTCCAGGGAAATGCTGTCGAACGCCAAGAGGATGCATGCACTCACAAACACCCACTGTCTTTCTCTAATTGAAACAAAAAATATTAATATAGCACCTCTACCATTAAAAACCTGCACTACAACCCACACACTTTCAATCTGCCCAGAGCTGCTCGTCGAACAAATCTCTATCACTGTGATTTTATTTCAGCACATAAATGGAATCAGTGACACTTCATTGAGTTCCTTTTTCCTCCCTCTTTTTTTTTTTTGGTAATGGAATTGTCTCAAATTAATAGGCTGGTTTCAATAGTTTATGAATTCTGTCTACCCTTTAAACACAGAAGCACATTCTTTGCAGTTTAGACTTGTTTGCTCCTAGTATATACATGCTTCCAAAAACTCATGTACAAATAGAAACAGTACACTTCTACTCCAAATAGCACTTAAAGTTAATGGTCTTTTGCTACTGCACCCATTTACAATGTCAAATGTAATACTCCCAATCTGATTAACAAGCTGTGTTTCCAGCACTCCACTTGGATATTCAATATACTTCTATTCATATTAAACCTAGCAGCATTTGCTCTTAATCCCAGTTCATTCATAGTCAATGCAAACAAAAGAAAAAGTTAAATTTTAATTAAGAAGAAGTGATTTAGGTTTGCTTAAGAATGACAAGAGGTGGTCACAGTCTGATGTTTTGTAAATTCTTGATGGCTACAGACTTAAACATGCATGATTAAATAGTCTATGTAAAAGCATCCTCATTTGATTTATAAAATCCGATTTACCTTGTACAGCTTCTCTTTCATCTATAGCAACCTCACCTACCTAACAGTTGCTTCCACAGGTGAGACACAAAACTGAAAAAAAAAAAGCTATTTTGCTAGGAGTCAGATGTCAAACCTAGTGGAAAATAAGCATTTCTTTCATTAGGGTTTTTTCTTCTTTATCTTTCCTTTTAATTTAGCTGCTCAAAAAAAAGGTACAGACTGTATTATTCTGAGTTTTTTTGAAGTCCAGCAAACCATAGCAACTCCAGGGGAATATGTGTTAGAATAGGAACATTTAATGTCATTTGCTGAAATATCAGCAATGGATGCCTATGTAATTTGTTGAAAAGTGAAAAATTTACCTTGCTTCAATTACTAGTCACAGAATCACAGAGTGATAGGGGTTGGAAGGGACCTCTGGAGATCATCTCGTCCAACCCCCCTGCTTGAGCTGGGACACCCAGAGCAGGGGGCACAGGAATGCATCCAGGTGGGTTTTGAATGTCTCCAGAGAAGGGACCCCACAGCCTCCCTGCGCAGCCTGTGCCCCTGCTCTGGCACCTGCACAGGGAAGGGGTTTTTTCTCATATTGAGGTGGAACTTCGTGTGTTCCAACTCCCATCGTCCTGACACCCACACTTTAGATATTTATAGGTATTGATGAAATCCCCCCTCAGTATTCTTTTCTCCAGGCTGAACAAACGCAAGTTTCTCAGCCTTTCCTCATAAGGGAGATGCTCCACCCCCTGATCATCGTGGTAGCTCTCCACTGGACTTGCTCGAGCAATTCCATGTCCTTCTTAAACTGGGGGGCCCAAAACTGGACACAGTGTGCCAAATGTGGTCTCAATAGGGCAGAGTAGAGGGGGAGGATAACCTCTCTTGATCTGCTGGCCACACTCCTTTTATTGCATCCCAGGATACCATTGGCCTTCATGGCCACAAGGGCACATTGTTGGCTCATGGTCAACTTGTTGGTCCACCAGCACTCCCAGGTCCTTCTCAACAGAGCTGCACCAGCCTGTACTGGTGCATGGGGTTGTTCCTCCCCAGGGGCAGGACCCTGCACTTGCTCATGTTGAACTTCATGAGATTCCCCCCGGCTCAGCTCTCCAGCCTGTCCAGGTCTTGCTGGATGGCAGCACAGCCTCTGGTGTATCAGCCACTCCTCCCAGCTTGGTATCATCAGTGAACTTGCTCAGGTTACACTCTATCCCATCATCCAGGTCATTGATAAATATGTTGAACAGGACGGGACCCAGCACAGACCCCTGGAGTCTGTGTGTGTGATGGCATTAGCATTGCCAGTTTGTCCCCCTCCCCCAGAGTTCCTCAGTTTAAAGCCCTTCTTACCAAGTTTGTGAGCCTTCTGCCAAGGATTCCTTTGCCCCTTCCAGACAGGTGGAGTCCATCCCTCCCTAGCAGCCTATGGTTGTTGAAGAACGTCCCATTGTCATAAAAGCCAACAGCCATAACAGCGGGTGTCGTAAAAGTAGGAAACAAGTAAATGGCTATGTTTACATTTCCTTTAACTGAAGGTGAAAATCTTGTGGATAGGTACCGAAGTCATACACCAGCTATGAATGCCTATCCACTTACTGGCAAATGAGAAAACCAGGATATAATTTAGTCTCAAATATGGGTCCCACAGAATGAGCTTGACTGTTTCATCAGCTCCCTACAGCTTACAGACATGCTACAGGAACAAGGCCTGCTGAGAAACCTTACTCATTCATGTTGAAGCACTGACTTGACACCACACTCAGTTTATTTGAATACTAAAATCTCCAGGAATTTCTCATGACATTTCTGTTATTAATGTAGTAATAAAAGATCTTTGTGCCTCATTTGGGTGAAGTAGGTACTTATCTAGTAATAAAAGCATTATAACTTGTGTGGACTACCTTTGCATGTGATCAGTAGATCTGCTGCCTCTGAAGCTGACCATAGGTTTGGCACAACATTCAGCTGAAGCAATAAAAGATCCCTGGTATGTGTATCAGAAGGTAGATGTTAAAGTCTCTTCTTGCTCCATAAAGTATGCATTTGTATGTGCCCTACATTAATACATCTATGTGAAAGCAGCCTGAAGTAACGCAACAGTTCCCTAGGCAGAGATATGATTTGATGTTTAAGGATTAAAGCTCATGAAGTATAAAGATATGCATCAGCATTTCTTGAGATAAACACACAATCATAATGGAGTCTATTGACTGAAAATGCAATTATGGGTTCAAATAATTTCAGTTACACATTGTCTATGACTAATCTTTGATAGCTATAAGCCATTTGCTTAGTTACCACTTTGAAAAGACATTCAAATTTGTAATGAATAATACTAGAAATGGTCTAGGCTCAGGAAAAACACAGGAGAATATGCAATTAATTATGTGTTTTGCAGCTTAAGACACTGTAGGTGTAACAGAACATATACAATTCCACAAGCATGTGCCTGTGAAGACACTCTGAGGGACTGGGGTTTTTTAGCCCAGAGAGGAGAAGGCTTCAGGGGTAACTACCACAGCCTGCCAATACCTAACAAAAGGGTCACCAAGAAGATAGACCCAGGGTCTCTACTGAAGTGCAGAACAAAGAGAGATAATGGGCATAACTTGAAACAGAGGGATTGTACTGGGTATAAGAAAAAAATAAAATCACTGTGAGGATAATTAAGCACTGGAACAGGTTTCCCAGAGGCTGCCGGATCTCCATCCTTGGAGGTTTCCAAGACCCATTTGGACAAAACCCTGAGCAACCTGCTCTGAATTCAGTGTTGCTTCTGCTTTGAGCAGATGGCCTCCTGAGATTCCTCCCACCTGGGTGAATATACGCCGCTATCATTACCCAATGAAGCTAAAGTTTCCAGTTAAGAACTGTAACCTGTTCAAGGGCTGATCAAAAGAATACACTTACATGAGAAAAGTGCAGGTATGTTTTTTCTCTTGTACCTTTAACAAAATCAAAATAAAATAACATGTATTTTATTTTATATATAGAAAAGTAATGTGGTATAAAGAATTTTTCCCCAAAAGACATTCAAAATTCTTTAAACAAACAAGGCAAAAATTTAGACAAATTGCTGAAAAAAGAGACACACAGCAAACTGTAGTTCAGAATAAAGATTGGCATTTAGTTCCTGGGAGTTTTCGTTCATCAGGATCACATTACAGAAAGATAACTGTCATGAACGACCATGTTCCTATTATCACATAATGCAGTACAGATCTATATACAAGATCTAGTGAAAATAACTGTTGTCTAATATTTATAATTAATATATTTCAAGTTCATTGAATAGTAAAAGCTAAAGCTATGATACCAACAAGAATCATTTGTTTGTAGACAACCTGATCTAAAAAAAATACAATACCCAAAGCAAACCTAGTTAAATTGAGATTTTTCAGTTTTGTACTGACAGGATGTTTTCATATTGGACTCAGGTCTGCTCCCATTTAAGTCTCTGACAAAAGTTTCATTGGCTTAATGGGAACAGACTTGGCCCTCATGATGGAATCATTTTTCATGAATCTTAAAATAAGTAGAAAAGAGACACATCTGCTAACCTAAATTTATGATTCAGGAACTGTAGCCCTGGAGATCTCCAAGCATCTCAGGCAATGCAGAACCCATGAAGAACCAGCTCTGCTCAGTACATTATTTGTTGACTCATCTTTAGGTCTTGAATTCAGGGACACATACTCTGGACAGTAGTTGCTGGAGGTTTGGCTCTGGTTACAAGGCCTGAGATCAGAACATATTTAGCTAAATGTGACATAGCATCAGTCTTCCAGTTGCTACCACTCCATGCCCACAATTTTAAATTCCTAGTATGCCTGTGTTCACCCTACACCTTTTCTGGATAAAATAATGTCAATGACTGAAATGGTCTGAGACAGTGTGCTCACCATTCAGTACATACACTTAGGCGCTGATGTATTTGCCTGCCCAGCCCTGAACAGCTGGCTCAAAGGTGAGGATATAATTTTTAGGTAATTACTTCGGAAGATTCATTTAATGCAATCTGAGTATATTTGGTAACTTTCAACACTAGCTACTGATTGTTTTGTCTCATACAACTTTTCTTATGTCTTTCACTGGGTCAGAGAGGGGGAGAAAATGAATGACTTCAGATATTTAGGGTAAAGCACACTGCTTCATGACTTTCAATTTTAGGCATAATCCATCAACATCTTTTCCTGGAAGACCAAGACTATGCAGCAGGAATGACCACTTGGTCACCAGAGTCCTAGTTATAGCACCAACACAAGAAGCCTCTGTTCACTTCAGTCCCAGCCTGACCAAGTTTGGTAGCCATTGCCTGCGAAAAGGTGCTCCAACCTCACTTCTGCTGTGGGTTTGAACCAGGAATGGATATATTCAGTTGCTGCAGGACTTGCGTCTGCTTAAATAGAGGCAGTCAGAAAGTCCTCAGTCCACAGTTCCCTTCCTTCCAAATCGCCTGTAGAGATAAGACATTTGCCAGGAGGAGGGAAATGTCTTGGGAGGCCAGAGCTTATAAAGACAAATTAACGGGCTAGTTTTCAACCTAGTTCCATAATTTGGAACTAGCATTGATTTATGAGAATTGTGCAAAACCCACTAGTCTTCCTTCTCAATGCTTATTTTGAGAAATTAGCAGCCCAATTCAGATCCAAACCAGCTCAGAATTTAAGTGTCATCACATCCATTGGTTTAAAATCTTAGAGATTATGTTAACAGTTTTAGTTACATATTATGGATTTGGATTTGTTAAAAAATGCAAAGGTTATAGAGTAATAGTATTGGTCCACATCTACCCTGCAAATACTTTTAAAGAAATTATAATCCTTTCTGTTCGTCCCCCACTTCAAAATTTTAAAGATTCCTATTCCCATGATGTTCTCCTTTTATCTTTCCATAATTCTAATAACATACTTACTGCTTGAGATGGCTTTTGTAGCTCCAGCTGCACTTCAGCATTTAATCAACTATAAAAGCCATTTATTGCTTCATAGACTCAATCTCCAGGAACATTATCACTTAACTATATGGTTGCCCAAAGCAACAAAAGGAAAGCTGGCTATATGGTACATATATGCCCCATTCATCCTTTTGTGTAGTTCTAGTATCCAAGAGTAAATTACGGCTATTTTGTATCACTAGTAATGTACCTTTACAAAATCACTGAAAGGAAATGCACATACTATGCTCACACTAAAACTATTTTTAGGGAAAATTACCAGCTGGTAACTTCAGCTCCCAAATTATTAAAAAAAAATAAAAAAAAAAAAAAGCAAGCATCCCGGATGTTTTATAAGGCATAAAAACCAGAACGACGCTATCCTAGTGTTCACTGCTGAGCCAAAAGGGAATGTTTCTCTCTCATCTGCATCATTTTGCATTTTTCAATACTGAACATCCTGTCCTCCACCATCGCATTTCTGTTATTCAGTGTAGCTCTTCAAGTTGGCCTTTGTCTTTGCTATACAGAATAATTTAATATCATCAGCAACTTTTACTATAATTTTCCAGATGATTCATGACCAGGTTGAAAAACACAAATTCTTTTAAAACTCTACCAATGAATGCCATCTAATATGAAAATCATTATTCCTATCCTGTTTTCTGACTGTTTTTAACCAATGCAAGCATGTTCTCTCTTATCTTCTTCTTCTCATATCTTATTCTTCTATAACCTTGCCTACTGCCATCTTGACTTGAGGCAGAGGATCTGCTTCTGTAAAGAAAAGTTCCAGCATAACAACCTCCCTAGGCTCCTTCCAAGTGAAGGTGAGTACAAAAAAAACCAGTCAGTTAATTACCCCACTAGTCTGACCATCCTTGAATACTCCTTTAACACCTACAGAATAAGGCCTCTAGAATACAAAGGCTGTATCCTGTACCCCTTCCCCATTCACATCTTCTCTGAGGACCTTGGAAGTTCATTCTTATGGCATATTCCAAATACCATTCGCCCTGCCTGAGACAAGTGTAGCCTTCGCTTCTCTTCCCTGTGCACTTTTCTTCCTTGTGATTACTGTGAGTCATAAACCTTTTAATACTGACTTGAACTAAATAGTTAACTATTTGATCCTTTCGGGACCTTTAAGTCTTAATGTAAAATTTCAGTTCTTTTGGACGTTAAAAAAGGAAAGTTTCTCCTCTAAAGAAATCAGAAGGAAGTCCTGTAGCACTCTCAGTTTTGGCTTACCCAAAGCTGATCATATTCCTGTTGGTAACTTATCAGAAGATGCTGGGTAAAGTTTTCACTGAATCACCCACTGAATCTCTGATTAAAAAAAAAAAAAAAAATCTTTTCAATTTCAGCTTTTGACAAAAGAGTGAAGGAGGTCTATAACATCCACTTGACACGTGATGCCTTGACATCTTGTTTGGTCTTTTCTCTACAAAGTTTTCTGAATTCTCTGAAGTTGATTAAGTGCAATGCAGTCTTTGTGGAAAAAACGTGAATAGTCTTATAAATCCAATTACTCATTTTTATAATTTAGAATTCAATAAATACTAGGATTTTAAAGAATATTTTTCAGAATAATTACCTCTCAGATCAAAACAGCCAAAACAAGAAACACAAACTCAATATATTTCACTTATTGCTACACACAGCAGCAGTGTGGTTTGGTTGGCTGGTTGGTTGGCTTTCAGGCGGTGGTGGGGGTGGTATCTTTTGTTGTTTTTTTTTCAATATTTGTAAAGCATTTCAGTCTTGCTCCTTCCATAACTGCACTAAAAGTGATATAAAAACAGAAGGGAATCACCCTCCCTATTGCTGAAATTCACTGTGAATTCACAGGAAACAAATGTTGAATAATACAAATCGGCAGCTGAGGACAGGACAAAAGAAAAAAAAGGAAGCAAAATTCATTTACAAAGGCATCCCAGGACACAAGGTATTTGTATGTCTACATCAGGAAAGCCTGTGAATTCAATGGACATGCTACGCAGCGCCTAAACAACACTATATTAACCAGAAGTGCAAAGTGTGTGTATGTGCATTAAATTGTTCATCTCCAGGAGAACAGAGATTCCTATTAAGAAGTTAGTAAAAACATTTTTGCAAGCATCAGAAGGAATCAGATTCCCCTTCCTTGTTGCTGTACTCACCCAGCTGGTGTCTGCTGAGAAGGCTGATCATGGAGGAGTGAGGCAGGAAAGGGAACGCCTTGGCACATTTCAGCTATGTTCTCCCCTTTGATCTGCTCCTGACTGCCAGAACATGGGACAGGATCCAGTCCCACCTGAAAGCTCTGCAGCTTTCCTATATTAATTTATTTCAAAATAAGTTCAAATTTTATATATTCAGTGCACACTTCCGCACCTAAGGCAGAGTACTCTCTGTACCAGCTGACCATCTCAGTTCAACACAATAAGGTGTTTTAAGTAATGTGTATAGGTAGATAGTAAATGTGTATAGGTAGATAGTAAAAAAAAAAACTATAAGGTTTATAGTTGTAGCACACTGTCCCCCAAAAATCTTCTTCAAAACTGGAGAAGACTAGACTCGACATACTTAGTACAGTAAAGCAAGAAATCAACAAAATGCCCAGGCCCCACATCAGTGTGTTAAACAGTCACTTATGTCCATGAACTGATGGAGTGTAAGGGGCAATGACTACTTCAGTACCAGGTAAAGACACACTTCCAAGCCGTGGCAGCAAGTTGGGAGACCCTTGGTTGCAGCTCTTCCTGAGACCACTCCACGTAAACCTGTAACTACAGTGTTGTACGTAAGAATATTACTCCTAGTACTGACAGATTTTCCAGCTACTTAAGGGATTAGGCTCAGAAGATCTATGTTCTTTTAGTGTTCTTACAAACTTTCAGTCTACAGCTAGTTAATGAAGGCAACAATAATAATGGACCTGATCCAGCTCCTACTATAAAGATAATGGGAATTTTTCATAGGTTTTATGGACCAAAGTTTGAATTAGGACTAATGCAGATTTCTTGCAGCAAACATTACAGCCAGACTTTCTTCAGCTTTCTGCAATGATTTACAGCACATTAGTTTGATCACTGAGTAGGAAGTAGCAAAAAGTGATTTTCACATTGATACTAACAGATATTCCCTAGTCATTCAAGCTTTCCTGACTACACTACACCAAAGTGGGGCAGAAAGAGTTGTAGCAGAGGAAAAGCAATCAGGAGGGATAAACACCTGACTCACACACACGGCTGGCCATCTGAAAGACATATGCATCATCAAAGCAAAGGCAAGAAGTAAAGCAAAGGCCTGAGTAAGAGTAGGGTATATTCTGGATCAAGGATAAGGAGATTTGAGAGGGAATAGATAAGGGGATGTAGAGAGATAAAAACGTGTGCATGAAAGGTGGAAAGATTATGAAGAACAGAAAGCTGACGGAGCACAGGAAAAAATGTAGAGCTGGAATGTGAAAATCAGGACTGTGAAATGTTTCAGGGGATTACAGAGCCAAGGGAGGTGCAATATCATGGTAAAAATAATGACAGGGAAAGAGAAAGGAAGGGAGAAACCAAGACTTTGTGCACTTAATTTGTGCATGTAATTAATTCGGAATTAATTTCAAGGAAAGCAGGCAAGAATTTTGCTCTGTTTTCTGCAGCCCTTGTCCACAGCCAGAAGCACTGATATCAGACTATTTTATGAGGAATAGCAAAGATTTGTTTTAAATTTTCAAAATGTATCAGCTGAATTACTTAATATTTAAAGATATCAGATTAACCACTTCAACAACCGATCAGCTCCACTACCATGTCTGCAATCTTAAAGAATGTTGATAAACACACAATAAACAGCAAGATCTTCAGTAAGACAATATTCTTATTACCCATCTTTAACTCGTAATCTCTACCTATACAAGTGATGCCCAATACAGATTATATCTAAGATTTCCACGTCCCTTAAAATTTAAATACAAACAAGCGGGTGCTTAGAGGTCCCTATTTAAGTTACATGTTGGCCCCATGCTTCTAACTTGATGAATCATGGGCTGCTCCTAGCATGTAGCTCAGTGCAGGTTACTAGTGAGGTTCATATCTTCTGCATTAAATTAGGTAATGGGATGAGTAATGGGGGCCCAGGCTAGGTCATTTTCTCTGAGAATTAATAACTTTAAAGACCACAACTTGAGTAAAGGCACGCCTCCATGTTTAACTTTTGCACTAGAATATTTATATGGTATTATCACAATAGCAGCATGGCTGAGGTCAAATAACATTTGAGCAAATTTCTGTGAATATTTTCTTTGCTTTTTTCCCAGCACTTTTGTGAATAGACGGAAACTTGTAGATAGCTGTAGATAAAAACCTGTGGATAGATGCAACTTTCAACTATTACGATTGCGGCCAGTAATAAAAACAAAAAAGCTTGCTACTGCAAATGCTTAATAATACTTTCTCATCCAAATAGAAATAATGAATTGGTAAACTTATAAAAAAGTGCTTGACTGTCACACTGAATGAAGTAAGTCTAAGTGGGGAAAAGGATAAAATTGTTACCATTAGGGCACATGCATGCTTTTCTCATGAAACTCTCTTTATATTTCTACCCTGTTATGCAAAAAATGGTCTGAAAAAAACAAGGCTTTCAAAAGCTATGACAATTTTCTACAACTTCTGGGAAGAAAGACTGACAGTGTCTTCACAGAAAATACATCTGCATCACAGGAACAAACTCCAGTACGTGTGGCCTAATTTAATCTTACTCACAGATATGAAAGTATTTCCTTGTATAAGTCCCAGTTCTCAATACTTGAACAGAATCAGGTAGCTGATTTAATGATTAATGAGATTTAATCATCTCATATATGAGACTAAAAGTGAAGGAAATTTAAGGGATACTATAAATGGACTTTAAGACCACAGTATTAGTTTTATTAGATAATGCATTTGTATTTCCATTACATTTCTCTGAGCTTACTGCAAGATCTTTGAGTTCTAGACTTCATCAAAAACACATACCGGCATTTCCATTGCTAGTGTTGAAAACGGAAATCTTTACCAAAGCTTTTAGTGATTTTTCAGACTGTGAAGACTACGGGACATGTTTGGTGGTTAGGGACTCCAGCTGGGAACCAACAGACAGGGCCTGCACTCCAGGCTCTGCCACTCTCAGCTCCCCATACGGAAGAGGGGGATGGCAGCCCTGTTTTTCTCTCTGGGTTGAAAGCCCACCACCTTGTTACTGAGGTTAAACAAGCGATTGCCTGTCAGCTCAAGCAACCACATGTTTGTTTATAGCCAGCTGTGAACAGGAGGTTTCACTAAGGTTTAAACTAACATACTGCATCTTCCTTTAGCCATGAAAGCAGATTAGCTAACGCGTCTTGGTACTTATTTCCAGATGACAACAGTACACACAGTAACTGTTTCTCAGATGAGGGAGAAGCTACCTTGATCATTTGTCAGTTCACGAACATATCCTTATTATATGTATACAGAGCCTCAAATAACAGATTCTTCTCACCTAATCCTCTGAACAATAATATTTTAGTCTTTCTGCCATAGTGTTCCTTTATAAAATGAGAACTGCCTTCTCTCAAGGGGATTAGAGCTGACACTCACTAAAAGAGCTGCAGTGATGAGTTGGATAGTTCTGCTTAGGAATAATGAAAAATAAGTTGTACATGACATTTTCAACCTTCTTTGAACTTCCTGCAATTAAACACATTAACATTTTAAATTCTAATATTTTAACAGCTGCAGAGGGATCTCCTTTGCACTGTGAAAAAATCCTGGTGCTCTGCAAGGAGTGAGTGCCAATATTTGCTATGTATCCAGAATTCCCAGGACCTTCCAAACTGGTTCAAAAGGTACAGTAAAAATAATTCTGCTTTTCTGTCTCCTTTGTGTTTGCAGCCTCTCCCTGTCCACTCAAAATGGTTTTGCCACCCAGATATTATGCACTATTTGTGGGCACCAGACAAGTCACAAGCCTTTCCATGACTTTTTTCTAGTGCAGAAGGCAGAAAATTGACATTGTGCAGTGTGGTTTCATGACCTTCACTCCTCATCTTGACCCTGAGAAGTAGTTCTTGATTTTTGTTGTTGTTTATCTAAAATATTTGAAATGTATACACTTAAGCTTGGTTGAGAATATTGCATCTGACAGAGATTTGCATGAAATATGGCATAGCTCCTTTAGACACTAAATAGAGCTTATGCCACAGTAATCCTCTGAATTCAATGAGCTTAAGATGAGTTTGGCTCTCCCAGTATCTTGGCACCCACAGCTGCTGCGGTGCACTGCTATGTTCAATGTGCTGAACCCTCCCGCATAAAGCGGCACACTATCTCTGCAGGAAGGGTGTGGGCACAAGATTAATGATGCCCATATTTAGGCTCCTAAAACTTATTATAATGTACACATAAACACATACATAAAACTAGCCTAAATTTTCCATGTCCTTAAAGTATTTCTTTCTTTCCAGATGGCTTCCAGAGGGTCAAGTACCTGTGCATGGGAAAAAAGAACCCAAACAAAACCCCGCCAAATAAACAAACAAACAAAACCTATCCAAAAAGGGGCAGTATGATGCAGGCAGAATGAGATGAAATAAAAATAGCAAAGCATCTGAGATCTACCTCTCATTGCAAGACTGTTGTCTTAACTTAGAGAGCAGGGACAGTTTTTTATTGCCTACCAAAAAGAAGACATCTGGGACTATTTCAAATGGTTCTCGGACACCTGGCTACCAAGCTGTCCATCCAGAACAGCACAGGTCTCCATTAGCTCCTGTGCCGTATCAGCATACCCTCTGCAGATGCTTCAGATATCCCAGGTCATCCGAAATGGCATTAGTTGTCCATATTCATGCAATAGAGTCCTGCTCCAGAAGTCACATCCTGGCTATTTACTGATCTCTTGGTTTGCAGAATTATTCAGGTTGTTTTAACTCCTCTCCCCAAATATCAACCTGTCTCAACATGTTACCCCTGTGTGTTGTTTCCTTCAAACAGAGTAAACTCCTTTTATAATTACAGCAATCTGTCTCAACTCTGCAACAGAAAAATAATCAGCTTCTTAGTGCACATCTACTTTTGAAAAGCATCAACGCTGAATCAGACTGAACAGTGGGTTTATAAAGCAGAACAGAACTATTGTAGTAGAGGGTACGAAAAGACAGCTTTGTGTAAGTTATTTATTCTCACTCAGCTTACTCCAGTTCTGTTTTAATAGTGTTTTCATATGTGTAAACCCCCTGAAAAACTAAACCAACAAAACGTGAACAAATCTGTACAGGAAAAATCCTAAGATTTTATTGGGTCCAATGCTGATTTGAATATAATGAGGCACTTCTCAGAAGAAAACAAAATCTGATTTCAGAAAATTATTAAGTAAAGGAGGGAATAGACCAATAAGAACAACATCCCTCTATAGAGCAATATTATAATTTCCTAACTGGTCAAAACCATATCAAAAAAATGAAATGGAAGACTCTAGTTTATTTGAGAAATGCATACTAGAGTTACTACTCCACAGGGATCTGCCCTAGTATTAAATTCCATTGTAGCTCTAGATTACATTTCTGCTGCTTGAGAACAAGAAAGGCAGAATAAACTCAGACAACACTTTATCTGCATTGCAACTTGCTCCAAGTCAAGCCCTTTGTTATGCTCAAAGGAGCAATGGACAGGCTATCACCGCTCTCTGACAGCACTTCCCCAGGCTGGTCTAATAATTAAAAGTAAATCCAATGGTACCATGACAGTGTTTACACAACATTAGTCACTGGAAAAGCTTTGGTGATCGTCTTTCTTCCTTTTAGTATTATTTTTTAAAATGCATGCTTGTGACTTTTGTGGAATCCTTTCAAGAGGGAAAAAAATGTAATTAAGACATTGCAGGAAGCACCTACCTGCAGAACCATCCAAAACACAGTGCTGGCAAACCAATGGTACTAGAGGTATATTTGAAGGCCACGGAAATATAGTTGGCTCCAAATCTGTAGGTACTAAACTTAGACAGGGACTAGCTTTTTGTTGTGTCCCCAGGGCGTATTGTCTCCTCTGCACTTTCCTATGACATTCATTTTCATTAGTCCTTGACTAGCTACCAATGCCTAAAATCCATCACCTACAAAGTAGGACTTCTAAAGCCTAGAGGGAGATCTAATGGTACTTTATGCAGCATTAAATAAGGCAGTTAAAAAAACAAAACCACCAAAAAACCTTTGATCTGAGATTGAAGCAATGCTTATTTCATTAATGTCTATTCCCCTGTGCTTCCTTAGCTGTTTCTTGGTCATACTCTTTTCCTGCTGCTCATCACAAGGGTCAAAGCAATTTTTTGAGGGAGTCAAGAGGTCACATGAAAAATAGCATTCATCCAAAACACAGAGCATACAAAGTTATCTTTCTCTAAGGCAACCGAGTTTTTTTCTTCTGGGACCCTTTATCTTCAATTCATTTTTATTCTGAATGGTAAGAATGAACACACACGAAGGTTTGAGTTGGTTTTCTTAATGCAGTGTTTCACTCTATCATGATTTCCTTTAAGCATATTTCAGGTGTTTTAATTCACTAAATCTGAGCTATTTTCAAACAAAATAAAACAAACATAAGGAACTGTGAATAGCTAAAATTTAAACATCACTTTCACACAAAACCACCGATATTAGCAAACCTAACCCACTCATTTCTGGACTTGTCTTGTTCCCAAATTAACAACATAACAATGCGTAGCTTGAATTTTTTTCCCAGCTGGTGTTTAAAGAAGGTTTCCTTTTAAGGTACATTATCCTTCACCTAGCAATCTGTCTCTCCTATCTACTTTCTTTATTCTTCTATCTCAGGAAGGGAGCCTATGAGATCAGGCTGATCTGGCTGCCCAGGGGGGCAGCAGATTTGCCCCCTCTCATGCCCTTCCCCTGTAAAAATGTGACACACCAGTGAGTGAGAGGATCACGCACTGGCAATTCTCTCCTGCCTTCTCCTAGCAAGCAACAACAATATAGGCATTTCTGTGGCTCTATGGATCAAGAAGGCATGTAAAAACTTACATATTATATAATTGTCGATCTACCCATCATCTTTCAAATTAGAAATTTCCACTTCCAGTAATATATTTTAATGGAAATAAGAGGCTCACAGTGATACTATTCAGGTATTTAAGATAGAAATATGGATGAAGAAGAAACGACAACTACACAGATAGCAGATTGTTTCCATCACTATATGCTTTCCATGCACAGAAAATGATGGATGGATGTATATTCTTCATTCAATATTACTCCTCTTCCTTACTTAAAACTAGCAATCAGCAGAAGCAGCAAGTATCTGGGTAACAGAACAGACAGTAAATTTTCAGAAGGGCCCAAGCTGGGAGGAACCACCAGTACGCTGAAGAGCATAACTGGAAATACACTTTAAAAAAAAATATGCTGCTACTCACAATGATCACAGGGCATGAGGACAGGGGACTCTAAGCAGGAAAATGAACTGTAATGAGGAATAGAGCTCCTTCTATATTTTCTTAAGAATGAGAAACAACTGGCTTGATAGTTCAAAAGGACCCATGGATTTTAATGGTTCCATCATCCACTGGTCAAATATGTCAACTGCCCCAGGCTGTTGTAGAAAGGGCAAGCATTCTACTAGGAGGAGAGCATCAGACGTATCTCCTTTCAGTCCATTCAGCCTAGGTAAATTGTCACGACTGGACTGCCATGATCAGCATTAGTCAGTATCTGATACAGTACCTTAACTCCTAGGTACTCGAGAGAGTAGCTTTTCCTCCCTACCAAATAAACATGTGCACTTCAAGGGCCAGGCTCCGATTTTGACCTTAAAGACTTGAAAATCTTCAAAGCTAAGAAGGCTCAGATAGGGAGCAGCCCTTAGGAAAGCCCGTTTTGAAAAATTTGTATCTATTTCAAAACTGCAACTCTACATTTTTGTAGCAGTCTCTCTGCTGGCTGGCAGAAAGTACGACTAGTGTATGTCCGTACATCAAGAGAGATATTAACCACTGGACAGCATCCACATGGCAGCAGTAAGAGGCAGAAGGATGGGGGCCCCCAAACCAACAATCAATCGGTATAGTTTAGTCTAAAAATAAGATGACTAATGAAGAGACAGTACACAAAACCAGCCTTCAATTACTCAAAAGGCTGCTGCCAAGAGTAAGAAAGTAATGTTTGCTAGAGATCATTAGCAAATGATAGACCCAACATCTAAGACTGATTAATATGAGAGAAGCTTACTAAAAAGCTCACTTGAAAATTTTCTCTGACACATGCCAAACCGCATGGTGTAGCTGTTTCTGAATCGGTTTTGGTCCTCTCTGCCATACACTCTTTGAACTTTCAATGCAGCTTCAGGGAGTTGGTTTTTTTTTAAAATTATTATTTTTTGTATTGTTTTATGACTAGGAAAGCTCTCACACAACAGGACAGAGGCTGTAAGACCAATGTAAGAACTTCATGCTTTGACTTTCAGGAACATCCAGTAAAGACTACCCAAAATTCAGCCATTACTTTTCCACAGTTCAGTAGAAGTTGTATTTTATTTCTTAGATGAAATGTCACAACATTTATAAAACAAAGAGAGTATGAAAAAGCATGCCCATTTTTTTACATCTTTGGCAGATTTCTACCACGATTCATGTTTTATTTGCACCCAGGACTTTCAAATGACATTTGAAGTCCAAAAACTCTATGATGGAAGGATGATTATTAAATTGAATATTTAAAGAGACTTTATAAAGTAGTGCAGACATTAGAAAAAATCTTTATGCAAATCAGACAGCAGGATAAGGAGATAATCTTTTAAACAGACACTGTACTACATTTTTATTAAATACTGTATTAATTTGTTGAGACTGTTAAGGAAATGAATCAAAATAATTTAAAACAAGTGTTACTTTTTGTATTCAAATAAACATTTCATGCAGCTTTTACTAGTTTTCTGTAACTGTTGACTGTTTTCAGGCAGGTTACAATAACAACTGGGTGGGGAATCACAGGATGGTTGAGGTTGGCAGGGACCTCCAGATATCCTCCCATCCAGTCCCCCTGCCCAAAGCAGAGTCACCTGGAGCCGGTTCCTCTGGGTCGTGTCCAGCTTTTGGGTATCTCTGAGAATGGTAATTCCACAGCCTTGCTGAGCTACCTGTGTAAGGTGTTCATCCACACCAACAGTTAAACAAAGAAAAAAAGTTCTTTCTTATGTATAAATGAACTTTCCTACATGTTAACTTGTGCCTGTTGTCTCTCATTTTGTCACTGAGCAGAGTCTGACTCTGTCTTCTTTACCCTCCCATCAGATATTCATACACACAGATAAGATCCCACTGATCACTTGTTCAGAGAATTTCCATTGAGAGGAGGATATAAATTCCTGCTTTCAAGATGTTATGGAAGTCAGCTCTAGTCATTTCATGAGGTCAAGGCCAGCACTTAGCCTGTTCCTTATGTACCAAAGAATCAAAGTACGAGAGGCACACTACAATAAAAATAAATCCCTTTTTAGGTCCCAGAATATGAAAAAAAAATACGACTGGTATAAACCTGTGGTTTGCTCAGGCTGGTAGGCATAACTGCACATCACAAAATGTATAAGCTGGCATTCAGAGGTGGCTGTGAACATGACACATTGCAACAGTGCTGTAGCTGAGCACACTGGAACACACGAAATTCTCAAACTCTAGTCCTAGTGAAATTAGTGGCAAAAATCCCACTAACATAACTGGGACCAAAATTTGGACTTCAGCCAGGTAGCTGGGAATAATGAACAGTATGAGGGAAAGTTCAGATGCGAGAGTCTGGATTTCACAGTAATGTCCTACTGTTCTTACATCTCTGCTCTAAAGGAGTCAGCTCCGCTGAATCCACTGGAAAGTGGACTGGTACCCATCGACTTTCTCCTCTTTGTTTAACCCTGGGATGTTTATGGATTTGCCCTCCAAATATCCCCTAGCCCACCTTCCTTCCTTCACTTCGCAAAAGACTCCTCACCTCTGCCAGCAGTATATCAGCTTCCTGCAATATCTGTGCATGAGGGAGCAGGATTTCCTTTTGAAGAGTAATGAAAGCAGTGACTTTCAGTTTAATGTCTGCTAAGTCTGTCTGGGGTACGCATCCAGGCTGCTCTTTCAGGGCAATGGATCTGACGATGAATAGGTTTCCAGAGGTTTAATAAAAGTCCTGTTTCTAATATCCTAAATTACCTAGAGGCACTGAGACTGAGCTACTGAGCTTGGGTCGTGATTATGAGACTTTGTCTTGATTTGCTAACATCCTTTGCCTGAGGTCAACTTGTTAATTCTGACCATCCTGTCTCATAACTTAAAGCTACGCCAAAAAAATCTCTCATTATACTTGGAGTCAGAAAACTGAAGAATGCTCTGAAAACACTTTCAGTATGTTATTTTAAAGCTATTATCAAAGACAAACCAGACATTGCAGGCTACCTGCTGCAGAGGTTTTAAACCGAAGCTCTTTGCTGCCCTCTATAGATACAAGCAAAAACTGAAAATTCGGGACAGACAGTTGAATTGCATTTCATTTCTAACCTTTACACCCTGATGTTCACTAAAGGGCACGGAATACTACATTGTTTTCAGTACATTAAATAATCTCAAGCACTAGATTTCACTCTCCCCTCCCCAGAATACACATTTACCTAGGCCTGGTTGTTGAATACTGATACTGAGGTCAGACAGAAGAGCATCAATCTCTGTGTGCAGTGAGCTGTAGAAGGTGAGAAGTCCCTGAACAAATCCAAATGTGAGATCTTTTCTCTTGGTTTTGTTCTAATGCTCTCAGTATTTTAGCATTAAAATGTGCATTTTGGAAACGGCAAAGGAAAAAGGTGAAGTTCGCATGAAATAAAGGACGGTTGTAAAGTTTTCCTGAAAATATTCGTCTCCATATATACCCTTCTTCTTTTTACTATAATCCTAGTGCTGACACTAACTCCCTTCATTGCCTTGGGCAAATAAAATACTTACTGTATCATTGGGGTGTTGTAGAATTATCATTTGTAAGGCACTTTGATGTTGGAAAGCGCTAAGTAGTATTGTTATTACAGATGAAAGGCCTTATCTTAAAACATAAAACTCTTATCTCAAAACTTAACATAAATGACTGGAATCCTGTAGGAATAAGCGCTTTATAGACAGCCTTTAATTGCAACTGGTCTTGTCTTTTGAAAATTGCCAAGGAAGCAGCTACTTTTCTACAACTCAAACTGGATGTATATAACCATTGAAGGGATCAAATGGCGACTTAGAACACTTTTTCCTTCCTTTTTCCTAAATCACACACAGTTCCTGAACACAAAAAACCCCATCTCCCATACTTCTACATACACCTGCCATAGCAAGTACTGTCACAGTAAGTATTCGTGAATATTTAATAGCATCACAAAGAATTTACTGACATGTAGAAATACCAATCAAGTGGACATAGAAGTATAGCATCTTTCTGTCAGACTGTTTGCTAGACTAAATCCTCTGCATGGTGAGAACTGGTATTATATGAGGGACAGCACGTGAGGTGTTCCCAACTCAGGTGCAATTAGCCTTGGTGGCTTTGACTGTGTTACCTCAGGATCTGTAATTCCACCTCCCACTGCTAACGTGAGACAGTGATAGCAGAGTATTTCTGGAGATGTCACACAGTGTACAGCCGAACAACAGGGTGCACCTCTTTACATCAGCTGATAGAGCTGGGGGTGAGGACAACCCCCAACAGGCACAAAAGCGCTACTTTGTTGTGCTTAAAAGCAAAGTACTGTCGTTACGTATAGATTCTACAATTTAATTCATAGCTTATTTTCATCTTTAGCTGAACAGTTGCTCAGTTTTGGATAATTTTCAGTCAGCTTTAGCTGTTTGCACAGTAGATGAGAAAAACACTTTTCTTAATGGTCATTTTGACTTAATGCATAGGAGCACTTCCACAACACAGACAGATACAAATATCCTATAGCACTACTGGAGTTTCCCAAGTGAGAAATCCCAGATATACTGAACGTCTGCTATCTGTACACAAAGTCCTCAAATAAATATTTTCTTGATATTTGTAAGGCAAAAAGAGGAGTTTTAACATTCCTATGAACAGTTTTTGTCAGTGCTCCTCTGTTCTCCTGAAGCTTAAGCAGGGTAGCACCTGAAACTTGAACACTGCAGCTTGGTGTTATAGCAAACAACTTCAATGGAAAAAGTGATCAAGAACTAACCATACTATTGAACTTCTCAAGTTTTATTTTTTGTGATTCTACTGCAGCTATAATGAAAATGAAGAACAGCACACAAAGCTCTTTTATCTTTAAGGGGTGTATTAAGGAGAATGAGCGCCTATACAGGAAAACCTCCCTATTGTATTGCAACAGAGCGAATTTTCTACTTATATAACATGTATTAATTGTTAATAGGCAGCAACTATCACAATAAATTCCTAAAATTTCCTAAAACTTCAACCCTGTTTTGGAAAAATTAGAGTATACACTTGGTCATGCACTGACTCAGTAGATGACCTAAAATCTCTGAGAATATGAGAAAGCAAGAAGGCAATTTTCCATTAACACTATGTTCCAACATTGTCATAGGAGTGAAAATTTTCTTTGAAAATATAAAAAAGGTCTTTCTGAAGCTGTATTTTTCAGTAAGACTCAAAAGACTGTTTATGTTCTATAATGCAGATGATTTATTATTACAAATACCCTGAAAAAAATATTGGTTTTGTCATAATAAAACCCTTCAACCATACTCAAAGCCTATTTGATTTATTTTTTCTCCCAAGCCAAAATACTTCAACCTCAACAAGCACGGATGCTTCATTTCCCCTTTAATATCAAACATACTCATACAAAACATTTCATCTTCTCAAAACAGAATTTTACAGAATATGAGTATGTTCATATGAATATGAAGAACAGATTATGTTCTTCAAGCAGAAAGTTTTTTTTAACAGAAGAGAAAAACATGACTAGAAGAAATGCTTAAGCAGAAAATTCAATATCATATCTCGTGTTCCCCTCCTAGGCAGGGAAGGTGATACCCAAATATGCTATTTTCTAGCAGCTTTTTCTTTAGTTGCAGATTCTGCATTTAATTTCACACAAGAAATTCTTCTGTATTTCCAGCTTTTACAAGTCATTGTAAAGTCTTACTACCAACAGTCAAAATTGTGACTCTTTTGGATTATGTTATGTACAGTGTGAATCACACAATCTTAAAAATTACAGTTTAAGTAAATTGATTCACCTACCTAAAGTCAATGGTATAGTTTGGAAAATGTGAGTACCTTGCTCAGTAAAGGTATTAACAGTGGTGGGAATACACAAGTAAACAAGACAGTAATAGGCAGTTAGCTGTTTGTTTTCAATATTAGAGTTCTTCCTATTTTTAGTAGAGAATAAGACAGGGTGAACACCTCAGCCTTGCTCCCACCTCTGCTGCCATTCAATAGGGACACAAGGATAGTAATTTCTTCACCCTTGGCTACATTTCCTGGTCTGGCAAGCTGAATAAAATCCCCAAATAGGGATTATTTTGCCAATGATTCATAAAAAGTTTCATCCTTTTTTTGTATCTTGGACATTAAAACTTTCCTACTCATATTGCTTGATTCCACATATGTGAGGAAGGTAAAAATCATGTGGTCAGTGGACATAAGCAAGTGTTCTCAGGGAGTTTCATTCATGTGACACTGAAACTGCCTGGCACTCGAATGCCTCTTATTTAAGGCTCCAAATATTGCTAATATAGTAAAGTTTCAGCCATAGGAAACTTTAAGCTTTTCTAACACAGAGCAGGCCATGAGGCTAAATATTACCAATCAACTATTTCACTTGCACAAATTCAGCTGGGTGGCACTGAAAAATAAAGCAAACTGAATTTGGACATGCTCTTGCCCAGTCAGCTGGGCGTTCTCCTGACAACAGCGTTTTTAATGATAATTAACTGCTTTCTGTATGTGTCACCCACTGTTCCCCAGTCATCACTTAATAACCTATGAACAGATGAAGAAAGAAGGAGGAACTGTCTGAATGTAGGGCATGTGGACTCCAAAGGTGGTAAGAACAATCGGCTATTAAATCTATTTCTGGAACAATAGCGCTTTTTCAAGAAAACATCAGAGTCCTGTAGCCTTCTACACAGCATCAGCAAAACAGCCCCTATAGCCACAAAGTGCAAACACACAGATCACTGAAACTTTCCATGGGGCACGTGTATCCTCAGCGCGATGGGCAACGCTGGCACGAAACCTCTTTGATTACAAGTCCATCTGAAGAAGAAAACATGGAGTTACACACCTCTTGCCACATAAGTGTTAGAATTGTTTAGTGCTTTGCTGAACAGTGGGGAAGATCCTGGGAAAGGGTGACTTTTACTACTTGACACTTGGATTTTTCTTCGGTTTGTGAGGGACAGAATTTCTGAATTCTTAACCTCATGCAAGTCTATTGCTATAATATGTGCTCTTAAAATTTAACCCAACGTATGAGACTGAATCCTGCAGAATTCAGCAGACTTTTCCTCATCCTCCCTTTATTTTGAACCACATTGCTCCTGGCAGTTGTACAGGAAAACACAAAGCGCTTTCTGCCCCCTCTAACCAGTGGGCTAATTACTCTCTGCACATACCACAGGGCTCAGTCCTTTTTACAAACCTAACTCAAACAGAGTAGTTACACAATCCCTCTATTATAAATATTTTAAGAGCACAAATTTACACATTAAATGTATAAAAGATACCTTATAAAAGACATTTTTCTTAAGAAACATTCTTGCTACCATGGAGGCAGCGTAACCATAGCGCTAATTAACACAATTCCCTCACTGATGTCTACAAGATTAAAAAGAAATATCAAACACTCCTGCCAAAGACTTAACAGAGACTCAATGTACAATAGTTTTTCTAAACTTCTGGAACACCACTGAACAAGAATGTAAGCTTGAAGAAAAACTACTATTAGAGCTTTCTAAAACTGTATCTTAACATCATACTGTTGTATAATGCCTCATGCTCATTGCCTTTCCACAAAAAAAACCCCGAAAATAAAAAAAATGGGTAGAGCCTTTTAGAAAAGATTTCTCCCCACCTGCAAACTGAGCTTTACCAGCCTACTGGATGCTCTTCAGTACTGGGTTTGATCTTATTTTGAAACAAACACAGGAGTACTTATATCATCATTATCAAACTGTACACTGGCAGAGACACACAGAGAAATCTAATTTGTAAAATTCTTGTGGGAATCAGATAAACCAGTCTGAGTTGAAAACACAATCTTTCAGACTTCCATTTTCTATTAATTTCAAGCTTTTCAAGGCTGATTACTCAAATGAGAAAAGGAAATGGAAGAATGTTTTTCCTTTTTTTATAACATTTCCATGGGAAAATACTCAATTTCTCCTGCAATTTTTAATACCTTTTTAAAAAAATAATAATAGTTTTACTAATATAAAGCTCCCTCTGAAAAAAAACCTGAGAATCCTTAGCATATGGCTAGCACAGCCATGGAAAGCATTATGAAGTAAGATTAAACAGGACACTTTGAAACTCCTTATCACAATAACAAAATATGGTTAGCTGCATCCGTAGTGATTTGGCGAATAATGATTACCTGCCATTCATGCAAAGTTTAATAGACCTCTTGAAATACCTGGAAATTTCAATCATCAGATACCAGATATTTGGGGATGCAGCCCATTAGAAAAGAAGGCCAGATCTACCTCTCCAATGGTACTTCTCCGTTCACTCTAATGTAGTCAGATCAGGCTGTGCTCGTGGAGGCTATTACACTACAATCTCCCCGATCTGGAGCCATTCTTATTCCAAACATATTTCCAGGAAGCTCAGCAAGGCAGACACCACACGGTGCCTGCAGTGATTGCCGGAGATGTGGGTAGCACCCTTCACTGGGGGGTAGGTTTTCCAAAGCAGAGGCCACCAGCCCAGCAAAGTGTCAGTACTGCTCAATTTTTACTCCTGATCCTCATGTCAATCCAGATCTAAGTTCTGGGTCTCTTTCAGTGTTGTTCTCCGCCTTGTTCAAAGCTGCCCCTACTCTTCCTGCCTGACTGTTTTGTTTGCCTAACCCTTGGTTCTAACTCACCTCACCTCCAGCAAATCTTGCTGATCCCTGCTCCCTCATTATCCTGGGCGCGTGCCCAAAGCCTAAACCTTAGGTTTGACTGTAAATAGCCCAATCGTTAGAATTTCACTGACTAAGAGTACTTGGCTGGAAAAATCTTCAGTATATAGCAAGAGCACTAATAATTGCGGTCTATAAAGAATTTTGATACAGTCAAGTCCAGCTTGATCAATGGGATATTTTTTACTTAGTAAGCACTAGCAAAGTTACAATTGCTGGGAGAGCCAAGAACTATGAAACATTTATCTGGAAACAGACTTTGTGTAAGAAGTGTTGGCTTTAAAGGAACTGACCTTTGAAATGTTCCTTCCCAACAGAAGTTTCAGTAGGAAACAGCCAGAAGAGCAGTAAAGATGGCCCCGCTTGTTTTAGGACTACATGCAATGGGGTAGCTATAGATCTGAAGGATTCCAAGGGTTTAGAAACTTCCTGGTCTTTCTCTGGCAACTATAAGACAGAATAAGAAAAATTATCTCCTTTTTGTGCATGTGTCATAGAGCTCACCCAGAGTGATACAGGGTTCCCTAAGCATTTCCTAAGCCTTATTATTCATCCTCTCAGTGTTATTTCCTATGTTTCCCTGGAGAGAATTAAAGAAGAAAATCCCAAATTATTTTGGACTTGATTCTCCGAAATTTTGAGCCTAATTTAGTCATTGAAGCCTGCTTCTTACACCTGCTCCCACTGGCTTGTGTAATTATAGAAGACTCACATGGGGAATCATCATGGTCTTACAGTGTGCCCCCATAACCTGTACACATGCTGTCATGACGTAAAACCTTTTTCTTAGACATTTATTTCCTTTAACTTTCCCCTCAAGCCAGTGAAGTCATTAAGATCTGAAATTCCAGTACAGTACTCTAACCAGCAAAATCCTATAGATGCTTTTAAAAATTAATATTTAAAGCAACTATTCCTTTTAGAAATAACTCCAAACCAAGGCTTCATCTAAAAAGTGCACACTGAGCATCACTTTACCTATTGCATGCACTCCATAGGGCTGTGTTAATTGTTATAGAGCTAACCATAGGCCCTCTCTCTGATAAAGCAAACTTGGAATATAAATGTCCATTACAGTCTCCACTTCTCAAAGACCAAAAGGCATCAGCAAAGTGCCCTTACAAAAGTTGTGGTTTGGGCGGTCAGTGTGGCTAGAACCCCTTAATATTTGCATTTGCCAGTGCAGGTGACTTTAGGCTAAGAATTGTTCCAAAATATTAGTGTTACTAAAAATGCAAATAAAATTATGCACCTGTGTACAAATATAAGAAAGCCGGTGTAAGTTATTAGGAATGGACCTAAAAATTGATTAGAGCAAATGCTCAGAAAATAACATTATGGCATTGACTTCTAAGAGGGAATCGATAGAATATTTTGCACAGTTAAATATCTTCTCCAATTTAAATTTTATGTTATGGCTACAAAACCAATTAGGCTGTGTTTCAGTCTGATGATTTACAAAATTATCCTTTCTCAAACAAAAGTAGTGTTCAACTAACAGAGGCAAAGGAAAACTGCAGCTATGGCATTTATTTTCATTTTTATAGTGTAGTATATCCAGGGTTCCATCTCAGTAGAACCATTTAAGCATATTTGTAAATTCATAGACATACGAAGCCCTACCAAATCACTACTTCAACATAATGGTTTTAATGGTTGACTTACCTGAGACTGGAAAGTCACTTAACGAGAGTACTCGTGTGTGACAAGTAACATATGTGCTCAAGTTTCAGTTACCTTGCTACAAAACTCTCTAAATTAAAAGAAATGCACACTCATAATTCCCAGGGGAAGAAAACAGCAGTGCCAGAACATCAGCATATAGTGGAAATAAGCCAATAGAGGTCAGCAGTACATAACAGAAACATCGTCTTAACACCAGCCATGTCAACACGTACTTACGGTCATAAAAGAAACCTTAACTGACATTTGGTGGAAATTTTCCTGCCAAAATGGAGCATTTTTTCATAATGAAAAGTATTTTCCTGTTTTGAAAACCATCAGTATTTCATAATTCACAATACACATAGCACAGTTTCAAAATTTTGCTAACTTTGCTAATCTCTTGAACTGTGTCATTCCTTAGATGTTGGCCACTTACAAGTTAAATTTCTAGTTACACACCTGAGAATTTCAGTGCAAGAGAGCTTAGACTGGAATAAACACAAAGTAACTCTGACACTCCAGGCTTTCATCTCCTTTACTTTAGCAAGTAATGTTTTTCGACCAGAGAAATGTTTTATACTTCTTTGATAAAGGCATATATTTATCTGTATTTCCAGTTATATCAGTGTCATAAATTAGATTATTTTTCTAATTAAAACTCAACACATCTGTATTCTTCATCTCAATTCCCATCAGGCATGACTGCTTCTTGTGGATAAGGTCTTGGATACATACCTGAACTCTCACTTCCACAGGTTTAGAGAGTTTATTATTATTATTATTTATAAATATTTTTCTAGAAAAATATAATTTCAAAATAATAGGAGATTGTTGTGAACAACAAGCATTCTGCCTTACTTCAACTGCAATGTCTATTTATGTCCTATAAAGAACAAAATTTGGATAGACAAATCCCTTTTAATGGATATCTACTTGAGGAATAGTACATTCTAGTTGTCCGAACAGTGGCTGCGTGCTGTATAGCAATCACAGGTTACAGTTAACTAAAGGAGTATTAAGTTTGGAAAGTAACAAAGGCAGCATGAAAAGCAACAGCTTAAAACAAAACCTTTAAAAAAGGCTCAGAACTAATTACTTTTTTTAGCAGGCAAGATTATTAAAAACTAATTTGCCACCTGCTGTCACAATATGAGTCTTGATCGTGTTAGTAATGAAGCAGATATTCGACTGTACAAGTTAAAGCGTATTTTAACTTGATGAGGAATGAGAGTACACAATGGAGCAACTGCAGAAGGAAAGCTTTCTGCTTTGTAATTTATTAAATACACCTTCCTTGTACCTATAAACATTCTGGAAATAAAGCAGGGCGTGTTTATTTAAAAAACAGGATCCAAGAGGTACTGTAACGATTTTTAACTTTTTTTTCTTCTTTTTAAACAACGAATTTTGTTAGTCTTTCCTTTGTCTATCAGCTTACATGCAACTTTAGAACAATGAAATCCTGCAGGTTTGGGCCGATGTCATTACATGCATTACACCCACCGATCTGAAAGAATACCAGCTTCCACAGAAACAATGGCTGCTGTTTCCAAAGTGGCCCATTTCTCCCATTAATTTTTGGTCTATGTGCTCTAGGGGGCTTTGAAATTCAAACATTTCTCTCTTCAACTTTCAGAGTGCAAAGACATAGTCGGAAAGATTATCATCATGCTGTGTGTGCATTCCTCTGATCTCCAAGGATTTAATTCAGTAATAAAACGGCTCTGCAGATTGTGGCTTAAGGTAAACTACAGACCCGACAGTGGACTATGAATCAAGATCAAAGTGACATTAGGCCTTGATCATTAATGCTTTCCTTCCATTCAACACAAAATGTATCACCACAACTGAGTCATGAGAAGGATCCTTTCCAGGCTGAGTCTCCCCAGCTCAGCAGTGGTAGGACAGGCTTTACTCATGTATTTTATGTACCCGTAACTTCACTGATCTCATGCCTAATTTACCCTATAGTCAGATTAGAATCAGAGCCATGGATTCCAGTCTTTCCATAATGGAGCTATAATGACAGTCATTTTGGAATACATTAATAATTACAAACTGAAAACTGCAGCCCTTATCTGGATGAAAACTTGCACCAACTTTGGTGATTGATTTCTCTGGCAGTTTTAGCTAAGCAAAGGTTGCATGTTTGGGTGTTACAGTACAAAACTTCTCGTTTTAAAACTGTGTATAGGCAAAATAATTCAGCTGTACATAAAAACAGCCAATTTTTTTCATTAACAAACATCCCTTGCTTATTAGTAGGACTCCTGATTCTCTGTGCTTACAGTGGTAAGTACCATAGCCTTTTAATCTGGGCTATATTAATTCAAACAGATGCTACAAATGATTACATTCAGTTATACCATTGAATTTGAACTAGACAGCTATCCTCTATCTTTAGCATTTCAAATATATAACTCCTCATTTCTTTCAGATCTGGAGAATAACTTCATGTCCTGGGAAGGAAAATAATAAGAAAAGCTTATAACTTCCCCTGGTAGCCAGCAAAGTGAAGTTTTGGGGGTTTTGCTATTTGTTTGTTTGGTTTGGTTTGTTCCAGAAAATCTTCCACTGTGTGCCGTTAAATTTTGTCAGCCTGTCGGTAGAGAAGTGACATTCAAAATTCTATTTTTTTTTCAGAGTGTTTAATTTATCTACTTGTTTTATTTAATATGAAAACAGTATTGAGGTACTGGCTTCTTATTTATGAGGTACAGTCTCCTCTCAGAAATTTTATTACATGCCTAAACTGTTTATAGATAAAAGTAATTTCTGACAACTCAAAAATGGAAGTTGGTCTAGGAGAAAAGCAACTGTTTAAGGCAGTTACACTGCTGAGGCTGAGCACATGATTATTAAAAGAATCTGTATCAGTATTTGCATAAAAGATGCTGCAATATGTACAAAGTTTTGACTAAGGCATTTCAGTTCACCTTCCCAGGCTTTTGTTTCATGAAGGTATATCTACTGACCCAAACATCTGAAAAGCAGAAATACAGTACATTTTGGTTTTGTAAGAGTTCAGAACCAGGTTTTATATTTCCTCAGCTAAATACAGTTTCAGTTATACTGCAATGCTCCAGTACATTTTCCCATGTAGAATCTGTATCCAAACAGCTCATCCAGGCATAGACCCGACATCAACCAGCTTTGTTCAAAATAATCCTTATAAAGAAATGTCATTTGAAAATATTCTTACAGCCAGTTAGAAAATACATAGCCTGTTAGTCACCAACAAACCAACAAGTTTTATATCACATTGTTAATATACCTGGAACTTATTTTTGCATATATTAATAAAATAAATTTATTAAAAACTATTGTAAAGAACTGCAAACATCGTCATAATAAAAAGGAATAGAACATCCCAAGTCATTATTTGGTTACAAATTATATCATGTAAACTCTGCTTCTCATTGTCTGCATTTTCTCCCCTGTAATATCATCAAAGAAAGTGATTCAATATTGAGGAGGAAAGAAAATAAGGTGTTTGGTATTGGGATTTTCTTTAAAGTTGGGAAGTTACACAGACAGCTTGGTTTTGTTTGCAATTAATTTTCTGTAACTGTCTTTAAAGCTTGCATCAAATTTTAAAATTCAAACCTCAACTTTAATGTTTCACAGTTAAAGCATATCAGAAACATCACAGCATATGCTCCTGACCTCACGTCTTCAGTAAAATAATTTTTTTGCTACAAGTTGCTATCAAATAATAATGTAAAATGTATAGGTATATGTATATATATCTATCTCCACGCATTACGGTGTCTTTGTAATACATTCTTATATTCACTGACTAATCACAGGAAAGAAACTCTGATTTAGTTTTGCCAAAAAAATATATTTCTTAGGCATGCTGTGACCTACTTCAGAAGTGCTTTAAATGTTTATTTTGGAAGTTTTGTGGAAGAAATCTACTACAATCTATACAAGTCTCCTTCCATTTCAACACATTCAATGAAAGCCAGTGTTTTCCAAAAGAAACAAAAAGCTACGCTTTTCAAGATGAATAGCTACCCAAACTGTCCAAATAAGTGACTTATTTTTTCGAATTGCCAGGACCTCATATTTTCCAACAACAACAACAAAAAATTAAAAACCTGTCTTACTCTGTTGTGTTTTTCAATGGTATAATTTAAGCACCTTAATTACACTAGAATTTCTGCCAAGACAGTCTATGAACTGGAGTTACACAAAAGAAGAGAATGAAAAAACATACTGCACAATCAGAAAGCATTAAAAAAATAAAAAAGCTCATGAGAAAACAACCCCAGTAAGAACAGCTTCATCACAAACTTTCTCAGACTATACAAGTCTTGTCCTGTGTTAAATTTTTACATCCACCTGCATTCAGATAACTCTTTCAGCCCTGTTTCTGCCTTGTTCTATGATCACAAACTGCAAGCTGTAGCTACAAAACCTTCTAATTTCTTGCACGTAGGTCAGCCACTTCCTTTCAGTTATCCCTTATTTCTCCCTCAAACATCCACCCCCACTCACCCACCAGGTCCCCTGCAGGCTCAGCTAATTCTAAAGCTCATCAGCAGGATCCCAGAGAGCTAAGGTCTGCATCACAAACTAACCTGAGCGTACTCTTAGTCTTGGTCTAAGAAAAACCGTTTGGAACTCCTTAGAATTCCAAACACGCTATCAAGGCGCATCGAGATGCTCTGGCCAGAAAATGTAGAAGAGGACGCTCTGTTTGATGCTGCTGAAGATACGGTTCAAGGGATTGCCTGGACTTGGCAAAACACAGACTGTGTTCAACCATTGTCTAGTGCAACAACTGGCCTGATCTGGTGGAAGAGACTGCTGCTGGAAATGAGGCTTGGTTTTCCCATCATGGAATTACCACAGGAAAGTGAGCTCTTTCAAGGGAACACTTTAAATGTCTTTCCTGAAGAAAGATTCAACTTTGTCTTACGACCCTTTCTGATCTGCTGCTTATTTTCTCTGCCTCGCATATATTCTTTTATCCTACAAAATCAGACACAGGTGTATTAAATTTGTTGGTACTGCTCAAGGATTTCCATGGCCTTAACTGCAACCAACACAGAACCTAAGCTGGAAAGACCACACAGCCAAGAGTCTGAAGCACCACCAAAGACATCCTTAAAATTACTTCTCATAACCCACCTCACAAAGATCTAGATTCATGTACTTCAAAGACTTCTTTTTCTTAGGATTAAGTTCAAAAATACGTACAACAAACGTGGTCAGAAGATGCAGAAAAAAAAATTTCTATTGGGTCAGCATCTTTTATCTGACAGTGGCAATTAAGAACAGGGTAAGTATAAAGCAATACTGCCATGACGTACATCCTAGAGTCTGGCAACCCACTCCTTAGGGACTTAATAAACTGGAAACTGTATTTGAGAGATGGCAATAGGTGTCTTTTTCTTTCTTTTAATGAACCTGCCCAATCACATTGCAGCTCGTTTCTTCTCTTGTCGTGTATGATATCCCATGGCAGCAAGTTCTGTAATTTAATTCTACAGAACTTAATTTTGAAGTCCTACATGAAGTACTGCATGAGGTACTTTATTTGCTTTCTTTTACTGAACACCTGATAATTTTAAACTGTAACTCTGTACCAATTTTTATGAGGGAGTCTTTTCCCTTTCTATGCATTCATTCTTCTGTAAACCTCGACTGTACCCTACCTTAATCATCTCTTTGTTAAACTGAAGGCAAAAAAACTCCTCCACAAATCAGGTGATACAATAGCAGCATGGCTCTCATAGGTCTTTGTGTTCTGCCTGAGAATCTTTTTTGCTCAGGATTCTGTTATAGCTTCCTTCCAGAGAAGCCTCTGTCATCGCTGACTGCGTTTCCTCTTCAGCTTAGGCCACAGAATTAGTGGACGATTTCAGACTATTCAGGAAGAGTCCCTCAAAGAAGTATCAGAGCCTGATACAGAGTACCACTGCTCTGGAAAACTTATTCTGGAATGCACATTTTGTTTTATTTGCTTGACCTACAATATATGACTGTTTTCATATCTCCCAAAGACAGTTTTGGTTAATGCTTAATTTCACATCCAAATACAGGTGAAAAGTGTAGTTTGCACTCTGTCTTCATTTACACTGACACTTAGGAGTGCCCTCTTCACACTAATTCTTTTTTCCAGGTTAAAAGGAAAGCATAAACAGGAGTCTTTAAAATCCCCTGTACATAATGCATTTCTGACGCGTGTCCATTCAAGTCAACAAGACTAAGAAAAACGTTTTTCTTATGCTATGTTTTAAAATTACAGGTGTCTGGCTACAACTCTCTCAAAAGACATCAAATTGATGTTGAGAAGGAGGAACTGAACAATTTCTTTCTTAAAGCATCAGATTTCCCTTTCCCAAGCTTCTGTTCTGTTTTGAGAAGTGAGAGGTATTCCTGATGCCTTGGTTTACTACAATATGGTGCTCTTCGAGACCTTTGTGGTTTCTCCCTGCAAGTGCAGACATCCCTCTACAGCACAGGGATCTAGCTGTCAGCGCAGTGACAAGCAGGGGAGATAGAGAAAAGCATGGAATAGAAAACAGGCTGAAAACACTAAAGGCAGAAAGATGAATTTATTTTTTTTAGGAAGAATGTTTACAGAGGACCAAAGAGCCGGAAGGTCTTTCTACACATAAATATGCAGATACAGTGGAATACATCAAACTGTTGTATTAAATGTAGTATCTTGAGACCGCCAAGAGCCAAGTTTTCAGGGAGAGGTAATATCTGTTACCAGACACAGAAGGAAAGGTTGTGTGCCTAAAAGCACATATATTAACTTCTAACTATGTAAGTTGGTCTTGATTCATAAAGTGCTCCAGAAGAATGCAAAAACCCTGTGTTGGGAAGTCCCTCCTACATGTTCAGAGCCACAGGGACGTTTTGGTAGTGACTTGTATTCCCTTCTCACACCCCAGGCTCTTTCTAGCCATGGCTGTTCACACCTTCAGTTCCCCTAGCCTCATGCCACTTGTCTGCAAACCCTTTTGATTTTTTCTTTCCAATAGCAAACAGTGAGCCTTTGATATATTCTCTCCATTTCCTTGGTTTCCTCAGAATGGTGTTCTTACTGGCAATTGCCTGTACCTGACAGCCCTTCCCAATGCACTGCATGCTGATCAGTAAAGAACAAGTAGGAAAACCAGTCTGGAAATTCAAGCCAAGCAAAGTTTAGCAGGAACACAAAAAATTTTCAAAAACAGATTTTCCTAGCGATGTGATATTATTGTCTTCAGTCACAGTTCTGTCAGACCTTTATTTAAATACATTTATGGCTCACCTTAAATGAGGAGTCCTACTCTTTAAATACCAGACCTTTTTGATGTGAAAATTTGATAAAGGCAGTAAAGTTTGGGTATAATGACTGCAGAGAATCTAAAGTGGAAATATTTAAGGTCAGGTTGGATGGGGCTCTGAGCAACCTGACCTTGTTGAAGATGTCCCTGCTTACTGCAGGAGATTGGACTAGATGACCTCTAAAGGTCCCTTCCAACCCAAACCATTCTATGATTCTGTGATTCTATAGATGCTGTTCACAAAAAACACAGTTACAAATTTGCTAAGTTCAGGCCTTCTCCCCACTGTTCTGTGTGGTTGCTAATATTTAGCTGCTATCTGTAACTAAGCGGTTAACTGCACAGTTAACTTAGCAATTTGGAAGACATAGCTTCCTTATTAACATCCATTAATACCAGCTAAAATCACAGATGTATTAAACCAAGGTCACTTATAATGCAGTCCACAGCACACAGGACTTTTTTCGACTTAACAGCTATGGAATAATTGTTATTAGTTTGCTACAAACACCTTTATGGAAGTATAAAAACTTAAAGGCATCATAGGTGTCACACAATAATACTTAGAAACATCAAATACATCACAAATTCTAGAAGAAATGTATGGTAGTGGACAGATGAGAGCTGGATGAGGGACATTTAGGGGCAACTGATCTCCAGCTGTCATACTGGTGGCTGCTGGCGAGAGCCTTCATCCCAGAGCTAAAAAACCTAGACACTCTAAACTCATTTATGTACCGGAACCTTTTGCAACTCAGCATTTCTGAACGCATGATCTGCTGAAGAGGATTATACCCCTCTTCCAGCCCTGGTGGAGAGGATCTCTCCTTTTGTAGTGAAGCCCTGCAATGTGAACCCAGGTCACAAGCTGGGCCACGGAGCGTTACTGGACCTGAGAATCCACTATCACCTTACAGAGCCGAGTGCTGGATTTGAATTGCTAAGAGTGTATGTTTTCATACGCCTTGGGTCTCTGCAAAACAGACGCTCATGGAGCAGAGTAAATAAAAGGCCTGAGAAACAGCATTTATCTCTTCTTCTTCCTCCTCTACAAATAAATTACAAGTAATACAAAGCAGTATTATTTTGCTTAGATTTCTTCCTCTCCACCTGCACCGCCACAGTGTGGTTTTTCAGACTCCTACTGGAGGGTATATCCACATTCTGATTTTAGGGAATCCCATAATCTCAAAGGTGAATGAATCCTAATGGAGCAGAAATATCTACATAATCCTTGCTTGCAGAGCAGCACCATTTATAACACAGAAAATTTCTATTGCAATTTTCCCCTTGACATGTTATAGTCTAACTTCAAATTTCTTGAATTCACAGAGGGCTTTTGTTTTGTTTTTACCATAACTACTTAACTTTGGCTATTTTTTTTCTTAACATTTATTCCAGTATGTCATGCTCTGTTTGAGAGGAGTAATTGGTTCATTCCTTTAGGGGAAAAGCAAAACACAAGCAAATACAATATTTGCACATAACATGCACACACATTTTTGCTTTAAAGCAAAAATAAATAGTCTTTACATCCCCTAAATATTAAAACCACAGAGTCTTTGCCCTGCTGAATATACTGTGAATTGTTTTAGATTTATGGCATTATTATACCATAGTTTAATAGTGTTTCTTACCAACCAAGAGAGAAAGCTTAGCTACACTAAGTAAATAATATTAACTACTGCAAGGAAAGAAAACGCTGTTCTGGTTAAGGCAGTGGACTAAGATTAATAAGGTCTTAAATTCCAGATTCTGACGCGGTCTTCCTATGTGACATTGGACGAGATATATCTTCATGCCTTACCTTTTACTCCCTCCTATAAAACAGAAAAGAACTGTAAAACTATTTGGCAGAATAACATTCCGGTTTTGTGCTGAATCACTTCCTAGTGTAACGGGGCCATAATTTTGGTTAGGGCTTATCTGCCATACTATAATAATTAATAAATGATAGTTATCTATGCCTTCATGAATAAAAATATCTGGATGAAGACCAAAGGGCTCCAATCCATTATTTAAGAAACTGAGTTAAAAGAGTGTCATGTTAATACCAAGAAATGCAAGGAGCATGAGTACCAGCCCAAGGACAAGGGAAGGCAGTGCCAAGAACTACCTATCACAAATGCTGAGAATTTTGGTCAGGTCCCTAAGACATCCCACTACTGTTGCCTGCTGAAAGGCAGGGTTTTGCCATGCAACAATGGAGTGACTACACTGCCGAGGAGCGTGTGCACACACGCACGCTCTCCGTTAACCATCATCCTGACTCCATCAAACCCTGCGGCCCCACCAACACCTCTGGGGCAGCAGCAGCAATTCAGCTTGGCACTTCTGCATATGCTGGTGGCCAGCCTTGAACTGCAATCCACACCGCTGCTTACTCTTTCCTCCATTTCCTGCACCATTTCTAAGTGGTTTATGCTAAAACTGGTACCCTCATTCCTCAGAGGTGTACTTCAGAGTATGAAATATTATTTTCAAATGCACCAATCACTTGTAGGTGTAGTCTATAGGCACTGTGTAGAATCAGCGTGTGGTGCAGTTGGTTTGGGTTTTAATGCAAAGGGGGAAAAACTAGTCAAACAAAATTAGTCTTGTACCCTGGGCATGTTTTGCACCTGTTTTACTCTCCATGAAATGGTAGATAAACCACTGTACATGTTTTCAATATTAATGTTTGCTTCTGTATTTAAATTTCCAGGTAAAATTGTACCCAACTGCTGCCATCTATAAGATACCACATCCTCTGCGGAGGAAGACGACTGTTAGCCATTTTATTTTCTTTCCTGTGTGATTTATTAGTCTCACACAATCTGGGGAAAGAAAAGACTGTAATGGATTTGAGTGCCACAGATTATCTTTGTTAAGTAATTTTTCAAAAGTACTTAAATACTCACAAGAGTTCATAAAAGCTTCAGAAAAGATAATAACACTCCAAAGTATTAAAAGGAACAGGAGACCTAGCAGTGGAACGTATACAGAGCAATTAATTAATTGCTCTGCAGTTTTTATGCTGTTCCTTCTAGCAGAATTTCCAACAGTAGCCAGGATGAATACAGTAATTAATCTTTTTTATCATCTGAGATCAGCATGATTACTGGGCACACCTTGTAAGTGGAAATCTAGTCTGACATCCTGCTCTTAATTATTCACAGTCATGATTAAAGTTTATGATAAAACGGAAAAAAAATACTTGCACAATACAGATTTGCAAAATTCCACTCGGTAAAGGGACAAAACCCAAAATCCATTGGCAAGGCTTTAGTCACAACATCCTCTGTGTGAAGTCAGCCAAAAGTGGGAAGGAACTAGAAGTTAGATCTGAAAGTACTCAAGGCACTACTGAAGAAACAAGACTCATCCGATATTGCTTCTGGCCATGCGGAAGGTAGAAAACATTTTATGCATTGAAGAAACTGAGAGACTAAAATGAAAACATTTGGGAATGCAGTTCACCGAGATACATTTGCCATAACTCTACATTTTAATGAGTAATTTTAAAGGCAGGTGGTTTGACAGGTAAGTGCATGAGCGAATCATAAATGACTTTTTCAAATCACTCACTGAAAAACATAGTCAAACTCTAATTTACTAGTTGTGGCATTTATTTGGATGATTGTATCATTTATTTTGAGAATTCTAAATTAGTTTTCAATATGACAGTAAAGAAAACTATCATACAGAATGCTTGACGGCGTATTTTCTAAGACGAGCATAGCCATGTCATGGCAGCCTTGGCTATCACATTTTTGCTAGTGCTTAAAGGAGTGGAGTTCCATGGAATTTCAAACTACTTCCGTTTGAAACCAGTAACTTGAAAATTGAAAACTGAAATTGAAAAACCATTCACTTTTCAACAACTATTAAATACCTCCCACAGTCCTCTCTAAGTTTTCTTCTAGAAATAAAAAACATTTTTTTATGCTGATTAAGGAATAAGCAAGCCAGGTTTATGCGAAACAACTGAAATATAAGCAGCTTAAGACAACCCTAAGAGGTATTGCCTTAATTTTTCTCATTCACCTGTCACAGTATAATAATACAGCTTATAATTTAAAGCAATAAAAGTAAAACAGGATACTGAGAGCTTGATTCTCCAACTTATTCATGCGAATTAATGGAATGGCTTGCAAGAACCAGCGTGTGGAAAAGATTTCCGAGGCTGGGTAAGCTCTCTTGGTAAATACTTTACTATACTTCATGATGGTAACTAGAGATTGGACAATGGCAAAACTGTACATTTGTTTAATGAACCTATTTCTTACCAAAAACTGATGGTCAGATGACTAATTTTCAGTAAATTCACATGTAAATTGTGACTGTTTTAGTAATATGGTTCTGAGTTTGAATGCAGCACTGACTGCCCACCCTGTACTGACAGTTCCCTGCACTTGAACTGCAGTGCTTATTTCTATCATTTAAATATAATAATAAAGAAAAATCCTAGCATGCCCCAACTACTATAGAGTTCTCCACAAATCACAATACTCTAAGGAAACTATTAAGGAAAAAAAAAAAAAAAAAGGCAGAGCGAATCCAGACGCAAACCACTACCTCACCTCCCTAAAAAAGTGTAAAAAAGAATTAACAAAAACTACAGTTCATGCATACCAAGCCGAAATTAGAATTTACTATTCTGACCAAGAAGGAACACAAATTAGTTTTCCAGACAAGCTCAGATGCTTTGTACAAGACCAGAGAAAATAAGATCAGAAAATAGACTGGGTTTTGTGAGAAGCCATGAATATAAAATTATACATTTGGCTTCTCATAATGCCATCTTTGGAATAAGTATTAATAATAATATCAGACACTATACTATACAAGTCCTGGCAAAAAGATTTTGAATGGAGGTGAAGTTAAGGGTAAAGAATGGATCTCTATAACTATTAGAAAACATTTTCAGGAAACCATTCTTAACTGTGCTGTTAAGGGGTGTTCTGGTATGGTACAGCAATACACGTTCCCACTCATCTAGATGCATTTGTACTTCAGCAGTGCAACAATGCCCTACTTAGAATTGAAAACTCACTACGGTAGGTAATAAGTGTACAGAGTGAAAGATATTAGGCTGGTAAAATGTGCATTTTGTTCCAAATCAGCTCTTTAACCCCATATTAAGAGACAGGAGAGAGGGAAAAGCACAGGAAAACAACCAATGATGCGATAGTTCTGCAGTTAACCCTTCTATAGTGCACTGTAGTTATTCCAAATACATGATGATTTGAAACAAATCAGGGCACCATGATCCTATAATTTAATTTAGAAGGCATGGATGTGTCAGCAAAGGAACTGGTAACACATAGGTCAATAAAGCAAAGAAATAAATGTAGCAAGCCTACGTGAAAAACGAGAACATACATGAGAGTACGAAAACATTTCATGTTGACTGTTGGTTCTGTATTGGAATAAGTACAAGGACAACTCTATCTGTCTCTTTGTGAAATTATCAGCCATTCTCCCTTGCTCTCTGATGGCCACTTGGCCTAGAGTTCATGGTCCTTGGTTTAATTCAAACAGCTGGCTTTGCAGAACCAATAGAATAAATCAGAGTGCACATTCATCCACCTATGAAAAGAGTTCACTCTGTTCTCACTGCTTGGAACAATGTTTAGATGACTGTATAAGGAAACCAAGAGAACTGTTTACGATGGCACTGGGAGCATGTAGTCAATGTTGGTTTGTAATGGGGTTAGATCTAATAAGCCGAGGCTGTGACAGATGCGTCTCCCCAGCATACTTAAGAGAGTCACCGTTGCTCTTTCTAGTTGCTCAGGCAGTTGCTGTAAGTACCCCACTCATTAGGAAGGTGAGAGTCTTTTACATTTTCTAGTGTAATAACAGAAAAAAAGAGCGTTGTAAATCCAGTACTGCATTTACACTGCATTTGCATTAAATCCTTTTAAATTTAATCAACATTTCTAAAATTTCTCATGTCTATTTACACAGATATGTGAATTTCCTCATTTTCAAAGTTGTCACTTTTCCAAAGTATTTTATCTTCATTATTTTTTGAGATCAGGTTAAAGTCACAGATAATTTATATTTCAACAAAAAAAAAACTAAGGAAAAAATTCCCATTTTCAAACAAGATGAAAAAAATCACGCATTTTTAAATGGCATTTCCTCATCTCTCAAAACTGTGTTATTAGTCAGTTTTAGAAGTTTATCCATCAAGCTTTATGAAAATCTTGCAAAACTAAGATGCCAGATTGGTTTACATGTGTCATCCTTAAATTTGCCTTTCTTTTGACTGATAACTGATTTCTAAGCTTCACTCCTTATCATCACAACCTAAGGCAACGTTTTCTGTTTTCATTAGAGAGGTATCAAACACTTGATACGAAATACCAAAGCCTAAATCTGCTAACACAGATTTCAGTGAAAACTTGCAATGAGTACTCAGGCCTGAATTTGTGCTATATGGTCTTTTATCCATATGTTAGAAAAATTGAGAGGTCAGGAGTTTCTTTGAGACTTTATCAGGCATTTGTACACTTCAGTGACTCAACTGTATAATAGCTGCATTTCTGCAGATTTGGTAACACTTTGACATAACTTTGTTTCCTGAAATAAAAAGATATGAACCTATTATTTTACTTAACTTATTGTGAATTCAATTATTTATTTTTCTACTTAGGGCAGTTTATGTCTCGAGCATGGAGCAGCAGTTCAGCATCAGGTTGTTTCCTCGTGCCCACCAGCACGCAGCCTGGGAAGAAGCTGCAGAGACCAGCCAGCCACAAAAGCCACTCTTCGGTGGGCCTTCAGACACACAAAAAATTGCCCTCATTCTTCCTGCCTTTCTCTACAGTAAACTACAGCTCTATCTTTCCCTTTCTCTGTTCCCTCGGAGGCCTCACCTGCCTCTCCCCGCCTGGATTGCCCCGCTCCCCACGCACGACACGGGGAAGGGGAAACTGCCGAGCGCTGCCGTCTCCAGCCACCGCAAACCCCATCCCTGCCAAACGCAGTCAGTATTTCCACTTGGGTTTGAGCCTGAACACCAAACTAAGTAGCTCTGTCTGTGCCATCAAAAGATTCCACCAAAGTGAAGAAGTGGAAAAAGGAGGTGAGGATTTGGATACGTGGGTTCTGGGAGGAAAAAGCGGAACAAAGTAGAGAGGCAGGGAAGCATTGTTAAATGAGCGTATTAGCTTCCTAAGAGTCCTGTTTTCATGCAATAATCAGGCAAATGAGAGGATTTTTTTAACTACATAGCCAAAGATGATCATACAAGGTTATAAACATGTTGGGGCTAAGAAATTCTCCTGATTAGTCAAAGTAATAAAAGGAGAAAGACTAATCTATGCAAATTAAAACACTCAATGAAGCCTTTTTAATATCCAAAGCTGCTTAGTCAGGCTTCAGAAAGACCGTACACATTTTAAAGCTGACGCACGAAGCAGCACAGTTGGGAATTGCCTGTTGGGAGCTAAAAGCTACCTGTAGGATTTGGTACCTTTGCTGCATGTTACCTGGTGCAAAGTCTTAATGGCATATTCTGGTAAAACACTTGGCCACTGTCAGCAGTCCTGGCAAAGACAAGTTGAGAGACTTTGTTAGGAAAACTGGGTATTTGTTCTCTTCTGGTTCTAGAAGACGTAGCTGCAACCAGGGTAGGATTTTGGCCCTTCAAAACTGAAGATATCCTTAGTACACAGTTGAGCATTATTTTTAAAGGCACTTTGGATAAGATAGATACATTCCATTTTGAAGAATGACTAAATACTGGAAAATCTACTGGAACGTCAAGCAAATGCTATTATATATTCCACTGTGGAAGCTAAACCACTGCCCTGGTTAAGGAGCTCAAATACTCTTACATCTAGGCACACAGGATTAACAAGTTTTAATGTTTTGCTGAAGTTTTCTTTGGTTATTAACTTGTATAACCAATCTTGTCATGCTATTCTGGTTTTTCATATTCCTAGGATTATTGTTAATGGCAAAAAAGTAACTGGCAGAGTTTGGGGATTAGGAATGCCCAGATTCTAACAGAAGAAAGCAACAATGTTAAACAAAACCACCTGGATTTGACAGAAAAAGCTTATCAGAATAGTTTGAGCAACAGCAGGTCCTTACCTGCTAGACCCTAAGGCCTTGTGACACACGCGTATGGGATGCCTTCACCAAAATGAAACTCCAGGAATTTTCTTTTACTTAAACTTACTAAGCATTCTTTTTCAGATTAAATTGGTTTTGAGTACCTTAGGGAAAAACAAAACAAAACAAAAATCCAACCCACAAAACATTTAAGCTTACAGAAAAGAACAGACCTTGAGGGGAGCTGTAATGTGTCCCACATTGTTTTCCTATTATAACAATACTTCCAATTATATGTAAAGTACAGCTGCTATACTTGGTGACAGACTGTGCTCAAATTGTCAGGTAAGGCTTCCTTTGGGGATAGAGTGATGGGGTCTTCATTGATTCATAAATCATTTTTTAATGTGGCCGAATACTACCTAAGTTATTCAAAACTGTATAAATAAGCACAGGCTACCCAATTAATAGCAGTTACTAAAGCAGTGTACATATTAATAACTATTTCTGGAAGCAACGGGACTTCATCTGACTCTGAAAGTGAAACTTCAAAGTTCAATGATTAATCAGTAAGTTAACTGTTCAATTGAACATTGGTTTAAGTGGTTATGTTACTTCAGTAGAAATAATATTCCTGCTGGTCCTTTAGAAAAGTAAACTACATAAATATCTGATCTAGAAGTATTCAGTTGCTCTTTGTGAATGGGAAACAGGTATATGAAAGTTTATGACTCCCGTGAAATGGATAGTATCTTTTCTTAAATCATTCCTCCCAGTACAATGTCGATTTGGTGAGCAAGCTGTAACCAGCAGAGCTCCTTGTAATTTTTCTTTGAAAAGCACGTTTGTGGCTACTTCATTAATAGAGAAAACAAACCCTGTAGGGCATGAGCACTAATTTAATATCAGGGAGATGCATCCTGAAGGACAATATATTTAGGAGTTGTATTGCCACAAGTGTGTTTAATGAGCTGTACCTAGAGTCTGAAAGTGGGAAAAAAGAGCAAACCTCATGATATAAAACCATGTTACATGAATGAGTTAGTCATATCTTTCAAGTGGTTATAAAGGATCAGATTTAAGCTGTTTACTACACCCATAATAATTTCCTCTAAAAATATCAGGGACTGGGCAACACATTTTCAGACATCTAGTGATTTCAGACATTCAGTGATCTATAAACTATCAGTTCATCTGAGCAGCTCATTAACAACACCTGCTATTCCTTGTAACACAACTATTGCTATCATAGATTAGCAGAAAAAGCCAAGGCATCTGCAGCCTCTGAGCTCTGAAAACAAAACCTTGCAAAGACATATTGTAAAAACTGGTATCTCCACTGGCTCAGCAAAAGGTGGAGGACAAATCACGGCTGACCAAGCTGCTGTTATCCTGGCTGCCATTTCCCCATTCCTCTCTACCTCGGCTGGTAAATTTGCAGCATCTGCCTTTTCTGTGCTTTCTGATGTTAATACCTCTCCTGCTAATTGCTTTTGCAGTACCTCCTCTTGTCTTTGCTGTGCCTCGTTCAGCTGGAGAATTTCTCTTTGGCAGGCAGGTAGAACAGCCTGTCAGTGATAGGAGAAGGTAAAGCTGATATCTCTAGAGCTGTCAAGGTTTAGCCACAGCCTGAGTAAAATTTGCATGAGGCTTTAGGAAGCCTGTTCAAAACTGAGAGAGATCTCAATTTTATATTCTCTTGCATATTTACAGCTGGACCAGCAAAGAAGAAGAAAAAAAAATCAGGAAGGGGGCAAGTTCTATCTGGATGAGAGAATGAACAGTGCAGTAACAATGGTGGTAGAGAATATGAATTATTCCATGGATTACAGGCAAAGGCTAACTCGATATGTTGTGGAACTTCAAGACACTGAGCGGTAAGAAAGACAAAATCAAATAAAAATGAAAGTGAAGTCATACATGTAAGGGAAAAAAAATGTATGCTGTGGTTGGCTCTGAAATAGTTATCACCACCGAGGAATGAAATCTCATGGTTAGGATTTCAGAGGAAGAAACCCAACACACACATCAACTGTTAAGAAGTACTGGGGGAATGAATACAAAGCCCATCAGGTACAGTAATTCAAACTGAAATAAAACAAATTAGGAAATATTACAGAAGAGGACACAGACTATACACTGGGATTGCTGGACCTGGAAAAGATAAACCTGGACTGGGACAGGAAAGAAATCTAAGAAATCTGGAATGGTATGGGGCAGCTGAATAGGTAATGCTTGTTCACTGCCTTCCTATACAAGGATTAAGGGGCATCAAAAGATGGTGTCACGTGACTGATTTGAACAGAAGATATTTCTCCAGCCATCTTGCTGTTAAGCTTTGTTATTCCTTCCCATAGAACTTGCAACACTTAGTTCACAAAATGACTGGACAAATGTATGGAAGAAAATCTATTGACAGATAATGAATATCAAGTCATCTCCTGTAATTTATGAAATCTATGAGTTGTGATGTGCTGGAAGCAATCAAAGTATTCTGGAGAAGTATCACTACCTGACTATTCTATCCTCAGGCACCTTCTTAAACACCTGTGGCAGCCAACAGCAAGGACAGGGGCAGATTTTATGTCTGGGCCTAGTACAGCCAAAATCAGGTTACTCAGACAGGAATGACCTACTTGTGTTCCTTGTTCAAAAAAATCTGGTAATTTGGTCTCTTTTTAGACCACAGCAAGACTGGAGCTGAACTTGCACTGAAAAGAACATGGAGTGTTTCTGCAACTGATGAACTGGAACTGGAATTAGGGGACATTTGCATGGTCATACAAACCAAACCCAAAATCACCACGGGAAGCCATGCAACACTCTGCCCAGTGCAGGACCCTTGACATGATACAAAAATCCCACTGAATAAACCTGCAGCAGCTAAGGTTTAATTGCTGCACTGTTTTCTCAGCAGAATATTTGATAGCTGTCCACAAAGGAGGTTTGCTGTCCAACAATCCCTGTTTATGGTAAATTCTTTCAACTACCTGCCAACTTCTTTTGCATGAATGAGGACTGCAGCATCTTACTTGAATATGCATGCTGGACATGCCTGTAATTAAATGATAACAGTTCAGCATAGGAAACTGCATCTAGCTTGGGGCATGGAGGGGATCTCAGGCTTTTAACTGTATGGGCTGCAGTTTATAAAAACAAAACAAAACAAAACAAAACTCATTTACCTAATTAAGCTCTTGATCTGTCCTTGCCTTCTGCCTCTTTCCCACCTCTTTGGGCCCTCCCTGCCCATATGCTCTAGCCTGGAAGCAGAGGGGTGAGGAGCTGCCAGATCCTGGGGGATCGGGGCTCTGGGACCCACATGTCCCCTCTCCCCTTGCAGTCTGCCAGGGCCCAGTGCACAGCCAGTCCCACGGCTTGCCGACACCACTGCCTGAGCATAGTCCACGTACAGATGTTTAAAGCATTCACTGGCAGGCTGCAACACAACCATCACTCACATACAAGCTAGCGGAAGCACTGGAGCTGCACAGGGCTTGCTACAAAAGCCCGCCAGTCCGTCTGGCTGCAAGCACTGGAGGGCTTTGCGAACAAACCGGGGGCCATGTCCTCCGTTTTGGCAGCGCTGGCATATTTTCTGGGGGGATATGCTTCCATTGTGCCAGATACTGGAGAAAAAAAAAGACAAAACCCCCCAAAAAAACCCAAACCCATAAAAAAACCCAGATCAAATCACACCTTGATTACCTGTGCTTAATTCCGACCTTCGCATTAAATATCACAAGTTAGAGACAACATAGATAAAGATATGACAGGAACTGCATGCCATGGCATCTTCATAAAATCAAGTGTCTACGTTTTGCATAGGGTAGAGGAAAGAAGAAATACTGCAGAAAGGCCAGAAAAGAACCACAGGAAAGATGACCTGGGAAGCAAAAGAAATAGCTAAAAAGACTGCTTTAAATACATATGCAATTCAGCTAAACAACAGCTCATGAAGGGTCTTGGAAACCTGGACAAAAGCTAATACTGAAAGAGTTCCTTTACACTGGCCCATAGATGTGCAATTAACTGAGAAAAAGACAAAGACTGAAGCTCAGCTCAGAAGTTATCTTCACTGCTTTCTTAAATTGTGAAATAATTGCTAGAGGGAAGTTGTGCGAACTCCACCAGTTCTGGGACATTTGAAAACTACAGGGCATGTAATCCTAGAAACAGCTTTTTAAGAGGAATTTTTACCAGCAAGTCCTTAACAGATTTCCATTAATTGCTTGTAACTTTTTATTTATTAAAACTTGAAATTGCTGGTTGCCCAGGAAGTTACTTTTTGTCGTGCCTTCTCTGAAAGCAAATATTTTTGCAAGCTTAAGTGATATTAGTGCCACAAGATTACCAATATATTTGAGAAAATTTAAAGACAACATTCAACATTTCTTAAATATCATCTGCCAAAGACACCAGTTTACCCCAACTCTGGATTTTATTTTCTTATTCCTTTAATTTTTATTGTTATTTCTATATTTAAAAAATATATTTATTTATATTATATAAATATAAAATTTATATTTACGTTATTAATTCTATTTTACAAATATCTACTACCTATAAATGTATATTTCATTCAATAATCTTATATATAATTATATTATAACTAATAAAATAATAAATGCTTCCCCATTTAGCCTCTTAAATCTCAATTTAATCTTATTTCAAATCTTACTTTTTTTTTTCTTCATCTTTTGGTTGCTCTTTAATTCCAGTTTTTCTATCATTCCCTTAATCCCTGTTACTTCTTTTTCTTATTCTTTTCTTGTCCTCTCCTGAACATACTGCTTCACTTTTATTTTTATCATCATTGTTGTCACACATGACCCACCAAAATCCACCTTTTGGATTCTCTGCTGGTTTTTTCCCCATCTGCCCTTTCTTTTTTCAGTTATTCCCTAGTCTTCGTGGGTCCCTTTAGCATTTTTCTTTAAATGCAATATTTGCATGTGCTTATGCAATGCAGAGCAGTATCATAGCTCAAACAATCTGACACGAACACATTTCTCCTTATGGCTGTCCTTTCTTGTAGCTTCTGTTCGGATAGTATAGTATATTTTGTTCAATTTTGTTTAAATGCCACAAGGACAGTACCAGGAATAGCTTTGTTATTTTAAGACTCCAGAAAGCAAATTGAAAGGGAATAGAACTTTTCAGTAGGAAATAAGATGGCTTTTTTAACTGTCATCTGTCAGAAAATAAAAATGAATAAAAATAGAGTCTAAAAATAGGCTTAAAGGTCAGCTACCAAGGATATTCTTTTAAGAAATGGTTATCTTTTTACTTCTAGCAGATAAGTTACAAACAGAAAAGATTTCCCTTCACCCATTCCATCTTTCCACCACATAAATTTTTTATCTTGACTGGAGATTTATCAATAGAAAAACCCATGCTTCTCAAAAAGCACTTTCTTTCTCTAAACATTTTGGTCATTAATCCTCCATAAACAGGGCATTTAAAAGTATCACACATTTTTCTCCCCTACTCAGCTGTTCAACTTTGTCTCTTAACCCACCAGATCTTTTGTTGTCTTGCAGTCACTGGAGGTACCTGAGAATTTAATACAGATGACAAGCAAAAAACGTAGTCCACTTTTTTTGAGTTTTTCTTCCCCAGAATGAGATCAATACATTTCTGGCTCTGTGAGCACCAAAACGATATTAAAAATGCTTGCAACAGAGGGAGGTTAGAACATCACCAGAATAAAAAATAGTTTAATATCTCCTTGGCACATGGAGCAGATCTTCCTATTTCAATGGCTTTAGTTGTATCCACACAGCGATGCTGAGAGACGCTTGGGCGGCCCTGGCTGGATGCAAGAGGCAGCCGGGAGCTGGACTCGGCGTGCCACGATGTCCTTCAGCTGCGGCACCCTTTGCTCGCGTTACATTTGCATACTTGAGCACTAGTTTAGCCTTTTCATTTCATTTCCCTACTCAGAATCAAGACGATGAAAGGAAAGGCTGCTGATTCCCCTTCCTTTCAAGTGTTCAACCAGGATTACTCAACAGCCCATCTCTGATCAGCTGGAATAGCATGAACTGTGCAACTTACAAATACTTCACATTTTTAATGCATACAGGGATAGCTAAAACAATAGCATCCTAGAAGGAGAAGAGATGTAATAGAAGTAAAAGGAAGAAAGATCAATGACTAGTTAGTTCTTCAAAAGAAAACAGAGGAAAACAAGAATCCCATATTAACACTGATTTTCACACACTGATTTTCAGTCTCATTTCTGTGCCATTCTCTGATTAGCAACGGAGACAGGCATAATATTTCACACACACCCAGCTACATTTACTTAGCTGCTGTGCTTTAGAGGGCTCTTCATTTAAAGAAGAAACTAGACTGAGGCAAGTGCCTCACAAGAAATACTGTCTAATAGATGCTTAGCCCTATATCTTAGCTTGTAAAATTAGGTAGCTGTCGAAACAGATTAACCAGCTGTCATGCAGAAAAGAGATACATACACACTGGCACTGTGAAGACGAATTACTAAACAAATTTGATGCCTAGGTAACTCTCCATTTTTAATTCAATTATTTATTCAGTTCAGTGCCTTTATTTAAATGACAAATACCAGGTTCTACTTTCTTAACACTAGCTGCAAATAAGAAATTAAAAACATTTTGCATACAGCCCATCTTCTCCAGCAAAGCCAAAGGTAGAAGATATGGAAGGGGTATGTTGCAAAGAAAAACATCATAAGCATTTATAGCGTCTGGAATAAAAACAGACAACTACTATAACAGATTACTTAAAAGCATCTTTGTACAAGATCCAAGCACTTATAACAGACCTGAATTTTTACTGTTGTGCTTGCCCATTGTATCTAACAAGCAGCAGCAATTCTAGCATGGCAGGGATAGCAAAACATTTTCCTGCTATAACCCCAGGAGCTAAGTAGTCCTGAGCCGTGACACAAGTGTTGGTATGTCTATGTGCATGAGAAGGGAATTTTTCATTCACTACTTTCTGTATGCTACAATATTGTGTGATAATCACATCTTGCACCATTCTTGAAAGACTTGCAGGCCACAGCTGAATTAGGTGTTTGTTTGTTTTAATTGGAACAGTGGAATAAAAGAATGTCGCTCATGTGCAGTGAAGCTAGGAACGTTGTATGTAATATTTTTTGCAGATATAATTACATCAAAGCTGGGTAAACTTAAGAACTAAATCTTTTAAATAGAGCTTCTAAGGCTCTAAAAGTTCTATTAATGGTTTGCTTAGTTTTTTAAAACAAGCTTTTTAGAAAATCCGTACAAAGTGTTCAGCAAAATCTGAAGATAGGACCTGTCTTTAGAAAGGAACAGAATTCTCTCAAATGAGTGTTTAGTTTCAAAACCAGACTAAAATGACCTATATCATAAGGCAACATACTTCCGGGATGAAGAGACAGACACTACCACCACCATCATCCCCTCCCCCCGAGTCTTTATGAAATTTTCATTCTCTCCTTCAAATCTGTGCCCCAAATAATACATTTCTGTTTTTTATTCAAGGAAGAGTCACTGATTCATCTTATGTCCAGCCAGTTTCATGTCCATTTCTTCTAAATTTCTTGTAAATTTGAAGTGGCTAGATGATGCTGGTGCTGGAAGTGTCATTTATTCTATCCTGAGAAATGCACTCAACGTGAAAGAGAAACTGGTGGAAATCGCACTGCTTTCTGCATGGGCTTACCCACCTTGCATGTTATCAAGGAAATAAATGCTGTGAAAGTTCCCTTGTTTAACATCTTTAATATGAGAGCATTGTGATGGATTCTGAAAATATGTTCCAGGTTGAGGTCAACAGCAGTCCCAGAAGAATATGATTTTTTTGTTGCCCACTCTAAATTTCAGTCTAATGAAACAAAAATCAATATTGAAATCCAATAAAACTACTCTAGGTAGCAATATATGACTGGCTGGCTCTGTGCTTATTTGCTATATATTCGAGCTGTTTCTACATTTAAAGAATAGAGACAGAACTGGTAAAGGTTTTTTTCTTTTGTGTTCTGCTGAACTAGTGAAATCACTCAAGGTTAATACAATTAGGTGATGAATAAAGTTCTTGATGGATGGGACTGCAGTGACACTGAAAAATCTGGTGCTCATTCGATTAAGAGAGATTTCTGCATCCAGCGCAATTAAGGGAGGTACAGATGTGAATATGGTAGTAGCTGTAAGAAGAAGAAATGGCTTCGTACATTTGTAAGCCACTACAAAAGACATTTCAATTGAGACAAATACTGGCAGAGAGGTAATCGTTCTTCTTATGATGAAGAAGGTCAACTCAAGGGATAGCATTCATAGACTACGTCAGAGCTGTGTCATCCAGGAATGCTCCTGGGGTGGCATTTGCCTGTGCATTTCTTCCCTGTTGAAAGGAACCGAGAGGCATGGCGGACGGGGCAGCACGGTCTGCAGGGACCAGTGCATGCTGTGGAACGAACCTACTCGCAGGCTGGAACAAGACTCCCAAGATGCTGTGGGCACACCTTTTTAATAACTTTTAAAGAATATAAAGATAAAAAGTACCTTTTGGCTTGAATTTATTACCTGAGCTATAAGTCAAATAAGCATTTTAAAAACTAAGTTTTTATCTTTTTCCTAGAAAAATCTACAAACGGTAGGAGTAATGTTTACAAACATCACGGGCAATGTTCGAAACAAAGATATGTCCCAAAAGAAACAACGCAGAAGATATTTCACTGTGCTGCTTGCAGCTCTATTACTGGCTCCCTGTGCAAGTGTGAATTTTCCTAGAACCAGATCAGACACAGAAACAAAACAGAAGTTGTTGATGGGGTTGTTTTGTTTTCCTGTACATTTGCTACCTTTTTATTTATAAAAGTCTGAACAAGAAAAGAATTGTTAGGTGTACCAATCCAGCATGGGGCATTTACACCAGCAATTTCCCATGTGAATTCTCCAATGTGTAATATTACTGTGCTCAAACTGAAGCTTTGTATTTGACTCTCCCTTTTCCCAAAGCCTGCAGTAGCACAATTATTGGAAACTTATCTTTCTGTCAAACCTGGCTTAAGTTGGACAACTAATTTTGAAGTTATCACCTGCATCCCACTACCTGCATTCAGAGACACTGTGACTGCAAAAGTCTCATTTCCGCAGGGAAGATGAATGGAAATGGGCCTCTCATACTCATTAACATCTTAGCACAAAAAATGCCGAATTTTCAGAAACCTCTGAAGCCCTGAGAGAACAACATGTGTTTTCTCATACAAATAGCATTGGCAAATCCACAGTACTGCATACTTTCTACTTGGAAGTCTTTGTCAGCAGTTGCAGCTTCACAAAATAACAGACACAGACTCCTACCCTACTACAGTTGTAAACTACATATATTTTTATGTGGTTTTTTTTTTTTCTTTCTATGCCCTTTAATAATATGTGCAGATCCATTAGAATGGATGGCAGCTTTCCATCATAACAATAATTCTCATGTTCTTCTGTTAACATCAAGCACTCCTGGAAATTAATCTGCTGATAAAACTTTTATAACCAGAACTCCACTCTGCTTTCCTAAATTACAGAGGAGTTATGCCTACTTGGCAGTTTTTTCCTTAGTGTCAAGAGACATCACAGATCACAGGCACAACAGGTTTCCAATTTAATACAGCGACAACTTCCAATAGAAATTTACATTTATAAGCCTGTAAATATTGTCTAGGTTGACCAAGCAAACATATCTTGCTGGGAAAAGGAGAAAAAGGAGAGAAAGGAAAAGATAATTTCAAGTAAGCAGGGTTTTCTTATTCTTTACTGTAATAATGAAAATTATCGGAAGAGGATTTTTATGGCATTATCAACGCCAGTATGTGAAACAATTACTCTTTAAATATGAACAGCTCAGAATTAAGAATTACATGTTCTTATTTACCTCTGGCCATCGAAAAATACACCTGCTCAAATTTGTCACCAGGTGACCATTATAAATAATTTGGTAAATACACATCTTAGCGTTTTCAGACCACCTCGGCGTTTTAACATGCAGATCCCATTACAGAACATATGATTTCCCCACCTTCATTTTGTAAGAGCACTGATGATCTTAATGTTTATCCTTGAAAGGAAATAAATATGTATCACATTTACTGAGGAAATTTGTGGTTATGGCTATTAGGAGGACTTTTCCAAAGTACAAGTATCATTCTGGGTCTCATCCAAGAAGGCTTCCAATTCAACAAATGATCATAATAATCAATGTTTTACTTTAGAACAGATCAGAAAGTATGCATTAGCTATAAATTAGCTATACTCCCAGAAGGGTTTCCAAGGGGATGTACAACTTTTAAAGCAGATTCTCTTCCCTTAAGAGGCTAGACATAGGCCTATTTAGAGGGACCATTTCAATGAACATAAGAAAAAATGCATTTAATGCAGCGCTAGGACCAACACATCCAAGTACAAAGATACTAGACACAACATATTCACATTACTGCTTTGACTTCAACAGGAAAATAAGCCAGGTTTGTTAGCTTCACTATAAAGTTCATGAAAGCGACCACCATTTCATGCAAGTATCTCTTTTGAGTTGTCAGGAACTGAGAGCTGAACTTGATTACTTAAATTTCCCTAATGAATAAAGAAGTATGTTGAAAATCCTGCTCTCATGAATATCAGCACTGCGAGCCAGAGCCTTCTCAGCAAAAAGGCATGAATATTGTTGCTGCTGCTTCGTTCCTGTATTCTCATCTGGCTCTGGAGAGCTAAGTGAAGATATATAGCAGCGACCCTTCCAATCTGTGGGACACCATTTATCACCCATTCAGAAGAGACCACAAGGTGTTTTAGAACCGGTACCAGGTACCAAAAAAAAAAAAAAAAGGGACATCATGAGGATATTCTGGAGGCAGGTTTTTCTCTATGCTATGGGCCCTGTAAGCCTTAGTGTGGATTTTCTCCTTGGTACTGCTACCTAGTCCAGGTAAGAAGCTAATTTTTTTCAGCTGCAATGGGGGCTATTATATATCTTCCAATTTCTTCATGCAAAGCCTGCCAGGCACAGTGGCTATTATAGCGGGAACAAAGCAGTTATTCATGGGAGATGACAATGGTCTTTTGAGATTCAGGAGATATTATAACTTCTCTGTTAGATACCCAGTTCCCAAATTATTTCATTTCGTTGTCCCTGATAACACGTGGCTAAGGATCGTTTGTCAGCTAAATAGGCAAATCCCTTAAAAATGGATGAAATTTAGGATCTTGACTTCTACCAGTAGGGTAACATGATGCAGTATGGAGGAATTACTGGAGAGGATTAATGTGAACACCAGTTCACTGAAACATACTTGTAATTACGATTACCAGAAGGTTTCCTTAAGAGCTACAGTTTTGTTTCTGACACAGACATGTCTTTAATGACTATCTTCAGTTAACATCCTTCCAAGAGCAGCTTCTAGTAAAACACGCTGCATACTCCATCCAGGATTCCTAGTGTAGCACTTACTACACCAGGTCTGTTTTTTATCACAAATCATGGTATTGCATAAAAGAGCATGTACTTATTTTTATGTCTCTGGAGGAAATGATGATCAGCAGAACCTGTTTCCATCTTCTATTTTTTTTAAACACTGATTTTAGTATTTCTATACCTGAAGAGACTTTGCTTATTTAGAAATATTTTTTCAGATCAAATGAAAATTATTTATATTGGGCAAAGAAAAGGTAACACCCTAATTTAATAACACCAGCTGTGTACTGCAGGAGATGTGGACAGTGAGTGGGGATTTAACAACAGCACCTCCTTTGGAGGTATTTATAGACGGAATCCTGCTTTGCTTTTCACGGCTTTGTCCAAAGAATCTCGAAGGTCCTATGATCCAACATGCATGTTGCATGGCTTCTACTGCAATGGCATCTTTGTAGCGAGATCCTTGTACAGCTCCGCAAGTTCCCCCTCTGGACAAGGCCTATGTCCCTCCTTTTGTCTGAAGCTATAGTCAGCCGTCTGTTCCCAGACTGAAAGCTCCTGGCTAATTGCAAGGACTAACTCCAGGAAGGGCGGGTTAGGAGCCATACAACTTGCTCTAAGGTCTGGAGGTATTCCAGAAACCGCTTGCAAAGTGATACTCCCTCTTGGTTTGCTTTGGGGACTGCTTCAGACTTGCCACTCAACACATATTCCCTTTGGTGGATTCTGACAGGAAGAAAAAAAAAAGCTCACAAACAACTGTGATTGATTCTGGTTAGCCTCAAGCTTTCTGCAGAATTTTCTGCTCTGGCACTAAGAGCTGGGTTTTGCCAGAACATCTAATTTCAGTGCCTATATATCACTTTCAAAGACAAACCTCTGCAAAGGAAATGGGGACGTGGAAGACTATGCACAACATGCCGACACAGCTGTATCTCACTCCTACAAAAGTGGTTTCGTTTTTTATTTAAAAAGAGTAGAAATCACAAATTCAGTGCCAGCGTTGGATCACTTGTGAAAGCAAGGGCACTATGCTACATGACATTTCAAGCTTTTATCTTCATTGATATTACGCTGATGCCAAAAGTTTGGTTTTGAGGTGGTTTTTTTTTTAACGTACAGACATGGCATCTGAAGTTACATCTTTGATTTGCAGTCTGAGAAAAGTAAACATTAAAAAGAACAAACAGTTCCACATTAAAAACAAGGAAGAAACCCTTTTCAGAGAGTCATGTATATCATGAGTACAGATACTAGGACTGATAAATTTTGTAGCCTCACAAAATATAGGGAAGACTATGTGTGTCTGGGAGATGGAGCAGACAACAGGGTAGGCTAGTAAATATGTTGTAAGCAAGAGGGCACTTCTTCTTCTGTATCAGGTATTCCCCCTTTAGTCAGGGGAAGAGAGGAGCAGGGATTAAAAATTGTAATCTGCCGCAGCAGTGCTACTGACACAGACATAAGAGCACAGAAACGTGCAGTGGTACTGGTACTTCGTGGAATCAGCCAGATACTATTTTACTTTTTCAAGAGTGGCAAGAAAGCCTTTTTCCTTCAGTTCCAGCTTCCTAAGCAACATGAAAAAAGAAGTGGCTATAGCCTTTCTGGGGCAGTTATACTTGTAGTCCTCTTAAGTATACATTCACAGTACTTGAAATTCCACCTGGAGGAATAACTAGTCATACATAAGTGTTGCCATTTAATCTCCCAATTCAGATAGGTCTCCCTGAAGATGGAAGAAAAAAAAGTCTTTGAGCACATACATACATCTTGGGAAATCAGCTTAGATCTGTGCCTTGTACTTTTTTCTTTAGTCTCCATGATTCATTGGGAGGGGAGAAGGGGAACTGAAGGCCAAAAGATTATCCCTCCCTATTGAATTGCAAGAGCAAGAAAAAACAGTGCCAGGAGATTATCTTTCAGACCACATGCCCTCTTTATATACTTTAGGGAATCTGTCCCTATGATTCTTTTGTGGAAAGATGAGTAAAACTGAACTCAAACACTTGCAGGTGTCTACAGATGTCTTGGCTTTCCAAGTAACAGGACTTCATTTTCTTCTGAACTCCCTTTGGTCTCAGGAAATAGATCAAAACCAAGACCCAAAACCTCTGATCAGTTTTGCCCCTGAAGGACTGAGATATGAGGACAGATCTCCTGAGAAGCCTGGTGTGAAGAAGGAAGGCAGCCCTAAACCCTCTGACTGCATGCTCAAGCTTGAGTACAGAAAGTTGAGTTTTTCAACTGGATGAATGACTTCCAAGGCACCTGTAAGAGCACACGTGTCTCTTCACTGTCCCACTGGCAGTAATCTGTTTAGGGAAAGGAAGCAGGGAATGGGGAACCTTTCACACCTGAGCCAGCAGCTACATATTGTGTGTTTCTTCTGGTCCAAGTAACTCTGTGTGGTACAAAAAGGTCTGCAGCAACACAAGGAAGAATGACAGAAGTAGATATTTTTGCTTTTTCGTCTGGCTTTCTCTTCCATTTGAAACCAGTGCTGCCAGCATCAAGGCAGAAAGACTCAGCAAAACGCAAAAACTAGACTTGGATGACTGAATTATTATTCAAAAGTGTTAAATGAGAAGCTTTTGGAGCTGATCCACTGGGTGTTTATAAAGCAGAGTGCCTTCATCAACACTTTCCTAATGGCAGTGATTGATGGTTCTGATCCATCTTTCTCTTTGCTGTCACTACTCACACTGCACCACTCCAACCATGAAGTACACCAAATTGTTCCTTTTAAAGAGACCGTAAACCTTTGTGCACCAAAGAACAGCATGTGTTATTTAAGGTTACAGGTTTTATACAAATACTAAGCAAAATATACACTATATGCATCAAGCTATGCTGAAAGCAACCAGTGCAGTTCAACTACAGTAAAAACCTAAACTATTAATACAGTAAAAACCTAAACTGTTCACTTTTAATGAATTCAAATATCAGAGGAAAGAAAGCCTGCTTCACACTGAGATGATTTTATATGAAACTTTGTAACTTAGTCAGAATTAGGAATATAATTTTGCCTATCATATACGTCTATGCTAAGTATCATAGGAACATAAAAAGTGCTCTGGCTCAGTACAGACATTCTTACAAAGATCCACCTAGGCCAAGATCCTGTCTCCAACATGTGCCAAGACAGGATGTAGAAATAATGGTGTGAAAATAGCATAACATGGTACTTGTCTAGCATATTCTATATTTCTAAAGTATGCAGCTGAGGGAACTCCTGTCCCAAAGCTCATATCCCTTTTAACCCTTGCAAATTAATATCCACAACATCCTGTGATAAGAGTGCTCTCTCTTAGCAAATACACGCTGTGAACAGCAACTTAAAAAAAAACTGGAACAAAACCACCAGCTAATATGCACAGCCAATGCACAGAATGCTTATATCGGGCTTTCTGGAGCAGCATGAATGCTTTGTCATATTCCTCAGTGGTCCTTGCCTCTGTAAGGTGAAAGACAGGAACAGCACATTACTACTTAGCACAATTATTTCACCGTATTAAATTTTTAAAGACATCTTGTACGTATCAGATTTCCAGAGCCAAAACAAAAAATAGGTAAGAGAAGTGATGCAATTTTATCCACCAACTCATAAAATAAAATTAGAATAACAAGTTACATTACCCAAGCTTGTAACAAATAACTATCTCTTTCCCAAGAACTGCCATGTGTTACAACAATGAAGGCTGACAAACTACAGCGTTGAGAAACCAGAAGAGAGTTGTGCGCACAAATTAAGATCCATCCACTGCCACGTAGCAAATGCTCATCCTAATAAAGGCACCAAAGACTGGAGGTGTAAGGGTCGGTCATCCTGCTCATGATACACACTCCTCTGGAAAAAAAACACTGCCCGTAGCTCCCACACTGGCCGTGTTATGCAGCTTTTGCATAGGTCTGTTCTAGGCAATAAAGCAGGTCGTGGTCTCAGTGCAGCAAAACATGCCTGTCCTTAGGGCTGGCGGGGATTCTGCAGGGGCAAAAAGCTCTTGAACAAGAAGCAGACTAGGCAGAGCAGGCAGATTAATGTTACCTTCCCCCCATCCCGCCATCTAATCTCTTCCTGGGATTTAATATTTGACATGGTTTCCTTTGAGGACAGGGAAATGTAACTGAATGTTCTCTGAACAAGAACACGACCAAAGGAATTCACAGCCAGCAGGACAGCCCCCCATCAGAACTACCAATGCAAAAGGACTGCGCACAGCCAAATCTCTGATCGATGACCATTCTGTAATTAGAATATTTTAGCCAAATGATGCAGTTCTTGAACTCTATTCCCGGTAGGATTCAAAAGGAAATCACACCCATCAGTTCAGTGTGCCAGCAAGGAGGCACTGAGGAATAAATCAAAGCCAAACTTTACTATCACACACACATTTTAGGGCCACAATACAGTGCAGTGCGATGGGATGAAGGAATAAATACATGAAAAAGGACATACTGTAGAGTGACACCTAGAATAATTTGGAGAACACTGAATGAAGATGCCAGTCTCTCCAGTGATGAGAAGGATTTAAATAAAGAATAACAACAAGTTATTCTCTTTGCAACTCAAAGTAGTGACATAGTATATTTGGAATATACTCAGAACTGGAAAGGTCAGTTTTGATACCTTTTAAACCAGATGTTGACATTACTGTAGTAGAACTATTAGACTATATAATTTATTAATTTTTTTATCTAGTCAGTTTATTTTCACTACTCTGATTTTAAATTTTTGCACAATACAGTAATTTATGCACTGGGTTTTTTTTGTTAGACAACCTGAAAGACAAAGATTCTCATCTCTCAGGTCACATGCCCCCAGCCAGTTTCTGACTTGTAGTCCAGTCGACTCTGTCCTAAACCAGGATTTCAGACACTGTTGGTTTGGTTTTCAGATGCTCAGGAAGAAGCACAGAGTGTGCCTGATGTCCTGTTCTGTGCAATAAATGCCGGGCAAGACACCATTCTACTGAAGCACAGCAATATTAAGGAAGAGACTAACCAGGGCTTTTCGTAATACAAGCTCTTTGAGTCTATGAGATGAATCACACAGTTCAATACAGCGAGACAGAATGCTTCCAATAATTCCATATCTTAGGTTTTAGGAGATACTACGGAGCTTATAGTAGGAACAGGTTCTAATTCAAAATGGCTAGATTAAGATTTCCCCTCCCTGTTGTTTCAGTCAGTGCTTCTATGTTTAGAAATTAGTGAATACCGACTAGAATGATGCTATTAAGACAAATACACCGTTCAAGGAGAGAGCAGAAATTATCTAAAGGTTGCAATTAACCCTTCGTAAATAAACATGCATACCTGAAAAGGCACTGTAATGAGTTCTTCACTTCGCAGTATATGTTGAAGTGAATAGGCTTAGCTCTCAGCTCTTCTGAGAGAGCAAGAGCACATAAACCACTTCTATCCAAAGTCAGCACAGCTGGAATCCAGCTGTGCGCTCTATTACTCAAGCAGCAAGAAGAAAATCTCCAGTCCTCCTACGGCAGTGTTGTTGCCAGAGCTACCGAAGGGACTACAGCCATATATCTACATGAGATGGCTCATTTATATGTCTTCCAAAGCCTGCTCTTCCCTGAAACATTACCGTACAATGTTATAAGAGTCTCTAATTGCTTCAGAGAAAAGAGAGAGTTACAAGACTTAGTTGTAAGCCAGTGGGCATGTTTACTGTCAATAATTTGCATAACAGGTAGAATGATGTTGTACAGAGTTGGCCTGTTTCTAAAATTCACCTTAAGTTCTCATGGCGCAAGGCTTGCAAGTGTTGGGACAGCTAACGGCTCTGTTTTTTCCAGCATTAATACTGCCTGTTAGGTTACATTTCTGTTAGCAGTGGCAGAAATTAAGATGTCAGTTTACAAATGTAGCGCCTGAGTGCACTCATGGGCCCTAATGTCCCTGCTTGTCCCCGGGGCTCCCCCTGCCCTGCCCATGTCCCAGGACCCCATTCCAGCCCCCAGTGCTGTCAGTCCCTGCCCCAGCAAGGCCGTAGGACACCATCTCCAGTCCTGCTCTACCATGAGTCCCGCCAAGCCAGGCACCCCTATCCTGGCCTACCCCCATCCCCACAACCCTGCCCATCCACCCCAGGCTGGGTCTGACCCCAGCTCCCCTCACTGGGCCTGATCCTGACCCCCACCCACAGCTCCCGAACCCCTGACCCCAGGGAACCCCCTGACAATAAATGCTGAAGTGTTTCTATATGCTACATTTTGAAAGTGTGCAAGTAATCCACATGTGAAGAACACAATATTGAACACAGAAGCCCAGACTACAAGTCCACATCTAAGACTGAGACCATCTGATTTCTCTCTTCTCCAGTTCCCCCATGGGAGAAAAAGAAATGGCAACAGCTTCCTACTAGCCAAAAAGAGCATGGGGCAATGACCTGTTCTGCTTCCAAACACTTTTTTTTGCCAACAAGCAAGAATGCTTCAAACCATCTGCTAAATTTAAGAGCTATATATCGTAGGATGCTGTGATTGATTATTTGACTTTTCCTCTGGTCACCTCACCAATAAGCAACCCCCATGTTGTCTATTATTTTACTGTTGTAGTATAGCATTCTACTTGGTAAAAAAAAAAAATACTTCCGTAGCTGATATTTTTCATCAATACTTTTAAAAAATAAACCTTGCAACATGTACTAAAAAGAGCGTTCATGAGAGCTCATCAGCAAGGCAGATAATGCACAGCCTCTTAACCAAGATGACTCCAGAAACAGCCACTCATAAAAGAATTATTTTAATGAAGAGGCTAGTTAATATCATAGAATAACAAGTCTTACTCAGTGCTTTAATCCTAAAGGTATTTTAATTACATTTGACTAAAACACTTTCCAGACCAAAACAACTACTTGCAATATCACCTCCTTCTTTCATACACCATGCAAACAGTTATGGTGGGAACAGCTCCACTATTATTCTGGCAGAGAAGAGTGAGGAAATCTTGAGTCTAAGAAAAGATTAACTTGCTTAATTTCAGTCTTTGCGTATAAAGTAATATTTTTAAAATGAGGTGTCCAAAAGTTATCTCTTTTATCTACCTTCTTCATTAACATTTTCCCTTTTAAAAATGCATCATTAAGCTCCCAAAGGGGGGAAAAAAAAACAAACACTAACCTGAGCACGATCACACAGAGGGAAGGATCTGAACAGGAGTCCTGAAATACTGCTCAAGAAATATGCCTGCACTGGCAAGGTCATTGCTGTTTCATGGCTAGGACTCTGCTGACTGAACATTGCTAAAACCACCCAGTAGCAGGCCAATCTTCTGAGGAAAACAAACCCTTAAAAAAATACCAGGTCCACTGAGCACATTTTCTCTTTTTCTATGTTTGGGATTTTAGCTCAAGTTCTCATAAATGAAGTGTAATGCAGTCTCTTCTGCTTTCTCTCTCCCCTCAGATTTTTTTCTAGTGAAAATCAATGCTTATGAAAGCTCCAGGATGTGAACTTCAGAGACTAAAGGCCTCTAATTATCTAGAAAAGCACAGAAATCTATCCTCCCCCATTCAACCCCAGGAACACCTCAACCCCTCTTTGCAAGGATCACCTACCTAGGAAAGGAATAAAGAAATCAGTCAAAGGCAACAGTTTGACCTTGAGTTTTCTGCTAAGCCTTTCCCAGTGATGCTAATTATTGCCAAACCTGACAAATCTTCTCATGGCAGTGCAACCTTGTACTCTAAAAGCCTTGTACACTAAAAGCCAAGTCATAGGAAAGTGGTCATTGCAACAAACAGCTCATTCACCACCAGTCTGGGTACAATATAATCTAAAATCACTTTGCTCTGAACGAAAAACAATAACAAAATATTTTAAAGCTTACATTGATCTCTTTCTCCCCCTCCCCACCAGCACAAATGATTTCTATTAATTGAGATAGAAATACTGCTTAACAAAAAGCAAGGAAGCATTCTACAACAAAAGACTTCCCAAACTAGAAGTCCACTAATGTTATCAAGATTTATCCTCAGGTGTGTCCTGAGGCTCAAATGCAGAGCCTTATAAATACATACCGAATATACAAAAATGAAACACCGAGGCATTTTGATTTTAAATTATTTCACTCAAGTTAGACCAGAATAGAAATCATCTGAGAAAACTACATTGAAAAAGCACTTGCTTTGACTTCAGCTGCTGCTAACTCAATTCCAAAGTTTTAAATATTCATATCTACTATAAAAACTTAAAATTGACAGCTTCCAGGAATTTCTCACACTTCAGACAAATACCTGCTCTTTAAACGTGTAGCCAGGCGCAGTCATCAGGACTGCTAAGAAACTTTCTCAGGACGGGGAGAAGCGAGGTAAATGTACAGTATTGATATTTAGATGAGTTGAATCAATAGATTTCTACCAGTGTTATAACATAATAAAGCTACAATTTAGATGCACAAGCTGATGCAAACTCATACATCACTGTGATATACTTGGTTAGTGTACCTGTTGGCAAAGTACCTTCAGCACAATTAGGGTAAAAATGACTTAAGTTTCCAATTCTACCCGTCTGGCTTAGACGTAATGAAAACAAAGTGCTGAAGTTTGTATGGAAGCATACCAAAAGGAAAGTCTTATAATATGGCATGTACAAGGCTTTTAATTACCAACAAGGAGCGGTTAAAGCCTAAACCACTAAACAATTCAAAATGTTTTTTTAAAACAAAGCAAAAGGGTAAAGCTGAACTTTGCTCAGGGGCAAAGCACTGCTATTAGATGAGCAGCTGATGAGTTGCATGCACCTTCAGCTGTACTGCTTTTTAACAATATTTCACTGAAGATTTTAACCTAGATTCCTGCCAAAGTTTTAACCTTCACAAAGACTTCTCCTCCCCCTGACCCAGCCAGGTTTAGAGATGCTATCAAATCATTGAGTCATACCTTAGAAATCACTTCTCACTTCAATCAAGGCTGTGTGCCATCTACTTTGAACCGAAGATACTGGCACAAATCACTAGTATTCAGAGTCTGTACAATACCCTTCCTAAAATTCCTCTCAGCTCCCCAGGGACAAACAAGTACTTCTGCAGCAGACAATAGACTGAGTAATCCTAAAGCATTAACACACACCAGAAAAAGAAAAAAAGAAAAAAGAGAAAAAACACCACCAAACAACATGAAAAACCCAAAACAAACAAACAAAAGAAACCCCAAAGAACATCCACCGAAAAAGCAACCAAAGCAGAAGGCCGTCCCTACACATACACGCAGATCAGTGCTTTGCCTTTACACCACTGCGGCTTTACAACGGTGCTGCTGCATTAATCTAATACTAACACAAATTGAACAATAGCTAATGCTAACAAGATTCAAACAAAAACCATGCACATACAGCACAGAGAAGCAGAAAAGCTTTTGTTACAATGTATACTAAAAATGAAGCATGCACACCAGAAAGATAAACCCAGTATTTTTATCTGCATTACCAAAGTCCTAAACAGGAGTTAATAAGTCTGTGAAAAACCTTGAAAAGTCACAAGAAGATAACACAATGCTGTTATTCAGATTTTACACACAGGTAAAAATGTATTTAATACTCAGTATTTGAGCAGTGTAGACCTTGGATGGGCTGACCAATTTCACAGCTGAGAGCCATCTCTGCAGTGATTTGTACTCCTGGCACAGACTCAAACTATCTCTGATCATCAATTACGTGGCTAGAGCAAACATATTTAGAATAAGAAATAATTTTTTTTTTCTAGGTTTCCCTTGAGACATTTTAAGGTACAATTTCACAGTCTATATACATTGATATGTACTGATTCACTCTTGAATCATCAGTGTAGCAGAGAACAGTGTTTGGAATGGAGCTGCAACACAGAACATATGCAAACTAAATGGGTATGGGGCTGTAAAAGCAAGAGGGCGTAATACATTAAACAAACCACAGCAGCTTACAACAATTTCAGCTATATCTTAATACATGTTCAAGAACTTACAGAATGCCGTAATTATGTGATAGCCTTCCATGTGTATCCTCTGTGTCATTCCTCACTGTACGACCATATGCAAACTCTTCTGCAAGACCTTTGCCCATTTAATGCAAAAGATGGATGGAAATGTTCATTCAATGAACAGATACTTAAAATCCATCTTTCTCCTCAGTGTTCAGCGTGTGCCCATATGCTTTAGTTCAATGTACTCTACTCAAACATGCTCTGTAAACAGACCGATTAATTTTCTTGTAGAATTTTTCAAGTGTTCCTTGATATAGTACCTAACAACATCATAAATACTGGTTTATTTTCACAAGACTCCTTACAGGAAGGGAATTATATTATGTGCACTTTTCAGGTGAAGAAATGTAGAACAGAAAGAGCTTAAAATAGCATATATTTAGTGATTTGGTGCCCAGTTAGCAAAGAAAACAATTTGGTATTTCTAGAACTATTCCCATTACTTGGGCTTTACATATCCAAAGCATTCAGTTTTGTTAGTTTTGAGTGCCCAACATGCCTGCAGCTGAGCTTCTCCTTTCTGTGAAAAATCAGATATAAACAAGTTGATTAACACAATATAGGAGCTCTGTGGCACAGGCATTGTCATAATCCAGCCCTTCCGAGCAGCACTAAACTGCATCAAACACACTACAATTTGTTCTCCTCCTACCTTTCTGCTTGATTCACTCAACACCTTTCAATTTCTACATTAAATGAAGCAGGGTTATAAAAATAATCCATGGTGAATCACAGTAAACCTGAATCTCATTGTTCTCTATGTAGAAAAAGTTTTTCCAGCGATTTGGGACTTCCCTGGCTGTAACTGTTCTCAGTCCCCCAGTTTCCTTTTCTCCCTATATGCAGGAGCCCTTCTGCCACTGATGCATCTAGTGGTGTCATAGCAAATAAGCAAGTGGGCAAACCCATCTGCTTGGCATTTCAGGCAGAAGGAGAAGATTAACTCTGTACTGCGCACATTAGAAGTAAGTAGGTGAAAATGAAGGCTTTATTGCAAGTGTACCAACACCTACAGGTACCCAGGATTCTGCTGGCAGGCAAGCACAGCTTGCTGTGTCACTACCACCTTGACACCGGGCCACTCTGCAGACAGAATCTCCAGATTCACTCCCTCATGAGAGAACACAAGAGCACCTGGACTTGTCTTGGAGGCCAGCAGCACTGTGGAGGGCTTTTCTCCCTGCTCCAAAGCAGTGGCGGGGTTGGTAATCAACCGGCTGTATAATATGAAATGCATAAGCAGTCTGGGGACTGCTTATGGGTGTCACCTTCTTCACCAGAACGCCCTGACCTCACACCCTGAGCTGCACAGCAGCCAGCTTCAACAGACAGCTGGAGAAATAGGGAAGCGATGCTCCTCACCCTGACACAGTAACCCACAGCTTTGCTGTTGGAAACACTGCTTTGAAGACCTGTATGTGGGAAGCTTTGATCAATCAACTGCTATAAACACTGAAGGACACTGGCACCTCATGCTCATCTGTACCATTTCTAACCATGTTCATCGTGTCTACCTGGAGGAGACAATTTGGAGCACTGCAGCTCACAGTGATCTCCTGTTGTCTGTTTTGGAGATGTGCGGGGATTGCAGACACTTCCTCAGGCCTGGGAGCCAATGAAAAGAAAACAACAAGCAGTTCCTTAGCTCCGGATACAGCTTTCCAGATCAGCAACCAGAGTCACTTCATTCTCCTCCAGCCCGGGGAGGAGAGCCCGGGGAACAGACCACATTTGGGATTCTGTCTTGTTGGGGAGCTGTCCTGAATTTAAGCCATGTACGAGCTACAGAATCATTTAAGTTGGAAAAGAACTTTAAGATCACCAAGTCCAACCGTTAACCTAGAACTGCCAAGCCCACCACTAAACCGTGTCCCCAAGCATCACGTCTACACAATTTTTAAAGACCTCCAGGGATGGTGACTCCACCACTTCCCTGAGCAGCCTGTTCCAGTGCTTCACAACCGTTTCAGTGAAGAAATTTTTCCTAATATCCAAATTAAACCTCCCTTTGCACAACTTGAGACCACTTCCTATCATCCTATCACTTGTTACGTGGGAGAAGAGACCAACACCCACCTCACTACAACCTCCTTTCAGGTAGTTGTAGAGAGCAATAAGGTCTCCCCTCAACCTCCTCTACTCCAGACTTAAACAACCCCAGTTCCCTCAGCAGCTCCTCATAAGACTTGTTCTCCAGACCCTTCACCAACTTAGTTGCCCTTCCCTGGATACACTCCAGCACCTCAATGTCCTTCTTGTAGTGAGGGGCCCAAAACTGAACACAGTATTTGAGGTGCGGCCTCACCAGTGACAAGTACAGGGGCATGATCACTTCCCTGCTCCTGCTGGCCACACTATTGCTGATACAAGCCAGGATGCTGTTGGCCTTCTTGGCCACCTGGGCACTGCTGGCTCCTGTTCAGCAGCTGTCAGCCAGCACCCCCAGTTCCTTCTCCACCAGGCAGCTCTCCAGCCGCTCCTCCCCAAGCCTGTAGCGTTGCACGGGGTTGTTGTGACCCAAGTGCTGGACCTGGCACTTGATCTTCTTAAACCTCATATAGTTGGCCTCGGCCCATCAATCCAGCCTGTCCAGATCCCTCTGCATAGCCTTCCTACCCTGAGGCAGATTGGTGCCTATGTTTTGTTTGAGTTTTTTCCTCAAATTAAGTGAAGTCTTTATAGTCCTTTTAAAATAAACCTGTTTGTTTCTGTACGGTACATTTATTTCACCAGTGATGTTTAAACTCCCATTGAGTTTTATAGGCAAGCTCCCAGCAGCATGAAGAAACAAAATTGGACCTTTGAATTTATATTTCAATCTGGCTGCTGACAGAGTGGTCACCTCCTTGACCCTGAACTTTATATTAAATCCTAGTCACATTAACAAAGTCATCTAAAAGGTTACAAAACTATTCTGCAAGGGAGCAAAAGCTTACGATCTACAGCATGGATCTGCCCAGGAGATGGACCTGGAAGCAACTTTCTTATTTCAGGGCAAGCTCTAGATGAAACCCTACCTTGGCTGAAGTAATCAAGACCTTTGCCATTGATTTCAATGAAACCAGGGTTAACCTTAATAGGGAAAATGCCCCACCCAACCCAGACCATAATGGTAGAGATTAAATCTCCAGCAGGAAAGCCCTCAAAGGTCTGTGCAGGCAGGCAGACAGAAAGATTTTGTGCTTGCCTCAGTCACTGCATCAAGCTCACTTGAACAACCCAAGCAGTTGAATTTCTTGAACTCCTAAAGTGTTCTTATGTTGAGAGATGTTGTTCTTTATAGTTAGCGACTTTTTTCTTATAAACTTGAATTATTTCTATTGCAGTCATCGTTTTCATGTCTGTGTTATTGTTGCTAACTACTCCAACATCTATCTGCTTTCTTAGAAGCCAAAGGAAATTTGTTCCTGCCAAGTCAAAAAAAAAGAAACAAAACAAAACCAAACCCAACCAAAACATTTCTCATAGTCATGTTTTAGTATGAGATTTCAACACTAATATTAATTGAACAACACCTGTTTGTACAAGCTGAAGAACTGATCCCATTAGATTTAAAAGTTAAAGAAAAACAGGATAAAGTTATCAAGACAAACTCCAATCCCAAAATAGCCGAATTACACGTATCCGGTCCTGGCTTTCCTCTCTAACAGTCACAGAGTTTGAGGGATAAAAAAGAGCCTGAACAGGTTCCAAATACTGTCTCAATTATTTTCAACTTTTTCATTGGTACAAGCTCAGAAACATGATAAAATATTATCTTCCCATCACATTTTTCTTCAGTTTGATATTAAGAAATGGAATTATTTGACTTCTCTTTTCTAATGCTTGTTTCCACTGCTCCACTTGGATCTTTCTGTCATCACTATTTTCCCAACAGTAGATGGCACCAGTAATTTCTATATTCATTATAATACCAATGGGGTTTGTTGTTTTTAATAACCATGGTTATATTTTCCTGACTACATTCTATGGGTTTCCTTAATAAGTCACCATTACAAAATTCTGCTTCTGAAAGTCACTTAATTTATTGGCATATGTTTCATATAACTATCTGCTAATTATTCAAGTGTTTGGGATAATACTTCCCAAAACTATAGCTTGATACAATGCCAAAACAGTAATTTTCTGCGTTAACTTTAATTACTTCACTGAATTTGCATTAATTCAATAACTGCAACTTGGATTCCTGCTAGCAATATTCTTGTTTTCAAAGAAATTATTTTTACCACGTAACTAAAATTAAAATGTTTCACAGCCATCTTAGATCAGGATATACATTTACAATGCAGAAATCATTTGTCTACAGCAGCAGCTCTGCTGGTGTTTAGGCCTATGCGGTATTTTACCTCAACACTCATCCACAAGTTCAGACATTTTTTGTGCTATTCAGGCCTAAGCCTAATTATACAAATACAGTTGCATCAATTTTTAAAATATATATAAACATAGATACATGCAAATACATATATACACACACACACACTTTTACACAAGAAAACAATTACACCAAGGATTCAGCTCTGATTGCCAGATGTAGGATACATTCTTCGTTTCTCAACCTCAACCCCCCCACACCACTACCCCCCCAGAAAAACCCCATAACAAACTGACCTTAAAATCTCCATTGTGGATACATATATTTAGCTGATCTCTACAAGTTCTTTTCATATTCTGCGGGGATATGCAAACACTTTCAGTAATTATTTTAGTTGACTACATTTGGCCAGATGAGTCCCACCCTTAATTTCATACTATTAAAAAGAAATTTATGATTAATTTAGCTAATGTACTATGAATTTTGCAAATACTTTCATTTTACTGGAAACATAATTGTAATTCTGGTTACTCTATACATACATACAGATATATATTCGAACATAAATTGCAAGCGACCCTAAGAGAATGACCACAAACTGAAGAGGTCAAAAGGACACGATTCTTTGGAATCATGACTTCAAAATTCACCATGATAAAACACTCCTGTGCATTGGGTAAATGCATCACTACAAGGACAGTATCGCTCACGACCCACACTCTGCATGGATTGCTGACCTATTGAGTCCAGAGCTCGGTTTGCTTCCTGTGTCTCAAGAACATGTACAGCAGGCACTTACAGTGCTCAGATCAATGGGTTTCCTTCTCTATGAGCCACAACATCCGATATGCATACGAAGTTAATGTCCATCCCCACTCCCACCCCAAACTAATGATTCCCAACTTCCCGTTGGTGTGAGAATGACCCAAGTCCAGGTCTTCATGTGAAGAATCTACCAGAGGAAAATATGTGAACAGTCATCACCACTGAGATACCACAAAAATAACTGTGACAGAGAAACAGACAAAAGGAAGCTGAATGTCACAGCTGTGAAGCTCATGAGGTTTTCAAAGCTTGCATAGACTAGGAGTTATAGATGTTTTCTGCTTGTTATTGGCCCATGCCTTCTGGGGAAAGGAAGCAGAAACAAAAGTTGTTTTATTTTAAAATATTAAGAATGAGAAGAGCACAGGGACAGTGTGTAACCAGTTATTGGATCTTACTGATGAGTATCTCTGAACTTGTATTACAGCCCCCTCCAACATGCTGACCCTAAAGTCACGAGAACGCATTGAAGTTGCTTGTACTGCTCTTGGAACTAAATTAACAGAAATCCATCTTACATCCAGAAGAATACTTCTTTAAACACTGAGTGATTTGCAGTGAATCTGAAAAATAATCAGAGGTATTAATGTAAACTCTGTAACCAACTGGTGTTTCAGGTGTTGACTGGGCAAGAGGGATGGCTTTGGTTGCCAGCTATATGCTGCAGACGGGCTGCAGGAACTGCCTGAGCACGTCCTTCACAGCACGCTGGAGGGTGGCATGGGCATCCCCCTTCCCCCTCACGCCCTCTGAAAAGGGGATCGGTGTTCAGATCACAACTACGCCCAGCCCTGCGTTTGTCAGGTCACAAATGTGTTAGCATTTTTACATTTCCCATTTGGAACAGGCTAGATGTTTTTTGTTGGGTTGGTTTGGTTTGTTTTTTAATATAAATGTATTTTCAAGCTAATCAAGTCTCCATTGTGACAGCCCCTCCTGAGATACTTTGCAAAACAGTATAATTGGAGGTCTGTCTGCTTCCATATTACACTCTCTTTGTATTCCCTCATGTCAATAATATAAATTTTTCTGATCATTCTACTTTTATTCCCAAAACCAAAAAGAAAACAAAACCAATCAGGAAGCCAAGCACAAATGCAAATTTGATGCATTCATTATAATTCATCTAACTTCAAGCTGTAATTTCCTCTGAATTTAAAAAAAAGGCAACATGAAATTTTCTGGTTTTTGGAATTGCAACATTATAAAAATAAGTGAAATCAAGATCAGTAAAAGCTGGAAAGGTCTGTATAATACTTGTAATTAATTACAAATTAATTGTAATGTTTGCCACAACCTTTTAATCTAATCCCTTTCAACCTCTTAACAAACAGGTTCCTTATAATTCTACATGTAAACAAAAAAAACCTCCCATATCTCACACTGTTTCTATAACAAAATTGTCCAAATTAATACAAATTTGAACATTACAATCTCTACTTTGTTTCAAAATTATACACAAAACTTGCAACAAAAATATGATATGTACTCAGGAGTAGTACAGAAACGCCAAGTTACTAAAACAGGACCATCACAACCTTCGCATGGTTAAAAGCTCTTAATATTCTACACACTTTCTATTCTTCCCATTCTGGCATGAGAATCATTGGTGACATCACAAGTATCTGCTAGAATAAGCAGCTATAATTAAGAGCTATAATTAAAGTACTCCAAATCAATCTCACTATAAGTGTAGATATACCCCCTACACTACAGTTTCTGGGTTTCAGTATAATCCTGGGTTAACTGTTAAGTGAAGAATGAATAGTGTTTAATCAACAGAAGACTTGGGTGGATGATAGTAACTCTTTAAATAAATACATGGAAGTTGCTGTTACAAATAAAAGAATCTCTTCTCTTTACAAAATGACCTTGAACTGCAGTAATGCAGATTCAGGTTAGAGAGCTGGAAGAAAAACACTTCTGGTATGAGAGGCACCAGAATGGACTGCCTGGCTACAAACACTATGGAATTTCCATTACTGAAAATCTTTAAGAAAGAACCAGATGTCAGGAAGTATGTAGCTACAGTCGATCCTGCCTCCCGATAAGAGAGGAGCTAGATGAACTCTCAAGTTCCCAGGCAACCCTCACTTCATTTTATTCCTAAGTAACAGAGATACTATTTTTTACATTTTTATTAAATACTGTAACGATAAGTAACTCTATTTCTAATTTCTAAATTATTTTGGCAGAAACTTCTGGTATGTTCTCACCGAAGAATTAAAAAGTCACCAAATCTGTTTTATTCCCCCTCCAAAAAGATCCCAAACCCCAATAAACTCTAATAACTAGTTTTTCTACAGTTATTATTACCAGTTAATAATTTAAGTCATAAATACTATTTTTAGAGGATAACTACTATGCTTCAAGCCAAAATTAAGTAAAGCAATCACACTTTATTTTATAGGATTTTTTGACGTTAACATAACAGTACTCTTTAATGGCAAAAAGCTAGCAAGCGATCTCATTTTACAGTTAATTTTACCTAAGAGACCAGAGCTTTGTAGCTTGAATGATCTAATATTTGTCAAAATAAAGTACTCTTTTTCCTATTTTTTTTGCCAGTGTATACATGCGCACATGCACTCATACAACTACACATTTTAGACTATGTCACCAAACTTAGATGCTGCTCTTCACTAAACGTTAGTCCTTGCACTGAATTTTGTTGGGCTACACAAAGTGTGAGTGGAAAAGAGCTTCTGCTTTCTAACATTACAGCCTGTTAATAAGTTTAAGCATGTGAAAAGTCCCTTTAGGTAAACACTACTTGGGCTTATGTAAGTTAGGCATAGACACGAGAGTCCTGTTGGATCACAACCTCTATGAAATATGTTTGAGAATGTATCTTCTTACATTTGTCTATAGCAAAAATAAAAGGCGAAGGAGTGATATCCTTCGATTATTTATACATTTAAGCTATTTCTCTTTGGTCACCAGGACCTATCCTAGACCATTATCACTATCTCTCTGCAGGAGTGAACAATATCACTTTATTTACACACTTACTTCTTATCACGCAACTGTCATCTGCATTAATGTAGAAAATCCGCCATTTCTACTCTCAATACATAATTTAGAGCCTCATCAAAAATGTCACCAGGAACAAAAGCCATTTGCTGATGTGGAATGTCTGTGAGGTTTGTGGATTTGGACTCTTCTCTTTCCTCTTATTTTACTGATTTCAGCTTTTGGGGTTTTTTGGGGGGTTTGGTTATTTTCAGGCAAACATTTTCACCCTTTATTTCCCATTCTTGATAACATTAAAATCTTTATTCCCCTTCCACTCCTCCAAAAAGGGGAAAGCAAGCCACAACAACTGTGCCAAATTTTGGAGGAACTTGAAGACTTCTTTAAATTTAATTACACAGAAATTTGCTTAAATCCATCTGTCCAAGCCAGGTGTAGACTGGAGCCAATCACCTGAATTGCTTAGATGCAGTCAGACTTCCATTCTACAGTCAAAATCTTTTATTTAATTTGGGTGGGGGGTAAATCTCATCACCGGTTAATCCTTTAATTTCCCTTTTTCCTCAGGGGACCTGGTTACTTATTTGAGTTTAATATGATACATGCTTATAAGTTTGTGAAGTGTGTTCTTCTGTTACACCAACTTCAGTTTTTAAGATTTGTAACAGCGAGTTACCCTAACACTAGAGAAGGCACTTTTGCTTCCAGCTTCCTTCTCACCAGGACCTAAGACCTTCTAAGGATTGTCCTTCTAGAGCTAGCTCTTTCAGCAAAGGTTTTACTGTGACTACCTGACCCCAGCTCACTCTTTCCTGCACTCAGCCACAACTGAATTCGTACAGGCTGAGGGTTTCTCTGCCTTACACAAATAACCTAGAGAAATCATCTGAAACTATGAGGGCACTAACAGCAGCAGCGGTTCTTCTCATCTGCTTGTAACACATATTAAATGCAGCATTAGTCCTCACACTGAATTAATTCTTCTGGGAAAATACTAAATCTTAAAGTACATAGAAATTAAAACAACAACATCCATTATGCATCCTATCAATTACCATAGCTCCAAAATTGAGATTCTCAAATTACTTTATTTACTACGACACCTTTGTTCACAAGATAAGAGGGTACCTCTGTCAAAGCTACTCCAACTGAGGACTCAATTTCAGGCCCTTGCTGTGTACTACATTTAAAAGAAATTTCTTTGGATGATCATCTAAATGACAAGCTTGTATTCTTATTTAAGCAAGTAGTTATGAACGCTTGAAAAGATTTACATAAGAATTTTAACTAGGCTCTAGTGTTTTTGTTATGATAGTATAGTTAACGTAACCCTGTAATATCCTACATATATTGTAATATTTTTTCCAAATTTCTGGGAAATCTACTCAGTAAGAAGCTATATCTGTATTTGACATCAGCAAAGATGTTCGTTTGATTGTCCTCAGCAATTCCCATCGCCTTCCACAGCCTTTCGTTCATTTATTGCCTTTCTGCAGGCTTGCAGAAAGGAATAAGGTAGGATATGAACTTCCTGCTTTCATAGAAGTCCCTTTCTAACTTGCAGATCAAGACATGAGATATCTTAGTTGTGACTTTGCATTCCAGAGTATTACACATTTTCACTAACCTGTGCCCACTACCTCAGCCAGATGAATCTCCCACTGCGTAAGAGGCTCAGAGCACGCTGCCACCCGTGCAGCGCGCAGTTAGGATGGGTGCTCACCACAGACTACTGCGGTGTCTTCCCGTGAGCCACCTAAAATGCTTTGCATTCCCCAGCTCCAGCCTGACTTCCTTGGGATGAGGCAACCCAAAAGAAAATTATAAGGAAAAGTAACGGATGTCTACATGAAGGATTTGGGAAATATGGAGAACAATGTGAAAACACCAAAAAGCTCAAATTCAGTTTTCACAGAGCTTCACTCCACCCCACCCAGAGGGTTTTTTTGTGAAGCTACAAAGGAAGTAAAACTGAGCCAAAGCTTGAAGAGCTGATGCTGCTTAACTGAGAGATTGATAATGTTAATGTTTTTCTAAGAAGTTCTGATGTGAAAGCAGATAATACTGCTTTTGCTTCCCTGAAGCGCAGCCGATTCAGTCGGTACAGTCCTACAACTCTTACTCAGGAATGATTTCCCATTGAGTCAGTGGGAGCCATGTCTGATTTGGACTCCGGGATTTCAACCTAACAATACATTTGTATTCAGTGCGCAAAGGGAATCTGGAGTCAATTAAATCTGTAAAACAGAAGTGGACCAACACTGAGGAAGATCCAACAGCTCAGTCATGCCTGGCAGTCTCCCGCTCTAGAAGCATGTGACCTCGTTACAATTCTAATAAAATAAAGCACGAATATTTCATTATGGAGCACTTAACAAAATAACAAAAAAAAACACCCAAAAGCACACATATTCCTGCTGAAAACAGCTGTGCTCCTCCATCCTGTCTTGTTACATATTTAATGTATCCCAACACAACTTCCTTGAGAAAGGGCAAGATCAGAATTGTAGAGGCCATGGTAACACTGTCAGACAGAATCACGGAATCACAGGACGGTAGGGGGTTGGAAGGGACCTCTGGAGATCATCTCGTCCAACCCCCCTGCTTGAGCAGGCACACCCAGAGCAGGGGGCACAGGAACACGTCCAGGTGGGGTTTGAATGTCTCCAGAGAAAGGACTCCACAGCCTCCCTGGGCAGCCCGTGCCCCTGCTCTGGCACCCGCACAGGGAAGGGGTTTTTTTTCTCATATTGAGGTGGAACTTCCTGTGTTCCAACTCCCATCGTCCTGACACCCTCCCTATAGATATTTATAGGTATTGATGAAATCCCCCCTCAGTCTTCTCTTCTCCAGGCTGAACAAACCCAGGTCTCTCAGCCTTTCCTCATAAGGGAGATGCTCCAGCCCCCTGGAACCTTCATTTCATTACAAAGCTCACGTGCAGCTTTTATTTTTGGAAAACAGTTAGGGCCTTTTAAAACTTGTTATGAGCAAATATATATTATTCACAATCAAAATTTCAAAGAAAGTAAACACTTTAAATGAAAGCCATTTTCTGAAGTACTGGGCAGTAAAATAATGAACTAGTTTGCTAACTTCACAAAGCATTAAGTAGGAAAAAACCATAAACTTGCTTATTTATGCGTTACTCAGAGAGTGAAATACAAACTGTTAACTAACATCATGACTGTTTACAGTCATCCCCATAGAATTGCTTCATTCTTCATTATTTCTTGTTAGATGTGGCAAGTATAAAGCAATCCCTCATTCAGAAGAGTGCTTTCAAATTTTCCATGAGGAAGTATTTTTAAAAGAAATTTATTCTACATTTATGTGCCGAGTTCTTCAAAACAACTTCAGATTATATATTGGTAGACCTTAACTCATTGGAAGAGGAGAGCTCGGCAGCACTGCCGCAGCTTTCAGTTAATCAGAAACACCGCTGAGAGGAGGACCAAGCCTGCTGAATGTCAATGCCTCAGCCCCGGAGAAACGCGCGGCCCCTCTCCAGAAGGCTTTGCTACGCAGGGCCGAGCTCACTGCCTCGGCAGAGTCCAGGGGCTGCGGAGAATTAAGGACTGGAACAACAGTATCAAAGATGTTACGTGCACACATGAAGCACTGAACATCTTGTATGTGTGTTTCACTGGAAACAGCTGAGCACACATCCACCGGCTGAGGGCCAGTGCTAGCAATCAGCAGGCAGACAAGTGTGGGAAGCAAAAGAAACAGCGTCTCTCTTCGCCTGACTAGGGCACCTGGAAATGTCAGACAGAGACCTCTGTCAACACATTTTACTCCTGTGCTCTCGCCAGCCAAGAGAGAGGATGAGACAAGGGCAGAGCAGTACAATTCAGACAGACCTGACAAAACAGACCAGCAGGTCTCCTGATACGCATGGCCCCGATGCGCTCAGACAGCGCAGACCAGGGGAAACCGCCCTGCAAAGCCAACGCAAATGCCAGGGAAGGATCAACAGCACCTTGTGCACACTCACAAGTGCAAAGTGTATTCTGGAAAAGCCAAAAGCCAAACGTAATTGATGCAGTGTGGCACAGAAGAGACTGCGGTACAGAGTGGTATCTGTAGGAGTTTGGTGCTATTTGTTATTCATGCAGTAAGATGTTACCCAAAACAGAGGAAGGAAAAAAAATGTCTGAAGAGCAACATGTTGGTTTAGAGCTATGCCAGTGTGAGGTACTTTTCTTCTTGTATTACAGATTTCTTAAATACACCAGAAGTCCTATAAATATATTTCCCTAACTAGATTTTATTAAAAGCAAAGAAATAAAATTTTGATGAAGTATTAAAAAACTTTTGCCACTCTCCTTTCTGCTTCTCTGATGCGCGAGTCTATTAAAGCTTCAGTGACAATGCTTCCAACCCAGTTATAGAATAGTACCTATACTATATATAGGTACTCTCTCTATATATAGTACACATATATATATATGCGTAGCAATAAATCCAGCCTCTACAGATAAGGATGCACTGAAAGGACAATTTCTTAAAAATCTGCCATTTTCCCGTTGTTATTAGGACAGTCACCTTACACCCACCATCAATGGATAGAAGTTACAGTGATTCTAATGTCCTCTACCATGATGTATTAGTCAGTAAGCAAGTAGAAAAAAAAACCCAAAAAACCCAAACCCAACCAACCAACCAAAACCCACAAAACAAACAAAAAAAACCCCAAACACCACACACATTTGCTTTCCTTTTGGAAAAAGGTAAAAGCAAGACAGATATTAACCAACCAAGTTGCACTTTCAAGAATTACAGAGTTTAAAAAGAAAATCTATTACCTTCCAGACCACTCCAGAAAGTATTCATCACTACAGACTTGGGTTTGGGATTTTTAAATCTCTCCTCTCCCGCTATGCATTTCATGTCTTAATGTTCACTGTATTTTTCTTGTCAAATGGGACATCGTTAAACTAAGTACACTTGAATTGTATATGTATGGCATATATATGCATACATGTGTGTAGATGTATGTGTGTGGAAAAATAAGGCTTTTTCTATATGACATCACATGCCCTAGAAAGGCCCTATTCCAGACACTTCAGCAGGGCAATGTACCTTGAGAGCTACAGCCCAGGTTCTGCAGTGTAAGGATGGGAGAGCTGGCACGCAGACCCAAACCCAAATCCATACATGCAGACACGCACACACACAAAAAACCATGTTCTCCTCAAAAAACCCCCATGTTCTCCTCAGGTAATGATTTACTTCCTGGTAGGCTCAAAATTTATTTTGTGGACAAGTCTTAATATCTTCATCCTGGCAAAGCCCATCTTAGTAAGATTAAAAATAGCAAGAGAGGACATGTGAGGCACACTTTGCCTTTCCTCATTGCTAAAATAATTTTTCTTCTAGATTAAAAATCTGCAATATTTTACAGCCTCCTGTAGGGTACATACAAACTTCAGTCACTAAAGAGTACTAGCCAGTTATAAATTTTGCGTAGCAGGCTCAGTAGATGCACTTAAAAATAGCCTTGATTATTATCCTTGTGGTAAGTAACACCATTTGTAGCATCTCTGTTGTGCATCATGCAGCCAAATGAAATTGCAGATGACTTATTTCTGCTTCTGCAGTAGTTCACTGAAATCCTAGTCCTCTTCAAGGCTTGTCTTTAAACTAATTTTGCTCATCATCTGTTATTATAAGAGTGCTCCAAATCCATAGAGTTTCATCACGCTCCACCGCACCTTAGGATGGGAAAGACGCTATTTGATCTCTTGGCCTAATGTTACCCCTAGTTTAAAGTCTCTTCAAACAACTCATTGGAATCAGGCAAACATTGCCACAGGCAATTGTCACACAGCAAAGCCTGGAAAAGTCCGGAAGGATCAGGGCTCTGTGTGATGCACTTTTTTAATCCACTCTTTGGTAACTGAGGATGGTAAAACACCTCCAAGTTTCCTATTACCTACATGATGAAGAAAATGACAGTGAAGACATATTTTGCATCTTCAAACGCAGTGACTTCTCACTGACCTTACAGTGTCTCCTAGTCAAGTTATTGTATGCAGATGTAGGATTTGTGTCATCCCCCTCCTCCTTTTTTATCTCTTGCATTTTCCTCTCTTCAACTTGAACGGTCAACTAGTGGTAACAGAAGGAATCACGTATCTCTCTATTGTAGTCTTACTTTAAATGGCCTTAAAATGCTGGCCTCTAAACTTCTTGTGTCAGAAAAAGCTGGAGATTTGTAGCTTTCGGATTTGTACCTGGTGCAAGTAGTCAAGGAATACTCACCATAGAGTAACAGTTCCAAAAATCAACCTCTACACACTGCTACCTATATATAAACAAAACTGACTCTCACAGTCCAAAATTTAAGTCTCTGGGAAGGACAACTCAGAGGCAGTGATTAATAAACACTGTTTTAAAAAAGAAAAAAAATGTGGGGAGCCCAACAGGTCTATCAGGGAGTCTTATTTAAAAATTAAATATTTACCAAAACACTAAAATCTGATACTTGGCCAAATATTTTTGTTCAAGATACCTAGAGTTTACTGAGAAGAAAAATCTCAAGGACCCTTTCAAGGGTAACAGCCCTCCTTTGATTATGTTTGCTGCACATCCCTTTTATATCATTATGTTGTTCCTTCTTTTATAAGAAACAAACAAAAAAAAAAAACCCAAGGGGAAAAAACCAAACCAAACCAACCAACGGACAACAACAAAAATAAAACAGGGAAGAGCAGGGGACTCTTAATCTGTTCTCTGGAGTGCACCACAGGTGCACCACAAATAATGTACTTAATAGACACTAAATAGCCATTTCTAATACTGCTTACCTTAAATTAGCACATTATCATTACTCCCTGGAGAAGAAGAATGGGTCAAGTGTTCCACTACTTACTGTCTTATGGATGATTTAAACATTTTTGAAGTGAGAGTAAAATGATATCACAATTATCTGGTCTCATTTCATGGCTGTAAATGACTGCACGAGGTTCAAGGTAGCAAAGTGCCAGTTACTTTTACTTTGGGATCAGAAGATTCACAAACCCAGATGTTATAAGGTCATCCACAAAGTTTTTCTCCTAGAAAACTCCTATCTCCTAGGGTAGGAGGATGAAAATAATCTCCTAGGTTATTTTATTTGAATCACAGCAGACTCAATCAGGATAAATGCTTCCAAAATAAAGGCGATCTGAAAGTACTAAAACCACAGGTAATTCACAAATGCCAAATTTCTCTTCTAACATCACTATGATGAGGCTGCAAATTTGGATTCTAAGGAAATTATTTTATATGTCTTCTTGTTTATTCCCTCCTTTGCCATTTTTGATAACTAGATTGAGATTTAAGACTTCACAGGACAGGAACAGGAAAACTGGTGGAAATGACTCATTTTTCTATTTGTCCCTGTGTGTTTATTGCCTGGGATTAACAGAAATGGTTTTCTCATTGAAAGAGAAAGTATGTAAAGTCTAAAATGAAAGGGAGTGGTAGGAGAAGGGTCTCACTTGGGATGTCTTAATTATGGAAAAATAGGGTGTATAAGTTATTAATTGGGCTCAACACTGGACACGGCACCTTTCATAGTCCTTCCCAGACACGTCTACCAGAGGAACAGAAGCTAGAGATTATAATATATTCCATTCATTGAGTTCCTTCTCACGTAGTTGGCTGGCCTCACCAACTACTGAGCAAGAGTTTTAACAAGCAAAACCACTACTGACATCAGTACACGGTCTCGGGATTCCCTGTTATTCTTCAGAACCTACCCAGAACCATTGCCTAAAACAGTACAAGTGAGGTCGGCGTGTTGAGAGAGGGGCTGCCACAGAACCTTCACCATCTTCACCAAAGAAGGGCAAGGAAGCTTGTGAAGGGTCTAGAGAGCAAGTCTTATGAGGAGAGGTTGATGGAACGGGGGGTGTTTAGTGTGGAGAAGAGGAGGCTGAGGGGAGACCTTACCACTCTCTAAAACTACCTGAAAGGAGGTTGTAGCGAGGTCGGTGTTGGTCTCTTCTTTCAAGTAACTAGTGATAGGATGAGAAGCAATGGCTTCAAATTGCATCAGGGGAGGTTTAGATTGGATATTAGGGAAAATTTCTTTACTGAAAGAGTGGTCAGGCATTGGAACAGGCTGCCCAGAGAGGTGGTGGAGTTGCCATCCCTGGGGGTGTTCCAAAAACGTGTAGACGCAGCACTTCAGGATATGGTTTAGGAGACATGGTGGTGTTGGGTTGATGGTTGGAATTGATGATCCTAGAGGTCTTCTCCAACCTTTATGATTCTATGATTCCATCTCCCAAAACCTGTAACTGATCCAGGCACATATGGATCCCCCAGGGACTTGTGAGGGTATGACCTCCCTGGGACTACAACATACCCATCCATTCACTATCTGATGAACAATGCACTCTTCACTGACACATGTACAAGACACAGTGAAGTTAAAGACCTATAAACCGAACTGTTTCTTTTAATGATAATGCTGCTGACTTGAACTTGGACTGGTAAGACCAACCCGACCTCTGTAAAGGTTCTGACCATCTTGTCAAATCCATAACCACACAATCCACCAGTCACATCCAGCACCTTTCCTCTGGTCACATCCTTTGTTTTACTAAGGATTTCAGAGAAAAATGCATGTCAATTGTTTGTTTCACATAATTTTTTCTCGATTACTATTTCTGCCTATGCTTTTTGCATCCTTCTATACGTGGAATTGTCCTTTTCCTTATGTACTAAATTTCTCCTGCCTTCCTGTCTTCCTGCCCTCTCATGGTAAAATCCCTTCTGAAACAAAGACAAAGTTGAAAATAGGCACTTTTATTATTTTATAATTGCTCCTCATCCTCCTCTTCCTTTTATCTCTACATCACCTCAAACTTGCACCATGTCTAAACATGGGAGTTCTCCATGATAACTTCCAACCATCCACACTATGCTTAAGAGGTTATCCTCCATCCCACCCTTTGCTTTCATTCCCACAACCACTTGCATTTACCACAGAATCTTAAAGTGCTACACTACATTTTTAGAAGAAAGTACAACGTCTCTGTTGACAATTAGAATATGATGAGTAAAATCCCTCCACTCCTCCTATACAGGCAGTATGTTCCAACACCATGGAACATAAGGGCTGGAATTCATATTAAAAAAAAAAAAACAACACTAAAAAGGCAAAACAAAAATATTTCAGACTAGTTTTCATAACTGTTTAATTTGCCTGACTTCTCAACAGTATCCCACTCACATTGTGATGTTCAGATGACAGCCTGGACAGCCACATCATTATCATTTTGTGGAATGCAATAGAATTGATAAATAGTTCGGGGCGGAGGGGGGGAAATCATGTCAGCCTTGCATGTAATTCGACTTATTTTTGCAGACAGATTTACATAGGTATTACCCACAGTGGTAAAATAAAAATCCACATCCCAGAGGAGTTTCATAAAAATGTCAGCAGTGAACTACTGAAATCGAATTTTCACGGCAGGTTTCAGGATTACACTGATTGTAGAAGAATATGAGTGAACATAAGTTTTGCCCTTAACAGGCCATGTAAACACAGTGAAGACTTGTCAAAGTGTACTAGCTGTAAATACCATGTTTAAACCACAAATTCCTGGACAGCTGATCATTCCTTCACAAATGAGTGAAAGACCTCGCCATGCAGTGCTCTGATTTCCTGATTGCTTTGAAGGGAATTTTAACACTTACAATTCTCTGAGAACAGAACAAAATTCACTCTTTAGCTGAAGATCATTTTAGCTGCTATGTCTTACAGACTAAAAAAACCTGCAAGTAAAAATAAAAAAGGCGCAAAATGAAAGGAAAAAAAAAAAAAAAAAAGCTCGAAAAAATCTGCAGAACCATCTGAATTCATGCGGAGACTGGCCCATCATCCTTAAAACATAAGACATTTGCTGGAGTTTGGCAGGCAAACAAAACAAACACAAGTCTGGCAGAAGCAGCTCACTTGGGAGAATAAGGAATAAAATATGATTACTCCTTCTGGTAGAGATGGGGAGAGGAAGGGTTATAGCATGTGAATTTTGGAAGTGACCCACACAGTTGGGCAAAAATGAAAACATTTGGAGACTTGAAATGAAACACATTAAAATAAATAAAAGAAAGATATGCTCAAGTCAAACTGGATTCTGTTAAGTGAGAAAGCTACTCCCATCCGGCACAATTATAGAAAGATGTCTCCATATCTGTGTAAGATTCATAGTTCAAAATAATCAAGAAACAGTCAAGTCACTGAGCTATGTGTCACTTAAGTGCCTTTCCTCAATTTAATCTATTTGAAAGGGAATGTAAATAAGCATCTACCCAGTAGCGTACATAGCATAAATCTATGCCTATTCTGAAACCTGAGAAAGGTCAAAATTGAACTTAACATTTTAAAACATCTGAATTTGCTAAAGATCAATATTATTCGATTCTTCAAAAATCTATGCTGGGTATCCCATAAGTACTGCCTCCATCACATTGTGTCAAAAAAACACAAACAAACAGAGTAGAGAAGAAAAAAAATTCCAGTTCAGCAGGGTGTTTGAGCACATCACTAAGCAAAAGCAGGAATGGACACAAGTTGCTCTTGCGGACATTCCGATTGGACACCAGAGGAAAATTTTTCACAGTGAGGACAGTCACCATTGGAATGATCTCCCCAGGGAAGTGGTTGACTTGGCCACGTTGGACACCTTCAAGAGTCGTCTGGACAGGGTGCTGGGCCATCTTGTCTAGACTGCGCTCTTCCTAGAAAGGTTGGACTAGATGGTCCCTGAGGTCCCTTCCAGCCTGTGATTCTGTGATAAGTCACAATATCTCTTTTGAAGAAAGAATAGGCAGAAAATACAATTAATGTAACCTAGATATATCCAAACCCCTCAGATTTCCCCCTATAGTCTTCTCTTAGCCTAATCAGTGTTTTTTTCTCCCCACTACCAGCATCTGAATAGATGACTGTGGATAGTATGAGCTACAAAACTGTCATTCATGATCTTTCTATATGACCAATCCATTTATAAAATTATTATTGGCCTCAATTCTGGAAAGACAGAAGGATGTGCTGCCTTCCTAAGGTTCAATGGGATTTATGCAGATGCTATTGATCACTCTCTTATATAGGAGCCTGAAGGTAAAAGGGTACTTAATTTGGAGAAAACCCCACACTTCAATATTAACGTAATAATGGGAAGGGGTTACAGGAATGTCTACGAAATTTAATACAGGTGCCTTTACAGCAATGAGCTGTACTAGATTCTACAGCACATATTAGATCTTTAATCTGCACTAGAGTGCGCTTGTTCACCAACTTATATTTTTTACTTAAACAATTTTAAACATTATTTTAAATAAATTAAAACCATCATACAAATTTAAAATGAGCTGTAAAAGAATAATTACTATTTTTGAGCAACTGGGTATGAAAATAATTTTCATAAGTATAAAACTATTTTAATCATGTTTTTCCTGAAGAACAGCTCTCAATGATCATATTTCTAATAGAAAGAGAATGTAAGTACATTTCTTTCTAAGCAAGAATCCCAATTGCTCAGTTTGCACAAGCTTTTGGATACAATCTCCCAGGAGATTTATACTTTTACTAAGCACACATTTGCAACTTTAAATATGCTGGCTAATTTATTCTGTTTATGCCTCTTCTTTGAATTCAGGCTACTGTAAATGGAACAATACAAAACAAAGAAAAACTTTTCATGTGTTGGTTTGAACTCCAGTCCCAAAGGAAAAAATATTTAAAAGAGCATAAAATTTTTAATGCTACATGGAACACTGTAGCAAGTGAAATATTTCATCCATGGAAAGGGTTATTTTTAATTGAAAGAAATTAGCAACCACTGGGCAAGACACAAAACAGCATCCAAAAAGACAGTCAAAGGAGGTACATTAAAGGTGACTGACCAAAGCATCACAAAGCCATGCAGTGTTGTTGTGTGGCCAACCAAATAATCCTGAATACTTGGCATACATAACTACCAAAAGTGCCAACCTGGACAGATGAAGCTAATAACATGATGAAAGAAAAGGCTGATTATCTCCCCCAGTCTCCTGTGTGCCCTGTTTTGTCACAGAAGTGGCAGGGGTATTATAGTGAATATTGGTTCAGTTACTATATTAGAGAAAAGAAAAAACAAAGCAAACAACAAAATAAAAAATAAATTCCAACAAATTAACCCCAAAATCCCAGTGTTCTTTCTACGCCACCAGGGCTTGGAAGAAAACAGGCCTCCAGACACGTGAAGGAAAAAAAGCCCTAAGAAAGTCTCGCAAGAAGCCTTCTGCTCTTACTGCCAATCACCAGCTCATTGCAGGAAAAAGAAAAATGTGCATGTGCAAGTCCCTGCTTTTTCTTTTTTTTTTTTTAATTACTTCATGCCCATAGCAGTTAGTAGAAATACTACTAATATTAATGTTTTTGCTGTTATGAGAGTGATATAATTGTACTAATTTAACATTGCTTCCTAGAGAGAGTTTTCATATTTTGTATTTAACGCAAACTATCTTAGCCCCTTCTATACGATATACTGCCTGTGGACATTGGTTCTCCATTCTTGAAACACTAGATACAAACCCTTCAAGGGAAACAAAGGCAGAAATTCAGTCTAAACTGGTCTATGATTATCTGGAAGCTAGAGTAATGTACATTTTGGCTTGAAATAATAAACCGATCTGAAACGCAGCACTAGAATAGCTGGTGATAAGGAGGTTCATTGGCATTGCTCTGTAAAGAAACCCATGTTCTGCATGAGCATTAAGCGTGGTTTTAGCTAATGCACAACTGTAGACTGATCAAATGAAATCAGAAATTACACAGCTCTGAAGTAAAATTTGGAGTTAAACAACACTCAAGTGACTGATCTGTAAATATATATATGTAAGTATTTAAGCCCATGCAAACTGCTAAGAAAATTAGGGACACAAAACATTTGGTGACAGTGCCAAGAAATGCTCTCTTTCACCCTGCCAATGGATGCACCAGTAAATGCTCAACACAAAAAAGGCAGCAGCTGTCTCCTCTTGTGACCAATGCCCTGGCAGATGCTCTGCTGTTTGCACTGATGCTAAACCAGCAATTTTGCAATCTGCATCTCTTATTCTTCTATGCCCAACCTCCAAGTTCTTTGTGGGTTATCGGACAAGATCTTCATGTGGCACCAACTGAGATTTGGATAGAGTTGATTAAGAGCCAGCAGCATAAGACCTTGATAAAGGCAGAAGAGTAGCAATAGAGTTGGGAATGGTCACAATAAAGAACAATAAAGTGCTGAAACACTGTAAGAGGAAAGCATTTACCATGCTATAACACAGCCCACTTTCATCTACTTATTCATAGACTATCCTCCTTTCAGAAATTTGCTTTGCGTAATAGAAGATAGGTCCATTCCTTTGGAGAAAAGTCAGTATACATGAACTGCATTCTTCAAGAAACCTGGCTGCATGGTGATACTATCACAGGTTCCGAATACAAACAATATTTCTTTTGCCCTACGTAAATGACCACCAGGTGATATGAGTAGATTTTTGGGGTCATTTTAAATATTTATTTATCACTAGCTCATTAATTTGTTCATCTAAATTAAAGTACATCAATTTAGACACTTAAACCCTTTTATGCTAAAGGTTTTGTTTGAGTTTCATATATACATTTATATTTGACAACATAAAAGAGCACGCAAATGTTTCCTGAAACCACATGTGAGCAGGCACCTAAGATGTCCTTTCTGGGTACACAGGATGGCCAACACATGGCCCCTTTCCTAGGGCATCTGCAGATCACAACTGCTTCCTCCAACACATAAAAAGTTTTTCTGATCCCAAGCAACCAAAACCAGTTCTGACATATTAGTTCTTACTCTGAAGCTTTTGAGAATTAACATTCCAATATTCTCCTTTGAACATGTAGGAGGAGATTTAAACCTCAGTGGCAAAACTAAGTTTTTAGAAGTACATTGCTTCTGGGCTAGTTAATGTCACGCTCTGTAAACAATGATGCTCTTTTATATTTTCATTTGAAAAGCATTTTTTAAGAACATTTATGGGACCATATTTAAAACTAATGTCTTTGTGAAATTGCCTGTTTTCTTAAATGTTTAAAAGATGATGCTTAGCCAAGCTTAAGAAACTTGCATTCTCCTATCTCACTTCAGGGCCACCTAACATCAGCATTGAAATCAGAAAAGAAATGCAAATTTTACTTTGTATCATTTTATCACTTCAGAATACTATGCCTTTACATTCTCAAATATGAGTGAAGTGACAGAAAGAATAAATTTTAAGTAGATTTTAGATTTGTTAAAAAAATCAGTCTTTTCCAATTTTCTACTCAATGTTGTATTTTCATTGCTATGTACATGGCAATGAAATTTTCGGAATACCATCTAGATATGATTTACCTTTTTAATGTGTTTGCTGATTGATTTCGTAACAGAAATGCAAAATACAGTCTTTAAAAGAAAACATAAGTAATCCAGAAATATACCAATCATCAAGTAGCCAAAAAAACAAGTAAGCTTCAGAAAGGTGTTACCTATAACTGGCAATACAGCATCATCCAGATACATATAACTGGCTTCAAAGAAGCCAGCTTTACATTTGAAAGATAAAATCCACTCAGGTGAGAGCTAGACCCTGCATACATCCATACTGGGATATGTGGGAATACACAGTGGGAGCTGGGAACTGTTCCCAACTTATTCTAACCTGTCAGGAGGAAAGCTGGGCTGGCAGAATCTACCAAGGCCCTCTTTCTTTCCCAGGGGGATGGAGGGGCAAAACAAAAAGCTACCCCCCGCTGCACTTTGTAGGCAACATATTTGCTGTGGCATTAGATGTCCTGCAAAGCAAACTAAGTCCAGAGCTTAGATGGAGCCAGCAGCATAAATTAGTTCTGCCACAGCCCAGTACTGACAACACTGCCTTGTCTCCAGCTTTGGAGCTACTGTCTCTGCTTCACCGCTCTGTAGTGTTCAGAGGCATCATTCATGGGAAAAGCAAGGAGACAGCTCCGTATTTCTCCTACTAGGATGAAAAGAAGTTTGCTCCACTTTCTCCAGACAATGCATGATATCAAGGTTTCATAACTATCTTCTTGGGACCTTTTGTAGCACCTCAGCTCTAGCTGCGAAACAGCTGTTTCATGGCATGTTTTTCATACCCACATATATTTTCCCCTTATCCCCCCGCACTCCTTTTCTGGAACACAGCAGTATGCATTAAAACTAAGGAATGCATCTCCTCTTTGAACTTTTGGGTTTCCAGATCTTCATCCACAAAAAAATTCAGTGGGCAATAAACTTTTCTCCCTCCATGCTATTACTCGTAATGGTAATCTGTTCAAGAAATTGTCTGCTGCTGCTGGAATCGCAATAACCGGCTCATTTGCAGCAAGGCAGCCATATTCAAACATAAAATGCAGTAGAATGCAACCTCTTGAGACAGTACTATATTAAAGTTACTAATAAAGGCCCCAACTCTTTTTCCATTAAAAGTACAGTGACTTTTTCCACTCAATTCAGTGCAATTTGGATTGGGCCTAAGCCACTCTTTTTAAACACAAGGTCAAAATTTCATCCTGTGCCCTGGGAGAAGCCTAGTAATTCTACCCTGGGTCTCCTTTCTGTTGGGCATTAACTGATTTTACATTCTCTTAACCTCAGAAGAATTCAGCTATATGGTTATAAGAAACCACTTTTCCTAAGAAAAATAAAGAACACATTATAATCAGAAAAAAAAGTAAGCAAATATCGAAAGTTTTGAATCTTTCCTTGATTTACTTGTTTTGGCCAGGATAAAGTAAATCAAAACCCGTACACAAGTTCAGCAATTTATGGCTCTTTCTTTACCCTTGGTTTTAAAGCAAACAAAAGAATGTTATTAGAAAAGGGAAAAAATACCCGCACAACACAATATCAAAATTTTTGCCGAAGTGTTGCATTGTCACCCTGTTTTTCTTCAAAAAATTTCTGTCAAAGTCAAAAAGTCATCGCTTCGTGTGGAAATCAGGCATTGCTACACTTTGGCTATTCTGCCTTCCAGAGTGGTATTGTTTAACTGACATTCAGAAGGAAGATAATGAGTCAAACACCAGACATCCTTGCTTCAGACCTTGAGCTCCTACACAAGGTGCAGACTAACCTGCACAGAACAGCAGGGGAAGGAAGATAACTTCTGCCCTGAGTTAGAGAAGCTACCTACGACTGGTGACCTACTCAACTGTGCATGGGCCAAAAGTACAAGGATGTTGATGCAGAAAGGGAAAGGCGTATTTCCTGAAGTCACAAAATGGCTTTCTTTCCTGAGCTAACAGGTGAGCTATTTGTTAAATGCTCAGTTTGCTTCCCTATGTTTTCACTTCAATCATACTGAGCCGTGTCAATCAGCTTCAACCCAGCGGTTCAAGGTGCAGAAGTTATTTCAGCAGGTTCAGGTTCTGCTGACACGCCATCTGATTTTCAGTTTTGCCAGACAACTGTTTTTTCTTTATGCAAAGAATATTTGCAAGAAGGGACAAAATAAAAGGCCAAACTATCTCCTTTCTGGCTTGTATAGAAAGAGAGAAAATGTCATAAACTTATCAAGGTCTATGAAGGTACTTCTACACTGCAGAAAACCAAAATGTTCACATATGGGAAGAGATGTAAAGTATGAATATGAAGATGTAGGGTAGTAATGACAAAGCATTTTCTGGGGGTGGTGGAAATCACAAGAACAACCCATGTATTTACAGTGAGAGAAAAAGAAAATGGAAGAAAAAAAAAGGACATGACAATTTTTCCTTGCTGAGTGATTACAGAAGGAATGCTAAATTTATGTGAAAGTAATTCTTGTCTTATAGAGGATACCAACAGGCCAAGAAAGCACTGAGCAACTGCAGCAGTGTTACAAAAAAAAATTGGAGATAGTGGAGGTTCCCATGCCTTGGACTTCAGGCAAAAGAATGAAGGCAGACGTGTAGTGGACATAAGGCAGGGCCTCCTAAGAGAACTAAGCAGTAGATATACAATTTCTCCTCTTTTTTAAACCTTGGAAACTTGTAAATTCTGCTGCAAAAAAGCTCCAACTTTCTCCACTGACACCACGGACAACCTGCTGGCAAGTTTAGTTAGAAGTTCTAGAAAAACAATCTCAGGAAAGCATTTTAACAGATCTTTGTCTGATCAGCACAAGGATTTTCCACAACGCAAAACAAAAGGGAAGGTGGCCTAGCTGAAAAACATGGGAGAGATAGTTATCACAAGAATCTTGTCTTTAAGGGGTAGACAACATAACTGAATGATTGAGAAGCTCTGCATCAGCATGTGCAAGTATCGTTGGGTGACACTGGATACATCTATATTATCAATTTAATGCACTGAAGGAATTCATTTTATAGCAAAAGGTTTGCTTTGCATCTATGCTCGGTGTCACGTGGTTTGTACTCAAGCACACCTCTAGCACACTTGAAGTACTATATCTCCAGGTAGATCTCAGGTTGAAATCACATAGGCGATTACATCCAGAACACCCAGGCTGTCTCTCCTTTACTGTATCAAGGCCATCCCACCCAGTCTCTTTATCCTCCCATGTTTTTCTCCAAATGCAGTGTACTCTTTTAATGCAATCCAGCTCCTCACTGGATCTCACTTCTTTGTCATGCCCTCCTCCAAGGCCACCAGTTTCAGCCCCTGTCCTTTGCTGAGTCAGAACTCCCTCCTATGTTCCTGATCTTATCTCAGTCCTGCTCCCACTCTTGGTTAGCCATGCAGACAAACACAACTTATTTACCACTTAATTAACAACCACTCTCACTCACCTGCCCAATTCCTATCTCTTCTGAAGTTTAATCCTCAATGTTTAATTCATATTGATGTTCTAACTGACCTTAACAGGATGCTCACTAGAAAACATGACAGGCAAACTCCTTGACCTCAGTTCCTCTGGTTGTACTGGTTTGACCTGTCCAACCCAGAGCAGCAATTTCAAGGAAAGTCCTATCTTGAGGCAGGCAAACATCCAATACATACATAATCTTTTGGAAATGTAGCTGCCAAAAAAAATTCTATTAAGAGTTGACCAAGAATGCGTGAAACACAATTTTTCATATGTTCATAACTTTGACAAATGTGGGGGGATTTTTATAGGCATAGTAAAGAAGTATATCCATACTATAGACTTCAAATTCCTCCACTATGCAGAGAAAACCTATGTCTTCAGAAATAAAACATACCCAGACATTTCATGTCAGAAAATCAAACTATGAAAGTTTGCCAGTTTCATCCAGTCAACTGACAACCTAAGTGTTTCAAGTATTAATAAAAAAATAAGCCCCAATCCCACAGAGTAAGAAATTTTTGCAATCCTTAGCCATAAACTTGAAAATTCTCTGTTCAAGATACTACAAAAGGCTTTGCAATATTTTTACCCCCGAAGCAGCAAAATTACAACACATTTTAATGCCAACCACAAACCTCACCAGCTCCACCACACCATCTGGTACCCTGAACATTACATGGCTGACTTTAAGAAAGGCCTTCTCTTTTTCACCTGTTGGTGCACATTATTGTCACATTATCAAGTTTTTTTCCCCACCATCATGGGAACTAGCCTCTTACCGCTTCTACATTACACCTGAAATTTTCCCAGTAAATATTTACTTCATCAAGCTGGGGCTTTAATTAAGCAACAAATATCCATAGCAACTGAAACAAAACATAAAGGTGGTTGGCTTCATACTATCTTATGAGGATGCTCTGGTGCACCAAAAGGTGTATAACCTGACGGCACTTACTTACGTCTGTATAGTGAATGCTAAAATTTGGAGACTGGATGAAAACTGTATAGCAAATGAAGGTCAAGAGGAAAAGTGATCACATCATAATGAGGCCTTCAGGGTAGACTATAGTAGTTTAATGTTTTAGAATGCCTTGCTAGACATTGAGGAAAGGTGTTTAAAGTTATCTGTCCCACGGATCACGTGGGGAATGTTAGTTCAGAGTAGCAAAGGAAACTTATGAACCAGTGCAGCCAAAGCATGGCACGGATACGGTGGCATCAAATAACTTTGCAAAAATATACAGTACCTAATACAGAACTAAAGAAGGAGATGTGAAAGAAGAGTCACAGACATTTGACAAGACAGGCAATACAGCCACACTGACGTATAACTTCAGCATTTCATACTTAAAAGCAGCCACAAGTCCTACAGTGAGAGCACAAATGGGTTTTCTACAAGTCCTCAGACCTCTCCTTTGGACACCAGTAGTCACAAAGACTGTGCACCCTCCTTGGCTGGATAGTCCCATATACAACTACCATGTTAGTATTTCTGTAAACTGTCCTTGTTGTAAACCCTGTTGCTATTTAATGAATCCTACTGGAGGTCATCTTTTGAAGAGGAAACAGGCTCTAGAAGAGGAGTGGAATTCTTTAAAGCATCAAGACTTCTTGACATACAAGTGACAGAAAACAAAGTCTTTGCTGCTTAGTGGCCCCATGAATAAAAGAACTGTCTACCATAAAGGACTCCTCCTTATACGACATCCATCTCTCTAGCATAAGCGGTGCTGAGTAGCACAATGCCAGGATAAAAAGAACAAACCCAAGCACACTAACAGAATGACTTGCCATTTAAACAATATTGCAGACACACTGACTCTGTTAAAGATCAAACAGGCCCACTGTGTAAATAAGATTCACTGATTACCGTGTTGGTTTTATGTTTTTTAATTAGATAATCCTAATTATTTATACTTTCCTATTAATTTCAATATATTTTTTGCTGAGCAAACTGCTTGCACAGATGCAAAGCAAGCCTATAATTTTGCAAGCAACAGGCATCCTTCCTGAGCATGACCCCACTCTGAAGATGCTCCTTCCTATAAGAAGGAACAGCCAAAACCCAAATCACTCAATGTCTCGTATATGCAGTTCCTACAACTGCAAGCCAAGCCTGTAAACCATTTGACTGCAATTTTTTACTAGCTATTGAAAGCATAAATTCTATCTTGGTCCTTATTGTACTTCCAAAGGCACCCGTAAGTTGAATTCTCTTTTTTCGTAATAAAAAGTAGCATTTATTTCAAGCCTACAGAATATATTTATCTGATCTTCAGTACTGCCCAGGTAAAAGAAACAGATCTTTAAAATATTACTGAAAAGAGGACATGCAAGATTTATGGAAATAATCTGGACAAGCTCATGTCTCTGCAGACTAACATTAAATTAAAGATATGCCAAACTTAGGAAAGAGACCAGAATAATTGTTAGTAAACCACTGAAAAGGTTCAGTTGAGCTTTGACGGCAAAAGATTTATGATGATGAGTTGTAGTGAAAACTGTAGGCATTTACGCCAAGTTTTATAACCATAACAGCAGCAGCTAGCTAGAGAGCAATTAGTTAAGTAGGGGTAAATCCAGGGCAAATGCTCTCTCTAGTGCTGTCTTCCATACACCGTTGTACAATAACAATTTTAATGTACAAATCCAACTTCTATGTTTATGAATTAGGAGTCCTGTCTTTGCCAGCCTTTCACTTCATGTGCTGCTGATCTTATATTCACCGCTGCCGAGTACAGCCTGCATCAGAGGATATCTGGCTGCACTCCTAGTACATTTACCAATAAATATTAACTCCTCTACTCCTCTAACTCCCACAAAATAACTCTGCATGAATTGTTTATAAGTGAATATGTTTATGATTAGCATTTATGAGAAATTAGGCTTTATTCTATAAAGTCCTGATATCAGACTAGAAAAAATGAACATGACATTGCATTCTGCCAGTTATAGCAACCAGTTAATTTCATTTAAAGTGAACTCTTGGCTCTTTTCTTTCTTTATGGTCAAGAGCTACAAGATTACTGTGATGACAAGGTATATTTTCTGGCATTAGTTGTTTTGAGATATATTTGTTATCTCTAGCTACAGAACTATGCTGTTAAATAATAAAATAGTCAAACCTTAACCTTCCTCTGTTTACAAGAAGACCTTTCCTCCCTTTAACAGTTTTTTGGTAGGTTAGATTTCCCTCAGAACACTTCTACACAAGTTGTGATTTGAAGTAAATCCTTTGCCTATCCTGAAATAAGAAACAAATTTAAATTCATAATATTAATAATACTTATTTTTAATAAAATTACCAGTTTGCATTGAAGTTGAAATCAGAGCATCTTATTAGGAATGAAGTGCCATTTGGTCAGCTGCTAGGCACAAAGAAGTGACTTGGTCACTGTGAAGAGGGAATGTATTTTCCTAGTCACTTGCTACTTGCTTGCCAAAGGAACAAAGGTTCAAAACAAATCTACTCTTTAAAACTGTAGCTTTTAGGACAACTGGTGCTCAAGCAACCCCTTTCAGCAACAGGATAAAACGTGTAAGATTTTGCAGAGACTGGGCACGTCTCACACAGGGTGAAAGGCAGTCCACGTTCATGATTTCTGTGTATTGATTTGTCATTCCCAGGGCCAATGGTGAAAGCCAAGTCATAAAATAACATGATTAATTTATGACAAAACATTCTGTTCCAATAGTAGAAACAGAGACAGAACAGAAGAGTGTGAGATGAATGAAGTCACTGCTAGCAAGCATTTGATGGTAAGGTTCCTCCTTAGCTACTTCACAGTCTCTGGGAGCTTACGAGGCACTGTAAGGCCTCCATCGAAAACTGTTCTCCCTTGGAACTTACCTTGAATGCACATCTACCTTGCCTTAGTAACCAGAGGTGACTACTGGGTCTCTCAAAGCAGCTGCTCCAGGCAAATTCCCTCTTTCATAGGAGGACCTCATTGCTCTAGCTTCCCTCGTATCAGAGCTTGTATCTCCATCCTCTATAATGAAATTCTGGGAAATTAATGGAGGGGACAACAACAGTGGCTATGTTTAAAAAGAGGCTGGAAAAACTACACTAGACTTCTACTTCCTGATGCATTGTGGCTGCAGAGCTGCCTGGCAGAAGCAGACCTGGGGGTATTGGTCAACAGCTGGCAGAACATGAGCCAGCAGTGCCCAGGTGGCCAAGGCGGCCAACAGCATCCTGGCTTGTATCAGCAATAGTGTGGCCAGCAGGAGCAGGCAAGTGATGGTGCCCCTGTACTTGTCACTGGTGAGGCCACACCTCAAATCCTGTGTTCAGTTTTGGGTCCCTCAGTACAAGAAGGACATTGGGGTGCTGGAGCGTGTCCAGAGAAGGGCAACAAAGCTGGTGAAGGGTCTGGAGAACAAGTCTTACGAGGAGCAGCTGAGGGAACTGGGGTTGTTTAAGTCTGGAGAAGAGGAGGCTGAGGGGAGACCTTATTGCTCTCTACAACTACCTGAAAGGAGGTTGTAGTGAGGTGGGTGTCCGTCTCTTCTCCCAGGTTACTAGTGATAGGATGAGAGGAAATGGCCTCAAGTTGTGCGAAGGAAGGTTTAGATTGGATAGTAGGAAAGATTTCTTCACTGAAATGGTTGTGAAGTACTGGAACAGGCTGCTCAGGGAAGTGGTGGAGTCTCCATCCCTGGAGGTATTTAAAAGATGTGGAGATGTGGTGCTTGGGGACACGGTTTAGTGGTGGGCTTGGCAGTTCTAGGTTAACGGTTAGACTTGATCTTAAAAGTCTTTTCCAACCCAAATGATTCTATGATTTTGCCTCACACAATCCTCCTTTTAACTACAATTAGCTACAAAGCAGAACCTACTCCTTTCTGCATCTCATTTTCTACGAGTCCTTTATAATTGACCCATGAGGTTTCATTACACCAATTACCAACAATGAACAGATTCTTATCTTACAGTTTGGTGCCCTAAAAGTCTCAGAGCGTTACAATGACAGCCTCACCTGGGCAAATCAGAAAGTTTCATCTGATAAATCAAATGCCAGTCAAGCCTACAAGAACAGCAACTGTTACTTTGTAAGGAGAAAAAGGCAATGGGATCATAAATCCAGGGGAATTTTATTGATCAATCCCTTCCAAGAAAACCACTTGTCACTATTAGCTATATAATACAGGGTCATCCATCAGGAGACTCTTTGGCTAATTCCTCGTTCCTATTCTCTAGTTAAACTACTTCGAGTAAGATGTAAAATAGCTATTCAGATCAGGTAATAATAAACAGCAAGGTATTAAAAAACAAAACAAAACAAAACAAAAAAGCATCAACAAAACAATTATGTATGTGGTCTAAAGTGTATTCTCAGAATAATGCTGTTTAACAGTACCAAGAGACAGCAGTTGATAATTCTGGCCAACTGTGCTTTGAAAAAGCAAAAGTTAATAGCACATTTAATTTTCTTTAAACTAGCATAATTTAAGGTTCGCACAAGACCTTAAAAAGGGTAAAAATACTATGAATTGTATTGGTAAGTAAAAAAGAAAAGGCCATTTGCTTACTGTGAGACATTTAAGCAACTTGGCTTCTTTTTATCAGCAAAGATGAGATTAATCTTTTTCAAGATTCACAGATTTTATTAGTGATCCATGTACAGAGAGATTTCACATGAAGAAAGCCTGCCACAGACTGTGCAGTTTTCCAACTTGATTTAACTCAAAGCAAATTAACACTCAGCCGAGGAGTTCCTACCCTTCCCTCTACCGCCTGGTGCTGCACCCCCGTACTCCGCTTCAGAGTATCAGCAGTTCACCCAATGCCTAGGACTTACCATGCAAGTATCATGCCATTTTCAAGAAGAGGAAATAACGTCACCCAACTTATGTTTTCATGCACATGTAGTTTTCAGTACCCTTTAGGATAGCCAACAAATACAAAAATCAGTTTGCCTAGTGCTAATTTTTTGGAATTAACAAATGTCAAAGGTGCACAGTCTGCTGCAAGCCTTTGAGAGGGCCTGCACCATACTGACTGATGCCAAAGGACATGAAACCAAACATCAGGTCTCTGAAATATTATGAAAATAAATTTTAAAAGAACAAAGCAAACCAAACACTCTCATCTCATCTAAAAAGAGGGAAATTATTTCAACTAATGTGTTTCCATCTTTTCCTGCTTACTTCCATCGTAACAATTACATTTTCAGTTTTTTGAAGGCTCAGTGACAGCCCCAGCTTTACTACCATGTCAGTTTAGGAGTTGGTCCAAAGGCAGCCTTGAGGAGAATCCTTTCCAAGCACATTGGAAGTGTTTGCCTTGGTGAAACAGTTTTTCTTCTCCCATCTCCCAAAGAATCACATATTTGATCATGAAAAATCCCTTCATAACAAAAGTATCATAATACTTGTAAGATGAAAAATATACAAATCCCAATCCTCCATGAAATGCAGACTAACTACAAATGCTCCCAGACTTTCCAGAACTTCAGAATAACACGCATTCTGACTCACAGATTCCAGTTTTGTGCATTTCTATTGGATAGCTAAAAAAGCAAAACGTGAAAGCAACAGCAGGAATCAAGACGAGTATTACTCCAAAATAAAAGGGGGGGAAGAAAAACTCAAAACACCCAAAAACAGTGGCTGAAAAAATCTGTGCAACCAGCACGAGCAGAGACAACCTTGGGGAGCTGACAGGTTGCAAAGCAGATTGCCAGCACTGTATTTTGACTTGAGAGAGAATAGGGAATTACAATTCTGACACAACAGTCTCCCTGCAAATATTGCAAGCAAGGGTAAGTGACTTTAAAACAGACTTTAGCAAGTCTCAAGGCGTAATCACGTTAGGCAGCCAGGCAGGGATATGTTCAATATATTTTGAAATCTCAATCTTCTAAAAATAATTTTATGTTACTTTTAAAAGGCATAAAGAAAGCTTCCCACAGATACTCACAGAAAGGTGGGCTTCTCTATAAGAAGATAGTTGTCTACATGTCAGTCTGGCAGAGCAGCAATTTATTTGAAAGTTTCAGTTGTAAAGAATTTCATTTCACCCTCTCTATTCCATTTCATGAGCAGTGCTTTCTCTGTCCATCTAATTACCAAAAGTGCACAAACAACGTTTAAAATTAGAAAAATCACATGATGTTTTAGCCAATCATGCAATGAAATAAAGCAGCTGGAATTAAGCTGTTGCAGCATGCACACCATCTTAATAACACGCTCTTATCATAGTAGGGCCCATTTCAAATGCAGTGTTAATGAACAAAAGTAGAAAATTCCTTGTGTCCACTTAACCCACATATGTAAAGCAGCTGTGACAGAATGTACTGGCTGTCGTGTTACTGCAGTTCTAATCGGGCAACTGTGACGGTTTCAAAGCATGTCCATTCATTAAATTACATACATGTTAAGTACATGGAATGGGAAGAGGACTGAGGCACCCCAAACTTCCAAATGAAGCTTTATGACAGTGCAAACTACAATGCCTGCATGATCCACAGGCTCTGTTATCACAGTGACTCTAAAGCCATAGTCTGTGCTCCTAGGTCTGCTCCCAGTTTGTTCTTCAAGCCCCAAGCACTGGTCTTCGTCCTGCCCAGGCAACTACTTTAATTGCAGCAGAACTACGCAGCCTCACAGCCCAGGTGACACCTTATTCACCTTGAAGATGACGTTTCCCTCCATCCCATTTCAGTCTAGAATATTCACATATTGATATAAATTAACCTTTTTAATCAGTTATCACTTATCAGTTAATCACTTATGCCAAAAACATTAAGTAAAAGCTGGTATAAGTCACCTCATTCTAGTGTTTAAGTATTTCTACAGCCAAGTTGGGATTTTTTCCAGGATGAAATGAAAGACAAATTTGCTACTATCCTAGAATATTTTTATTTTCTACATGGAGAATAAAGCCAAATTTAAAAAGGGAGGAAAAAAAAATCCAGTGGATAGAAAGTGACGAACACATAAACAAAACTACAATGAAATTCCAAGAAGTCCTGAAATTCATACACAAAGGGTGTGGTGACAATATTTTTTATTATGCTAATCTATGCACATAAATTTATACACTCCTTATCTCCTTAATCTGTGAAACATTTACATCCAAATTAAAGTGGCAGGACCACAATGTTTTCACAGAAGAATCAAATGCCAATTTACAATATTCCCCCCCAGGTAGATCAAATAATTGAAGTTCAGTGAACACATTCTTGAGGCCTCTCAAATAAAAGGCAACATGGAAAAGCAAATTAAGATACAATACAACTACAAAGAGAGACATAATAAAAGCAACAACAGATAACGCGCTCTCTACCAATTGCCAAAGAAGATAAAGCAGAAATTAGGTGGGATGCCTTTGCCAGACCCAAATATTAAGACTCTTAAAAGGAACAGTAATGCCTCAGGAGGAAAATCATGATTATATGTGCATATTCCAGCAGAGGGGAAGGCAAGTAAACCCAAATGAGCTCAGAAAATGAGCAGCATACCCAGCAACAATCAAATTGCCTCTCAATGGACACAGCGTACTAATACTAGTAGCAGCATCACAGCTAATATCACGGAAGTGCTGACAAGGGAATACAGCCTCAAATTTTTATTGTAGAAAACATCTACTTGAGCACTGTGAACATACAATATGCTTGTGACCCTCATGACCTCAGAAGGAAGTCTGTGGCCTGGTTAAAGAGAAGAAAATAAGTTGTTTTTCTTTTCTCATCGTGTCTGGCAAGGTAAACTATTCCAATAACAGTGAGAACTACATTAACATTGGAAGAACACTTGAAAGGACAGCTTTGCAAGAGAAATATTAAGGAGAAAAACTGACATGGGATACAGCACTGAACACCCAGTTAATTCCACTGGTGGCCAGTGCTTAGCCACACTATACGGAGAATATTTCTTCAGACATAAAGAAAAGTTCTGGGAGATGTAAGAGAACTAACTGGCTTCACAGTAGGCTTTTAAGGAACCCACACCAGAAAGAAGCTTTTAGATAACCCACTTGAAAAAGTGCCTTTTTTTAACCGCAATAATGCATAAAAAGTAGTAGAGAGAGCTAAATAACATTTATATTATTAAAGGATATCATGGAGAACAGCTGAACCATTTGACATGGGATAGGGCAGCTCCACATGTGAAAGAAGGCCCAACCAAGAAAAGTAACAGTGTATGGCAAGTATAAATCTCAAGGTCTAGATTATTCTGAGTAAAGATACAGTATCAAGATTTATTTGGTAATACAATCTCGACATGCTTTCTATGCTATCTATCAGGGTGTATTACCGATCAATTTTTGAGATTTCCTTTGAGTATGCATTACTGGTCTGATGAGTCTATCTGGTTTCTTCAGAGGGTTAATCTGCCACTTACATAGATAAAGGAATTTTAAATGTGAATTTTATTGACCTAATTACTAATAAAAGTTTTAGTACTGCAAATATACATGGTACTTTATAAACAACATAAGATGTGTTCCAGTCTAATGGTACTGAAAGAGATAAATCCATTTAGAAGACTTTTGTAAAAGTTGAAATATTTGTTAGATACGGAGCAGCGTTTGTGCAGAAGATTCAGTCGGTCTTTCATAGCTATTAGATCACTGCTTCAGTACAAAGATCTACAAAGATTGCAAAGTCTCTAGCAGACATTTTCCATTGCATACATCCAGTCTGTTTTCTTAACACTTTTATAAACTTTCTGTTGTGGGGAAAAAAAGTTTAAAGAATTTATTTGAACTGATTTGTGAGCAGAATAACCTAATTACTTCCAGAGCATAAATTGCATTCCTATTGCATGTATAGTTTGAATTTCTCTTTCCAGTTCTTTATTTAAAGGATCATGAACAAGTTGGTTATTCCTAAAGGACTGGAGTAAATTCAGTTTTACATATTCCACAGAAGCCTTTTATTTATCTTTAAAGTTTTATTTGCTGTAGTGTTACGTGCACTACCCAATAGTGGTGTTTCTCTTCCGCACAACTTAAAACCGAGTAATAAGATGTTACATTGCTGCTAAGGAAAACCATTATTTACTTTTTTATAATTACAATAATATATGATACATTCAGTGAATACAAAAAAAGGCCAAACCAACCAACAAGATGAATGACAATGAGATAAATTTTATTAAAAACTGTAACCCTTTACCAGCATGGTCTATATGAAGGTAAAAATAAACAAAAGATAGCCAGTTTGACCTGGTTACCACAGTTCTCAGATTCACATGAAAGTTCTGCAGTTACCCCTAAAACACACAAGGAAACAAAGTTTATGAAATTATTCCAGTTCATAGAATGAACATTACTTGTGTCTGTGGGGGAAATATGTTTCTAGAATAGAATAGCTTCATTTTAAATCAATATTTCAGAGTCAACAACTAGACCATGTTACCCACTCATACATAAACACTGAGATGTACAGAAGTTTTGCACTTCCTTGAAAATTTTAAATTGGTACTTTCTGGCTTATAAACTATTCACAATAGAAATATCTCATCTGAATGCTCAGTGATCAAACTCTCAATTTCTGTGTGTCAGCTGTATAGGCTACTTCATGTTATGTACCGCAGCAATTCCTGGGAGCAATTTAATTCCTAGGAGTGGACAGTTTTGGCTTAGAAAGAGGATTTATAAGTTTATTTGATTCAAAGACTGCAGAGAGAGCGCAGGAAGGAGATGGGCTGAAGGAAGAAGATTGGGAACTAGATAATCTCTGCCTCCTTCTTTCACTAGCCTGTTGGCTGATGGAGTATAAACATAACAGCTTTCAAAGGAAGTCTCCTTAGTTCCGATATTATGGGATGCACAGTATGCCACAGCTCAACCCCAGAACATTCCTGCCACCTACAGAAAACAGTAACTTCCTGTAACTGCTTTGTGCACATTAAGTATGTGATACCTAGCAGAAGGTGATCAAATAACTAAAATTACCAGAAAGGCCATTACTGATTATGGGGACATGATTCCAGAATACCGGTAGCAGCACCAGGATGCATATGTAGAAGTCTGGCTGCTGATTCTTAGCCCAATTCTAGTGGAGAAACACTGGGTAAGTAGAACATATAGATTTACATCACTGCAATTGGAAGGTAAAATAACTATTTGCAGATAACTGTATAAATGTGTGCTTTACATAGATATAGTCCATAACAAAGGCTCAAAGTCAGACCTACCATACTGCCTCCACAGCAGTAGCCTGGTGTTTGTAAGAAAACTAATAAGAGTACTTAGGAATCCTGCCTTCCAACTTAATTTCAGCCCCTAGCCATGTTCTTCACTTTGAAAAGTGCTGAGAAAAAAAAACATTCTTCTCTCTGAAATGTCAAGATTATACTACTGGACAGATGTTCCTGGAGCTCTATCAATGACTTCAAAACAAACAGAACAACCTGCATTGGACAATCATGTTAGATGTATTTTATGCAAGTAACACCAATTGGTTTCTGAAAGATGATAAAAGGGCTATGATAGAAATATTGCAGTCAACACGAGCACTCCAAACTGTCGTTAACAGTTCACCTCTAGGCTTTGAGGAATCCTCTCTTTAGCACACATTTGAAGGATACTTGGGTATGATGCAGACAGACAGAAATACTATTGCTTTATTAATATTTAATGAGTTCTATCTTCCCATATGCACACTTATTTAATGACTACTTAATGAAATTTGCTTTCAATTTTTCAGTAGGCTTCTCCAAGTGCAGTTAAATTTTATCATGTCTATATTCTCAACTTACTGAAGGTATGTATTGCTTTATACTGAAAAATAATCATCAATAGAGTCAAAGGTAAAAATAACCTGATTATAAAATATTTTTGTAATTTTCACCATTTAAAAATATCTATTTAAGTAGTTTATATCATTCATTCTCAACTCTATTTGCAATTTAAAGACCTTATCAAGCATTGCATATCAAGAGATGGAAAATGTAGAAGTAGCAAAGCAGTAGCAAGAAATGCAACTCTGGCTTGAGAAACACATCTCCAACTGTGGCAAAACAAAGTTTCAAACATTAGAAGTTTTTTTTTAATCATGTCGTGTTCTGTGTAAACTGTACTGAAGTAAGGAAATGCAGTGGATTAAACTGCCACATGATATTTAGGGATGTTGAAGTTTATTTTGCTCTTCAAGTGCTGATGTATTGTGGGAAGAAAACAAACGGTATTTCACACCATAAGTTTCTCAGCCAAGGAGTATTATACATTCAACAAGGACAGCAATAATTATAAGATGTACCCAGGAACACTCTCCATTCTTTATGAGATGTCACACAACAACAGATTTAAGAGTGAACAGGTACTTTACTAAACAGGTTTTGCAGGAAGACCAATGCAATTAAGATTTTTTGTTTGTTTGTTTGTGGCATAGTAATGTCCTTAGGCCTCAGGAAGATCAGGAGGCTTTCAGTACAAGACTTTCTACAAGTTAAGAACTGTTTCCGGCTCTGCAGAATTTTTTCTCCAACTGAACAAAGAACATTTAAGGAACAGTGAATAAAGAAAAAATTTCTCTGTTCCTTAAGCATCACAAATTTGTTAACACGCGTTACATGAAAATGCCATGAAAAGGAAATGGATTTCTCCAAGTCTGTTATGTACCACAGTAACAGAACTGTCTTTCCCCATCTATACGCAAAATTGCATATAATTAAAAATACAATGCCTTGACAAAAGAAAGGGGATAAAAAAAGGAAAAAAAAAAAAGAAAAGAAAAATCAGAGGCAATAACACGAGGTCTCAGAAAAAAGGGAATTACTACAACCTAGGATCATTCTGGGAGCCTGATTCCCCCAGCACTGACTTCAACGAAATGAATCCCCTTCCATTCAGTGCTCTAGTACAGAGAGATGGGTGTATGCATGCAAAGGAGTCTGTGTAGAGTAAATCAATCTGTCAGGCAGTATCAAAGTACATATTTAAGAATTCATTGGCTTTTCATCATTGGAGTTATATAACAGACTACATTTCAACTCCTCAAGTGGCTTGAATGTGACTTTAGTTTCAACTAGCTGTACAGTTTCCTAGCCCATCCTTCAACACACAAAATTAATGATTTAAAGTCTCTTCAATCAAATCATTACACCACATTAAAGTCTATTAAAAAAAAAAGAAACAGTAACCTCAAAAAAAAGTGTAAGAAGATACTATGCTTAGTTCTTTGAAATGCTTTTCATTAATATTACAATTACAGAATCACAGAATCACAGAATGGTGGGGGTTGGAAGGGACCTCTGGAGATCATCTTGTCCAACCCCCCTGCCTGAGCAGGCACACCCAGAGCAGGGGCACAGGAACGCGTCCAGGCAGGGTTTGAATGTCTCCAGGGAAGGGACCCCACAGCCTCCCTGGGCAGCCTGTGCCCCTGCTCTGGCACCCGCACAGGAAACAATTTTTTTTCTCATATTGAGGCGGAAGTTCCTGTGTTCCACCTTGTGCCCATTGCCCCTTGGCCTGTCACTGGGCACCACTGAAAAGAGTCCGGTCCCATCATCCTGACACCCTCCCTTTAGATATTTATAGGTATTGATGAAATCCCCCCTCAGCCTTCTCTTGTCCAGGCTGAACAAACCCAAGTCTCTCAGCATTTCCTCACAGGGAGATGCTCCAGTCCCCTGATCATCATGGTAGCTCTCTGCTGGACTCTCTCTAGTAGTTCCCTGTCCTTCTTTAACTGAGGGCCCAGAACTGGACACAGGACTCCAGATGTGTCCTCACTAGGGCAGAGTAGGGGAGAGGATAATCTCCCTCACCCTGCTGGCCACACTCCTTTTATTGCATCCCAGGATACCATTGGCCTTCTTGGCCACAGGGGCACATTGCTGGCCCATGGTCAACTTGCTGCCCACCAGCACTCCCAGGTCCTTCTCAACAGAGCCACTTTCCAGAAGTTCAGCCCCCAACATGTACTGGTGCATGGGGTTGTTCCTCCCCCGGTGCAGGGCCTTGTACTTGCTCTTGTTGAATTTCATGAGTTTCCCCTCAGCCCAGCTCTCCAGTTCAATTCTTGAACTACAGGCTGAACACAGGAAAAAAAAATCTTAAACTAATGAACTAATGACAACTATCTAATCCTTTCCTTGGAAACTGAGTTATGCACAGTGTTTGAATATTTGTCTCCAAGTTGATGGTAGCACTTCCAAGTGAGGCACCAAAAGGTACTTATACTTTTTGCTGATTCCCCACCACAGACCAGATCAGGCACCAAAGACCTCTTTGAACGTTCTTCTGACACTAACAGAACCTCCAAGATGTGCAGAGTTTACATGATAATAGAACCAAATTTACTTATTGGAAGAGTAGCAGAGACCTGTCTGCTTCTCTTTCATGTCCCATGACAGCTACTGCAACTCAACAGAGAAAAAGACATTTCCCTGGCTGTGACGCATCACGGGAATCATGAGAGAAATGAGGACCACTTCTGCAGAGTTATCTGGTGAAGAAGAGTCCAAACAGTTACAAGCTGATAGGATGTGCATTATGATCTCAGATAAACAATCAAAAAGCAGCTTATAGCAGATAGGGATAAGAGAAATAGAAAAACCTCAGAACAGAGTTTACAGAGTGTTTTGTAAGTGTACCATTCCTGTCTGATTAAAATCTATGTAACCTACAAAATCAAAGTTATGATCCTTCAACTACAGTCAGACCTTTACTTACTTCAGTGGCTAGTCTCTATAAACATAGTTTCCAGAATGAGATCCTGAGTGGAGAATTTGATGTACTGCCTTTCTACACAGGGCACAACTTCACCTGAGCCTGTAATATTAATACTTCCCATTACAGTTACTATTAGAGGAGAAATTTTCTGCCTCTATTATAAAAAAAAAGAAAGAGATAAAATTAATGATTACAGCACTTCTGCCTCAGTATTGATTTTGTACACTTTGTTAAAAACAGAAGTTAAATTTACTTGCATGTCCATAAAATAATTAAACATAGACATATTCATAATCCTACTAGTAATAAGTGACTTATGAACTATTCAAGACTTAATTTCCTCTTGATGTAGATTGCATACATCTCCAAAACAAGAAGTCCCTTCACTACCATGGAAAAAAGAACAAAACTTTCTCTTCATGAAAGACAGTAACATAGAAGAGGATATTCCCTTGAGTCTAAGCTTCAAGCTGTTTCTGATTTTTTTTGTTTCATTATTTATAATATTTTTAACTCAGCAGCAAAGACAACTTTTATTACCTTATCCATTTCAATTAATACTTCCCTAAACAAAGCAATGCTCAGGCACTCTTGGCAAACTTTTACATGCGTTTCATCAAATATATATGGATAACTACTTGAGCATTTGATTCTTCCCCAGGAGAAACCTGAACATAATTGCACTGTACTAAGTGCCAGCAATCTCATCTGCCAGTAGGCTACAATAAAAAAATAAGATTTTTCAACTTGCATGAAATTACATAACTTCCCAAAACATTGTGCCTCCTGGCACAAGTTTTGCATCTCCTCTCTCCCTCTGCCCAAAAATACAAGTTAATCGACTTCATGCCCTCCAGCCCTACCTAAGTTCTTACTGAAGCTCCACTGCTCACAAATTAACTCCACCACTACCAACACCACAAGGACACACTCTTTCCTCTGCTCTTTCTCAGACATCCACACACATCTCTTCCCCATCTGCCCCAGGATGCTCACTCTTTACCTAGCAAGTTTCAAGAGTGCTTTACCTCCCTCAGCTTCAACCCAGGACAGAAGAGAGAGAGGGTCATAAGGATTAAGAGCGATAAAGCTGACAAAGCAACTAGGTGTTTAGCCAACTCGACCAACACAGGGTTGCATAATTAATTAGCTACCTACAACTTTGTGCATACTGACGGAGAGGGGAAACCACCTCTGAACAGCAGTGGCATCCTGGTCAGTCCCCCACCCAGGAAGCGTAACAGAAAGGCCAACCGTCAGCCAGCGTGTTTGCTTTACACCCCAGTTAAGGTGTTAACCAAGGTAGGTAGGCTGCAAACTCTATCAATGTATTACCCACTGCTATTTGCAAGAATCTATTTCTATTGAAGGGGAAAGCAAGGGGAGGTTTCTACCTGAGCAGGGAGGTAAGCCTGTGATTTCTTGAATTGAGCACTTGAGTTTCTAGAGTGATCCACTGTCTGCTTTCCAGAAAAATCTGAATTCATTAGGTACTCCCCAGTTAGCCTGAAAGTTCCTTGCATGCTTAAATTTAATCACCCAAGTATGTGATGATATGATAAAACTGGCATTCCTATATTTGCAGATTGGTACAGCATTTTATGCTGTCAGATATTTCCTGAATAGTCACTCCTGGGCTACCCGGAGCACGCCGTGAAGCAGGGCAGCTACCCCAAGCAGCCAGAGGTGAGTGATGCAACCCTACGGGAAAGCACACAGGAGGAAGTCTGGCTTTAGCCCATTGCTTTGAGCATGTAGCACCGGTGAAAAGGGGGAGATCTAGGTTTTGCTTCTTGGACCAGCTTGAGGTTTTTATACAACAATAATGTAAGGTAAAACACACAGATGTTCCAGGGAGCAATAGTCATTGCTCCTTAATTAATACAAGTGTAGGGCTCTGCCTTGTGATTCTAAGATTACTGTCAATCAGCTGTCATTTCCTCGGTCCTTTTCATGGGTTCCTTAAAAGTCCATAGATCCCTATGGTTTGAAAAGCATCCTTATTAAAATGCGTAAGTGGTTGCTGGTACGCTACTACCCACTACTGAAAAGGGCCGGGCAGACTGGATGTCAAATGCATTTCTCCAACATTTACTTTTGTTTCCCTCTATTTTCAGTGAAGGTGGTTGGCACTTGATGTGATTGAATAAGTCTCTCAAGGTGCTGAAAAACCCCATGTAGTCAAAGGAGAGTAATGAGTATTCAAATGAGTCAGGCTGGATCCTGTAGATCTTCAGAAGTGCCTCTGTTGAATGCACAGGGGAAAAAACAAAATTATAGTAGGCAGAGTGAACTGCTCGCTGTGGAACTGGGCATTTACGCTCCTTGTGAAGCAGCTGGTTATTTAAAATAGCAGACTGGATTTTGAATTGCATTAGGGAATTAACAGGTTCATCAATGACTCATGTAAAAGAATGAAACTTCAAAATGTGAATAAAGGATAATTATTTTGAATTATCTCTTACAGTATGCAAGTATCAAAACGTAAAAAAATCTGAATACAAAGTGATTTACTGTAATAAAAATAGTATTCACATCAGATCTGTCAGGCTTTTTTGGCAAGCGAGATATCTAAGATGAAATCAAAGAAAATCAAATCATTGTATCTGCTAACTGAAAATCATTCATACATTGCATAAATTAATCATTACTTCAGTGAAGGCAGCTTTTTTTTCTTTTTTAATGCATCACAGGAACAGGGTTTTACTGATTAATTGTCACAGGATACAGAAAACATTTCCTGCCTGAGACAAACTGGAAAAAACTGAAAGTCATTTCATCAAGACCTTTATATTCATGAAACAGGAAAAGGTATGCATGTGACAAACAAAAGTATCCTCTGGCCTAGGGAAAAGAAATGTCTAAATGTCTAAGGGACAAGTTAAATGCTATGACACCTGGGGTTAAAAAGAAATTTCTCTTCTAAATCTTGTAGTTGTATAACTTGCACGCTGAGGGAGAGGAACACGTTTTCATGAAGCATTTGGAAGTGGCTGTTGCAAGATGTTGAATGAGATGAATGGTTGAGCCGATGCACTGTGGCAGTGGCTGTTGATCTTGGAGTTGTGAGTGAGTGTCAGGCAGTTTCAGCCACTGTCCTCCCTCCAAAATGCTAAACAGGAGGGAGGTCTGGCTACTGCAAAGTTATGTGTACACGTGTGTGAAGAAAGAGGGGAGGATGAATAGGAGGTATTCTGAGAGGTAATCAGTGGAAATCCATTATACTAATGACAAAGAAATCAGCTGATTTTATCAGCTACCCAGATTCTGCCCAGTTGCCTGGATAGTTTGCCATTACCGATGGCCTCATTTACTTCAGGCATCCTAGGACAGACCTAGCTGAGAAGGGAGCAGAACAGGGAGGGACAGCGCAGCGGCCCTGCAAGTCTGCAGGGAAGGGTATGCCAGGAGCCGGTATGAGAACAGGAGTCGGTACAAGGCAGAGAAAGCAAAGCACCTGTGAAGTCTGACCTCGCTGGCAGCATGGACCAGGTGGGTGGATGAGTCAGACTGACAGGGAGCTTTGTGTAAGCTGAACGTAGCAGCTTTCCATCTGCTGGTAGTGCTTCCACATTCACAAATATTCTAGGTACCTCGTGGAAGATGATGTACTCTGGACTCTGTGTTCTATTAAATGAATTCTACAAGCACAAAAAAATACAAGTTTATTTATGAGTATTTTTGTTCCTCCTCTCCCCTTAATTTAAGGCTTTGTGCGTGTTTTGGTCCTTTGGGCACACTTCTTTGGTTTCCCTCCACAGCCAGTTCCTTCAGTTGCTCACTGGGCTCTCCGAGGGCACAACCACGACAAACCAGCCTGCCCAGAGTTTCGCTCTGCCACGGAGAGACCGAGCTAGCTGATTTAAAGATAATGCCAACATTTCTACCGAGAGCAGTCTCTGCAGTGCTGGTACGTGAATGCAGATGTATGGGGGGTGGCCCCACAGCAGCTCCAGGCAGTCCATCATGCGACACGGTTACAGCTCTGCAAACCCCCACAGCACAGCACACCACACTGAGCCTCGCAGCCACCTTTAGAGCTTCAAAGCCTGCACCTAGCAAAGTCGATGGCAATGCTGCTTTTCACAGCAATGAGTAAACGATCAAACCCTGGCACAGTGAGAGAAGAGAGGGGAAAAAAAGTCTTAAAAATAAATAGGAAAACTGGCAGGGGGGTTATTAGGAGGTGTTGTAATTTATTCTCCTAACTCTGTTTTTAAAACAGATTAGATTTCCAACTGATAATGTTCCTTTAACCCAAATTGGCAAAATAGACTACCAGCTGTGGGAAAAGAACTTAAAAGTAGGAAACATCTAAAATATTTATAATGATAGTTTTGTATTTAAGGACCAACAAAATAATACGAATAAAATGTAAACAGTACGTGAATGCATTAACATAAAAAATTCAGCTTTTGCCATATGCTGAACTAAAATAAGGGTAGTGTACATTTTTCTGTGTAAAATTTATAAACCACCATTTCCCTATCATTTAGTCTGAATTTACTCACAGAAACTACTAAACAATGAAAGCATTTTGTTCAAGTATGGGTCAGATCCAGAAAGGGCTGAACACAAGAGCTGTGATCTGATCCAGGCTGGTTTTCTCAGTTCCTAGCAGCTGCTCCTTCTACAAGCCCTTGCCGGTCTGCACCCTGCCTGCACCGAGAGCCGCCCGGGTGGCCAGGCAGGTGCTCTTCCCCCTGCGTTGCACGGGGTCCTGAGCTGAACGGGCATGCTGAAGTCCTCCATAAGACCTGCGCAAGAACGCTCTTCAGTGTTGGATTCAGGCAATATGAGAAATTTCCCAAATCACAGAGCGTCACAGTCTCCGTTAGGGGTCACAAGTCTGGAAATGCACATTGGAATTATTTCACCAGCTGAGAAGAAAACCTGTTAGCCTCTGATCTATGCAAGAGAACCCTCTCCTGGGATAAAGATGACTTTGGACTGAACTCCCTCCTTAGCCTGAGGCGAACAAAAGCCACATTTGCCAAGAGAGTGTATGAATTGGCAGACTGCAGGCCGGCCTAGGTGAACAAATATCCTTGTGCTGTCCCGGGCAGGAAAACAAGTGTCATGGGGACGCAGGAACCTAAGGCATGAAGGAACAGGCTCTCCTTGAGCAATTAGGGAAATCACCTAGAACAGGTAGCCGTGATCCATGGTGCCTGGTCTCAGGATAGATTCTGTATTTTAACCAGTGACTATTTCATGTGAAATACTTATGTCTGCACAGCTCAGCCATGGATGCTGGAGCACCAGGCTGCAGGGTCAAGCTCTGTTTTGCTCCCTCAGTTCAATCCCATTCCTATGGTACTGTTTGTTGGGCTGAACAAAGCGTGCACAGGCGTGGGCGGCCACCTGCACCAGTATGGCGCGTGGTGGTTGAAGCTCTCACCTGGGAGACACGTAAGTGAGTGGAGGCTGCAGAAAGCAGCTATCCTACTATAGCTACCCTACTTCCCAGGAGGTGTTCACCCACTTATGGTAGCCTATAAAAGTCAGGTACTGCCATAATTCTATTTCTTTACAAAGATGGTAGGTTCTGCTTAATTGTTCCAGAAAAAAAATCTGGAAGTGGATAGTACATGGCAAGGACTCCAGACTCTGCTCTCTCTCAATGGATGGAGGCATCTCGCTGCCAGGTCGAATGACAGAGATTAACTCTTGCCATGGGGCAGGAGTTCTGATACCCTCCTTGCACCCTCTCTAACAGCTAACTTGCCGTGACTTCTCAGTCAGCCTCAGGTTTTCAGGTTGTGTCTTTGAGCTTCTAGTTTTCTCCATTCAGTTTCCCGGAGCTTAGGTGCCCAGTTCTCACAGCAGCATTTTCAGTGGGCCATTATGTCTATAACAACCACTGACATACCAGCTTGTAGATGTGTCTTTTATAAGCCCTAGCCCTAACTCTACTCAGTAACAATTTTCTGAAATATATATAAAGTTTTCATGGAACTGTTTTAATGTGCTTATGCCCTTCATGTAAATAAAATACTTTTCTGTTCCTTTCCTCTATGGAACAAATTAGATTTTTTTTAATCATCTCATTACAACATCTGTTCAGCAGAGTCAAGTCCAATACAGTTCTGAGGTCAGTTCCTGCAGCCTGAGAAAACAGAAAATGTTATTATCCTAATTTAGCAGTGATAAAGCGCTGAGGCCAGCAGTTCACATTCAGAATTCCCTGACGTACTCAGAATTCTTTGATTTTGGATAGTTCCAGAGCCAAAAAAACAGTGTCCTTCTGTAGAGGGGAATCCAAACAGGGTGGAAATAATTTGGTTTTGGAGGACTCATGCTAAGACAAAGGCAATTGAGGGGCTTAGTGCAGGATCAGTTTCATCTACAACCTTAAGACATCATTTAGGCTCTTACACTGCAAATAATTATGTTATAGGCTGAACTTCAATTATGCAACTGCTAAAAGAGCCACATAAACAATACGCTGAAACCCCTGTAACATTCAATATCAAAAAATTGTTAATGATGTGAGAACAAAGCTATATATTAATGAGCACCACTTACTGGCATATTCCCTATTAGGTCATAATTTGCTTAGAAGCAAACATCTCTCAGAATCACAGAAAGGCTGAGGTTGGAAGGCACCTCTGGAGATGACCTTGTCTAGCCCCTCTGCTCATGCAAGGGTCACCTAGAGCAGATTGCCCAGGCCTAGGTCCAGATGGCTTTTGAGTATCTCCAAGGATGAGAGAATATCTCCAAGGATGAGAGGTATCTCAGAAGGTATTTTCAGAGGATCTGAGAGGGTTCAAGAGGTATACTTCTGTATACCAAGACAAATGCACCATGCGGGATTATTCAATTCTTTACATTTAAATATATATGTACACACACACACACACATTTCAAGTAGGGTATATGGTTAGAAGACAGTATTGTGACCTTTTGCTCAGCTCCTTTATGCTAACTGAACAAAGGCATGAGGTAGAGATTCAGATCCAGACTAAGAATCTAGATTTAGGTATCTACTTATAATCTGGGCCTTCAGTTTAATTGCCTAAAACGTTTCCAGCAACACTTGGAATGTTTTTGGATATCCTTCCTGTGCTTCCAAGAGCGCAGGAGCTCCATTGCCCTGTGTTCTACCATCCTCCTCTCCTGGATGTGCAGTGCCACAGACTACACTACATCTTGCATGGCACTGGGGTATATGTGTAGGCAAATTTTTGAGGACTCAGGATATAATTTCAATATACAAAGAATTTCCCTTTAATCAAAACTGCAGAAGCACTAATTTTAAATTTCAAAAACACCTCCATAGGCTGGAACGTTCCTGCCTCAGAAAAAAAATTGGTAATAAACAACACTAAAAATAAGTTTTCAAGGTGAAACCAATGTACAGCAAAAAACCTGATCTATTGAAGCCAATGGCAAAATTTCCTTTGAGTTAAACAATGCTAGTTGGTTTTTTTTGTTGAAGTGTTTCAAGTCCCACGTTATAAGCACACATTGAGATTTTATGCCTTATTGAGGTGTATGTTCTATGAAACTGGCCTAAGTCTACATAGAAGACACCATTTTGAAGTCCTAATGCTCTGAAAAGAATGCAATTCTTTGTGTTTGAATGCTGAAGAGCATTAGTACATATAATTATGACTGTTGGAACACTCAGCAGTATGCTCAGGCAAACAACTGCACTTTAGACGAGTATTACCTTCACTTACTACAGGCAGAACAACTCCACCAACCCCACAGAAGTTACACTGAAACAATTATAGGCACTTTTTGGCATATGTGGTCATCTAAAACATTTTCTTTCTTGTGTTTATAACAGCTAATACATGAACAAAATCAAATAGAGCTATACACTGTTTAAAACACTGGACTAATATATTATTAACAATCTCCTGCCTTTCTACATATAATTTTAAGTTGTTATCATTCCTATGACTTGCATGATTTCACCAAACTAGAGCATGGGTATATCTCAAGTATTTAGAGATATGTTTATCCTGTACCCAAATACCTACCAATTTAAACTAGAATATGAGTATATACTCACTAGGGTTCATACTGCTTTACATGGAACCTCATTATTTCATTAAAATAGTCTGGTTAATTAATTCATGTAAATCCTTTAATCAAATATATCAATACTGCATAATAAATAACACCATTGCAATCTAATTTCCTGTCAAAATTCTCAACGACGTACAAATCAAATATGGCCAAAGTGGTTACAAGTTATAAGCAACTTGTGGAAACACATTTATCCATCTCTCAAGTCCTCAGTTTTGCAGAATTTTTTTATTAATTGTATTTTCAGTGCCTCGTGTTCCACTGTAACAAATGACAAAGAAAGTTGAGGACAATCTGAAAATGGATACAGACTTTCTTCTGTATTTGAAAACTCTTTGTGGAAAGGCAAATTATCCTTTCTTGGAAATCTGCTATTAGTTTGTCCAAAAGAGAATGTTAATTTAAAATAACATCCTGGCAAGAAGAAAACACATTTCAGAAAAAATAGATTTGCAAGTTTAATTAATGCATGATTATACTGGCTTCTTAAAAATCAAGATTAAGCATATATCTGAGGCTTTTTGTTTAATTAGAATTTAGAAACGTCATCATAACTTTTTTTATACATATGCAAGCTGCCTTCAACGAAGGTTTTGTTTTATTATTTCGCTGTTGAAAACCATGAGGGGTTTTCTGTTTGTTTGTTTTAAATCTGCATTAGCAGCTATATTATTTCCAAGTACATCACCTCATAATCAGACAAAGCATTGTGCTTCCCATAAGACCATAAGCACCATAATGGATGTGATACTGCATGAGCAAGTGTGGAAAAGCCAATGGCTCTTATCTGAAAGTCAAGAAACTGAACAAAGATTAAGTTTCCAAAGAGAAAAGCCATTCATCATTTTCAGCCAACTTTAAGCTTTGATCCCTATATTTATACAGTTCATTACTTTTTCACAAGAAGCAAAATGTTCTTGCTCTGTAGCTGAATCAAGCTTTTGAGAATTTAGCAGCATATGTATTAATCATTGCATTCTCTTCATTTTTTAAAAGAGAATATGTAATATAAAGGAAGACAACAAGTTTCATTCTCCAAGAAAAAGCAACAGCTCAGCTTCACAACATTAACTTTGACAAATATTCATGAAACCATAACTTACTGGGTCCAAAAAAGGAAATAGCTTATATGTAAATGAATTCATTTTCACAACTATTCTCATTAATCTCTTCTCATGTAGGCTCATATTTTAAACATAAAAGAATCCCTTGCTTCCATTTCCTATACTATTTTAGCTTCATGCTTTCTCAGAACAGCTGTACCCAATTTCATATTTATGCAAACATTTTCTTCACACTATTTTCCAGCTACCCTGTTAGTTTACAGAAATGTATGTTCTTAGATGTAGAGGGTGCACTTTTCAAAACCACTTGTGAGAGCCAGGATCTTGGTTTTCATTGAATTTCTTTTGCAGCTGTGATTTCACCTTCTTAGGTCCCTTCAAAACCAGTTGTTTTACAGAACAAGAGCAAACCTGTTCTGCTCTACAATGTCACTTAATCTACAAGTTATTAATTTTAACTTCTGATGGATTTAGTATAATTATCAGAATTTCCTTATTACAAAACCTATTTATAACACAATATAATTTGCAATTAATACAATGGAATCTTATGTCAGAGTCTAGATATTAGACCTGCTAGAGTGATTTCTATTTCTGTGTATGCCATTGCTTTGCTGCACTGTATCCGTACATTCTCTGTGGGTCAGTCTACTCAATTATAAAATAAATATTTAAAAAGTAATTATAAAAAATACTTTCTTCAAAGTTTTTTGATATATTTGCACAAAATTTTAAGCACCTGAACAGAATAATGCAGGCTATCATTCTGCAGATGCTTAACCTAAACTAATGTTACACAGTATTCAAGAACACCTCTCTTTCAAAATGAACTCTTGGTGTTTTCCTCCCCTTGCAAAGTGTTTTATTATTTGCAAATATTTTATAGTCCTTCAGAACCACTTAGCCTAGGGAAAAACAAGGACATTTTTCTTTGCACAAAATCTATGATCTGACCATGAAAAACATGTTTCTCCTAGTAGCATATCCAAATGTGAAAATCTATAAAATTGACCTTGCAGAACTTGGAGAAAATTTGAGCTCCTACAAAACGTATTACGACAATAAGGAAACTGTCCAACGTGAGAGACTTGCACAATCGGAGCATGATGAGGGTGGCACGCACCTCTGGAGACCTTCTTGTCCAGCCCCCTGCTGAGAGAAGAGTTAGCCAGAGCAGGTTGCTCAGGGCTGTGTTCAGGTGAGCTTTGCCTATCTCCAGGGAGGGATGCTCCACAACCTCTCTGGGCAACCTGTCCTGGTTTGTCCCCTCTAACAGTAAAAGTGTTTTTTCTGATGTTTAAATGGAATTTTCTGTGTTTCAGTCTGTGCCCATTGCCTCTTGCTCTGTCACTGGACACCACTGGGAAAAGTCTGGCTCTGTGTCCTCTACACACTCCCTTCATGCAGTGCCAAGACCCACCTGACCCTTCTCTTCTCCAAGCTGATCAGTCCCAGCTCCCTCAGCCTCTCCTCATATAAGAGATGCTCTGAGCCCTTCTGCATTTCAGTGGCCCTTCCCTGGGCTTGCTGTATTCAGTCCATGTCCTTTCTATACTGGGCAGCCCTGCTCCAGACACGGCATATGCCAATACAATGTACTTGTTCCTAAAAAAGCGGATCTTCTTAAGTGCTTTGAAATAGCATGGTTATACCTTCATTTATCCTCTTCAAATGAATCTTCATTAAAAGCGCTGTCTTTTACCACCCTTTTACAGATGAAACACCTTGTAAAAATCAATGAGCGTTTAAGGTGTGGATCAATGGTATAATATGGCATTTAGTCTTTATGTGAGAACAAATTGCTCTAATTGGCTACTCATTTAGTCTTAGCATCTCTTCCTGGCAGGCTTGGTTAATGGAGACTCTCTGTCCTTCATATTTGTACATTATATTCTTGGACTCTTTGAACAGTTTTTTCTCTGCTGGCTCCTCATCTTTGCTTATTGCAACTAATTTAATGACACTTCAAGGCAATAATGAAAAATATTATTTTGGATTTAACACCTTATCTTAAAATTGTTCTATATGGAAAATACAGATGGAGTCAACAGGTATTGTGGGATCAGACTGGCAGGGCGCTATTTAACCTTGTGGTAAGGAAAATATTGCTAGGGAAGGATGTAGATAAGAAAAAAACCGCAAGCTAAAAATATTTAACTCAAACTGTAAAGAATGCACAATAACAACAAAAGACCCTCTAAAAATCACTAACCACATTCTCAACCCAGTGGAGAAAGGAGCACAAGTTTCAATCAGTTTATACTAAACATTTCTTACATTAACTTCCATTGTGCTCTATGCTCCTCATATATAATACCATGCTGGTCCCACAGACAATTAACTGGTAAATATTTTTTTGCGTGCAAACTTTCTTCTGCCTAAATAAAGCTCCATTTCTCTACCAGTTTAGTGGTGAAAACACCAGTATTAAGAAAAGTTTACATTTCTTTGAGGAATCTTAGGAAAATTAAACATGTTTAAAAAAATACTTCAGAACGACTGCTATCTGAAAATCAAAGGCCAGACTGTTTTATTTCTGACTGGTACAGAAGGGGTAATGAGGCCATAAAGCTAGCAGAAGATCCTAAATAAAACTAGAGAGACAGCAAGTCCCAATTCTACAAGTCCATGGGAATTCTTCAGGCAGACGATGATCTGTCTGCCATCTCCAGGTAGAGAAAAATCCTGAGTTTACTTGCACAGAGGCTGCTCTCTTATCTAAAGTATATCTCCTGCGCAGCCCGAGGGGATAGGTAGATAAATATTTCCTGCAAATTAAATCAGCAGCTCCCCAATAGAACTGATTAAATCCTCTTGGAGCGAGCTGGAAATTTATTACAAGTTATTTACTTCAATTATGGATGCACCTATACATATTAAGTACTGTGGCCTCATATAGGAAAAAAGATTAAAACTAATGATTTTACAATCATATTAACTATATGGTAGGAAATAATTAACAGAAGCCACAAATACTTGTGAAAGAGTACAGCAGGAGAAAGTTATGATTAGCTTCATAAGCAGCTCAAGGTGCTAGCAGCTGCTTAACTCTGTGAATGTGTGGTAGCATGCTGGGAAATCCTGAGGAAGGATTTGGATGAGGACAACATAGTCACTGGGCAGACATTTGTCAATGAAATGGTGCTTTCAGTAAAAGTTATCCAGTTTATTTCTTTTCTTCCCTCAAGCAGTGGAGTTTTGGGTGTGAAGCAAAGGGATCCTTAATAGGTCTCCGATCAAATCTGCAACATTTTCCTTAAGTAAGAACAGGTGTTGCATGTTACCTTCTGTGAGCTGTGCCAAAGAATTGGACAAACACTGGGCATATGTTTCATAAATAACCAATCAGCATACAGCAAATATATTTGCAATATGCTCTAGTCTCCAGGTACTGAGGATATCATGAAATTTCATGATAAAAGTGTTTTCACAGGGCAGCAAAATAAAAGCATTAAAGTTTTAAGCTTGAAAATAAAAAGAAATCAGATATGACATAGCAGAAAATTTTATACGGTTTGGGAATTGATGCAGCATGTGGTAAGAATTTCTATAAAAATACCCCTCCAAATCTCAAGATAGCAAATGATGCAGGTATAAACAACAGCAAGTTTGTCTGAATTTGGGTTTCAAGTGTTACCAGACACCCAGCGCCACTATCAAGGCAGAAAATTCACAGTAATTACGAGTATCCTAGGGTTGGGCTGTTTAAGTTTGTTTACTTTTAAAGTTTTCCTAATATTATCAATATCTATTTACAGAAAGACAGCTCCAGCAGGCTATGAAACAGTTGGATAGATTCTGCTTTAGCTCAGTGCTCAACACCAAGTATCTTTTTTGAAAGCATGTGGGCAACACCGAAAAGATTTACCTCAGTTCTTCAGAAAACACAGAAGCGTACAAAGATGAACAATGAAAAATACTTTTTTTTAATATGCTTTCCCATTTCCATTACTGGAAATCAGTCTAGCTGGATATGGTAAAAAGAGATATGAGATCATACAATAGTTGGAAGTTTACTTTTTAACCTAGGAGTGAGACAGGAAACCCCAGAAAAAATACAATTGACTTGTGAAGTACAGCAGGTCATATAATATGATCAAATGGTCCATATTAGCTCTAAACCTCTTATCACTGTTAGTATAACTATCATCCCTCACTTGTCTCAAGCATTTTTCATAAGATGAAAAGCATCCATTTGGGCAATGTGACTCCTCTTAAATATCCTAGTGAAGTTGTCTATGCCTTTTTAAGCAAAACCTGATCTTGTCCACACTTTTCCTCCCGTAACCAGCAAGGTGGATGAGCTAGGGAACTAAGACTGCCTCCCCCAGAGGGTGGTGGAGCCGTGGAACAGGCTCCCCAGGGAGGCATCACGGCACCAAGCCTGACGCTGTTCAAGAAGCACTTGGACAATTCCCTCTCACGTATGGTATGAATTTGGTGTTGTCCTGTGCAGGGACAGGAGTTGGACTCGATGATCCTTGTGGGTCCCTTCCAACTCAGGGCATTCCATGATCCTATGACTACGATGGGCAGGGCTGTAGACCCGTACAGGGATGAGACAGCGCTTCGTTAGTTGGAGAATGGCAAGTGAAGCTGGAAACTGTTTACAGCAAGAGGTATGCATCTATATCCAACCACCAATTCAGTAGAGAGTGAACGGCAAAGCCAACAGTCTGAACTTCAATGTACACAGTCATAAAAAGTATTCCAGGCGTTGAATGGTCCTGGAGCGGGAGTGGAAAATAACCGAACAGGATTGGCAAGCAACCAGACTGTGCAATCGGATGGGGTCAAAAGATCAGGAGTAAGTAAGATAAACTGTATCAATCAGCAGGTCTGACCCAGGAGAGTCAAGATGATGTGTAAGAGCAGCACAGATGGATCAGTGGGTTTCCACTCAACCAAATGAAAGGCGTGTTGGGGCAGAAGCAAAAAACAGCACACACTAAAATTAAGAGAAACCACAAAGGACTATTACGCCACCAACCTGAAACTGGAGATGAAGACCTCGTTCCTAGAGCAGGCTATTTACTGTGGTCACACAGAGTTAGCTTATTTTCACAAATAGCACAATAATTGAAATGACTGCTAACGGGGAAGAAGTAGTAACCTGCGTGAAAGCTGACAGAGGAATTTCAGGCTAAGAAACTGAAGAGCTATGAAAAGGCACTAGGAAGTCCCAGTCTCTCACCAAATGAAAACAGCGTTAGTGGGAACTGCAGTCTCTCTGTAAGCAGCATCTCTTAACTAAACAAAGTTTGCCCTTGCAGACACAGAAAGTGTTTGTGTTGCCACCCAGCGCGCTCACAGGGAACATCTTACATAGCTCAACTACAACTTCCTCGGGTTTAAAAACAATATAGACAAACAAAACTTCATTAGTAGGACTTTTTTTCCATGCCATAAAATGTGTACAGGAAGGCAAACTCAATAGTAACGTTGATGTCAAAGAGAACACTGTACTTCCTGATTATATGCTTATTTGTGAGTTTAGGTTGAAACAATACCTTTAATTAAAATTATTAAAACCTCAAAACAGGGTTGTGGTGTTGCATAAATGAACATCACGATTACAGTATAACTGTAATTGAAGAGTTGCCAATATTTAAAAGCATCAGAAGATCTTTTTTTTTTTCTTTGAGAGAGAATTAGTCTACTATACTGCACACAGCTAAAATCCAAAGTACTCATAGAGTAGCACATCCTTAAAAACTGTTACAACAGACCTCAATATTTAAATTATCACTTGCACTGTTAAGCAATTAAAATTGCCATGTATTTCTCTTTCTGCTGCCTGTGAGTCGAAAGAGCACCGTCACGTGGCATACTGAGTCTGCCAAACTAAATGCAAATCTTTATTCATGCTGGGTACATCTCCACTAGACGTCGACGGAGGAGGATTTCCTCACCTATACCCTTCTGTGCTCTGTGAGTCTTTCAAGTATTTTTCAGATGCCTTCTTATTACCCAATACTTTCTCATTACCCAACACAGAGTTATCAACACCACTGCAGTCTCGCTGCAGTTCTCTTCAATATATTGGCACAGACAGATATTAGCTTTGCACCTGGCTCACAAGGGAATTGATGAGATCCTGGCATCAATGTTGTTTAGGGATGAACTCCAACTGACTTCGCTGAAGGCAGGATTTTACCTAAGGTGTCTAAATGGCTCCCAATTTATTAAGTTCTTAGAGTTAATAAAATCATCTGGATGAAGCATGTCAGAATATCCTTAAATAAGTCACTGAGAACAATCTTGTTTGCTATTTACAAAGGAATCATTAAGAGCTGCGCTAGCTGCTCAAGAGCTGTGTTAATTAATACTCCCAATGCCTTTGTGAGGGAGATCATTACCCCCATTCCTTTCAGCACTGGAAAACAGAAATATAATCTAAGTGACAGCTAGTAACGGTGAAAAAATGATTCAAAGAAGAGTTTCTGGATGGGACGTCTAGAAGACTAGATTTACAAAGCATTAATGTTAAATGCATTCTATGTTACGTTTAAGTTCTTGTCCCACAGATTGTTTTCCATAAATTGAATGCAGGATTTCTGGATCTAAACTGTTGCCTGAGGTAAAGAACGCTTTGATTAGCACGATAGCAGCAGGGACCTAACACTGAATATTCTGCCCTCTGATTTCTAAACCATGTTCTCCCAACCACCGAGAGCCCCCAATTCTGTGATAACCAGACTGCAGCTGAGCCGTGCAACTGTATTTCCTGTGTAATTGAGGAGTACAGATGGAGAAATTAAGACGGCTGGCAAGAGACTGCAAGCCCCAAAACTCTGGAAGTCATTGATCATGCCAGTAAATTGCATAGAGCCAGTTACATTAATAAGCTACCACTGGTTTAAGTTAAACGTCTTTTTTTCACCTACTGATTATTTCTGCGATACTCAAAATGGCAGAAGTAATAACAGGATAAGTTCTCTGCTTGTGGTCTAATTCAGTTACAATAATGGCAACAGAGTATTTGGCCCAAAATGTTATTTTAGGATTTATTAAAACCATTTCTGAGATCTCATGAAATATTTCTTTCATTTCATACCAACTTCTGAAAAATCAGGAATATGTAACAGAAGGTAGAAAATTCTGATACTAGTAAATGAAAATATGTGGTTTTAATATATAAGCCATCTTTGTGGATTTGAAGTAAATTTTCCATAGTGGAAAAGAAACGGAACTCTCAAAACCATGCATGTAAGGTACCAAAGTGCCATCAGAAAATTTAAAAAAGCCACAGACAGGTCTTCCTCAGACATGACTCCTTTTTTGCCTCTGCAGCTTATACTCTATGCTTCATGAAATATTGATACTATAAAAGAAATTTAGAGGGGGGTTGTGTGCTTGTTTTAGCATGATTTTTAAAAGCTACTCCCAACACCTCAGATACAGAATATCATTCAGTCAGGGGATTATTCCCTTCTGTCTACACCCTGGTTCAACTCTAATGAGACAAACATCCAAGCTTTAATATTTATTAATTTTATTTTCTATTGCCTTGAAGAAAGAAAAAGTGAAGAATGGAAGATGACAAAAAATAACACCAGTGTATGATGCAACACAATAGCTAAACAATGTTAAATGTCATTAGCATTCTGGAAATATTTGTGGCCTTTTATACTCATAAAAAATTGAATCTACATAAGCAATATTTTCTCTCCAGAACAATAAAATCAGCATTTGATTTAGCTGGGAAATGGTCACAAATGTGACATTATAGTGGAATTAACTTTTTTCCCCTCAAGATTCATGTCCAAAACTTGTAGTCCAATACCACAAGCATATTCCTCCCCTACACAACAAATAATATAATTTTCTGATTATTCCAGTGAAAACTGTTGATCAACCAGAATGTTTACTCCACAATTTCAAAGCATTTCTGTAGGTCATACAGTTGTTCACTGCCATAGATTTAAACAAATTGGCTCAAATATCATTAACACCAAGCCAGGCACAGAGTCAGAACAACAGATGCACTATAAATTCTTGAAGAACCAATACAAAAGGAATTTACAATTCAAAGGAAAGGTAAAGAGCAGGATTACCTGGGAACAATAAGAAACTAATAAATGAAGGAATAAACAGTGTTCATTGCCAAAGGTGTAAGTCTGAAGATCTAAGGCAAAAAGAGATTATTCAGAAACAACTGAGAAAATAGGAGATGGTGTAAATCTCTCACAAATAGGGGATTTTATTTTATGGCAGGAGACAACATGTAAAAACAGAGTGAGATAAGAAGCATTTGGTACTGTCAGAGGAGCTAACAAATGAACTGAAAGAAAGAAAGAATATGATAAAGGAATGGTGAGGGTCATAAGTGGCACAGCTGGCACACGGAGAGATGGGAAAGAAATGGGTAGAAATAGAAGCAAGTGAAGCAAATAAATACTTTAATAAAACTCAGAAAGTTTATTAGAAATTTTTTGCCTTCCAAATCTTTTCCCAGAATACAAGGTTTCATTTTCATTAGATTTTTCAGTGGAAAATACTGACTTTTTGTCACAGAAAACAGAGCTGTTCCTTAAACAGCATTTCCCCATCATTTTCTGATGGTCCTTATGGAAAACTGTTGCCAGCCTCATGATACATCTCTTCTACTATCTTGCCAACAAAGATATACACATGTAAACTTTAAGTCACCTTAGGCACCAGTAACAGCTGTGGGACTGTGTGATTCACTGCAGACTATCAAAGCCATCTGAAATACTGTGTGTCGTGACGGGTCCATGCATCAAGGTCTGCACTGCCACAAATATCCATACTAATTTAGGATTTACTTGTGTAGGACAAGTCAGGCTCTACACTGTGACTACATTTTGGTTTGAAGTTTGGCTTAAGTGATTTGCTCCAGATTTCTAAATGCTTGAAAAGCTGCACCATTTCTTTGCATCCTGCTGACTGACCTAAACTCCTTCTTAGCAGGCTTCATCAGGAGGACTTGAGCCGTTAGGACCGGCAGGATAACTGAGTAAGAGGCACTAGTGAAACAAGGAAAGTTTGAGGTATGAGGTTTTACAGATATGAAGAAACCAAAAGGGTAAGCCAGTGGATGAGAGCACACTGGGGTGAAGTCAAAGACCAGGAGGATCTAAGGCTGGGACAGTGGCGAAACAAAGATACCGAGCACGGATGGAGGAAATGGAAGGCTCTTTCCAGATCTTGCAAATATCGCCTTCTTTAGATGTTCCTAAGAAACCTTTTACAAAAGGATAAAAAAAAAAATTCAGATCAGCTGGGATTTATCAAAAGTATTAAACTCATTTTATTCAAAACATAAAATAATCAGTAGATTGGAACGATTTTCTGCCAAGCTCCTCTACTGGAACAGCTAATGAATAACCTACTGTGTTACAAATCTCTCATCCTCCACAATGTTTTACATCAGGAATCTCTGCTAATAAAGTGGGAAGAAATAACATGTATTGTCAGAGAAGCTATTATCAGAGCAGAATTACTCGGTATAATTTAGATGTTAAAACAAAAAAACAGAAAAGGACTTTAAAATAAAGGAATCTGAGCCGAATGTCTCCAGCCTGAGTCAACAGTTAATCTCAGGAGAATATGCACTGTCAGTCTCTGCACTGTGAGTAGCGTAAAGAAAAAGGAAATTGAAACCTCTGCCTTCTGGGATGAATAGATCTGGACAAAATACATTGCCTCCTAAAGCATTAAGTAACTTTAACATTCAGTTAAGTACATCAGTGAAATAATACAAATGAAAAAGCCCTACCAGTTACTCAGTAGGGATAGGACTAAGTCTTCATGCTTGGCTCTGGCAGCTTTTAGGCTCTGGCAGCTTTTAATGGGCACAGTGATATAAAGTAAATACAAAACTCCCCTAATAATCCCATGATGATTCTCCAGACCCTATAAATCAGTAGCAATTACTATTGTTATTATTTCATTGGTATTTTGGGATAGCAACTGAGATCAAGGCCTCTTTGTGCTAGGTATAGAGTAAGAAACTAACAAAAAGTCACCTGCTCTCGTATTCTCTCTAAGAATGATTTTTCAACACAGCATACCTGTAGGTAGGGTTTTAGAGTTTCCATGTGGGAAGGTGGAGCCTTCACAGTCTCCATGTGGAGACTATGCAATGATACTTCAACACCAAGAAACCTAGAGACTATAGCTAATTTGAAACAGTCATTAATTTCAGTACCTTGCTAGTACAGGATCAAGAGCATAGAGAACTGAAGATTAAGCCCAGAACTGAGGATCAAGCTTGGAACTGAGGATCAAGCCCCAGAAAGTCAAGCATTGCTATTATGATTTGTCTGCATCCAAGGAAATTCGCATAATAAGCCTGTGTAATACTGACTACACCTCTAATAACTAAATCTGGAGAATGTTTTCAGGTATTAGCAATACTGCCTGAGGTCATTTGTGTGATCTAGAGGACTCCTTTGGAATTAGAAATCTAGCAGCCAGGCTTGCTTAGCAATTCAAACAGTGTGAAATAGCCAGAAGGTGTGATTCCTTTAGATTAATAAAGAATAACCCAAAGGACTCTGAAGTCAAAGCACAACTAAAGAACCAGTCAAAGCTTCAGCACTTCATCTCATCAGACTTTTGACAGTATGTCCTGAGAGGGACTATTTTATCTTCAAAGTGACACAGACTCTTAAGTTTTGTTCACTGAACCAGGAATCTGGTGTGGAACCAACTGCAGTCACATTACCAATACTGAAATCCATTTTAAATACTGACAGGATTATAGCGAACCTCAAAGGGCACAATATCTTTCAAGTTGGTTTTTTTTTTGCTTTCCACCAGAGGAGACATTTCTGAATAACTAAAACTCTAAGTGCCAAAGCTCTCTTGTAATTCCCCCAACTTAAATAAGCTCTGACTAGTTATAGACTTGACCATAGAGTTACTTCCCTCCCACACATGGTTTATTTACAATTACAGGTAAAACAATGTCAAGGGAGCTTTTTGCCACAATAACCCCAAGAAAATCATGTCATGTCCCACTTCTACAACTGTGTTCTCCTCCCCTATCAATCTGTGAATGCTTTCTCCCTCATTTTACAGCCTAGATCTCCCTCCCTCAATATTGTGGTTGTAGGATAGCCCTGTGTCCTAGTGATGGTGGAGAATGTTGCCACAGAAAAATGCCCCAAAACTTCATTTCCTTCTTGGTGAGTATGTAGAGGAATCACTGCAAAGCAGAGCATGTTCCATTTCTGGTACAGAGGCTTTTATCCTGTGCTTGTCAGTAAATAAAGTACAAATTAAGAAAGGGTACTGACCGATGCCATAATAAGTAATTTACAAATTCTAATTGAACGTTATATCATCCCTGAGAACTAAATTCAAGCCATTTTTTAACAACTCTGGCCTTAATTCAGTTAAGTAATTAAACAAATTAAAGCTTTAAAGCTTAAAAGTTTAAGCTAAAATCAATGAGTATCCACACACATAAAACTCTGCACATGCATAAGTAACTTACTGAACTACAGCCTTTGCAAGTGAGAAATCAGGGCCTTTGCTAAAAGTTGCAGATGCCCTACACTTCAGAAAAGGACATCTACATTATTCAAAATTCAGCATTCAGCAGCATCATTCACTATTTATACAGCACAAGCCTTAAATATTTCTATGAAAATGGTGCATTTACCACTCTAAAATGGTGTATATGATTAATCAAAACCAAACTGAGTATCTTGCTTTCTTAAATTTTGGACAGTGAATAAAGTGCTGACTCCCATCACTCATTATATTTGTTTGTCTGAGAGATGCTTAGTATGAGAGAAGGAATGTCCTCCTTTAGCTATTTTCTAAAATGCCTATTACGGGAATTATTCCAAGTACAAAACAGAGGCATCAGAATCACATCAATAATTGTAGAAAATGTATTTTATCTCTTTCACTTGATCATTTCAGATGCCTTTTTAAATTTGTTTATTAATATTTTTTCACTACTCTTTCTTTTCACAACACACTAATAACCATTTTCATAAATAATTCAGCTTATTTTATCAGGAAATTTTTCCAAAAGGCATGTTCTCTGTCCTTGCTACTTCAGAGTCACCTGGGTTTCTTCCCTTGGGGAAGCCAACATGACCTTTCAGGGCTCTGCCCTTCATCCAAGGGCAATGAGAAATGCCATCCCAGGACCACCTCTGGCTATTGCCTTGGTGCTGAGGTGGAGTGAGTGGCTAAGTGAGTGTCTGCATGCTGGGGACATGGTAATTGGCTTGTGTTCTGCCACTTAAGCTCATTCTACGTAACATTAACTTACCATTCAAAAGAAAGGACTTTCATTTTTTTAAGTCATATCCTTGCCTTTTGTTGTAGACAAGTTGCCCTTCTATCCCAGAGAACTCAGATTCTGATCAGCAGAAAAGAGAACAGGGCATGAGGAGTAAAGCCGCACACCATACTAGACTACCCTAAAAATGCTGTATAGATCGTCTCCTTTAATGCATAATGAATCACAAGTACAAGTCTATTTGGAAATTCTCCAGCAGGTCATTCCCATACTCTCAATGACAATACTACTGGGATAAGAAGTTACAGCAAACAATGTCATGGAGATCAAAACAGCCTTAAATAATGTTGACTCCTGTATTTTCAGCTCAGACATGGGCTTCTGAATGAATTGGCACTGACCGAGAAATAGACCTGTTTCAGGATACTGCATCTTTTGTGGGCAAGCAACTCCTTCAATAAAGAAACTCAGATAACACCATGTTGTTAACCAAATTCTGCATGAAATACCTCAAAACTATGAGACCATAACAAAAATCATAACCCTATAAATGAGCAGCCCTTGTTCTTATCATCTGTGACGTAGCAATGAATGTACCTCGTACAAGATGTTTCATACAGGACAAGAAAACAAATCTGAGAGGTTAGCAACAGTTTCAGGGGAGAATTAACATTTATGCAATCATACCAAGCCTTAAAAGATGACCTGGCCATTTGCTTTCTTGTAGCTCTTCTAGGCTTCAGTCAATGAAATGCCCCTGCAGCCCTCCTTCTCCTCACTTGCTAGCCTGATCCATGTCAACTGACTTGAGCCATCACTATATATTTTTATGAAACAACTTAAGCAGCTGAGTTCTACCTAATCTGGATAGACTATCATCAGATCATTTTGCTAATGAGAAGTTGGGAACACTTTGAGAACAGGATTTCCTGTCTAACAAACTCAGGGTGTTTTGTACAATGTCCATTCAGACCCTCTCCACGTTGCCCGGTCTGTGCTGGGAGGTCTGAGATCTCACAGTCTGCAGGATGAGTACTGGGGTTGCAGCCCTAGAAATGGATAAAGACTGAATCACTGATCCTTTGGTGATACTGCGACATCCACTGAACAGTTACTTGGACTGTTTTTTTTTAAACAGTGGTTTTTGTTTAGGAAATGTAACATCACCTTTTTCTATCTAGATATCTGCTGTGGACTTGCTGGTATTTCTGACAACATATTAGTCTACTGTGAACTAAGGAAGACAGGAATTTCTATGAAGTAGGCTGAAAATGTTGCTGGCAAAATAATAGCTGGCAGGAATTTAAATTACAAAGTTTTTCCCTTTATACCATCCCATGACCAATGGAAGATTTCTCAGCTTTAAATTAAAGGTTTTAAAGATATTCCTTTAACATAAAAAACCTTTAAAGTCTCTGGGCTTCTTTTCCCCCTTCATTTCAGAGGTTAGATAATAAGTAGTGATCTAAATAAGGCATCTCTGTCTTTTAGCCAGATAATGCCTTTTAAAGCTTGTGCAGCGTAAAGAACACTGGCAGTGGAGCTGCATTATATTAAATCATCCACTGACAACATACAGAATACATTTGAAGATAATGAATCCTATCTTACAATCCAACAGAGTAGCCCTGCTTTTCTATTCAGACAATATTGTTCTGTGCCATCAAAATAAATAAATTTACTTACATACATGAATTATGTATTAAACTTCTTAGACCGATTTGCACATAAAGGAAGAAAATTATGGTTGAAGCCAACAATATAAATTGCCTTTTTTGAGGTTTTATGCTAAGCTCTAGAGATTTATCACTTGGAAAGTGGCTCTTTTGGTCATATTTATTGACCCTAAACTAGAAAAAATATCTTTCTTTTAAAGAGTTTTTGCCTCTTAGTAATTTGAGCAGCAACATAAAATGGCAAAGTTCCTTCTCTTTGCCCTTATTCTGTGTAATGCTAGCTATCTGTGCTTTGGTGAGGTAAGGAAATATTTATCTGTTCTGATTACCCATTGTTGAATAAAAGTTCAAATCTGGTGCTGGAAATATACCAGCGTGCTTATCAATGATCTGCATATTTTGCAATCTGTACAGCTGATGTAAGCATGCTTAGAAGGGAAAAGGAACAATTTCCATCTGTATTTAAAGGATTCTCCATACACTGTCACTGCACAGAGAAAAGGCGGTTGTCTCTGTCTGCTCCTTTCCCACGCCGCTTGAGAGAGACCACATCAAGGTCACAGAAAAGTGACAGAAGATGGAGACATGGACTTGAAGATAATTTTTTTCTTGTCTAAAACTTCTCAACAACCCTATCAAAAATTTGCAAAGAGTTATATGCGCAAATCCTTTTGCAGTCTTGGAGTCCCAGCTCCGACATTTTAAATGGCATGAGTATGGAAATAAACTGAAGCTCAGTGCTGACCATGGGGCATGAACAGGTGTGGTGCATGACATGTGGTGAAACACCTCTGGATCTCGAACAATGTTCCCATCTGCAGAGGCAAGAGCAATCTAGTCTCACAGGATCAATCTGAAGAAAACCTATTGACAAGAACCTCTCCTTCCTTTCCCTTGCTCCATCATCCTTTCCGCTCTTTCTCACTTTTCTTATCTTTTCACTGATACTTAATCACACAAAGCCAGTTAAGGCTACATTGTACTAAGACTTCATTATTTCATTTAAATTCTCAACAGTGTGTTTTCTGGTGGTATCAGCTGACATTCCTTTATCCCAATTAATTATTCATCTTTTATACGAAATTATATTTCATTGGTTTATTGCCTGTACATTATAGTACTCAGTCATACAAGGTGGTGATCAATCTGGGAACACCAAACCAAAGCTGAAGTCCCTGTTCTGCTTTCAGAATCCAGTAAATTTTAACAAGTCTTGGGCTGGATTTGTGTAAAATTTAGCATTTCACAATTTTTCCCAGTCATTGGGTAAATTCTTGGGTTACAGGGTTTTGAGTTTTGATAAAAACGGATGATTTTTTCACAATGTGCTCATAAAACAGATAAGTTCTGCTTTCCACCAAGTTATCCTTATTAAGAAGCAGTTCCTGGGAACAATTTATTGACTTCTTTTTGGATATCAGCCTAGGTCTCTGGCAGTTTCTGCATTCTTTTATGCAGACTCTGTTGCAAAGATGTAACTGAGATCATCTGAACATTTAATTCTTTCCATCTATGTGGTATATTATTTATACAAATATTAGGCAGTTGCAATTCATGAACTTTGGAAGTTTTCCGGAGTCCCTATGGGTTCGCAAAGGTAATTAAGAAAGACTGCAAGGTGCTAGATATTTAGATCCAATATGAAGACTAGAAAAGCCTATTCCAAAAAAGCTTCTACCCTTCTAGGTTGAATATTACGCATTAGATTTTCAAAACACAGACACATTAATAAATTACACAGGTTTATAGCTGTTAGTATTTCTGCCTTTTTTGTTCTTACTTTAATACTAAAACAAGAGGAGGGTGAAAGTTATTTACTTTGAATAGAGGTCACTGAGCTTAAAAGGTTGAGACACAGAGTACAAGACGAGACAGACACAATCTAGTTGGCCAGATTCCATTCCTATATTCTGATGATGCTGTATTTCTTCACATACATTTAAATGATGTATAAAATTTCTAATGGCAACAATTTCATAAGGTATTCAATTCAAAATTCCTTCAAGTCAATGAAGGTCTTTTAGATTACAAATCCAAATACCTATTGTCTAATTTGAAAAAAATGTGCATATTGAAGCAGCATTTCAAATCCTTTTTAGCACTGCAAATTGTTTTCATTTTTGAGTTTCATAAAATAAAAGATGAAAGCAAACAGAATTTAAAGGGGTTTAATCACAAATAATTTTTACCTTTTTCACAAACAGGCCACGCTACTTTGCTTTCAAATTTCATTTTCCTATGATCAGTTGTTCAAAATGCAAAATGGAACTGGTTTTATTTTTATATGTCATATCATGTGTGTAACAAGATGGTACATCAGGCCAGGTTAAATCCAGTAATGTAAGGTAAGCATAAAAAATAAAAAATAATGATGTCTCCTATGGCTGTTTGCAATATATTCTGTACCAGGTTCTACATGTTATAAACCGTGTTTCCCAGCAAAATTTAAGAGTAAATTTGTATTTCTCTATACACATCCCCCAAAATCAAGGCAGGAGTTTACCACTTCATTTCTTAAGTACATCAAGCATGACTAGCAAAGTATGAACAGGGAAAACTCCTCAAGTTCAGGACACTCTCATGGTTTTTCAGTGTTACAGTAGGAAAGTGTCAGAACTGCAGGCAGACTTTTCATGGGGTTTTGAATCTGAGAGATCAAAGTGTCAAAAATTATTACACGGATTTTATATACCTTAAGTACATAGGACCAGATTTCCCTTTATGTAAACTCATACCACCAGTTTGGCAACTGAGAATCTCATGTAACTTAAAAACAAGAATAGTAAATTCTAGATTGCTGAAGAAAAACACTGTTAAAGCTAAGTTAAACCAGAAGTCAACGAGGGGATAAATTTTGTCATAAATGAGGGCAAATCTGGAAGAGGCATTTTTGGAATTTGATTTTTTTACATGGGAGCAAATTGAAAGCAGGACATTAAATGGCAAAAAGACGATCAAGCACAGCTCCTATCTATATGACTTTTTTGGATTGTAGGAAAGAAATCTCTGTGCATTGTGTATTCTTCCCACTGCTGTGCACTGCATCGTAATATGACCATTAATTTTTCTTTATCCTAGTGAGGCCTATATTTCTATGCTTGTAAAGATCTGTGGCTTGTAAAGTGCTTTGAGCTGAAATGTATTATATTAATGCAATCATTCTTATAATGATGAATGTTCTCAGAGTACTTCCTTTTATCTAGATTAATACAGTATGACAGCCAAATTGAGCTCAGTAGTGATAGAAGTATCATATTTTTTTGTATTTGTTCAACATCAGCTGATGCCAATGTGCATTATTAAACTAAAGCGAGCATTGACAAAATTTTCACTCTTCCTCTTGCACCTCAGAGGACTCCATCAGCACTACCCTTGGGAACCCTGTGCAAGGGCCTGGGTTTGGGAGATGCAGAGCATAGAAAGTTGTAAGCTTTCAACATACTGACTGCATTAGTATGATAACCTCTTCCTGCTCTTTCCTGCTCTGGGATTTTTGACAAAACAGCAAAGATAAATGGAAGCTCTCTTTCCTTTCCATAAAGTCTCAAAAACAATGACCATGGACCTAAGTCTTTCATTAAGTTCCACAGAGTGGTGGGGTGAATCAGTGGAACTGGTTTATTCTTATCCTTTGTGAAAATGGCTCCATCAGCTTCCATTTCCTGCTGTGTTTGTGTCCAAGGAGCAAGGATGACCAAGAAACTTCATACTGCTCAGAATTTTAAATAAAAATTGAAAACAGATATTTTCCAAATTTAGAGTAGATTCTACTGAGCACTGCAGGAATGAACTCTACGCTGTCGTATACCTGACTAATGAAATGAAGCCTAAGCAACCATGTTGCTTGTCCAACTATCGATCAAGACTTTTCAAATACCTTTCAGCCTACCAGTTAATTTTAATAAAATTCAAAGGAGGGGGAAGGTCTTTGAGATGCTGTATTTCTGAAAGGTTTGTTCACACAGGATGGAAAACATAATCCATATTAATGCCAAGTTTGAAAGGCTGCTGAACTACTTTCTCTAACAACAATAAACAAATGGGAGAAGGCCATTAGGAACACCTGAACTCCAGAAAAAAATTGTTTTAATTAAAAATTCCACCTTATTAGGCATGCAACAGTTGAAACGTAAGAGAAAACTGCACGGTACATCACGCTTTGTAAGTTGTCTCACTCTTTTAAAGACTGTTCTTTGGTTTTTTCTGCCCTCATTCAGATAAACCTGAACCCTCCTATCAAATGAATATTTAGAAGAACAAGGAAGATGATGAAAAGAAACGAAAAATTTCCACGTATTGAGTGGGTTCAACCTCTGTAAATTATTATCTATGACCACTGACTGATGGGGGGAGCAGAGGGTCACCAGTCTGCCTCACTCAGTGACTTAGATAAAGTTAGGCAAGAAGGACAAGGGATCTGGGAATATACTGAGGCTACAAAAGAAAAGATTATGGTATTTTTGATACCATCCTGAATCCAGATCTGGTTTACAACCTGCCTGCTGAACCATTCTTTTCTTACAAACTGTGGATGAGATTCAATCAATAACTAATAGTAAAATTAAAATAGAAGAGAAACTATGCTACAGATGGGGAAGACAGAAATATACATACAAGCTTATATGAAAATAATGCTGTTCATTTGAAATTAATAGGTCTTAGACTAACTGTATAAAACCGAGGTGCTTTATTTAAATATGAGCAGAAAAATTCCACAGGGATGCGTGACAATTAATACTTTCCTATGTACGCTTCATATTCTGAAAACTTAAGGCTGAAACATGGTTAGATGTTGCTAATAGACATGGAGTGCACTTCGTGTGTGTGTGTTCACTGCAGGTTCTGCTGTCTCCTTGTTGAACTGTCCAGACAACTTTCCCTAGAGGAAATAAAAACCCAACTAAACCCTGCCTTTTTTGGTACAATTGTCCCTTCTATCTCTGTGTCTCTCTGTTGAGCCTAGGAAGAGGGGCTGATGAATGAAGAAATGGAGCTGAGGCTAGACACGTAACACCACAGCTGAGTTCTGCAAATGATGGTGGGAATGGGATAAGACACTGTTCAGGCACTGCACGTGCTGCTTTGGAGATAAGCCATGGATGACATGCACTGGGAAGATCCACAGCATCTCTCCATCTGTGTGGTACCTTTGTTCAGCACTGCCGCTGCAGTGACACTGTGACTAGTGCAGCAACGGCTGCAGCACCAGTGGATGACAGAATGGCTATCCCTGGTCAGAAGAAAAGTCATGAAACCATGTCTGGAATTTCTGTAGCTACAGGGTTTGTATTATAAGACCCATTGTGAACTGACAATGGCATAGTGGTGACAGTGAAATTCTGTTTTGTAGACAAAGCTTCAGAGGCAAGAAGCCAGATTCATGATCATCATACAGACCAGACAGCAGAAAATCTAGTAAAGAGTCCCTGCTGGACTGAGGAATTCTGGGGAAAGCTGTAAAAGGTAAGGAGCCCCAACCTGCATAGACCTGAGGGCACAGCAGACTTCTGGAGCTTTGTGTTCCCTGAGAAAATTTTGATGAAGATAAAGCACAGTCTTCAGAGCAGCAGGCTGAACTGCGAGCTGCTATTGCAAGGACTTTGCTTCCAGTCTTGGTAATAAAGCAAACTGAAAAGTTCCCCCTAGTCTTAGAGGAAGAGAAACTGCTCAGTCAAGGCCAGTTGGTTTTTTGTTGTTGGTGGTGGTTTTCCATGATTTTTTCTTTTTCCTTTGCCACTGCAAAACTCCCAAAGGCATACAAACTCCCAGGAGACCCAGCTGCAGGATTAGGCTAATTTTTAATACCTGGTTAAGGCATGTCTGGTGCAAAAGACAAGAAATGTCAAGAATTTCTGCTGCTTGTGATGCAAAGAGCTAAGCCCATGCCACCAAATTTTTATAGCTAGCATGACTTCTGCCAGAGGCTAACAGCAAAACCTGAAAGCATGTGGGGAAACACTACCAGTAATTCCTCCTCTCTTTTCTAGTATGTGAAAAGGCATTAGACTCAATATTAGTCTCAGAAGTGGCATACTTCAGTATGTGAAATGCAGTCTCCTTTCTAGTCCTGCCAACATTAGAAGCAATGGGCATAATGCATCTCCTCTTGACATATTTTATGATGAATAAATTGAAATGTATTATGGAAGTGACCATAATCAGATAATCTTCCTGTTTACTCACAGAAATACTTGTCTTATGGGGGAAAGCATGGACTAAATACATAAACCACCCCATATTCTCATTTTTCTTTAAAAATACATTCCTTTTTTTATTGAGTTTTACACTCCAGTTTCTGCGTGCTTTCATTAATTTATAGAACTTACTAGTTCTAAGCAGCCTCTTAAAATATTGCTTCACTGAGCTTCTGATATGTTAAATGGTATAATTTATCATTGTTGAGCATGCAGAATTTTGGACATACTATCGCCAATGTAATCTCCATTTTTACATGATTCTTTTAATAAGAATTTATAATTTCTTTGCCCATAAAAAACACAGCTCAATGAAAATATGTCACAGATTATTCCACTACATGGCTCAGCAAAGCTTCTGAAAAGACAAATCGCTTCACCTGTTGCAGGTACAGCTCTAACTCCTTAGGAACTGATGGAAAATTCAGGGAACCAATTTAAAAACCACAGTGCTTCCTCTTAAAGTCCCTGACTACGCCTATACAGCTGCAAATGAGCAGTCACAAAGAGTGGCTCCTGCCTGTTAGCTCCTGGGTGTCTTGGGACCATTAGAGATTTTATGCTCCAAGCACATCTGGCCACATGCTCTGCATCTACCTGGCAGTTTGGGCAGTCAGCTGGAGGGAAGTCCTGGATACCGCTTCAAGAGCTGCTGCCTAAACCCAACAACACAGAAGAGCTGCAGAACTATTGGGGGAGCAGGCAGGAGTCTGAGATACTGTGACACACAGCCCGCACAGGCTTCTGCATATGTCTGCGTTTACACCTAAGTGAAAAGTTTGTATCATCCAAATGTTAACCGACATTTCCAGTGATGAAACAGGTACATACATGACGAACAAAATTATAATGCAATATGATTTCCACAAGAGAAAAAAACCCCATATTCCTATTCCTTTGGGCTGTACATTAGTATGCGTATGTACTGTTGAACACATACAGGAGTATAATTCTGTTAAAAATGTGTATCTTGTTCCTAAATTCGGATGGGCTTTGTGACCTCTTCTGGGATGGAGTTCCAAAGCCCAAGATCTATTGCAGAAGGTGCCCTAGCCCTCCTCTTACCCCATCTGGACTGATTCAACCCCACTATAACAGTTTCTCTCCAAGTGCCTGCAGCACATGGGTAACAGTGGGTTTGAGCTACAATGGCAGTATTCTATTGTCATGACTGAAGGTGTGGGCATATGCAGTTCGTCTGACATTTCTGTTATAGGGCTGACTGTACCTTAAAGCGCAGCAACTACTAGCTACATAATCACGAGTAAGCTCTCATTGACTCGGTGAGTACAGATCATCATTTTCTCAGAAAGAAATCACCTTCTTTCAACAGCTGCAGAATTCTCACAGAAGCTTCTGACCTAAGAAGGTGTATTTGTCCCTATCTTCCTATGCTAGAATGCACATGGCAATGATGAACAGGATATATGTTTCTTTCCAGCACACTTCTCAAACTACCATAATTAGTATCCATAAAAAGGACTAAAGTAGCAATTAACTAAATAATGCATGTTGCTTATCAAAAAATTATAAGTTTTCTAAAAGCAACTCAATTAAAGCTTTTTTCGCCACTTATTTCATCATCCTGCAGGTTACTCATCCATCAAACAAGAAATCATCATGTACTACCCCAGATACATAACTTTCCTGTTGAGAGTTAGAGCACTATCTTATACAGTGATATCTGACCACTCAAATACTGCTCAGTTTTACTCTGCTAAATGGCTTATGGGTTGTCTTGATTAATTCATGCCAGGTCAATCTAGTTAATTCAGTGCTTTCAATTTCATTAAAGTTCCTGGAAGCTAAGGGTGCTCAGCACTTAGAGAACATTGCTCAGCTGGAGCAAACCTTTCTAATTTGCTACTAAAGTAACAATAACAGTCTGGATCCTGCTGGTTTTGTTAAATTACATACATGTGCCACCAGACTCAAGGCTGGAGTCACTGAGTTTCATCAAGAACATTTGGAAGCAGACTGATGAAAGCAAGCTCTTCTTCTCCATCTCTTGCAGGAGAGATGTATCTGACATGAGTTCATATGTTAAATGTAAATTAAAAGGCTTTATGTTGCTAATTTATAGATGGGATATTTTGAATTAACATGGGCACTACCAATGAAGCACAACTCCTGGTATCAAATTGCTCAGGCACTGTAGCCTGTTTCCATCACTTCAGGAACTGGTTCAATGCTTATAGTCATGCCAACAACTGAATACTCATACTGCAGGAGACGATGTACTAGGAAAACACGAAGTTCAGCTGAATTACGAGGAGATTGTGGTATGTTGTACGCAGGGATTCATCACCAATAACAATACTAGCAACAACAAAAAGGAAAGGTGATCGTCATAGAGCTCTTTTTGAAACTTCGTCATACGATGACTCCTATGGGCAAAGGGTGTGGTGCACCGCGGTTGAGAGCTACAGGGAATACAGGATTGAGTCCACCGGTTTGTTCATGCTCTGATTTTGCACAGATTCTAAAGGATGCTGCTGAATTACAGCAGACAGGCAAAAATGGCTCTGCTCCACACTGCCCCCTCTCCCAACAGGGCAATTCAAACCCAAAGGATCAACACCCATGCCTGAATGTTCATCCTGACTCTGGCAACACCTTTTGTCCGCGTTTCACATCTGCTGAAACCTCCTTCATGAACAGCACCACGGACAATGAAGGACTCCCTTCATGGCTAATATTGCTCCATCAAGAGCTATATTTAAGGATGTACTAGAAGAAATGCTGATCTATCATGGCGTCAGCCTTGATACGGCCCTCACATTTACGTGTCACAGGAGCTGAGTGTTTTGGGTGCTGTTTAGAGAGCATGGAAAGATGGACAGGCATTCAGCCTGAAACTGTCATTTAAATTCTTGACTGTCTGGGGCTTCTCAAGGGACCCTGCTGAGGTATAAATTATTCCCTCCTTAAATTCAATTGCAAATACAGTCTAGGCAGGAGGTAAGTGCTTATCTCCTCAAAACAGGAAGCCAGGAAGCTTTCAGGCTAGGAAAGGAGATTCTTACTAGGTTGTGGAGTCCTGGAAAGCAAATTTTCTGGATCGCTGTCTGGGTTGGTGGGGGTTTTAGCCTCTAAAGGTTTTAGTGCACTGGATTTTACTTTGGGTCCCAGCATCTGAACCCCTGACAGTTCTTTAATGTTGAGGAAATCAAATCCCCTGCCAGAGGGAAGGGGAGACTTCAATCAAGTTAAGATTCAGTAAACCTGAGGTGAATTTTTCAATTTAACCTTACAGTTCAGACAACTCCATTTATGTTTATTAACTCTAATTTAATTTCTAGTCCATAAAAGGTCTAGCTAATCACACCCAGAACACAAAAATGTGTTCCTGATAGTGTTATTTTGTTTCATATTCCGCAGTTGTTATACTATACCAATCTATAGTTCTATATTATTATTCTAAGTACATAAATGAGGCCTTCCAGCAAATCTTTCCAATTTCATATAGCAATCTGTTCTCCTGTTACAAAATAATTATATTTACTTCTCCCATTGAACAAGAAAAGTTCCAGCATTATAAATACATCAAGTTCCATTGCTCAGATAAAAACAAAATCTCTGTGAAGGGGGTTGTACACAACTCTGAGTTAAAGAACTGTGCTCTTTATATAATAAGCTTAATTCTGTTCCTTTATAAAAAAGCAAAATAATAAAGGAACATATACCAGAAGATAAGAAATTTCATAACTGAAAAGAAATAAAGCATCATGTGCACTACAAGGCACTGCCTCCATATGGAATGGCATTAAGGCCTCCTGAAAGGCTGTCTTCTCCATCTAATTCTGAAAGGCTATGAAATACATGCAATAATGCAAGTAACATTCTTGTTTGAGTTCAAGGCACATGAAAACATTGTATACAGGCATCCACACTTAACAAATAAAACTATGATCATGTTAGTTACAGTTCAGATTCTTGTTTCCAGTAATGGAATTTGTAATGAGTTAAAAAAAAAAAATCAAAATTTAACAAAAATACATTTAGTGCTGGATCTATTATTATTTATATGCACAGATACACTCAGCAAAGAAAATACCAAAGAGGGAAAAATGTACCATTTATCTTTTCAGTGTTCAGATATGCTCTCCCTTGAGAAAAGTCTCAGTAGTTCCCTGGTATTTGTTTAAAGTCACTGAATTAGTAATAGGAATTGCCATACTTAGTAATCAGCCTTTCAAAGAGGAAAATGCATTAGAACAGAAATCTTAGAATCATAGAATAATGAAATCATTAAGGTTGGAAAAGACCTCTAAGATCATCGAGTCCAACCATCAACCCAACACCACCGTGTCTCCTAAACCATATCCTGAAGTGCTGCATCTACACATTTTTTGAATACCATCAGGGATGGTGACTCCACCACCTCTCTGGGCAGCCTGTTCCAATGCCTGACCACTCTTTCAGTAAAGAAATTTTTCCTAATATCCAATCTAAACCTTCCTTCGCACAACTTGAGGCCATTTCCTCTCATCCTATCACTAGTAACCTGGGAGAAGAGACGGACACCCACCTCACTACAACCTCCTTTCAGGTAGTTGTAGAGAGCAATAAGGTCTCCCCTCAGCCTCCTCTTCTCCAGACTTAAACAACCCCAGTTCCCTCAGCAGCTCCTCATAAGACTTGTTCTCCAGACCCTTCACCAGCTTCCTTGCCAATCTCTGGACACGCTCCAGCACCCCAATGTCCTTCTTGTACTGAGGGGCCCAAAACTGAACACAGGATTTGAGGTGCAGCCTCACCAGTGCCGAGTACAGGGGCACAATCACTTCCCTGCTCCTGCTGGCCACACTATTGCTGATACAAGCCAGGATGCTGTTGGCCTTCTTGGCCAACTTGGCAGATTAGCTTGGAGAACATTGACTCGGTACAGTAACCAACCTCTCTAGTCCCTCTTTTGGGCATCAGTACCCTGGGCAAGCTGCAACGCCTGTGCCCACCAGGGAAGAAGCCGGTGGGGATCTGCTGGCCAGGGCAGGCAGCGCGGGCAGGCTGAGTTCATGGGGTCTGCACAGCAGCACATGAGACTCTGGGGGAATGGGGGCACTCAAGGGAGCCAGGGGATCACAACACTTGGGATGACTGGAGATTGTGAATTCTCTGAGAGAAGAATAGATGGGGGAAGGAGTCTCCAGTTTCCAAGAGATAACCAGCACCAGTGACTCAGCTGCAAGCTAGAAAATGTTAAGTTCAGAAAGAAACAGAAAGCCATAATTATTAGTATATTTCAAAAGGAAATACCAGAGAAACTCTAATGCTTTTCCTACCCTGTAAGCAAAGCAAAAGCTCCTTCAGCCTCTTTCACAAGTATTTCCAGGACACCTGCAATGTCAGTCTTTTGGCACCAACAGAAGCATCCATCCCATTGCACCTATACTGACAGCATGAGTGTGCAAATACCAAAGACCAAAGGCCTGATCTTGAGAGGTGTAAGTCTTTTCCCACTGACAGCAAAGGAACTTGAAGGTACTCAGCACCTGACAGCATCAGGGTCACTGAGCAGTGAGATGGAAGTTTTGTCTCTGAGTGTATCCTAAGTAAGATCTCCCACAGAGCCTTAACTTTGGACAGCTTTTCATTTTTTTGCACAAATGAAGGATCTTCTATAGTGCTCTTTATGAATGTGTTTTAAAAGTAAATATAACTCGGTACCTGAGGCAGCTCCCATTCCATGCCGTGCCTTGAGGCTGCCTAAGGTAGGTTTAGTTGGGGCATCTAAAAGAAGGGAAAATCTTTCTCACTTTTAAGCATTCTGATTTGTAGAGTCTGATTAAGACTGTATTACAGTTCATAAGCTTCTTACAAACTTACAAGGTATAAACCCCTTGCTCCCCAGTTCCTCATGGTTCTAGCTAAACTACCTTGTATGGAAATTTCCAGACACACGACATTTACCCAACAAATTATCAGAACTCTTGCAGTAAATTATCTGAACTATATTTAGGCACTTCCCAAAGGGCACTTCCAAACGCAGGGAAAAACAGTAGATCCAGACTATTGTATTACTGAGTACAATGAGATTGTAGGAATTTTAACCTACAAGTCAGTTTTTGGTTTGCATGTACCAGTGTCCAGGACTGTTTTTCATCCCTTTTTTTCTCCTTCAGAGTCTAGACTTTGATTAGAAAAATTAGCTGTAAAGAACAGTCAATAGGTCTGTAAAATATCACTACCCTTATATTTAGACCCAAGATTGTTTGCTGTTTTCATGGTAGTTATCTTGTACAAATTTGGCCAGAATTTTTTACTTCTCTTCTGAAAAAAATTATTGGTCTGATACTATAGCCACACTACACAAGGATCTCAGAGTTGGCCCCCTACCAATGTTTTCTGTAAGTACACTTTTTATAACCATCTATAAAACCAAGTAAGTATTTGGACACTGTTACATTTAAGAAGACCATAGTAAGAAAGGTTCTGCATAAACACTCAACATTTATTCATAGTCTGTCCTCAAAACTCCCTTTGTCAAGCACAGGAGTCCTACTACCCACTCTCTACAGACAGGCAATTTAATAAATCCAAGTGAACAAGCTACAGAAACCCCATTTAACTGCACAGCCTCCTGATGCCTGACAGGCATCTTACTTTACACCAGGAAACGAAAACAGCATCTAGAGGTCTGCACACATCTGAAGTCGCCACCATTCTGCCTCAGCAGAACTAGCTAGTGCCTGTGGTGGCAGTAATTCAGACTCATATGCTTACATCCCCATAGGTGTGTCATTTGTTAGCTTCCTCTGAGGTTACCTACGATGCCCCAAAGGTACCACATTCAGTCCAGTTGAAAGGGCAAAGCCACTTTCTTTCAAAGGAAGAAAAGACCTGGCCACTGTCCATCTTTAATGTATAGGCAAGTATTAAATATTTACCATAAAGTAATCTTTAAGGCATTCAACCAGAAACTGGAAGAGTTGGATCTAACCGAACACCTTGAGAACGTTAAGCTGACATCTACCCCCATCCCAGCTGAAGCTCTTCAGGCTCCATTTTAGCCCTATGCACCTCATGGTTATTCTCAAAACTTAAAGACCCATGACTGTAAACTGTCACTTTGCCTTAAGAAATCTGACACAGAAAAGGTACCGAAACCTACTGTCTACCTTATTCTCTAAAATTTCTATCACCCTTCCTAAACCTAAATTATTAAAGAGTCCAATAAAACACCAGGGGTGAACTGCCTGGACCTGCACTGTGCTGGTAGGTACAACCTCCCAGGGTACAGCTCTCCCATAGGTGAAGGCTGCGGGTTACAACTGCCCTCTTGTGTCTACATTACTGACCTTGTGTTCTGCATCTCTGTACTACATCAAAGAGGGGAGACTTTCAGGACCCCCAGATACTCCACAACTCAGCGTGCTCCCCCCAGGTCTCTTAGCATCTGCCTGTTTCACATGTAATCACATCATCCACCAAGAAGGACTCAGTTTGCCAATGCCCTCCTGCCTTCACACTGATCTTGCTGCATTACCATGCTATGACAGGTGAACACTTGCAAGGTTCAGTAAAAGCATAAGGGAGCTAAAGGCTGCAAGGAGAGCCAGGCAAATGGAAAAGTGCAATCATCAGTGTTGCAGTGACAGGCACTGGGTTTATTTTAAGGGCTTCTAATCTCTTACATTGTCAGCAGATCTGTCAGGCTTGCAAGGCCATTGCTGTATTGCTTGTAATTCCCCACTGAAGATGTGCAAAGCCAAGCAACAGAGTAACTAGCAACGGTCCAAATGTGATGTATCTTCCTCTTCGATGCTACTGGAGGAAATACATGATCATTATGATAAGGGATATAAATAAACCCATCACGCACTTGGGCTTCAGAAATCTCCATGGTCATGTTCGAACTCCACAGGTAAACCATGTACTTGTCACACATGTTCAGAGCACGTACTTCTTGGGGCACACAGGTACCTTGTTCCTGCCACAGAACAGAAACTCCCACTATATGAGAGTGGAAGCGCTTGCCTTCATCCTGGCAAAGCTATCTGTTCTTTAATGCCACAAGCAGTATATATGATCCTTTCCAGTGACCACACTGCCCAAGAGCTTCAAGCAGTCATCAGCTTCTGCTGAATGGCATTGCCTGTGAGATGGTCTTGATGCAAATATGTGCAAAGACAATGGGGAGCCCTTAAAAATCCTGCTGGTTCTATCTGAGGATGAGGTGTTCCAGTCCTTGCCCAGTGGCAACCCTGGTCACAGTCCTAGGAACACAGCACCTGCAAACAAGCGTGATCTGCAAAGCTTCCTGTCCACCGCCAAGATACCCCTATACCAGCATGGTGCATCAGCTTTCAAACTCCTATTTTGGTCTTTTGAACAGTTCTACCCCTGCGTTTTCACATTTGCCTTTTTGATACAGCCACATACAGACTATCACTGTCTGGAGAAGACCTGGAGACAACAGACTGTTCTTCCTCTAACTGCCATGAAAACAGACAGCGGCTTTGTTAAGAGTTAACCAATGTCAAAGTTCTCTATGTCTGCCCATCCAAAGCATTTTTTAATGTAGGAAAATTGTTGTTTGAACCCTGTAGCTACAACTTAGGGAAGCCTGATCCATCCCAAGGGATGTGGGGAACTACAGAATTGCTCAGCACTCAACATAAGCCACAGCAGCAAATGTCCCAGATGCCTGCCAAGTCCACAGGTTTGCCCAGAAAATACCAGTCACACATTTGCCAACTTTTGCCTCTTCCCTCAGTACAGCAGCTTTGCTGCAGAGTCAGGTCCTCCCAGTCCACGCCAAATTCCCCATTTGTCTCTGCAAGAAACTAACAGTTCATCCCCAAACTGTCCCCCAACCTTGGGACAAGTGGCATTTAAACTCCATAGGATGGCTGAGGCAGTCATAAAGCTAAGAGTCTTTCCAAAGGACACCAAGTACAGAGAACAGTCACATACTGTACAGTGCAAAAAGGCTTTATTCATCATCACATTTGTTCTCAGGTTTGACAAGTGCAAGGCAACTGTATTAACCTTATATAGAAAAGCCGCTGGCAAAGTGTAGACCTGAAAGCAAACCAATATTTAACTCCGTGGATTACCTACCACAATGGGACACTGATAAGCAAAAAGACAAGACATTTCAAAATGGGTCAGCTGTTCTTGTTGCAGCCAGCACACTCATCAAGTCTACAAGTAGAATTGCTCCATACATAAATTTTCATACAGGCTACCCTTGTTCACTAGGACCAGATGAGATCAGGCACAGTCCTGCCACACAAGACTGGGAAACTGGCCATCCTTAGTGAGTGAGGCCTTAAGTTCAGACAAATTACATGCCCACTCTTTGGGCTTTATCCCTCTGGCTGGTGACAGAAAGAAAGAGAACAAAAATATTCCATGCTATTAAAGGGCAACCTGATAAAGAAATATACCTAGAGCACCAGCATATGTATGTTGAAATGCACTAAAAATAAGATTTCTAGTCTTCTCTACCCTATAATAATGGTCTGTGAGTCTCTCCACTTCCTCATTAGATTAGAATGCCTCCAACTTTAATTAGAATTGCAGTCCGTGCCAGGGCACATCCTCCAAATGCCAAAATCAAAGGCAACAAAAGCAACAAAAACCATTAAAAAAAGAGAGAATACTGGGACCTTCAGTCCCACCAAAGGCCATGAACATTCCACTACTGGTATCCATGAGTTTGTAGGTGTCCCCTCCAAAGCTACATCACCCATCGACCCAGCTATTTGAGTGGACTTCCTAGACTTGAGAATACAAAAGCTCACAAGCAAGCCAGCAAACCAGGCACTGTAAACACTTTCTCTGCTTGGAAGTGGTGTGGGATGCCTGGCTGTCTCCACACAACTGGTCGTTATGGAGTTTCCCAGGAAACTGGCAGTCAAGCTCTCATGCCTGGAATGAGAAGTGCCAGGAACTCCTCGTGTCACACCAGGTTCTTCCACCTTAGGGGTTCCCAGATGCACCAAACCTCCACTCTGCACGGTCCTGCTGTAGCTGTGCTTCCTGCTCATCCACCCTCTTGGTAAGCTTTGTTATGACCTGGTGGCAATCGTACAGGTCTACTGGAGCCAGGAGGTCTGGGATGTTACACGGTAGGTGTGCGCTCTGCAGCCTGGATTTCTGCTGGAGAGGTAGTGGGACACAGGAAAATCCATTGCACCAAGCCACTTTGCCTGATGACTCTGTGAAGAAAGCAAGGGACAAGGCTGTCACTCCTAACTGACTCTTCTGACCAGAGATGGGTCAGACTCTCACACAGGCAGTAGCTGAGCAGATACATTTTCTTCTGGACAGTCTGAGCAACCTGCTCTTCCTCTGAGCAAAAAAAACTTGTAAGGTACTAGGTCCAGATCATGCAAAAGACCCAGTTCTCTGAGCCCAGCTTGTCCTTGTTCCTGCCTTGCTTTATGTCGCTACAGCCTCACAGCTGTCCCCTTTCAAATAGCCTAAAGGTACTTCACCTTATCCTCCCTCTCCTAAACACAAGACCCAAAATCAGACTCACCAATGTCCAAATCCTGCTTGCTGTCCAGCAGGAGGAAGGAAAAACTTTCTTCTGCAGGATATGGGCTGAGTGCCTGGAACAAGCCCTCCTCCAAATCAGTTGGCAGATGTGTACGATTCAGTCAGAGGGCTCAAAGCCAACTGTCAAGTGGTGATGGCCTGAAGACAAACAGTTGAGTCCTGTCTGTGAGCTGGGGCCTGCTGGCAGAAGGAGGAAGAGGAGAACTGGCTGTCCCAATGCAAAGACTACAGGCTGGAGCATTTCAGGCATATGTGATGCCTGCTTCAGGATGAGGATCATGCCAAGAAAGATCTGATAATGTTTCTAGAGAGACGTTGGCCCCCAACACTTTTGGCACGATCTTGATTAGTGCATGCCTCAGTGCACTGCAAGCTTGCTGAAGATAAGAGAAGGCCCGAATCTATTTGGACATACATGATGTTTCATTTCTGTCCTCTCCAGAGAGCTGAGAGTTGTTCTTCTCCACTCCACAGACAGCCTGACATAAAAGAATGAACTGAACGGCAAAACCACTGAGTTCTATAAAACCTTATACTCAGTGGAGAAGTAGGTATTATCCATGAGAAAGGGCAGCTGTACTTAACCATGTTGTAACCTCCTCCAGCTTTTCTGCCCTAACGTAGCACTGGTGACCAATCTGCTGAAACATTCCCAATGTTTCAGGCAATGAGTTCAGTACACAAGTGAGGCTTTGGCAAAGTTGTGGTGCCAGGTGTACTCTTTCCATGTGAAGAACAGACACAGGTGTCCTCTGGGACCAGTTGATGGTGGATCACCTGTGCCAAGCAAGGTCTTGAAGAAGACCAACAAGAGATTGTAAACACACGGGGGGAAGAGGGATGGCATCAGTCTTTCAGCCTCATAGAAATCAGGCTCTTCCAGGCAATTTAGGTCATTCAGACTGCCTATTTGGTCCTTAGAGATCACTCATGGCACTCCAGCTGGGACTTCCAATAGGTCAGAGAGGTGGGATAATCAGAGATTTTGGGTCTTAAAGGCAACTCCACAGCTTTCTTGCAGAACAGGATAGACAGAGCCATTGCTGTATATTCTGTACAAACCGACACCAGAGGCATGCCCCATCCCTGCAGTGCTTGCACACCTTTTGAATTCCTATATTCAAGCGCCAGAATCCCGAGACTGTTTTCGTGAACTTCTGCTTCTATTTCTAATTTTTTTTAAATGGCTAATTGCAGCTGTCTTTGTTGCTGAATGAATATTTAGTGCCTCGTTGTAGCCTTCAGAAATAGATTTATCATGCAAATGCTGACAGAATGTCCAGTATAGCTGAAATAATGGGTAGTACTGTAATAGCCTTCCCTAAGAGGTATTGTGCCATAATTGGTCACAACAGTCCAAAAATAGAATGATTGTTCTCAAAATCAGTAGTACACCCAATATGCGTTGCTCATCTCTCATCACAAGGGACACTTCTGTTTTATACAGCTGGACTCTTTCTTGTTCAGATTTGACTGGTCACATGCTACGTTAAGTTACTGTATTTTTTGGAAATTTTTTTATTTGTTTATTTGTATCATTCATTTTGTCATATTTTTCCACTATTTATATTTACCTAAGATTCAAAATAACTATCATACCAAACTATATCAGTTGCCCATATATCCTGGAATCCTGCTTTTGTTAGTGGCCAAAGAATATTTTTTGAGGAAAGCAATTAAAAAATATAAGCCTAGGTACTACTGCAATGCAGGTGCAGAGAGAGCAGCAGGAATTCTCTCCAGACACCACCCACGTAGTTAGCTTACCCAGCAACAAATTGGTTGCTTTTTCATTACCTTGAATCACTAAATGTTTTCTTCATATTTTACAGAATACAAAACCCTGTCTCTTGAAGCGCAAACACAGTGCCTCTTTGGATGACTTCATACTGCAATGAGTTTCACTAGATGGAACTAAAAGCTGCCACGCTGTATACAGCTCTGAGAAACCAAGAACTCCCAGGACCCTCTGGGATGTAAATCTGAGAGAGGAAGAGATGGGCATTTTTCTTCACACACTGGCTCGCTTTCCCTTTACTTTTTGTGAGGTTGCTCTTGTTTCGCAAGATGAAAAAAGAAGAGACTTAAAAGTTCAATATATACAGGACCACGTCACATTTTTGCTTTCCATGCTAAAAAGAAAAAAATAAAAATATACAAGAAGAAACCAGACCTGAGGAAGAATCTGTGTACCCAAAGTATGGTTAACACTTTTTTTTTAATAGGTATAATAACTGCCTGACAATCTCTCCCTAAAAATCCTGCCTCTTGTATAACTTTGGATAATCACAAACTACAACAATTCTACTATTACAAAAGGCTTTTTTTTTAACTTTCACTGAAAAAGTGTATGCCAATTCTTCCACCATTGCAGCCTCTTTCCCCTCAGAGGCAGCAGCACAATGGCGCAGAGGCTGCCCATTAATTATTCGGTAATTTTAATTCTTTCTTGACATATCAAATTTATCCATTAGGTCTAACAGTGTATTATAATTTTTTAACGTGGCAGATGGAAATACTTAACTAATTCTCAGAAGAATTAAAAAATGTGGGGGAGTGTTTGTGATTACTGCTTCCAAAGTTTGCTTGTTACTCTGTAAAATAAAAAAATACTATGAGGAACTAAAAGCTAGGAACAGCCAAACACTCTCTGCCTGAAGTTAAGTGAGCAACTCTTCACTTTGATGGGAGCAGGAAAGGTCCCTACAGATAAGAGAAGTGAGAACAAGGTTTTAACGCTACCAAATTTCCCACATGTTGTCACAAAACTAGATAGCACTTGCCAGTGATCCAGGGGTGAGATACCTGCTGTACAGCAGAACGTACAAAGAACTTTTTTCTCTGTCTAGTTGCTGAACTACGCAGCTGTGATTGCTTAAACACGGATTCACAATGAAGACTTATCCATTGAAGGAGAAACCAGAGGGTGCCTAAGTAGAAATAAATTAATTTCAACTGCCTCATTTTTATATCTAAAACAACATCAATAGATTTAAAACTATACAGTCCTTTTTACTTTTAAATTATTTGAAAGGTATTAGAGTAAGTTAAAGATTGTATATTAATAAATTGCTGTATGTTAAAAACCCAACCACATCAGCTACCTTTCACAGAAACACAGTCTATCCAGGAACGAAACTTTGGATATAAAAACCTTTTAATTAAGGACCAGTTCTCAAACATTGTATGTACGCTTAGCTCCCATGACCTTCCTAAAATGCTGGGTGTTCAGATTAGTATATTCTTTTCATTCACTGACCTACCACATTTAAATCTGATAGGCATTTTTGGCTGCAGACAACCTTCATGAGCAGATTTATTTTTTCTTTCAAGAAAAATGCTTTGAAGTGCTGCTAATAAATTAGCCATTTAAAAAAATATATTTCAGAAACAGAGTAATTGGCCATCCGTTTTAGCATCCTACCACTGTTACCATCAATGTAACTTCTGATATATAGTCAAGAATAAACTACAGAATTACCAACTGTAATTAAACAGTTATATTAACTTTCCAAAATGAATATATGTTATGAAAAAAAGATTCAGTCACAGGAAAAAAAGCCTAAATCAACCAGGGCTAAACCAGCCAGGTGCATTCCAGTTGAAAAGAAAATAAATGGGGACACTCCACACCCACACAGGGCAGTTTCTGAGCTCATTTTTAAACACTTCACAGTTCTATATATAGAAGAATTCCAGAAAAAAGTATTTTATGGTGTCACGGAACGAAGGAGTTTGATGAACTAATCCTGCTATTCAGATATCATTACGGACTGTACCACACTGCTTGCACAAACCCCCCCTGAGATCAAGGCCCCATAATGGTAGCTGCTGTGTGAAGAAAAAGCCTGTATCTTAAGGAGCTTATCGTCTAAGTAGACAGACTATAATCAGTATGGTGTGAACTCAGTCTGCATGGCATTTAAGCTATTTCATTTTTTTTTAAAGCTACTTTACCCCCAAAAAAGATGTGGGCGTAGAACTGGACCTGAACCTCAGCATCCAGTCAATTATTCATGTGCTGTCTTTCAGTTTGCAGTATGCAGTATAAAATATTACTTTGTCTTGTAAGCCTCAATTTTCCTGAAATTTTAAGTTCCATCTATGCTGCTTATTTCCTGCAGTGAAAGACACTATATTCCAAAATCTGACCTAATATAAGCCTGTGAAATAAGCAGTACAGGGCAGACTTACTAAAGAACTCACAGTTGCTGAAAATGAAGAAAAATCAGAACTGCTCACATTGATAATTCTATGCCACATGGAAATAACTTGTTGCTTAAACAATAATTACAACTGTGGTGTAAGAACTTAATTACTTGCTATAACATCATTTACATAAGCACGGCATCCCAGGTAAACTGTGCAACTATGTGCTGAAATATGGCATTGATTTCTCCACCCAAAAGCTCACCAAGCAGCTGCGCTAGTGGCTGTCCCCCTATGGAGAGTGGCTTTTGTGCCATTTCTAGAGTTTTGTTTACATAAAAACCCAACTATGACAAACATACAGCATGCTCAATGCACTTACTGTAAGCCTTAATCCAGGTATGGAATGCTAATAGGAGTCATGTGCTGGCCCCAGGCTGATTATTTACCAAATTCAGGAGATATCAGCCATAGATCAAGACTCACCACTCCAGCCAGTTCCCCAGCGCTCCTACCAGACCATATGAAATGTCAACAGATTATGATTCATCATAGCTTCATTCAGTAATGACTCTCCATGTAAAGGAGAGGAATGTGGAAGATTACTAATACACTTGACCACCGATGGCCAAGGTTCTGCGTAACTCCTCATCTGACCTTAAAATCAGAGAGCAAGTCACCACAGTGAATGGTGGCGTGACCTCAGCTCACACAGAAGTCACAGAACGAGAGGAATGGAGCCGACTGTAATTCTGACATTTCTCAAAGGAAAAAGGATTGTTGAATGTTTTAACTTCAATTGCGTAAGGCAAAAAATATTCACTAATCAGAATTAAATTTTGCAAATTTTGCTAACACTAAAAAAGGCTTCATCTTAAACAAGTTACAGCCAGATAAATACTTCATTGGTGTTATGCTAAAAAATAATAATAAAAAAAGAGACAAAACCCCCAGGTTCGTGTTTCCCATAGATATTGTGTTAATTCTGTCTGCATAATCCATGACAAATTAGGCTCAGCAAATTCTGACCTATCCCCAAATCTCAAAAGAGCAACCACCTACCATGCACCATTTAGTAAAACACTCTTCTTAAGTTGATTTATATATAGAACAGTGGGTTGGATGGTCTTAAACATTTAAGTTTAGGCTTTTGGTAAGTTCACATACCGAACAAATTATTTAACTGCCTGAAAAAATGATTCAGAATTAAAAGGTTTCAGCTGGGATGACGCCCCCATTGTATGTGATAAACAGCAGAAGAAGACAATTTTAACTCCAAAGACTTTAATCTTTAACGACAAAATTAAAGAAAATCACACAATGTGACAGCAGACCAGCCTGTATTCAGTTCTTCAGAGTCATATAATTTCAAAAGTACTGTGTAGAGTGTTTTCTCACTGTATAAGCAAGCTTTATCTTGCAGCTGGGGTGAGGGTGTCTTCCTAGAAGGTAGCAAATGAGGTTTTAGATTTCACCAGGGAGAAGAGAATTTGCAACTTGGGCCTTTTACTTCCTCACCAAGGGATCTAGTCATTAGGCTATTACACGTAAACAACATAGTCTAGCGTGTGTATATATACATATATACACATGCACAAACACACACACACACACATATATATATATAAATGCCACCCTTCTTTAGGCATCTTCTAAAAGGCAGAGCATACCACCTACATCCCAAACAGCTATGTAAAGAGGTGCCTCCTGCCTCTTGACTGTCTACTTGCATCATACATCCAGGAGAGGGGCAGGTTTCAGCAGCAGGAGGATATGCTGAGGACAGCAGAAGCATTTCCCACCCTGCACCGCACAGGGTGTTGTGGACTCTTCTCTGAGGTTCCTAACTCTCCTTTCACTATCAGATGGTAAATTTAAGGCTATAAATCTCATTTGCAAGGACTGGTAGACCCATGACAATAAAATAGAGCACTGCCAAACTCCTTCCAGAAGGAGTTTGCAGGGAAATAAGAACAATCAGCCACTTTCTAGCAGGGCTCTGCTGAGGCAATTTTGCATCTTATCTGAAAAGTCAGGGGAAAAAGCCCACACTATCTGAAGCCCTTGTTATTTATAGTTTATGTTTACTCTTTGCTCAGTAGAATAAATGTGTAGAGTACTACTGTGATAAGACATAAAAATGTTACTTGTTATACTGACATGCACTCTAGTAAAAACTTTACAAATGGAAATAATGCTGCTAAAGTTATCTTATTTATGTTTCTAAGGCACTGTATTTCTATCTGCCATATCTTTCTTCATGCCCTAAGCACCTTCTTCATAGTCTGCTTCTTAAATCACTTTTCATAGATTAAATAACTTTTCCCCACAAATCACATCCTTTTGGTACGTAAGCTGTGCAAATGAAGCCAAAGGAGAATGGTGTGCATATCAGATGAAGAAGCAGCTCATTAGATATTCCAGTTTTGCAACACCGAGGCTCATGCTCCCATCTCCTGCCACTACACCCCATGTCTGATCAACCCCTTCCCACCTCTCCCCCTGGGATATCTCTCCATCCACATATCGCGCTCTGCAAATTCCCACTATTCTTCACATCTCTCTCCCCTCTACCATCTGTCTCCCCTGCGTATTCTTCCCAGTACCTCTACCATTTGACCTTCTTCACCCCTTCAGTCCTACCTTGATGCCTCTTACCGGCCCATTCTTACTCCCAGTGAGTGGCAGACCCACCTACTTGCTCCCTGAACTACTATCCTCCCTCGTGTCCCCTTCTGTATTACCTGATCTCGATGTGCTTGGCCACAGGAAGGTAATCTGGACCTACTCGCTGCATGGCTGACCACCCCGCTGGCCAGCCAGAAGGGGTATCTATGCGAGTCATCAGATCAGGTCACACACTGTCTCCCAGGTGCTGGTGGCTAAAAAACCTGCCATATGCTTGTTGTTGTGTAAAGCTGCCCTAGATGATCAGACACAAGCTACTGACTTCTTTTAGGGAAGAGCGCAGCTCAAAGCATCCTGCATTACCCAGCTAAGACCAAGCTTGACCTGCTGAGGCTGAAGTCTCACACCCCGCCAGCCTACTGCAAGAACTACAGTGTGGATTTCCTGAGCAGTCTGCAGCTGTATTCCCTTCACTTGGATGAGTGGTTATGGCCAGACCAACTCTGTCCTTTTGGGAGAAGATAGACCTTGACATCTTTTTTCCTCTTGACCAATTGTGGAATTTGGGTGGAATATGGCAAACTAACTGCTTCACTACCCTCTCAAAATTGTCACAGGGAAACTGTGATTAGGAGCCCTACCTAAACTTATTGACTCACTGATTGTCTAAACTCCTAACATAATTTTGTCTTCCCTTCCTACCACACCTCACAAAACTGCCTTTGCCCAAAAGTGACATAAATCACTGCTAATGACTGGGTTACTAATAAAGGGCACCACTTAGTAATGACATAATTCTGTTTTCTAAGTTTTTGGATGGGGTTAGATGCCTGTTAATATGGGATTATTTTTTCACTGCAAAGAAATGTTAGGTATTTGACTTCTGACTTTTCCGCTGCAATTGTCAGAATGGTTACTTTTACACAAAATACCTATGACTTTAAAAGTAACTCTGTATGATATACACGCACATTCTACAGCATGCAAGTGAGGAGACAAGGTCCAGTTTCACAATTCACAGCTCCTTTTGTGCACATTTATTGCTCAATTAGGCATAAACCCTACCGTTCTCTGTGTCTTAGAATAAGAAGCTATACAGTTATACTAAGTGGCAGATAACAAATGGTGATCTGGTGTGAAGATGATCACTGCATGGATAACAAGGTGAATATTCAAACAGTGCTCAGAAGCTTTATTAGCATTGCATTCTGCCTTCATAAAATCATTAGTGGAATACTGGGTTTGACTTTGGTGTCTGTGTTTTAAGCAGATGTTGATAAAATATAAAGATTTCAAAAGGAGCTACAGCAACAATTGGAAAGCTAGAAAACAGATATTACTGAATAAAGTTCAGGTGTGTAGTTTGCACATAGAAGGTTAAGAAGCAATTTAGTCATCCTCTTCAGATCTAAGTATGAGGATATTTTTGATACTAGAGAGTTCTTTAATTTTCATTCAAATGCTTAACCAGGTTCAACAACTGGAAGCTGAAGGTAGAAACATATACTAGAAAGAAATAATTTTTTTAAGAGTTTGAAAAATTAACTGTGGAGCACTTCACTTATTATTAATTTCTTGTCCCTTAAGGACCTTACATCAAAATGCTGCATATTTCCAAAAGACAAGCCTGAGCTCAAGAAAAAATACCCAAAACCAAAACTTACAGCCTTCATTAAAAAAAGCCATCTATTAAAATTACATGGTGAGTATGAGGTAATAGTCCTGCCTAGGCTAAAAAGCTATGAATCTTACGATGAGACGTACCACAAGATGTAATCCAAGAACAGCCAGACTCAGCTGAATTTTCACTGATAAATCCACAAGTCTAGAATCAGTGCCTCTGCAACTCTGGGCATGATCTTGCACAATCACCTAATGCATTATTGAGTAAAAGAAACCTTCACACAAAAATGAATATTGCTACAGTACATCCTATACAGTCCTGGAAAAAGCATGCAAAGAAAATGAGAAAGTAATTTAAATGTAATTTAAATGCTCTAAAATCATGTAATTGGTCAGAGAAATAAAAGCCGTTTCTGTTAAAGGGGGACCATGTATCTTCTGTATGTTTTTTAAAGGGGAGGGAAGGGAAGAATTGCCTACCCCAGTAGCTTCTTCATCCCAGACTCAAGCAACCATTTTCATCTCTTCCAAGACAACGAAGAGCAGTTGGCTAGAACCGAACAAGTAGGTTTTGCAGGCAGCTTCCTTAAAAGCATGGGAAGTCACTTGCAATGATCTCTTTCTACCAGTTAATGTCACTTTGCAGCCTTAGGCTCCTAGCAAATTGGTCACTGCAGCAGAAACATCCAGGCAACTCTGACTGTAAGACTATTTGTCTCAGTCTACTGCCTGACATAATGCCATACTGCGCTCTGTACAGTATGCAGAAGGTCGTGATTATCTCCCTTTCCTTGACTAGATGTTCCTGCAAAATATACCACCGCCACAGTAAAGGTTCGTACTTCAATACTGTCCTCAGGATGCCTGACCGTAGCTGCAGACGTCCCCTCCCCGTCGCTTGTGAGGGGAGAGGGCTTGTGCAGAAGACAAAGCGGTGCATGAGCTGGAAGCAGATCACGAACGAAAACCATAATGGCTGCTGACTTTATCACATTCTGAACCAAAGGCAAAACCAAGTCCTTACTTTTAGCTTTCCCACAATAACCTCTTAGAATGCCCTGGAATACCCCACAAAAATATCAACAGGTCTAGAAAGTAGAGAGCAAGTGGCTGAATACTGCCACTCTTTCCCACATGTATGGGGGAGGTGTTCAGATGACTCAAAGCCTCCACCTCCTTCTCCCCCAAGTACAAAGGATTCTCTTTTGAGCCATCCTGCCCTAATATAAACTTACAGCAACATGTATATAGCTTAAAAAAAAAAAAAACCAACAACAAAAGTCTTATAAAAATAAAGCACTGCAGGCATGATTCTTCCCTGGGGAGAGGATGAAAGAGCAACATGTGACAGATGTTTGTCATGTCATTTTATATAGTATTCAAATACACTCAGAAACAATAGTGATGAGAATGGTATAAAAACCTAAACAGACCAGACTGAAACAAAGTGTTATGAAAATAACACTTGAATAGAGCAAAATAAATTAAATATAGAAAGGCCAAGAAAGTGTTTTTAGGAAGCTCTGTTGATTTTTATGTCAATTTAAAAAAAGAATAAAGTCTCTTTTAAGGGCTCTCTCAAATCCCAAATTTGTCTCTATTATCTGCTGACTCAGAGACTTCACAAGACACTCTGGCTGAGAAGCTGCAGGGGTTGCTTCCGACATAATATAGTATTGATGTTCAACTGAAGGATGTAACACCACCATGAAACAGAGCATCCTCTTAGCCTGCAGGGTTTCTAGCTATTCTCTTATGCTCCATATTTTCTCCCTGCATCCAAACCCTCATTATCCCTTATGTAAAACTCCTTTCCATACTAGTTTTATAAACAAGCAGATAAAAAGAGTGAATAAATAAATTATCCTCCGAGAAAGTGGCTGAGCAGTGAAATGTCACAGTGTAATGGATACCTGATCACATAGGCATAAATTTCAACTATGAAGTGTAAAGAGAAGTAAGACACTCTAATAATTCATTCACTCATATAAATATGTATGAAGGTAACTTAAAAAATTGTTCACCCAGTCTGGGCATTATGTGTTTTAGCATGCGAACTAGCAGTGCACAGTGGTTGCACATGCTCCTATGGGGAAGACGGCACAGATGCTTCGATTTTGCAGGCTGCTGCTACTCACTAAAACAGTGAAAGCATCATTCTTCAGTCTGAACTGGGTATTGGTTTTCCATTCTAGACCTGAGATGCTGAAATCATTCTTCAAACATAAGCTGTTAAGCAGTTTAAGCAAAGAAAAATCCCGTATAGCTTTTTTTATTTGTATTTAGGTATTTGGATTCTGCAATAATTAGTTTAGGAGGTATCTCCAAACACTTCCCAGATACTCCTACCGCAAATGACAAGAAAACCAAATTAAAATGTAGTTTAGGAAAAAAAAAACCAATTGCTAGAAAAAACCCAACGATCTGCCACCATAAACTTTTCTTCCTCACAGAGACTCAACATCTGTGAAACCCCACTCTCTTCAGTAGTCTGTGCTTTTGATCTCAGCATAAGAACTATTTTCCACAACCTGTTCCCAAGTTTAAGAGTGTACTTCCACCAATTTCCCCATTTCTGCAAACATAATGAAGTTTTACAACATAAGCAGAAGTCTTGCATACAGCGTTAAAGAGTTGTCCCTTCCTAAGGTGGTGGGACATAGCATGGGGAAGAACAGGACAGAAAAACATCTAGCCAGCTAAAGAACTGAGGTGGATTCATGGTCTGACCAACGTGTGAAGAGGCAGAGAAACCAGCTAGTGCAAACCAAAGTCCTATTCACCCGTCCTGTTGTTCAAAGGGGTTTGGAGGGAGGAAGGTACTGGGAAGGGGAACTATATTTCCAGGGTTGGTGAACTCCTGAACATCACAGCTACTACAAACTCTACTGCAACAATTTTGCAGAACAGAAAATAGGCGTCCTTCCTTCAGTAAGAGATGGGGATAGGGAAACAAAACAAACAAAACAAACCCAAACCCTCATCAGTTATAATTAGGGGGCAGTGCTGTTCCATGTAACTCATCAAAAAACAGGAAGCCAGCTGGGTAACAACTTTATCCTCTCTCCTGCATCCATACATCCTCAATGACCAAGCTGAAGAAAGGAGAGGACACACGATCAAACCACTGAAGAAGCGAACCCCTCTGCTTTTAAAAGAGGAGCTCACCTCAACTTTTCTTTAATCCATTTAGGAATTAGAACTGGTTGATCCACATTCTTACATTTAATGATGAACATATTTAGGTTAGAACAAAACAAAGGCTTCCCATTTGTAATCCCATATTAACACACACTGGGGAATATCTGGAAAAGTCTGGCAGTGCATAAAGATGCAGCTGGCAAGTTTCCTCAGTGCCTAAACCACCTGGAAACCCCACTAGCTGCTTTTACATCTTTCAGCACCAATCTTTAAAAATAGGGCTGATGGTCCTTTGTCAAGTAATCAAGCAGTCAAGGCTTGCAAGATCATACCCTGATTTTGTAGCACTTCCTTAAGCTCCGAGAGGATTATCTGTTCCAGTTACTACCCAAAGTGATTAAGTCACATGATTCTGAGCACATCACAAATAAGAGACCAAATCTGCTTTTCTTCTTCACAAAACATTTTCACAACATGTGAATCAATAGAACATGTAACTGAGGTAAATTTTATCCTCAGTGGTCAGACAGGGGTATAGAGAAAGCAAGATTAATTTATTCTTTTACCATCCAGTAAAAAAACATCAAAACCAAGACATATATTCAGTCTCTGCTTCTGCGTTCCCATTATTGAAACTCACTTGAAATATACTTCCTAAAAAGTGCCCTTTAAAATTGATTTAGATTTTTTAAACTCAAGTAATTTTAGGATTGTCAAAGTTAAAGAGAATTCTTCTGGGCAAAAGTTCTGCAGATGAAGTTTGAATTTCTTGCAAAATTCCACCATGGAGTTATAAATGCAGAAAATAATTTGGAATCTGACAGGCCTTTGGCAATACTTCCTTATTTTATTCTTATGCATTAAAAACTAGCTATTTATTTATCACAGTTAACAGGGTATTTTTATTTTTCCCCTTCATTGCTTTTACCTTGTTTGAGTGAATACTAATGCATATAGAGTTTATGAGGAGTCATCTATGACCAAATAAAAGAAAGAATCTTACAGCCTGGATCAGACTAAAATAAAATAAAATAAAATAAAATAAACCAAAACTACAGGGAGACAACAGTTTATTGGGTCATCTTATTATGCTACTGAAGGATCTAAATTTTTATCTTCCCCCCACAAATATCTCTCATTAAAAACAGATTTAGCCAATTTAAATTAATCTCTTCCCCTCTCTGCCAGCCCCCCACCTAGAAAAGGATGCAGACACTGAAACACAAGCTTTGGGCTGTTGACAACTTTTACAGATTTCATTTTCACAGACTATTCCTGGTCATTCCAGAAATACAATACAGATCTATTCATTTATTTTAAAAAAATACTTGTCTTTGTGTATCAGGTTGTCAAATGCAGCCTAGAACGGCAGTGAGTACCAGTTACTGGCAATTGCGGTAAATTTACGTAACCGCTGCCAGTGATGCCTCCCAACTCCACCAAATTTACCAGTAATCTGCTCTTTTACAAGAGGTCCACAAAGTTTTTGAATTCTTACAGTAACTGGGACATGCAGAAATTTTGCATTAATGCCTGCAGGAAGCAGACAGAGCAACCTTACCGTACGTGTGTTACAAAGCCTACTAAGAGTTCCTATCAGGCACGCCAGATACACCTCAGCAACACCGTCCTCCCCAGCGCACTCAGCACGTGCAGCCCAGGGCTCCCCAGACCTGCCCGCCTGGGCTCCGTCCATACCCGACATACCTACCTCCGGGTAGTGACCCTGTGAAAAACGTCTTCTGTTTCATTCCAAATGCCCACAGAGCAGCATCCACACCACGAAAGCCACCGGTGGACCTTCCCAGCCAGAGGTGAGCTGCTCTGTTTGTGATGAGAAGAAATTCACACTGCTGCTCTGCAAGTGCAGCATTACAGGTACTTTCCAACTTAACACTTCTCAAGTGTATTTACCCTGGGAAAATCAATATGTTTAACCAAGAGCAAAAAGACTTGAATACACCATGGTCACTCAATTATTTATGGGGGATGTATGACATTCCTACTGAAAAAAAAAAACCCACAAATCCTCACTTCCTCTTCACATTATCCAGTTATTTGTCCCTTCCACAAAGATAAAAAATAATCCGTCAGCATCTTTGAGATGTACAGCTACTTCTTTTTCTGTAAACACTGTTTTTTATTTTATGTGCATGTTCAACAAAAATAAGATGCAATGTTTCCTCCCATTGAATAAGGTACTGTGCAGAAATGAAGACCCATGTATTACCAAGTGGAATTAGACAGTACCAAATGTAATTAACTGGTGAGACTGTCAGATGCTCTTTTAAATATAAATTAGTGAACAAAATCATGCACTACAGGGCAGTAGAAAACAGAATCACTAATAGCCCTACCAGTTTTAATTCATACACTGGAACCCCGGAGAACAAAAGACAGTTGTGATGCTGACTGAGGTCAAGTTGCATTTATTGTCAATACATGACAAGCTTTGGCCTCAATCCCCAGTGATTGCGACAGTCCCACAGCTCTCTCGGCATCCCCCAGATCATGAAACTGTTTGAGGAAACCAATGCTGCACTAACTAACACTGCTGAAACCTTATTCTCTTAGAGGAAGTTTCGGAAGGATTATTGTATTTCAGGGATTTTCTACTCCCTTACATCCTTCTAAAATCCCATTCTTTACATGCTTTTCTGTAGGTCATCTCCACGCAGACACTGCCTGTAGTATCCCAATACTGAATATTCTACCTTAAACCTTCTGTTTTTCCAATGTTCTATGGCCAGGGCTGCCCAGAATTGTAATACGATTTTCAAAAAACATTAGATGTCCATAATTGCTAATGAGATTAATGATGATTCAGAGGAGCTACAAAACACAGTTCCATTTCACCTCAACTTCAGTACTCCACTTGAACAGATGGATTTAGACCTTTGATACCAGGGCCTACTATCCAAAAATGTCAAGCACTTCACAATTCTAACATCAGTACAAGCTACAATTGCTCAACATTTAATAAAAACAAATAGATTAAAACAATTTTTAAAAAACCCAAAATATTCCCAATTTCTTCGGTGAATCTCACGTAGGATTGTCAAAAATTATCCTCAGCTTCAAATGTTTTTTGATAAATTTGGTTAGGTGCAAGTCTTAATTATTACAGAGGTTACTCTTGCACTTATTATACATAGAAAAATTATTTGTCTCTTGTTTTAGGTAAACCTGACACTAATTTTAACTACCCCATGAATTATCCTGTAGTAGAGCTTCTTATTACTGCTAAACTTAAGGGTTTATTTCAGAACATAGTAGAAAGCTCTCATCTAAGAAACTTGTAATTAAATTATTAAAATGTTCTCAAGGCTTATACAGCTGCTTGGCAAAATCTACCTACATCACAGCTGACAAGGGGTTTTTAAAACCCAAATCTGACAAGAGTTAGAAATGTGCTCAGAATGAAAAAGAATTACACATTAACGCTTTCTTCCCAGACAATGCAATCATGATACCAAATGATTCACCTACAAACTGCTTTTTCAGCCACTGTAATGCAGCCACCTAACTTTGATTTGCCTTTCCAGTTCTTAAGTCAGCTGTGGTGCAGTACTGATCCCTTATGAATATAGGTTTGCCACAGTAATTTACCATATAGTTTTTAAAAACATAAAAATACATTTCTTGAATTTAGGTATTGGCTAAGAGCTTGAGCTGAGGAAGTGCAGCTGGACTTCATAGCATCATCCATCTCAATTGCTTTGTGGGCTGCAGATTACACAACAGTAAAGACGGCAAAAAACTACAATACTGGTTCTTGGTTTATATGTGAAAGACATGAATATTTGACGGGTTAAGATATTTGTAGTTGTGTAGAAAGATGGAATCAATGATCACTTCAAGCTAGAGTTCAGCTTTTCATGCTCCAGAAGACTGAACAACAAATCCTTCCCCCACAACTCCTCATTCTGGACATTATGATAAATAATAAAACAGAAACATAAAACAGAAATATGGAGTGCCTGAAAGTTAATGTTCTGGTGGATAACAGTTTGCTATGCATCCGAGCCAAATATTTTGGTCATTTTTACTCAATTTAGGAAATTCAACTTAACTTGTGGGGGATAAATAAAAAAAAAACCTTGGGAAATACATGTCTTCAGTAAACTCCACTATTGCCCCTGTAAATGGAGTAATGGGAGCCTCTGGTGCCTTAAAATACAGAGGACAAAGTGGGGCATATTGCCTTTTCAGTTTTGTCTGCGAATCTAGAGCAATTGCACAGCAGATTTAATCACGGTTTACAATGCCTTAACTGACAGCAGATTTTGTCCCCAAATATAAATAATCTGTTTCAGCCTATTTACATCTTATATTTGTTCAGGCAGGTGAATTCTTTTCCTTTAAAAGAACTGTTCTGTCAAGCCTATCCAAATAAGCTAACCATAGTTTTGTAAAATCAGTCTGAGGCAAAAGAAAAGAAGATGACAACCTATCTTACCTGACATCTGAGAACAATAAACAACTGTCGTCCTGGAATCTGGAATACCTAAGAAGCTACCGATCAAATCCCAAACTGTTTGAAAGTGCATAGAAGAATCAATACCTTCAGAAAAAATGCTGAAATTCAACACCTTTAATATAAAACAGAAAGATCAAAGGCATAACTTATACTTTGTTTCTTTTCAAAACAATCTTCATTTGGAGTCAAGTTTAAAACTTAGTTGTGAAGTGGGATCTTACATTTTTCTTGCCTTATCCTGTATGCATCTAGTGCTCCCAAATTTTACTGAAATATTGCAACCAGCTTGCAGGGTTTGGGCAATTAAAATGCAGCAAACACAGATCAAAAGTTAAATCTAGTTACCTTTAGTACTGACTCTGAGACCAGGAGTTTTATAACTCTTCACTTCAATGCTGCCTCTACAACAAACTGAAGAATGCCCACAAGTATGAATTTGGATGAAAATTCAGTGCAAAAGCTCCAAAAAGCAAAGAAACATATTGCAGAAAGTATGTTCCTTATACAAAGAAATAAAATAGACAAATCACAGAATGACAAAAATGTAGAAGAATAACAAAGCAACACAGAGATGTATTTTTGGCCAGATATCTTCCAGAGTGTTTACATATCCTCAGGAGAAAAATCTAGTGCAAAGATAATAATCACAACATTAACTTCTACTACTACAGTTCTGCTGCAAAGTAAGGAATTAAATTGTCTGGAACTACCCCAGAGTCCAAACATTTGGCCGTAGGTATTAAATAAATGCTTAAATAAAGCCTTCAGCACACGTGTTATCCTGGTGAAAGAAGGGTAGTGCACTCGGTGGGCATCCTCCTTACCTCTCCCAGCTAGCAAAGAGAGACTATCCCTCTGGAAAAGTAATAACAGCAGAAAAGGCACTTCTCAGCTAAGGGAAAAGTCTGTATTTGTCATGCAGAAAAAAAAAAAAAAAAAAGTAAGGAAGACACAGTGATAAAGATCACTGACTTTATTATTGTCTCAAAACTTATATGGGAAACATCTTGAGCCAGTGCATTATATAGAGAAAATTAAGAAAAAGACAAATACAACCTTGAACTAAAAAAAAACCATTATAAATTCATCTCTTATTTACACAAGATCTGATTCAGCTTTCAGAGCTTGGTTTTCAAGGATCAGGTCAATATTGACTAATTGGCAATTACATGTCTCTGAGTCACATTGGTATGCGACCCTCACTATTATTGCAGGCAAATGCACCACAATTATTAATGGAGTCACTCTCAGAACATCTTTCTGTGGAAAAGACCTATTATTAGTTTAATACTCTACAGGACTTTATTGTCATTGGGGATTTTATTATCATTGGGGAACTAAGACAGAGAAACTAAGAAATTTATTTAAGGTTTCTAGAGAACCAGGCTGAGCCCAGATCTCCTGACTTGCCATTGCCTAATCTGCTTAAATATCTTAAAATCTGCATCACCGCACATTTCAAATGCCTCACTGAAAATACTGAAACTCTATGTAGATTTGCTACTTTAAAACAGGTAACAAACATAATACCGACATTATTGTATCAAGCACTGTGTCAAATGAGATATATCATAAACGGCTGTTCTTTTGTCATGACTGCAATATATAGACCCTTTTACATCTACAGCTGCATATAAATAACTATAAAAGAGAGCTTTCAAAAAAGTGGAGTACTGGTCTGTCTTAGTATGGCAAGGAGTGTTATGCAGCCTACCTCCAACCCTTCCTCCACTCACCCAGACACCACCACCAAAGCCCCCAGACAGCACCAGCCCTGCTCTCCCCTCCCAGCAGCAGCCACCCTGCCAAGTCCACGCCAACCCCCCAAGGACAAATATCTTGGTTCCCTACACCCAACAGTATCTTTATCAATATCGAGCTCCTCAGGAGCTACATACATTAAACGTCATGGATAGCAACAACAAAATACTTTATATATTGCATGTTCTGGCATTTGAGCTATAGAATAAAGCACATACTTAAAACACAGGGTAGACATGTGACAAGAGCCAAGTGCTCTTCTGAACACAGGAAGATTATGCATGTAAAATCCTTTCAAACCACAAGACCAAACACTGTGACACAGGAGAGTGTTTATCTGAGCGATGCTGAGCATACTCCAGTGTACCAGTAAGGACCCAACACGTGGGATCGGGGAGTTGCTCTGGATGCTTTGACATAGCACAGAAAAATTGAACCTCTTCTGCTGATTAAATTGAAAAAGCATGCCCTAAATCACAAAACAATCACAAAAAGAGGACATTGTACATACATCACATGCTTAACAAAACCTGGATGAAAAGGTTTTATTCAGAAATCCTTGATTCTGTTGGTTTAAATCAAATTCTTAATGTTACTTTAACTTAGCCGCTTATGCATTAAACATACAATTTCTCCAAACATTTCTGCTATACAGATTCACAAAAATTGGGAGGTACATAAAATTTTTTTTAGACCAAGTAATTTATTTCCTCTGCTGAGCTGAACTATATTGTACAATGAAGAACAAACAGCTCTAATGAGCTAAGATGAGACTTTTCAACTAATACCCGCATGTCGCTTCTGGCTCGCAAGGCACCACGGAGGATGCCAAGAGCACTGGCCTCTGCCCGGCTCCCAAAGCCCGTGTGACATGCAGCCTAGGCGCGGGGAAGAGGCCCAGCGAAGAGCTCATCACTGGGGAAGCGCTTTGGGTCAGCACGGTGCCCGACCCGATGCGAAGCCAAAGCCTCAGCACTGGGCTCCAGCCGCAGGCGGGTATGTGCAACAGAGCCAGGTCAGGGCAGCGCTTCTCTGCAATACTCAGCGTGAAGCCCTTGTCGGATTCTCCCTCTTTACATGCCAATCTGACTGGAAGGGATGTCGGAGGAAAGGGGAGAGGGGAGGGAAGGACAGTTCCTCCCTGGAGATGGGCAGCAAGAACGGTGGGGAGGCAGTTGTCCAAAGGCTAAAAGCGCAACTCCCCTCCATCTCTCATGGGTTCCACAAACACAAGGGGCTGGAATCATCTCCCTGGGGAAAGCAACCTCCCCCCCTTCTCCCACAGGATGAAAGGCTCATACCTTGCCCTCCGTAGACAGGGGTAGGACACCAGCTCCAGGCCTCTTCCATCTCCTAGGCTGGGCTGTAGCACAGCCCTTCCCGTGCATCAGAGCCAGGGCTCAGAAGGCAGGATGTCCCCATTTCCCAGTGAAGCTTCCCAGCCCTTGCAGTAGATGTTGTCCTTCTTAAAAACAACTGAAGAATCCTATGCTAGGGTATGTAATCTGAAAAGATGGAAATTCTCATGCAGTAGCACCAGCACTGCAGACTGACAAATCTTTGTAGGCTGTTAAGCAACAATTACTCAGCACTGTCTTCCACTCCTACCTCTTTCTTTCCTCTTTCCTCACTTTGATGGCCAGATTATTCTTGATATTTATAATATGCAATTACAGAAATACTTCACAAACCTTTCCGAAAAACAAGACAATCCAAAATTTTCTTGTTTCATAAACAGTTTTAAGACAGAAACAAATTACAGGCATTGCTTGCGGACAGCTTTAGTGAGAAAAACTCAATTACAAACCTTTAAAACACAGCTGTAACACACGGAAATGCAAGATCTACAAAGAGTTGATTGGCAATTCTCCTACAACAGAAACAGAAAATATTCCACATTGTACTGTGAACTTGATAATACTGATATGAAATTGCCCTGAGTGGTTGACATTGGCACATGAAAATAAAGCAAAGCTCAGCAAGACGCATGAAATCCGTGTATTTCCAATGTAATTCCAAGCATTATAGCATAAATCAGCACGGGCATGTAATTCTTGGCTGTCTTGTTTGACTTATCGAAGCAGAAATTATGTGTTGTTGCAGGTGCTTTGCAAGCAAACATGACGCCCAGCTGATTGTTAACAGATGAACTTTTTTCAAAGGAAAATGAGCTGAAGGAAGATCTCCAAGCTGACTAATAAAAAACCCCCAGGTGGAAGTGGTTATGACCATCCCTGGGCTGGAGCACTCAGAAGCTATTGCGCTATGTTAGGATGGCACTGGGAACAGGCTGCTCCTCGGGGAACTAGGAGCAGGCTCCAGCAGGCTCGTGAAGCATTCCTGGGGATGGCAGCCACTCCCAGCTGGGCCAGTCGCTGGGCTGCTCAGCCTGGGCAGCTCCATTTGGCTCAGATGTCGTAACAAATGGGTATCTCACCCTGAAAGCTACAGAACACCTGCAATTTATCCTCTCGGAGAAATCTGCAGTTTCTAGCCCCTCAAAGCCAAATTCTAAAGCTATATGACCTATAATATTGTTAATCAAATTGATTATTTAATTTTCCAAATGTAACGGTTTCTTGTTTCTTATACAAAGCTCCAAATGTGTAAAATACCTAATAGGACTTTAAGATGCAGCCTTTCTGCTACAGGTCCCTTTTACTTTTGAAGATCTGTTTTACATAAAATTCAAAGCATTCAGAGCAGCCAAACAGCCCTTGAAGTGTGTGGGTTAGAGCAGCAAGGGGGAAAAAGGGGGTCAGAAAAAAATCTAACATTTGTAAAGTCATCTATACTGTATAATAAAATTTAACCATTTGATCTAGAAAATGGTTAAATTGCAAATTCAACACATATGTTCTTCAAAACAGAAAAATATATTTAAAAAAAAGTAAAATATAAAGAGGGATCCTTGAGTTGCAAACCTGGGTGGACCATCTTGGTTGGGGTTCTGTTCCCCTCTCTTTTCTGCTGCCCCTCTGAAAAACTCCTGTGTAAATCATACATTGCAGGCCCACCCTCCCTAACTGCAGGCTGTTTTCAGGAGAGAGCAGTATTTGTAGCTGCCAGCCCAAGGGCAGAAAAAAAAATTTAAAAGGCTATAGAGACACAGAAGCAAGGCTGTTCCTGGATTTGATCAGGAATTGCCTCTCAGCATTGACACACAACACTGTTTTCAGGCAAAACATGAATAAACATGTGCATAAACTTTTGACTCAGAGCAATGCCACACCAGTTCTGTGATCCATCAGATCCTAGAAGATAAACATGATGAGACGTGGTCGGCTCTTGCTAGGAAGGCTTCCAAGCAGGAACTTAAAAGCTGCCACTATTTGGTGAGTGAGCAGATGGCACTCTTCTCACTGTGAATAACCCATGTCCAGCAATGTGGCAGGGAGCACTTGCTCTCCAGTTAGGCAGATATAATTAAGCTGAGAAATACTGGTCAGAAAACAGGGATTCTCCTTCAAAAAAAAAAATTTGAAGGACTGGCATTTATTTTCAATTTCTGCATTTAAAAAATAAAATGGAGGAGAAAAAAGGAAATCTTTCAAGTATTAGTTGAGGAATTCCTACCCAAGTGTAGTCCTCTGCTAAGGGTCACTGGAGATTACTGTACAGACCTGCTCCACAGGATGGTCTCTGAGTCAGTTTAGGAGCCCATTCAGGCTACCTGCTTGCAAGCGTGTATTTGGGGACAGCTTTATGGTGCCCCCTTGCATCCCCTGAAGGAAAGCTAGATAGATAGATAGATATCCACTACTTGCTCGTCTGTTTTGGGATGTGGTTGAGCCCAGCACTATGTGCAGCTTTGGCTATCCCATCCTACTGATGACAGTGGGAGACACACACATGTATGAGAAAAAGCTTGGTATTCTCCAGTGCAGGATGACCCCAGCACCCTTCAAACACAAGTATTTTAATCTCCAGCCATGAGGACCCCTGGCATGCCTGAACAGCTTGATTGCTGGCTGAATTCAGGACAGCAAAGAGCTGGTGATGGTCCTGGGGGAGGAACAATCCCAGTGCTATTCCTTCAAATAGAGTTCAGACCTCTTTTTTCGAGGAGTACGGATTGTTAACTCTGGTGCCTGAGCCAAAGTCCTGCTCATCTTACCTATTCCATGGTGATATTGGCTGCACAGAACAGAACACATTTTCTATACCAAATTGTTGCATGGTATCACCATGCACTGCGAACCAGCTGCCCTTTTTCAGGCCAGAGACATCAGTTTAATCAAGGTTTCCTTTGTCCTTAGTCCTCCAAATGACTGCACTTGTAAAAAGCCTCATTGAGTTAATAACACAAACCTTGCACCCGTGCATGCTCATGATCAACTTCAGGACCAAAGTGCTGTCAGACTAACTACATACTGAAGGGTGCTGTACAGCAAACAGTACTATGTTGTCAAAAGGAGACATGGTTTTTTTCATCAGTTCAGGTGTCCATAATGAGCTGCACTGGCTTGTGCCAGTTTTATTTAAAGCACCAAGCAGTACTTTGCTACATGAAAGGGAATAAAAAAAAGGATTGCAGAACCTCAGCTGGACGTCATCCTTAATGTTACGCAACTTCTCTCTCCTGTAAATTGAGAGTGGATTCATCAAGACCTAAGTCTCGTTGTTTGTACAAGGTAAAATCCCACTCTGCTCCCTCATTGATGGTCTCTTTAACTCTACATAGGCCCCAGGCACAGAAAGAGGAGGACACGGAGACCCTCTAGAGGATCCTCACAGTGAAACATATTCCACCAGCTCAGGCAAACATTCCTCACACCAGGTAAGTGCCAGGGAGTCCCTCCACCCCCTCCTTCGTGCTAACCTCTCCAAGGGCAGCGGTGGGGAAGAGTTTCCAGCGAGAAATGAGAAACCAATGCCAAAGCAAAGAGGGTAGAAGCACAAAGAGGAACCAAAAGGCCACCACAGAGGGATACAAGTACAGAGCCACAAAGTATAACCTTTGGTGTAACTGCAACTGAAATGGCCTTAATGGAGCCCTGCCTGGGATTACTGTAAATCCTCATAAAACCAAGAGAGTCTCTCTTCTCCGCAATTCCTCAGTAATTTGGAGGGCTGTCATTTGACAGCTCTAACCCTAGCCCTAACTTTTTGCAAGTTGGGCTAAATCTAGGATTCTGCCAATAAGGCCACCCAATCTGAGCCATAAGACGGCAACACCAGGGCTCTGAGAGATGCCACCATCCACCGAAGCTGATCTGAAGACCCCAGAATTGTGAAAAGTGAGAGGTTCCCACTGGGTTTTTAAGTAGCATTTTGTATGCATCGCTTGGCAAACCACACTTTGCCTGTGCTAAGATATTTTATGACTCCTCATATTTCCAAAACAGATGAGAAGTTTATTAAAACATAAAGGGAAATAAAAACCCCATACCCCAAAAAAGCCCCACACAAATTATTTGTAATTTGCCACTTGTCAGGCAGCAGCTTGAACTAGCCTAAAAAATTTTAATAAATGTATGGTACTTTGTGGTTGATGCACCTACATGCCAAATTAGCACAGCAAATAAACATAAATATCTCGTTAAAATATATGAATGTATATTACCTTGGTTTACTACACTTTACCACTTCCAATATATTTCTGAAAGGCATTTTATTTTAGGAGATAATGCCACACCACGCTGTCTCCCCTCTACAGACTTTTGCACACTTGTGCTTCTTTGTTATTGACAAAGCTTCAGCTTTACATAGGATTTGTCATGGAATTTAAAGTAAATACCTACAAAAATATTACTCAAACAATCAGTAGATATCATCACTGAACAGGAGAGGCACTTTTTTGCAGTTGGTGTGCCTTTACTTGGACGCAGTACTGCTTGCATAGACTTTTAAATTACACTGTAGGGTTCTTCACTCTGTTACTGATCGATCTGAGGTTTCTGGGAAGTCATTTCACCTCCATGCAGTTCTATCTCTTCCTACCTATCCACTGTGTCCAAGTAGCCTTTATAAACCCTTTGGGGCAGTGACTGCCAGCTCGTAATACCTGTCTCCATGGGATCTGATTTCAGATGTCTTGATGCACTAAAATTAACATTCATGTTTTAAGTCATTAATTTTTTAAAGAAAAAAAAAACCTAAGCAATTGCACTGGAGAAATACAGTGCCAGTTCTGTTGGTAAACCATACATATTTACATAGATCCTTTCTTTCTAAAAAGCTAGACGGGCTTTAGATAACAAAAGAAATACATAAAAAGACAGCACACATGATGAAAATATAATCACTACATGTGAAACTCAGCAATTTCCCATAAGTTTTTAACAACAGTATTTCACAGTCTCGACCAGGAGACCAAAGATGCAAGGAAGTTTTACACCACCCCAGCTTCCCTCCCCACACTGAAATTCACTGAGGTTGGTGAGGACACCAAGGGTAACTCCCTGTTGGGGAGTCTGAATAACCTTTTTTTGTAAAGAATTTTTAGAATCTGGAAGCTATTCAGATAGTTTAATAATAAAAGTAATATTAATGTCTGGAAGGATACATGTGAAGACTTGTTTTAATTCTGCAGATCTCTTTCCCAGCAGCATCCTCCTCACTAGCTGGCCAACAACATGCAGATACGGAGGGAGGAATTCTGCAGCTCACTGTGCCAGTTCCTAGAGCAATTGGTAAGAAACTTGCTGACTAGTTACTAGAAATCTACTTAAGATCAGCCTGGAAGAACACTATGGGATCCCAACTGGATCTGCTACATTTCCTAAAAGAAAAGGATACTGCTCTGTTCCCATTCAGGACGTGGTTTCTCAGGTATGCAAAAAAAAAAAAAACCAACCCCAAACAACTAACCAAACAAAAAAAACCCAAGCAAAAAAACCCCCCAGTTTCTCCAACTTTTACATTCAGAAACATTGATTTTATTACCCTTAAAACACATACACACATGAATCCCTATCAAGGCAAAGCAGCTGCTACCCCTTGATCAAGTCAGATTAACTGTACACAAACCCCTACAATATTTCACACATATTTAAAGGAGACATTTTAAAATTTTATGGGTTCATCTGTTCTGAAGAGTATTTCAGTACGCAAGTACCACACGCATAACATAAAAATGCAACACAAATATGAATCCAGAACTTTTCAATTAATATTTTAATTACTGATTTTTAATTAAGAAAAGCCAACATCTTGATTTCACTGTATTTTCCAACAAAACTTCCAGTGCCCTGGTGCATTCTTTTTCCTGAAATCTTTTATGCTATTTTTACTGGAAAATGACCAAATAGACGGAGTGTTGGAAAAGCTCTTTTTACTGGCTTATCAGAAATTCCAGTAATTCTTCTAGAAGTTTACAGGGGGAAAATGTTCTTCCACAAGTTAATGGAGCAGAAAAAAAAAGAAAAACTAAATTGTTCAGGAAATTTATGCTCTATATAGAGTATAGCTAAGGTTTTTGAACAGACTTCACTAGCAGTAGCTGTAATGGAAAGACCATGAGACAACAGACCAGTGCTACCAATAGTAGAAGCTCCACATTAGTAATAACTGGGTATTTTCTCTAAAATCTTATTGCTCAGCTTTTATGCACTTTACAGATTCTATCACCAAGACTGAAATATTGACAATTTGAGTTACAGATCCTATGTTAAAATGATACAGAATATTTCCAGTAACTATTACCAAGAAAGTCATTACAGCTAACTCTGAATTTAATGTGAGTACTTACTTACATTACCATAGAAACTAGAGACTCCCAACTTGAAATGCTAGTTGCTATAACAAAAAGGCAGTTCCTCTCACCAAAGCGTTTCAGACTTTATGCATGAGACAACAGGCAGAACTGACAAACCCACCCAGAAAAACAGAAATATCAGCAAAAGCAATCACTGTCGATGCAATGACCAGGGGTCACAGCACACCACCTAATATTCTCAAGTGTAGAGTAGGCATCTCAGCTTCAAGAATGGTGTAGTAACTGTGCAGGAAATCTGAGGGGTAACTGCACTTTACATAAGCAAAGCTCATGATAGTTTAAATTGAAAAGTTGCTCACCTCCTGCCCCAGTCTGCTACGAGAGCTAAGCAGCTGCTGCCTTTCCCACTCCACAAGGTTTGCATTCAGTGATGGAGCACATGGGTGCTCTATTAGCTTATTAAGCTGGCAACTGGACTCTGCAATACTTGGAAACATAAAATGCTGTTCTCATAAAAAATACAAGGACAGAGAATTAAAATATAATGTGATTAATCCTTGTTTATACTAACATACCATTTTGGAAGCGTAAGAGAGGCTTATGTGACATTTATTAATGCAGCTTTAGCACCCAGAAGGACTTAGTAAGGAAATAACAGAAACTAACACAGCCATTTCATTTAATACTATGGAAGAACCAGCCATGTGAATTAACACATTAGAAACTATTCAATATCACTCATATGGGTTATGAAAAAGGACCTTCCCTCAGTTTTCAATCTGAGTTTAAAATCAAGTGAACAAAAAATGTGTGTGTTACATTAACTTACATGTGAAACAGATGTCCTGGAATGAGGCTGAGGCCCTAATTTTGTTCCCTTCAGCTTCTGTAGCAGAGTTAGGTGAGGCTTTATAGAATGGTTATATTTTATCAGAAATATGAAGATTAATTCATGATTGCCATGAAGGAAACAAAGCTGGAAGAATTTTTTTTATTAAAAAAAAAAAGTGCAATTTAATAAAAAATATTCCACATATCATTTTGACAAACACAAGGAAAATGTGAGATATGAAGATACCAAGATTAAAGAGGTAAGTAGTAAAAGATGACTTGTACCTATTTCCAGGAAGGATTTCCACTCTGGAATACTAATGTTACATTAACACAACTACACAATCTACTTGCTAGTATACAGCATAGAAAATTTTGCTCATTAAATTCCTGCTACTATTTTCCAGTTCTGCTATTCACAGTGGATCTATCAGCATTACTCATGACCATAACATATACTTCTGGGTTTTTTCCTCTTTTTTCTGCTTACTGAGGACACAATATTTCTTCTGAGTTTTTAAAGACAAACAAACTCATTGTGATTCTGCAGGTAGTGAATTATCTCAATTTTGTCCTCAGTGTCTGACCTAACAGTCTTCCAAAGGAAAACCCTGGCCCACAGTGTGATAATCTGGGGACTCTGTGAACAATTTAATGATTCTGGATAATTCAATGAAATGACTGCCATCACCAGCTATAGAGACTACCATATGTTGTCAAGGCTGTGTCACGTATCTCCCAGACCAGGGACAATGGGAAATTGTTATACCAAGCTTGCTCCCATCAGAACAGGCATGATCTGGAATCATGGAATGCCAGAATTCTGGGTCAAAACAAGTTTCTGCATGCTTTCTGAAGTAAGTTTGAGCACAGAGTGTAGAAATATCTTACTGGGAGAATAAACTTGTTGGTGCTAATGCCAGACCTGAAAGACACGCTGCTTGAAAGGGTCAAGGTGAATTCCAGGGACACAGGATGTCCTGAACAAAGATGCTTCTGTAGCAGAAAAGCTGTGGGAGCAGGCAGTAATGAAGGACTTTACTGGTGGTAAGGCTCCCCGGTTTGTAAGAAAGAAAAGGTATATGGAGGGAACGCCTTAAAGAACACTGATCTGAAACAAGAATAATTCAATAGACTCAGAAACATACGATCTAGAAATGTAATGAGGCATTATTTTACCTATGGATTTTTTCTGGCCGTGGACATAGCCACTCTGCTTTGTCTGCAAACCGTAAAGCACATGCATGCTTGGTTTCTTCTTCCATTTTCACATGGTCTTGAGCACCTGAACTGTAACCCTTGCTTCCCAAGGTCAGAAGTCTGAAAAGAAAGGCGCAGAAGTTACTTCGTGTTTGTGGGCCAGCACTACTTCTGAAGGTCAATGACACCACAACCATTTTGGTACCAGAGAGGGAGGATGCAGAAAGTGAGCCAGGGAGGTCAAGGTGACGCCTCAGCAAGGGGCCTGGCATGCAGTTCTGGCATGATGGCAACTGAACAGTACCTGGTAAATCTCCATTCTTGTAGGACTGTCACACACATACAAAAATCATCCGACACAAGTATGTGTCACCCAACACAAATACGGGTTTCTCCCCCATTTCTCAGGGGAACCATTGTTTCACCCTACTTTGGTGAGAACTTGGGACAGAAATACAGACACATTAAGACCAGCTCATGATGTCAGCTTAAGAAGAAGGAATACAATTTTTTCATTGGAATGAGTCAATTGTGAGTATTTTAGAGGGACAGCTTTAGCCCAGCATGAGATTTCAACATATTTTGAGGAACTAAGACAGACCTAGGAAATGCACGTTTCCTGTGCTGATTTTCCCTGTGCTTGAGAATCTCCTCAGGGCTGTACAGCCTCTCTTGAATATGACAGAGCATGTGATTTCTAAAAGCAGTAGTATTTCAGTTTAGTAACCTCTGAATTTTTTTTTCCTGAGACCTTCTCTCTCACATTTTACTTTCTGCATTTTGTTCCTTGCTTACTTTCCTTCATCCTGAGTACATGCATTGTGGAAATAATTGAAGACATCCAGGAGAAACATGTGAAGCTGATAAGCAGAGTGAAACAGCATTATTCATATATTACTAATCATAACCAATATATGAATGAAGAGACACCTGGAAGTGCTGTGTTTGCAGCAACATACCTTTTGATTAAGCTGCCTGTATCCTAGCAATCTGCATGTGCTGAGAGTTCAGAAATATTGCATTTGTGTTTCATTTACACACTGTAAAAAGGGTAAATAAATGGCAGATATAAACAAACAAGAGCCTTCTGTCAACTAAGATTCTAGTGGAGAGTCCAAATTATGGATAGGAGGTTTGAATAAACGGGGCTTTTTAGGCTGATGTTAAAACAACATTCAAACCATAAGCACTGTTTTAGAGATTATCAATTACTAGTGAGAATTTTTGTCCAGTTTAGGAATGCTAGATAAAGTTCCTTTTTGTTAATGCCCTTTGCTCTCTTGCTTTTCTCTTGCTTCTGTCTGCTATTCCACTTTCCACTGCGGTAGCTACAACCTACAGTGAAAAAGCCATACAAATTGCCAGCAAGACTATTACACCTTCTTACTGAGTAGATTTCCATGAGGTTGAAAGGAAACTGATTCGTAATAAGTTAGGTGTGCTGAAGAGATACTGTTGAGATCACAGACCCTGTGATTTTAGAAAATTCAGTTAAGGCCAGCATTGCAATGACATTCAGCAACAAAACCAAAGATAGGCACTTTGCTGCTGAAATCAATACCTTCAAACTCTGCACTATAGACTGCACCTGCTAGGGCCGGCACCTAGTCAATCTTATTCCAAAGTTTATGATGATTTTATTTCCTACTGCAGAATACTGTGCTATACTGCACGTTGCTTCGCCACCAGAGTGAACAGGTTCATTGTAACTATCATATATATATATGCATCACAACTTGTATGAAAAACATTCTAGATCAGTACTGTAGCCCATAAATACCATTATATGTTATTGTGCTGCAATACTACACTGTCTTACACATTCTCAACGTACAGATAAAAAGTACTACCTGTAGCTCTCAAAAAAATATGTACAGATGTATATGTATACTCATATAAACACTTACTGTATGTACAGAAGAAAAAAATTACTTCCAGAATGTTAACACAGTCAAGCAATAGCACTATGCTCTTCAACCTTTGTCTTGATGCTCTCCAGCAAAAAAAAAGTTTCCATTTTTTTTTGTTATAGCTCTATGAGGAAGAGAAGAACAAGAAACATCTGTTTCTACAACTACTGCAGCACTTCCCAACACCCTGTCTAAATCGCAGTTATGACCACCTCCTCACATAAATTCCTTCTGAAGGAGCACTTTTTCCATATATAAACCACTTCTTCTTGTATACAAAAAATGTAGATGAATAATTTATCGACTCTTTCATGTCATGAAAGGAGCTCCTCATCTATAAGGAGCAAGGTGAATACCACAAACACCAAAGCAAAAGCTCAGAATCCATATCTTTCATGAAATGTTGAATTAATGCAGGTAAGGTTATACGATGAATAAAGTAAGTCAGATGTAGTTTTAGCCCCTCATACCAGTACTCTCCTTTGATGTCAACAGTATCAACAGATGGACAAGTGTTAGTGTGAGATTAACTTCACCATATGTCACTCAACAGAACTAAGCAGAGCACTCTCAATTATTTCATTTCTTCAAGGAAATGATGCACTAACAAAGTCATGGCCCCATCCTTTAATGACATATTTGTAATTCTCAGAGAAGGAAAAGGACTGATTAATATAATTCTACTGCCAGTGAACTCACAGAGTTCCTGACATGAAACATCACTATCTTTCTGGAGGAGCTGAAGAATAAATCACCGGCTACATGAGTCAGAAGTCAGCTTCAATGGTCTTTAAATTAAGATGGACAAGCATAAGAATGACATAAAGTAATGGTAAAAAGAAAACTCTGAATTTAATTTCCAGAGTTAGTAAAATCCTAAGGAGCACAAGTTACTAAAACGGAGTAGATCTGAAGTACTGTTTATTTTCAAAGAATATCTCTGCATTATATACCAGAAGTGCAACCATGCAGGTTTTCATAGTTCTTTGCGTTTGGTTTTTGCAATACGCTTGTGAATTTTTTTTATTATTTGGGAAAACCATGCAGCTTTCTATTGTAAAATATTGTTCTTTGTATTAGTGAAGAAAATTTTATCCAACATTCACATATTGGAAGACAGTATATATCGATACCCAGGAAGAAAAACACAGAAAGACAATCTGTATGCACAGTGTATTTTAATGAACGTAGAGAAGAATTATTAATTTAAATAACCAAAGAAATTTATTAGAAACATAACTATACATAGGAAAATGTGTATGAAGAAGTCTAGGAAAACCGTAACATTTGTGCAGAGTAAAAATTTGGAAAACCAAAACATTCCTGTACTTCTCTGTCGAAAGCCTTGTCACAGACTTTTAAAAGAAAAAAAAAGTAAACTGCAAGCCAGGTTTTAATTGCAAAATTACGGACGAACTCATGAACAAAAAAAAAACCCAACACCAAAAACAAAACAAAGAAACAAAAAAACTCCAAACCCACTACAAGGCTATTAATCCCTGAGCCACAAATCACTGGGTGCTGGGACAGTATTGCCCTGTCCCTTTACTCTTCACTGGGAAACCGTTGTCACCACTGCCAGAACTAGGGTGTGGAAGATGTGGACCTGCAGTCTGCCCAAACACAGCAACTCTTGATTCCATCCCAAAGAGGGTCCAAATCTTCTCCTGACAGGGAAAGCACTTCCAAATATGCCCAAGCCCATCTATAGTCAGCAAAATATTTTAGGGTATAATTACTTCTTAGTAATTGGTTAGACTGAGAAAGTATAACTGGTTTTAAGTCCGTGCTTACATTATAGGTACTAAATGCCTTTTTGCATAACGAGCTAAAGCATTATGAGTTGAAGCTTGAAATCTGACGATTTAGAGTCAAATCAGAGACATTAGAAAGTGTCAATAGAAAGTATCAGTGGTATTCAGTTCAACAACTAGTTTCATGTGGTCATACAACTAAATACTTCTAACACTAAATTGGTCGGTTATTCAGATCACCTGGTTACTTAGTAGTATGTCCAAACCATTTTCCTTGAGGAAGAGGTGTGTCAGGCAGCAGCTCCAGGACAAAATCTGCTGCAATGTTCCTGAGTTCTGAAATCCATGTTTTCAGACCGTTCGTTGGGATTCTGCTGAGGGCATCTGTGAAAGTTTATAACTCTATGCAAGGAATAAAGATCATGGTTTATGCAGTACAACTGAGTGGGCTGTTCCTACAACTCTTCAAACTAAAACCAAAGCTGTAATTGGAGTCTGTGCACATCATGGACCTTTGTCGCCTACTGATGGGAATTACTGGAAAAAAATACTGTGGACCTGAGACAGCAGTGATGAACAGAGAGGGAGCTAGAGACAACCTTGTTCCTCACATGACTCTTCCTCATGTGATTACTATCCAAATTAGGATGCCTTCCCTTAACGCATTGCTACTTTTACAACTACGCATCTGTGCATCTGTGGGAAGAAGATAATACTTAATCTAAATTGTTCTGCATGTAAAAACAATGACATTTGAAATTCAGAAGTGTTTCTTTGAGAAACAGCAAGGCTCTTCTCTTCACCAGAGTGAGTAGAAGGTCAGAATGCATAACATTTGCAAATATGCCTGGCTAATTTGATTGCAGTACAAAATTATCCTACTGAAAGGGTATATATTCAAAAAAACACAGGACTTCACAGAGGAAATCCTGTCTTCTTCATTTGGTGCCAAGGACAGCTTTGCCATTGACTTCATCTGGGCCAAGATTTCACCCCATGTGTTTTAAGAGAATCTCTGTGATTCTGCCAACGGTAGAATAATAAGTGGCTCGCAAAAAAAACCTAACAAAGAAACCCAAACAGGAAATAGTCTCCAGGGAGTACTTCTCTGTGAAGTCTTACAATTAGGATTACATAATAATAATAATAAATAGTAATAATGGTTCTTACAATCTTTTCTCCCCATGCAAAACGAGGCAATAATTTCCTGCATTAAAACCTTATTTACTGGGTGTCATACTTAGGAGAGTCCTGTGTCAGATCATATCATGGACGTGCTAATTAGTTTCTCATGCTGTTTACTCCTCCTGATGATATGCAGCAACTCCTACATTATAGGATTGTTATTTCTAAGTTAATATTTTCAGTTCGAAATGCTCAGCTCACGTAAAACAGCAATATTCCATCAGACTTGTTTTAAAGAAGTATTTCATCTCGTAATGTGATAAAAGATGTATGTCATTATTTTGACGAAGGGGGTGTTTCATTAAACACAACACAATGAAAAACCATGAAAGCACTTTTATTTTCCATACTTCAAAACAGCTAATTCATGTAAACTGAATTAGCCATTCCCTGATTTCATCTACAAGTGAATTTTCACTGCTGAATTATCAAAACTTTCAAACAAGAGAAATACAGTCTCTTAAGCATCACATTATAAATAGCCATGCCCTACCTCCACATTTCTCTCTCCAACTTCATTCCTAGGCAGCACTGAAGCAGCTACAGTCACATGGTGCATTCAAGGTCATGCTAGTCTAATTTACAGAGATATCATTGATAAATTATGCGGAAACAATGATAATGGAGTCATTAACCTTGTTCCAGCACGCTAAAGGTGTTTTATAACTAAAAGGAGAACAAAAGTTACAAAAACATATAAAGATTTTATTGCCCAGCTTTTTCTCTCCTACACACTACTGCAAGGTACTGTTAGGGAATAGTAATTTGTTACTGTGAGTAACGTAGATGTCTGCTGTCTGTGCTTTGTAACGAAGGGGTGCAGAGATTTGTCTGAATTATGCTGAAAGAGGAGTCAGGTGGTAAAATACACAAACCATTGACCTTTTTTTTTTAAAAAATAGGAAGTTGGATCCAGAAGGCCTCTCCCTTTGGCGAGGTAAAGGATGCTGGAGCACAAGAAAGATCATTCCAGCCAGGAAGTCTTTCTCAGTCCAAGAATATATGCAGAACTGTCATTTCCAAACACGCAGTCATCTGGCCAGCACTTTGAAGACTCCTATCAAAAATGTAGTGTGCTAGCATACTGAAGTTAAACTACTCAGAGAGATAAATATAAAAACTAGGCGGAATTTAGAATTCTTCCTCTATGTCTCATTCAAGAAACTTGCAGTAATCCACAGAATAAATGCCTGACTAATGTCCCTAATTCATGTATGACAGATATCTTTATTAAGGGTGCACACATTAATGAATCACTGGTGATTGCTTTGACTTAAAGAGAAATGTTAGAAAAACAGTGAAGAGGTGGGACAGAGACTGTTTCACATAGTAAATGAACATAACCTTAAATTGGCATTACTGTAAATCATCTATAGGACTTCTGCAAAGAAAAAAGTAAGAATTTAAATAACTTAACAGGCAATGTGCCCTCGTCTTCTTGACACTTCCACTGCTGCTTCTTTTTGAATCCTGTCACAGTAAGACCACTCACACTAAAATTATTAATAGAAAGAGAAAGCTACAGAGCAGGTTTCCTGGAGTTCAGGAGAGAGTGAGTTCCAGGAGTCCTGGAGAGATGACGTTCTGCTGCAAGACAGAATCCATTATACTCCTTTCTCGTCTTCACTTCTTATATAAACTATTGTGTCTCCCTGCATTGCCTGACCATCAAGATATGATCTACAACATACTGCACAACTTACCCAAAAGGACAAATAGAAAAATCCCAGATCATCTTTATTTAGAAGTTTGACCTTATGCAGATAACTGAATATATCATAGAGTTCATTCTGAAGGCCTGAATGAAAAGTCAAATTCCTTCTACTGATTCTCTGTGTTTGGATAAACTTATAATTGGTGTATCTTTCAAGCATTCAGAAGTATCACAAATGCCACTTTAAACAATAAACTGCCAATTCCAACAAGGAAGTGTTCAAGGCCAGGTCGGAAGGGGCTTTGAACAACGTGGTATAGAGGAAGGGGTCCCGGCCATGGCAGGGGGCTGGAATTAGATGATCTTTAAGGTCCCTTCCAACCCAAACTATTCTATGACATAAATTACAAAATTATACCAAATGTCAGAGGAACTCTCCTGTATGTCCTCTGAGCAAAGGCCACTGGCTATAGTTACAGAGCACAAGCATCTCTGATGCACGGCATCTAAAGCCTTCCCACTGCAGAAATGCCCACGTTCTCAGCGGCTGAGCTTGCTGCCGGCTGAAACGCGAACTTCGGCAACACGCGTAGAGCCGCTGCCCCAGCCACGTCCAAGGAGCACCTACAGAGTCGGTTCCCAGAGCAGCTCACAGCTCCTGTGCTCCAGAAATGCTGCTGGGGTAGCTGAAATGTCCTTACGCGCGTTCAGCTGCAGTTAGCCCAACTCAGCATAGTTTAAAGAGGACAGAAACAAACATGTAAACAGCATCTGTGGCGTCTCTTCTCTATTGACTTCCCTGGAAATGCATTAACCTATTACAGTACTTCAAAAATAAATATGAGAAACAGAGGAGAGGCAGAAGCCAACCGTTCTCTCCCAAAGTTTCTTTCTGCCTCGCCCTCCCACTTTTTCCGAGCTGCCCGTTCCCCAGGATGAGGCGATCGTTTTCACCGGGGATCAAATGAATGACTTTTCCGCTAATGACACTTAAGAGATGCTAAAGCCGCCCTTAATGCCAGCAGGGACCCGGCGCGCCGCGGGGAGCCCCTGCCCACAGGCCAAGGGCAAGCCCCGCTCCGCAGCGCTACCCGCCCGCCCCCCCGGCCCCGCAGCAGCCGCCGGAGGGGCGGCGGGTGAGGGTGCCGGGGGTCCTGCTCGGGGGTACCGCCCGAGGGGGCCGCCCGGGGGTGCTGCCCGGCGGCGCTGCCGCCCCCCCGTCCCCCCGCCCCGCGGCATGGCGAAGCGCTGTCACTGACGCACATTTAATTCGCCCGGCTGCGGGCACCGCGCAGCGCCGCTCGCGTCCTCCCCCCGCCGGCGGGGAGGGGGCGGCTCCGGCGGGGAGGGGGAAAGTCAAACTGCAGCAACAAAGTTGCTTCCCCCCCCCACCCCGGTCCCCCCAGACCTGCCCCGGCGGCCGGGGCGGCCGTCCCCGCCTTACCTTGCTTGACGCACTTGAGGCGGATGGGGTCCTTGCAGTGCTTGATCACGGCCAGCACATCCCTGATGGTGAGCCCGGCCACGGGGGTCTCGTTCACCTCCAGCAGCAGCTCCTCCGGCACTAACTTGCTGCCGCCCTCATAGGCCACCTTGCCGGGCTTCACCTCCCCCAGGTAGGGGAACTGCCCGTTCTCGGCGCCCCCCTTCAGCTCGAAGCCCAGCTGCCCCTCCGGGTTCCTCACGATCACGATCTCGTGGACCCTGCTCGTCCAGTGGCTTTTCTTCTTCAAGCCCTTGGACATTGCCGTGGGGATGCTCTGCCCGACTCCCGCCCTGTGTTCCGTGCTCCTTCCCGCCCCGCTCCCCGGGGCAGCCGGGCTCCTCCGGGGCAGGCTCGGGGCGGGCGGGGAGCGGCCGCCGCTGCTGCCGGCCGGCGGGAGGGAGGGCGCGGCGGCCCCGCGGGGCTGGGGAGCTGGGTCGGGGAGCGCCTCGCTGCCCTCTCCGTCCGGCTTTAGCTGATATCCATGGCAGCCGCGGCGGCCGGGACCCTGCCTGTGTGGGGATGTACTAGTTGTAGAGAAACTGGCAGCGGGGAGGGAGGAGGGAGGGGACGGCCGCGGCGAGGGGAGGAGGCGGAGGAGGAGGAGGAGGGGTGGCGGTGGCGGAGCGAGGCGGGCGCTGCCTCGCCGCTCCCGCCTCGCCTGACCCGGTAGTGAAGGCCGAGAGAGAGGCTGCCTGGCACGGCCGGCAGCAGGCGGAGAGCGGCCCGGGCGGGGGGAGGCACCCGGCGGGGAGAACGGCGACCCCCGGCCGCGGCCCCGGCGGGAGGGGACGCCCGGGGGCAAGATGGCGCGGCGGGCCCCAGCGCGGCCGCCCCTCGCTGCCTCCCCGGCGGCCTCGGGCGCCTCCCGGCCCGCCCTCCCGCCGCTCCGGCGGGGCGGCCTGAGCCCCCGCCGTGCCGCCGCGGCGGGGCGAGCGGCCGCCCCCGGAGCGCGCGGCGGCGGGCCGGTGCGCCGCGGGGGCCGGGGGCAGCGAGAGGGGGAGGCGGGGGTGCCGTGTCCTGTGCCGGTCGCGGGATCCCAGCTGGGGCCGGAACGGCGGAAGAACCCCTTCTGCTTCGGGGATCTCGGCGTCGGGAACGTTGGCCGAGTGGTTTCCCTCCGTTCGGAGGTCTCACACCCACTGGCTTGTACGTGGGCACCCTTTCACGCTGGTTACAGTGGCCGCGGGAGACGGGAGCTAATCGCTCAGATGGGTGTGACACCTGGAGAGGTTATCACGAAGGGAACGGTGGCAGTTTTTTTCTATAAAGTCTACTTACCATTGCCCGCCAGATGTTCACCACCCCCCCTCCGGTGGCCATCTGGTCCTTGGCCTTAAACTCCAAATGGCCTTAGTGGCCAAAGACTGACATTTCCACCCTCCAGAGCGATGGTCTGCCCAATCGCTGGGATGCATTTTGTTCAGCAGGTGATATGTAATGCACTCCTCCTGGGGGCTCTCCCCTTAATTAGTTCTGTCATATGCCTAACACGTGTGCGAGCAGTGGTGTGTAGCAGTTGGCATGTCTCTGAGAAGCTTGCTTTGCCTAAAAAAACAGTTTCCATCTGAAGGGGAGATTGACAAAATGCAGACAGAGCAACCTCCTGACTTTCAAGAAGTGTAGTTTTTGTGCCTGCAGGATACAGGAGTGCAGGGTACATGAAGGCGAGGGTCTGCAGACAGGGTACTGAATGGGGGAAGGTGAGAGAAATGCAGCGTGTGTTACAGCACATGATTTAAAGCTGGTCAGATATTTTTAAAATTGCAATAAAGTGACTCTGCAATGAAATTTTTCACAAATTGTATTGCTGTTTTCCCTCCAGGTTCCTATGGAAACAGGCCCTTATGCGATCATGCTTGGCTGTGTCTCCTTTACTTCTCCAGTAACTTTTGAAGCTGTTGGGCAGTTTCGCCCAAATCTATCTCAAATATAATTAAGTTATTTCATGAACATAGGCAGCTGGGTAGGGCTGAGGGATCCTGTAAATGTCCCAAAGGCTGTAACATGAACTTGCCTCTTATTAAACAGTGATTCACGTGGTTGAGAGACCGTATAAATGTCTTGGTAATGAGAAAAGTTTCAATTACAGCTCATTATCAGCCTCAGTATAAGTCTGTGGGAAACCAGGGCTCTTCAGTTCAAGTTATCCAAGAATTACTTGTTTAACGTCCTCGTGCAGTCAGAGGTGGAAGGGGCACATGCAGGGGGGAGGAAAGCAATGAGAAATTACTAAAGTCTGTATCCTGCAAGTCATTTCACCTGCTTTGCGGTGTGGGCCTGGCCAGTGGTGCAAAGCTCTGTATGTGAGGGGCTTCACAAAAGTGGGATTAAAGAATAAAAAATAAAATGAGCCCACAAAACTAGAAATAAGAGATCCGTAAGCACAGAGAGCTGAAGATGGGAGGGGAACTGGAAGGTACTAAGAGGTTTTCACTGGTGGGAAAGGAGTACAGTAATGGTCTCCTTTTCCAAAGACCGTCAGGAGTGTTCTGCTGCCACTAGAAGCAGGGCCTCTGGTCTGGACAGAAGTGGGCTAAGACACTTGGAAAGAGAGGAAGAGAGTCAGTAGGTTTGTTTCTCTCTGTAGCCCTGCCCTTGCTGTTTGTCTTGCTTTTCAGGTTAAAAATGAGGTAGGAAGCAAATGGCTAAAAATAGGAATTACAAGACATAACTTCCTGGTATCCTTCAGTTTCCCAAATGTTTCCATAGTCACTTCTTTGCTGAGTCCTCTGCTCTACTAAAGTGGTCGCCATTTCTTTATTTAGAGTTTATAGTCATTCTGCTAGTATATTATTGCAGTTGTTGATTTGTCTGATAATTAAAAGTAAATTTCTAAATAACTTCATGTTCACCACAATATATGCAGAACACGAGGGCATCTGCCAAAAACATAGCTTTAAGAATATGTTAGGAAATATGTGTCATTAATATTTGAAATATCCCTAGTAGATGGGGGAAGTGAATCCTGTGGGTGCTATTTTCCTATTTCTTAAGCATCTCCCATAATTTGTTGATCACAATTTTGTAAGTGCCCATTACCAGTTTAAGGTAGATGACATTAACACTAGGTGGATTCCTTGCTAAATAATTTGTGGCACAAACTCCCATACTAAAAGGCCTGCAAGTCAGAGTGTTTCTGATTTAACACATGTTGTGGAAAAGTCAGCCGAAGGAACTCTTCATTTCTAAATATTTTGGATAGTTGTGTTCATCTAAAATACTACCATGTAGAGCTGATGGAGGTGGTGGTCCAGAGGGAGATCAATTATGGTTGTGTTACCTTTGCCTTCTGAAGGGGAGCAGCAGCAGGAGCTAGACCCCAGCGCAGGCATCCGTGGTTTGGCAGAGAGCTGGGAGTGTATGGAAGGAGCCTTAACAGTTTTCCCAAAACAGAGCTGCGTGTTAGTTGTTCTTCATACCAGGAAAGGATGGCAGCTTTCAGGTTTAGAGACACCGAACAAAGGGTGAGTGGAATGGTAGGTCATACCTGTTAGGATGAGGATAGAGTGAAGGGTATGGCAATTGAAGGGTGATGGAGGGATGTGGTATTTCTCTGCAGCATTATCTTGTAGTGGGGATATGATTTTAGAGTTTGGGGTTGACTGTGTATAGATGAAGTCTTGCCATCATACCATCACTGGTTTATGTTCTCAAGGTTTGGGGCAGTAAGGACACTGATGGAAATGCATAGTTTGCTTTGATCTTCTATATGAAAATATATTGTAAGGAAATTGAACCTCATATAAGGTTCTGTTGCAGCAGCTATACTCTTTCAGATAACTTTGTTTCATATTTATGGTGATAGAGGAGTAGCTGTAAAACAAGATTATCTTTGTCACTGACAGCAAGTGTCCTAGCGTGTAGCTGAGGGGGCAAGTTTGCAGACTTTCTGCCTGGTCCCTGAAGAGCATCAAAAAGACTGTGACTTGCCAAGATCTTTCTGTCAGTCCCATCTGTTGGGTTTCATCCCAGAAGGGCATGAATTGGTCCTGAGTGTGAATGTAAGGGTATCTAACACAAGGGATTTCCTATAGGTAAAAGTAAAAACAGCACATAATGAAACACGTTCACCAAATACAACACGAATGCCTTTTATTATTCCTTTAAATCTGGTACACAGGAACCAGTAAGTCACTGTACTTTTGGGAGTAAAGTTGAGCAATGAGTAAGCTGAAGTGTGAGACTTCAGTAAATAAATGTATGTTGTAGCTGGAAAGTAAGCCTTCCTACTGTAGCGCTACAGATTCAGTAAAAAATAACTGAATTCTGTCTGTATTTTCAGTATGCAACGTTTCTGGATAAGTGAATTCCTCAAGTAGAAAATTATGTATTGCATGTGCCAAAGGGGAAAAAGGGAAAATACATCCATTACCTAATATTAATTATGCAGGAATGGAGTTCTCTACCTTGTAATTGTGTTTGTAACATTGGACCTGAACTCAGAAGATGTTAAGTTCCTGCTTTGGCGCATGCTTCCTCTGTGACTGGATGCCAACTATATGATGTTGCCGTCTCTTATTTTTTCCATTTTAGCATGGGTATAATCCCTCTTTTCTCTCACAGTTTTCTATTTAGCATGTAACTACCTGACAGCCTTATTCTTTGTGAGGCTTCTTGACACTACAACCTAGCTCCACCACAGGACATAGGTTCATCTAGGACTTGGGCAGCATTCAGATATTTAAATACAAATTGACAAAAATTTTGCCTATGCCCTTAGTTGCCTGAGAAGATTGCAGTAGTTAGTATTCCCACCAGGAGAGCTCCGGAGTGTCTTAGCTGCTTTCACTGTCTTCTGCTGAGAGTTTTAAGTGTTCTCTTTGGGATTCTGAAAATATTCTAACTCTTTTCTTTCTTTGGTAAAAAATTGAATATTCCTAGCTGTTTCAGTGGCGAATTTAGCCAAATAGTCACCAAAAGTTTGTTATGATATTTACTACTGCCACTCACATCTTTTATGAGCCTACTTCTACTAGTATGAGCCTTGTATTATTACTAATATAATCTTTCTCAATTTTCTGGCTTCAGATTTTGAGAACTTTTGCTTCACAAAGGCTAAAACCTCAGGCTATTTATCTAAAAACTCTTTTCCCAAGTCCTCCACATTCTAAAAGCTTTGATAAAAAAATACATGTTTTATTTTTCTACAAAGCCAAAGAAGGAGTTTTGGGCTTTTTTTTAAGTCTTAGACCAAAACCTTCCATAGTTTTGGCCATCAGGGCTTCAAAATACTCTGTTATTTAATTGTAGATTTCAAGAGTTTGTAAAACATGTATCTGATTAGAATGGGAAGTAATGGGAAATACTCAGCTTTCTCAACCCATTAGAGGGTTTCTGTTGTGGCAATAGCTCTTGCAGAGGGCAAATGTGATTGCTTCTGGATGTGAAGAAAATAGTCTCCATGCCTGTACTGAAAAATAAATGCAGCCTTTAGGAGTGAAGGAGAAATTAAAGACAGGAGTTCATCTAAGTAGTATAATCTACAATGAGTTTGTAAGATTGCAGGAGACATTTTGTTTTCTCCTGATCATTTCTGTATTGGTGTTCGTTTTAAATGTGATCTTTTCCAGTTTCCTTTCTTTTTTTTTCTTATCAAACCTCAGTATTATATACTTCCTGTGCTGCACTTGCTAGCTGATCACGAGTTGATTAAGGTGAGATATAGACTTGTCAGAGGTCAAAAACTTCCCCAGGGACAAAGTTCTGGGAGACAGGCTGTCAAAATAAATTTGGTAAGAGCAATTAAAATAAACAAATGATGGCCTCTTTCCACAGAAATGCAAGTTTGAATTGCATGCCAGTACAAACCCGCACTAGGAGACAGAGTAAGACAAACAAAACTGCACAGAATACCCTATCAGAAAATAACCCTTTAAATTTGGCCTAATACTAGAAAGATAGCAAACCTACAAATATCTGTTACTGTGAATGGAAAGAGAAGTGAGGCTCACACAGTGAATTACTGCTGCTGAGCTCCTCGCAGCACACAGGGCTGTGGTGGCTGGGATTCTAAAAAATACCAAATTAAGTGGCCGGGTGTCTGCCTGGGTTTGGAATGACAACTTTGTCACCACCATGGCACCGTTTTGTGCACTCGCTAGTTTAAATTATCCTGTACCCACTGGTAAGCCTCACTGGATAGCACTAGGGTATTATTAGTGCACTGAATAATGTGGATAAGCCTGTATCTTTCACTGAATTTGATTTTCTAGTACCTTCACTTCCCATTATAATCTTTAGTATTTGGTGATTCATTTCACAATTAAAATATCTATAAAAATTAGTAATCACTTTTACATTTTGATATCTTGGATTAACAAACTACTGAAGACCTATTCTCTGAATTCTTTTGTCCTTGTTGCATTTTCATTTCCCTTGGATTAGACTGAGACTTTGCTCTTTCATGTCTATAATCAGTTTCATTTTACGTTTCGTATGAACTAACAGTGCTGCTGAGATTGATCTCACAGTGTAGCTGGGAAAGGAGATGAATATTTTATGAACTTATAAAAGATAAAATGAAAGCATATTATTCTAGGGATGTATTGTTCATGTTCCATGTAAAATTGTTGACAGCATGTCCATTCAGAACCTTATTTGCACATCTCTCTCATCTGTTCGAGAGGAATTGCCTTTCCATGTCAAAATTCTTGCACTTAATGTGATTGCAAAGACTTTTTGTCATGAAAATTAACAAATACTTCTGAAGTTAGAAGTAGTGTGTTTTCACACAGACATTGCCATGGAAATTTATAAAATGTTATATGTTTTGTAGATACATTTCCATAAATATTAAAGCATGGTGCAGTGAGGAGTTTAGAAAAAACGGCTCTAAAATAATACCTGCACAAACTCACCCAATGCTTGTCACTGCTCAGAGGCTGAGCATGAGCAAACCTGCGTAGGAAAGATTTACACCTCAGCCAATTTAGCGCTTCAGTGCCAGTGATGCTGAAGCAATGAACTGGCCAAATTCTCAGCTTTTGTACTATAGTAAGCCTGAAGCTTTACAGAACTTAGTTGGGCGAGGATGACGTCTTATTTCCATTGCTTTACCAAGCTTTTAAATTCAACAGAGTTGCTGACTTGTGTTGCCCCGTGACAGCTGGAGGGACAGGGCATCCCGTGCCCGGTCAGAGGCTGCTGAGGACCAGGATCCAGCTAGTCTGAACTGCCTGCTGTGGATGCTTTTCACAACTGCAGAAACATTCAGATAGCTTCCAAAAGCTCGTTGGGTTGAAAGATTATCTAGTGATGGATGCATGTTTAGGTAGAAGTATCATCACACTGAGGTTAGTGGCAAAAATGTTTTTGAATTACCAGAGCTTCATTCCAGAGTGATATATAAGTACTCCAAAAACCTCAATACTAGGGTAAACTTAGAGGCTGATGACCCCTTCTCTCTGGCCTACACCCAGTGTGTGTGTGCTCCAGATGATGTGACGTAAAGGCATTTGTGCCTCCTCACTTACACATAGCGTCCTCATAAAAACTCATCACCAAGGTTTTATTCAATTTTGTTTATATAGTTCTGGAGCTGGTGCGTGCATGCTTAAAATCACATGAGGGGCTTTGCTTTGGCATTGGGATGATAAACAAAAGGGTATTCAAGGAGGCTGAATTATGTTATTGTGCAGTTTTGGCGTTACTCTCAGAATATGGCTTCCTGGTCAGTCACGTTAGTGGATGTACAGTAGGCTCAATAAGAACATTTCTGCACAGGTGCTTCCATCAATAGTAGCTCACAGAATAGGACTGCACTGTATTGCCAGGTCACTGATGCTGAAGGTCTCTTCTTGGATGACTTTTCCAGAAAAAAAGAAGCTTCACCTGGTACAATGACCTAAATCTAATGATCTGAAGACAGACAATTCAGTCAAGATTTCAATTCAAGATTCTTGCTCCTGTAAATTGTAGGTCAAGTCCACAGTCTCCAGGAATATTTGAGGCTCGACCACAGCATCCCAGCTTATCCCAGGGAAAGCTCTCAGATAGGCACTGAACTTGAAGAAAGAAGTGTGCCCCACCCTCATGAAGACAGGTACAATTTAGTTCTTACTGTGCTCAGTTAAGAGATTTGTGTTGAACACATGGAATATAAAAATAGATTTAAAATGTTTCAAAAGTCAAATTATTCTGATTTTGTCTTTGGAAACGTATTTGCTTGTGCTGGGAGGGAAAGATACTGTACTTTATCACTGCCTTGTTATACGATATCTGGAAATGAAAGAAATACTGTGCTTGCTAGGCTGGCATAGGTGTTGAATTTTTTATCACTATTCAAAGGGAAAAAGGTTCTTACTAACTGTCTGTGTAGTTAGGAACACATGAAAAAGAAACACTGCATGAGTAATTAGATTATTTTGGAAATTTCTTGCAGATTATTTAATTAAACTGAGATACTTCATTCAAGGACAAGCATGTTGGTTTTCTTCTACCTAAGTAATGTTGGAGCTGTCATAACCTTCATACCATGATGGTCTTTTGTTCTCACAAGGACTCTTTATTTGCAAGTCTTGTTCTTTCTTGTCATAGGTGTATCTGAAGAGAGTAACACTTATTCTTTTGTCCCCTTCAGCTAATGATGTATGAATTGGTGCCTCCAATGCACAGTTCTGCTGCTGCAACATGATGTACTTCACTCCGTTGTTTTTCAACCCAAAGTTAATAAAGAGGTAGCGCAATAAGCATGAACATACCATCAGGTAAATAAAGAGAGAAACACTGTGTGTTGAGATTTTAAAATGAGTTTTTTAATAGAGCGGAGAAGAGGGAAAGTACTGTCATCAGAAAGAACTTTAAAAAGAATCAAATTACTTCCCCAAGTCATTGTGATGTATATTGATTTGGGATGTGTCTTGTTTTCACTTTAGCCTTCAGATTGAATGATCTTCTAGGCAGATACTGCTACCTGCATTTCTTGTAGGACTCCTACTATCACCATGAGCTTTGTGCTATGCAATTACATCCTAAGAGATCCAGGTGTCATGGGTAATATGGGCTGGGATCACATAGCTCCAAGATCACTTTCTGAGCATATAACAGAAGTTACAGGTGTTTGAACACTAGAACAGGTTGTGCAGAGAGGCTGTGGAGTCACCATCTTTGCAGGCACTTAAAACCCAGTGGGACTCAGCCCTGAGCAACCTGCTCTACTTGACCCTGCTCTGAGCATGGGGTTAGTCTAGGTGATCTCAAGAGGTCCTATCCAGCCTCAACAATTCAGTGATTCTGTGTGATTTTGTTAGGAGTAGAGTCAACCGGACCCAACTGTCTGGAGTCTTATGACATAAGTGTTCAATGAACCACATCGTCTTCGCCATAAAGTCAGTATTGTTATGGATGGAGACCAGTTCGGCAATTTCTAGACTGAGTAGTACTTCATACCAACTGTCCCACTGACTTATATATTAAATTGACTTCTAGGCACCTCTTGACCTAAAGGTTAAGCTGTTAATATGCAATTCAATTTAAAATTTAAATGGCACTATTAAGACACTTCTTCCAAACCCAGATTAATATCCCTCTTAATTTCCAGACCTAGGAGCCCTGAATGAATTAATAATGTATTAACTGGGTTAATATATTGGCATTCCTAGAATAACAAATGGGTGCAACTGGTATTAGTTCAGCTGGTCTCAGATTGGAACTGATCTCTCCCAGTGGTGACAGAAAATGGCAAGTTATTCATTTGACAGGATTTTGTCTCTTGTGGGATACATTTTAGAAAGGAGTGCTGGAAATAGAATGAAATGTATCATCCTACACAGATAAACTAATAATGAATGGGTTTTTTTACTTCTTTACAGGAGGTGAAACAAAATTTTCAGTGGGGCCCACATACTGCTGCATATAATGTCTGACTTCAATGTTGTGTATGCAATTTTACATGTCAGTGGAAGAATCTTTTGCCCTCACTGCTTGCACTTAAAAAATGAGTGCTGCACTGGCAGCTGTTTCCCTGCACTTCTGGTGTGAGAAAAAAGCATGACCTACTCAATTAACAATATTATTTTCTCAAGTACTTCAGTGTTTTCCTGATACGCTCTTTCAGTTTTGGTATTTAGTAACCTCAGGATGCTCTTCTGTGAATAACACACGGGTTTCCACCTGCAGATTTTGTGTGTGCATTGTTCTTCTGAAGCAGATCTGAACACGGTTGGACCTTGGCTCCTACTAAAGTCCATCAGCCTTAGCAATGTCTTCAAAAGAAATAAAGTTAGTCAGATTTTTTTTAATCCTTTTTGTATATGAAAAAATACTTGAAGTTATTGCTTTTGGGTTGTATAGTTGCAAAATCTAAAAGACATTAATTTATAAACTATTATCTCCTGAAGTTGGCTGGTTTATTTTTTAAAATATTAAATCCACAGCAAACAAAGAATGAGACTAGATTTTTCATGGTGTTTTTATTACAGAATTTCTGAAGAACACATTTTCAGTCATTGCAAGAGAGTAGGAAGGCACCTCGGTTCTTAGACAGCAGTAACTAAACTGATAAGAAATAGGTCAAAGTTGAACCTTTTCAAGGTTGGTTTCGTTTTTATACGTTTAAGGAAAATAAGTAAATTTTGTGGTTTAGAAATAGCAAATCTATTCCAGACAAAAAGACCAAATAAAGTCATTTACACTCCTCCTTCTTGGTGTAAATATGGTCGTATTGAACTGATTTGCCTAGCATATATGTTATAATTAATTATCAAAACAAAGTCTGTGTTAATATTAACAGACTCACTTTAACCCCAGTGGGAAAAAGAGTTAAAAATTAAACTTGAATTTCTGTTCTTAATGATTTATTTTGAACTTCAGTTTTCTACTATATGTGTGTACATCCATCAGTTTACCTTTAGTTTGACATTTATGGGTTATCTTTGAGTAGTTACAAGATTAATTTGTCATTTAAAAAGTGGATTATTTTCTAAGATAATTGCTGGACATGTAGAAGGCAATGTAAATTCTTTACTTGAATTTGACAATGAATCTAACTGCTTACTATTTTTTAATTCTTAATCATGGACTTTTCTTTTTAGAATTCTAGAAATTATGATTCAAGCAGCGATTTTAACTGTTGTGAGTGCTTGCTCTTTATGAGCTCATTCCTTTTTGCAAAACCATGGCACTTGACAGTATTTGTTACTACTAACGCTTGGCTTTCTGCAGTGATCAGAGGACGGCAGTAGGCAGGTGTTATGCTGTGACTGCTACTTACCAGGAAAAACTTACTCCTTTTCCTAGCCCTTATCCTTCCATCTGCTTACTTCATGCACTGTTGTGTCTGGCTATAATGTAGATTTGCAAACTCTTTTGGGGACTTGGATTGTTTTATATTCCGTGCTTCTAGGTGACTTAACACAGTGCAATAATTATCTCTGCTTTTAAGACTGGAGGGCAAATATTGTACTCTGCAGTCTTGCCTCCTGACCATCAAAACTTCACGAACTCTGGGACCGCATTGTGGCTCCATCCCTGACCATGTAGCTCTATTTGTAATAGAAATAAACCTCCTTAAGTGTCCTTATTTGGATAAACACATACAAATTTTTAAAAAGGGATTGGTGTATCTAAAACACCATACTAAATTAGTACACAAATTCAGCCATTTATCAGCACAGTATCTTGGTGTTGGTGAATTGAATTTAATCGACCCTTTTTAGTTAAAATAACAGTATTGCAACTCTTAACTGTTAACTTAAATTCTCTTCTAAATTAATCAATGAGCTAATCTTCAGGTAAAATCAAAATATAGTTAATATTTTTTAAAATAACCTACATTTTTTCAGGTTTACTTCACTGTTGGCTTTTGGATTTTTTTTCCCAGAAGTATTAACAGTTACTGTAGCATGTTGTAAAACTGTGATTTATGGCAATGTAAAACATTACAAATGGATTTAGATTCTGAATGCACACATTTTGAACTATGCATTGAACTTCAAATAAATAAGCAGTTTCTTCACTTTAGGGGGATAACTCATTAAAGGAGTACAAAATTCTTGCAGGTATTTCTAAGATCAGTGCCTAAATGCTTACGTTGACATAGAAAATGATGTTGGTATTGCTTTTAAGAAGCCAAAGGGGAGAGAATTTGAAATTATGTTTGAGGTGTACAAAATTAATTAAAAGATACTTTATCTGCAGAGTTCACAAATTTTTCTCAGGCTCTCCCTCATTTTCTTCAGATGAGCTTTAAAATAATTCCGTACTTACATTTCCTAGCATTATTCTTAGGTTCGCTTTACCTTGCAAATTTTACAAGTACAGATGAAGTTTCAACTACTACAGGGAATTATGAGTCCATTATTCCATTTTATTAGCACAGTAATGAAAGCCTGATGCTCAAGTTTTTAAACTCAAACGAATGAAATGTTTCTGGATCTATTGGCCGCACACTTGGGAAAGAATCAGCTGGACAGAATTCTGCCCTTTGCAGAATACCATTCTCTATTATGCTGTTGTTTATTTATTATCCTTCTAGTGCATTATTGCACTCGAGCAAGATGTACTTATCTAACAGGACAGAAAAATAATTTGTGGAGTAGTAGATGGAAATTAAAACACAGTGCTCTCTCTGTTAGACAATATTTAGAAACCTAAGAGAAAAGTCATGGAAAATATTATTTTCCCTATTTGTAACTTGTCCTAATCTTTTCTGTTTCTTGTCTGTACATGGTGTATTTAATCAGATCCATCAGCCTGAAGATTCCCACATCTTTAGATATCCCTTGTTGGAAGAAATTAATGTAAATTTAGCCAAGCCCTGATCTGAGCAGGGAATTATCTTAAAACTGGCTTTGAATGACAGTCATGTTTGACTTTTTTCTTACTTAGAAATATTGATACACCTGTCATACTAAAACGCTTTTGATAGTGAATTTGAAATCATCCTGTTTCTCAATGGGGGCACTTTAATTACCTAGATACACAAAAGTGAGAAAACAATAATTATTACTTATTATTTAGAAGAAAAAAATTAGTATTGTGTCCAAATACAGATTAATATAATAGTTCAATCATTTATGATAATCTCCAAGATCTGTTAACAAATGTGTACATTCAAACATGATCAAATCTGTACTATGACATGTGGTGCAATGTTTTTAATGGAACATGATAATAAGATGTCTGAAAGAGATGCAGACTGATGCTTGAAAATGTTATTAGGAAGTAGATTTGCTTTCCTTACTGTGTGCCTCCTGTCTTCTCTGATGTGTTGGATACAAAATTCAGAACCATTTCTTTAAGGTCCTAGTGTTCATTCCTCCTGCTCAAATTAATAGGTGTTAAATTTAGTTTTGGTGTCTGAAGCTTTCTTTGATAACCAGCTAAAAAACTGTGTCTGCCCAGCGAAGTCCACCCTATCCAGACTCCTCTTAAGTACATTTGGCAAGGTTCAGAGAAAAAAATGAGCTGTCAACAGACAACAGGTGGGTAGAATCACTTGGCTATGAGGTTTTAAGTCCCTTCTGAACATTTGGTGTTATGTCAGAGAGGTGAGGTCTTCCCCTGCTCAAAACAGGAGAGTCCTACCACCACCCTCAGTCCCACAGCTTAGCCAAGGCTGTCTCAGGAGCACCAAGGGAGAAACAGAAACTTTCAGCTCTGCAGGATCTGGGTGGAGACCTGCAGTGGAAAAAGGGTGTCCACTCGGGGAGCGACCACAGCACTGCAAGAGGTCCCAGGAGCAATACGGAAAGAGCAATGGTGAGGCAGGGCGCAGTCAGAGCATGCGCGCAAGACTCACATGTATATTAGGTCTGCAATGTCTCTCTTCACCCTCACAGACTCATAAGAATATGTTGGGGTTTTGCAGGTCAAGCGTTGCCTTTCAACTCTTTTCAAGTGTTCCTGAGCCCCCGTTCCCACCTGGGGGTAACTGGTGGGGAAATGGAGCTCCAAAATCATACACAACCTCTGCCTTTGCAAAAGCAAGCATGATAACCTACTTAGTCCAGGCAGATTTCATTAAAAGTTGTAAAATGTTGAAAAATACACTTATTAGATACTATTCCTTTATTATTGTGCTATATTCCTATGTGGTTAGGTACATGTGGGTGAAGTATGGACATATATTTGTCTCCTTGTTTGTGCAGGAATGCTGAATCTTAATGTGTGTAACAGGTTATGTTCAGAGAAATCGACATTGGTAGCTGCAAGAAGCATATACATAATCCTTTATAAATATAAATTCTGCTTTTCTTAATACCCATAAAACTGTGCTGTACTGTGGGCAAGACTCCAAACGCTATATATTTCTGTAGAGCAGCTACCGAAATCAGCTATTGTTCATTTAAAGTACCATTTGGATACCAGGTTTTCAAGGAAGTATGAAAACTTAATTGGGAAAAAAAATATTTAAATCCAAATAATTTGTAAAATATTGCAATGAATCCAGATTCTGCAGATAGCGCATAACATGGCTGTGGTGAAACTTTTCAAACAGGACTAAACAGGTGGGGTCCAAAGGCCCCGTTAGGATTATAATCACCTTGATTTCTAATAACTCCTGCAGATGAGAATAATGGGCTGATTGGTACCAGACCTGGGTAAGCACCTTTCAAAGATACTTTCCACTTATTTCAGATGTAGGACTCCAGAAGGACTTGTGTCTTGCAGCATCAGAGTGTAGCAGGAGTCAACTTTGAGCAGTCAGGGGAAGCTCAAAGCTATATGCCTGGATATGTATAAATTATACATTGATAATTAGATGTCTGTGTGGTGTATAGGAAGAATTAGGTGCCCAAGAAAGAGACTAATGTTTTCAATATGAGCATGAAAATTGTTACAACATTCTTATGCCCCGTGTCCTGTTAAAATCATTAAGAAAGGACATTCATCTGCACAAGCCATATTTTATATGTAATTTTTCCAACACCTAATAGTTAGTCTTCATTCAATAAGTGAAAAACCTGGGATCAATTCCTTTTGACAGCTTGATGATATAGGACAGGCATTTCTCAATTTTGCAAGATGCAGCTTTTCTATTTTACAAAGAGTAAATAACTATTTGTATTCAAGGGAGAGAAAGCATGACATTTTGTCCCCCAGTTAGAGAGCTAGCTTCGGGTAGAGACACACATTAAGTATCGTACAGCCTGTATTACATAGTACTTGGAGCAGGGGCTGAAATATGTAACTTCGCAGCAGGAATTGATCACCTTTATGTTTGTGAAGTATATATCATACCACACATAATCTCTGTCTTTGGTTTTGTCAAGTGGCTATTTCTGTGTGTCCATGCACAGTGGAACAGTTTGAAGAACTGAGAAATTCCAATAGCCTTGTGTTTAAAAATATTAACATGGAAAACCTGTGGCAGGTTCAAAGCCCTGTGGACAAAAAAACCCAGACTTTTTTCTTGTTCATCACACAAACTCCGTGCTAGCTGCTGGGTAAGAGGGGGCTGGTTTTATCAGCTCTGAATTCTGGGGACTGAAACGTGGGTGTGCTTTGCTATTAGAGCTCTTTGTAGGAAAACGGTGATGGGAAACCTAGTATATGGCTTTCAACAAGGTCTAGACATGGAGCTGGAAAGGGGACCTCAAGAAACAATGACTATACCCTGCTTAAACTCATTCATAGATGAGCAGTTGAGATCTAGTCAAGTTTAGTAGTAGATGCAAATCCTTTCCGGGTAGTTTCATATGGCTTGTACACAGACAGACAGATCAGGGCACTGTTCAGAGGAAGACCTGGAGGAGGGCTAAAGACATAGGAATGAAAAAAGAAATCGTTTCTGAACACAAAGTGTGTGGGTGGGTGTGAGAGGGGAAATTTTGTTCATTTTTTGCAACTAGACAGAAAACTTTTTTTTTTTAGAACAGTCTGCCTAATTTTCACTTGTGATAGGAGGACATGCGTGAAATCATTTTAATGAGCAGTTGCTTAAAGGAAACATAATCAGGGAGATTAGGGTTTTCTATACTTTTTCAGCTTTTTATGTCTGTATCTACATGTGCAAGAATTTTTAAGAATTAATCAGTTTCAAAAATGCTTTAGGCTTTTCAAGCGATTTTTTTTTTAAGCATTGATGTAGCCACGTATTTTTCCATTCATGGTTAGAAATAGGATTTGCTTCCCTGTTTTTTATCTGTCAAAGTCAGTAGAAATCATAAGGTATTTATGACATAGTAACCAACTTATTGCTCTGTGAAACACAGTGTTGAAAATGTGGGTGTAAAATGTTCAGCTGTTTCGTGACTTCCTAGAGTTCTCTGCATGGAACGTGTCTGTGTAGTATTTTGAGAGCTTTAGCTCTACATCTCTATTTACCTCAATATAGAAATATTTAAGCAAAAGTTATTAACATCACTGAACTGGTGTCTCCAAGTCTAATGATGCTTTAGGCCATTGTTATGGTGACTGACTGAGCTGAAAGGAAAATACAGGACTATTTTGAAGGATCTGAACACTAACCTAGAACATCCTCATTGGAAACAAAATACCTTGGAAGAGCAGGTTTCATGCTTAAAATAATGAAAGTAATATTTGGAATATGTCAGATTTTTCCCCATGTTTTTGTTATTGCCATCAATAGTTCCAGCTTAGTGAAATCAGCCGTTCCTAATAAAGAACAAAGACACATAGTAAATTCCTGACCAAGAGCACAAACATCTGCTACTCAGTTGCAAGAGTAGGCTGACATGGAGGACAAAATGCTGGAAATAGGGACTAAGGGTCTGGAACCTGCCATTATGAACAAAGATAATTAAAAGGCCATATGAAACCATGGTGGATGTACTGGAAATTAAGACTAAAGCCTAGTGCAAAATACTCAATGAAATTAAATTGTTCTTTTCAGTCTTCCCCAGGAAGTGCCAAACAGTTATTTTAGCTATGTTTTACTCTTTCTGCTTTCATCCTCTTCCCTCTTTTCCTTTTATCACAAAAAACCCCTATTTCAAAAGTACTAATAGAAGCAGAGAAGTCAAAGCTCATGCTTAGAAATAAGGGCATGTGGAGGAGTGTCCGCTTTTCACTGCTGCAAAGGGTTCTCAGAAAATGTCGCCCATGCGTGTGCTTGTTTATGCTGTGCAAATGGTAAGGCATTTCTCAGAGGAATGCGGCAAGCAGCGTTTCTGAAAGCGAGCAGGAAATTCTTGCTGATGTGGGAGTCGCCAACACTCTCCCAAGCTAATGAAAAACCCAAGATCAGGGTTAAATATGAAAGAAAAGTGTCTGCTAATTGATTTTCATTATGTATGGAATAGGAAGGGTTAGAGGTAGAGCTGTGGCTCCCTCCCGAAAGGCCGGACACTGCTGGTGCTCAGGCTGCCGATGCATTATTATCATCTCCCATCTACAGGGAACCATCTTCAGTCTTCCTTGCAGTAATTGCGGTTCTGGTGTCTCCTGCGCTCACAATTTGCTGCTTATTCTCCTCACTCACTACTTGATTTTCTTTTCAGTTTCTGCTGGGGTGGCTTGCTGCAGCTTTGCACACCCAGTCGCGGTCACTTTGGTATTTAAAACCCAGCCGAGGGGAGCGTGGCCGTGCGTGCTAGTGCTGCTGCTGGCATGCCAAATGCTGCCGCGCACGGAGTGAGGACTTTCTACCCTGCAGGCGTAAGTGAGAGCAATTTATGCTTGCAGAGGGGATGTCATTGCCCACATTCTACAAACATTTTTGCTTGGGAGTATTTCTGTTAATTTAGTTAGAGCCGTGACCTCTGGTTCCCTGGGACACAAGTACCCGTGCTGCCCAGCAGCGAGAGCTGGGATGATGCTGAGTATTCTGGAGTGCCATCTGCTGGCACGGTGTCCTCTTGCTGTTTACAAGGGGAATGATGTCCTTGTGGCAAGAGATGTATGGGGGGCAAGTACCAGTAAGTGTGAACTAGCAGGACACTGTATGCTCTACCCAAGGGCAGAGACTGAGCTATCACGATAATCAATGATCCATAATTGCCTTCCAGTCCTCCTCCTTCCCACTACAGCAAAAGCGAGCAAGGCGGACCAGAGACATCGGGGCCTCCATTTTGCCTGTGTTATAAACATTAGTTTCATTTGCATTATAAGCATTGCAAGCCAGTACTTTCACCAGACATTTCTGTTTGACATGACAGGTTTACAAGCAGTTTGGTTTCTCCTGCTTCATTCAGAGCTCTGATTTGAAGGGACTAAATCTGGATTTCATTTCCATTTCTATGGAAACAGCTAACCTTCTTCTAATGTAGCTGGTTTGTAATTGCTGGGCCTGATTACCTTCTCATGGGGGCTGTTTTTAAGCCAGTATTGTGCTGTCAGTCCCACCTGAGTTACTTGAAGTTGTCAATTATAATTGAGAGCACTCAGATCTGCTGCTCACCCAGCACGTTACAACGGAAGGGACTTCTACGCAAAATGTAAGCGGTTTTGGAGCAGATACCATAAAACGTCTCTTACCATCCATCATTTTATTTTGATAGCCCTAGTTCTAACTCCAGAGCTAGAACAGCCACAAATTTCCATTATATGGCTCATACCTACCTGCCAACTGTGAAGAATCAGCTTTTATGACTTCATTAGGAATATGGGGTTAGATTTGGTTTTCCTCCGAAAACTTCAGAATACAGGATCAAAACTGCATTTGGGTTTGGGTTTTTTTTTCCCATTTGTGTTAAAACACATAACATTATGTGTTTCAAAATTAAAAGATGTTCATGATTGTTCAGCTCTTATGTACACCTGACTGTGGGAGGATTTTTCTTTGGTTTAATACTATGTACCTTCCTCTGAAAAACACAGTAGTTTCTCTTGGGGCTTACCATCTTTATTACATTTGATACTGAAATGAGGCTGATGTCAAATCGGTTTGATCCTCATATCAGGTGGTTGTCGCCCCTGGAGGAATCATGAGTGATGCACGGAGAGCTGGCTGGTCATATTATGATAACACCTTCCATGTTTCTAACAAGTGACACCACATGAAAAGTTAGGCAAAACATGAGCACTTCCCGAAAACGGATTTTCTGTATTATTTGGTCATTCAGAGGCTGGATAGAAAGCTATCCCGCACTTCTGAGTAATAGAGTGGAAGTGACCACTACCTCCATAGGCTTCTTGCAGCTTATGCTCATCTCCTGCTCTCCCTGGTTCAGAGGATTGTGCTCGCTTCTCCTGAGCTGGCGACAGCAGCCAGGGAGGCTGCACGCATTTAGTTCTTGGAGACGCTCCTCTTCCTCTTGCTGTGGCTACGAGAAGAGCTAAAATGTGTACACATGAGGCAGGCTTTGTATTTCACTGTGGCTGGCACCATGGGGCAAATTATTTTTGGGTCATATTTGCACAGTTCCCTGACGGGTTAAGTAGACATTTTGGTTCTCATTGATTCTGGTTTTCCTGAATTGAGTCAACCAATGTGCCAGTTCTTCTCTCGGCTACTTTAATTTTATGGTAGCAAATATATTTGCTAATTTACCAGTCACAGTAGCTTAAAACCAGAGCAGTATTATGAAAAATCCGTTCTTGACCTGTAGCTTATAATATTTTGTCTGAAGAGCTAAAGTATACATAACACTAAAAAGAGACTGTTTATGTGCTAAATAAACCAAAGGGAAAAATAAGAACAAAATATGTAAACATCTACTGAAGCATATGAAATATATATAATTTCACACTTTCAGCCAAATTATACTGTACAGATACTGACAAATCCATTGCTAGAGGGTAAAAATTGGGGTTGTGGTAATATGACCAAAGAATAAAATGTGCTAGGTGGCAACCTGTGCCTTATCAAGCCTGGGGAAATGGGGGTGCTTGGTTTTGTTGTTGGTTTGGGGGTTGCTTTATTTAATTATGTATTTACGTATTTATTATTTAAATTTATTTATTTATTTATTTATTTATTTATTATATTGTCCCTAGAGTACTGTCATATTCACTTCATCTTTCTGGATATATCTGCAGAGAGATCTGACAAGGTTGAGTTTTGCATTGGGCAGCTTTGAAACTCTCAGCATAAACCCACTTATTAATGAAACAAAGGTACCTGGTGTTATGCACGTGGAGGTTTTGGGTCTGAATGCGCTCATTTTCCTAGCCGGGGGGTACTCTCTTAACAGGCATTTGCCTGGGAAAATATGCAGAAGCATATTTGGACCATCTGCTTTTCTGATTAAACCGACGTGGGAGATTCATGCTGTGGGCCAGGTAGCAAGGGTACAGTTTACATATTGCAATGTATACGGCTCTTCTGAGGCCACAGGAGGAGGAAGAGAGTTTCTGTGCATGGACCCTAGTAGAAAATTGCATTCAGTAGGACTTCTTTGAGTGCAGGGCCCTGGTCAGGGTGTCTCAGTCCCAGCTACTGCACAGGGATGCAGACTGTCCTGCTGTACCTCTCCGTGCTTATTCCTACAGCGCAGATGTCAGGTGCTGGCTTGGCAGGCAGCTTGTGGTGCCAGTGTCGAGCACGCGTCACAGTGGTGTCCTGTGAGGGACAGTATGGAAATTGTCAGGTGTAAATTAGGTTATTCTTTAAGTTAATCTCATCGCTGTTTCAACATCATAGGGGCATGCCCTAGTACCACTACAGTTTTGGACTTTGGAAAGTGGGCAGCCTTTTCGTTGGGGGGAGGAAACATCCAGGCACTTGTGTGACACCGATTTTCTCTTGCAAAGACTGGTCAAACACACACATAGGGCTTGAATCCATGATCATATATATCGCAAGTGCACTTGTGTTGCTGTTACGATGATAAAATAGAGAAGTGGCACAAGACAGCTTCCAATAAAAGGTTATCACTGCAATTCAGAAAAATTGTGTTTAGAGATTTAGAAATCCATTTCTACGGTCTATAACTCTTTCTGTCTTGAGCCTATCTTTTCCATTTTATCTCTGTGTCTTAATTGTAGTTCAGGTCTTAGTGCTAAGATGTTAACAGCATGTGGAGGGACCAGTAAAATCTCTCACAGTACCGACCATTTATTGTTTTTAAGCTGTATAAGACTGCCTATATTATTTAAATTTTTGTCCTTTGTTTTTGCTTCGCAGAAATGAGGAAGAACTCTTTTCTTTTTAGGGTAGCATAAATATAAGTCTCATGAGTTTTAGTGCCAGCAGTTTTCTGGCCGCTGCAAGGACCCATCTCATAGGTGAGAGTCTCAGTTTCTCCTGTCATTGCAAATGGTCATTTTTTTAGGTTTTTGGTTCCTTTAGTGAAAGGTCTTAAGTCAAATACAGTGGGATGTTTAGTGCGTAGTGGTACAGAGGATAGAGGGGACGTCCCTGTGCACCCTCTGGCCTTAGTGACAATGACATTCTTGCCCAAGATTATGCAGGACTGGACTCAGTGACCTGTGTTGTTCTTCCAGTGTTAGTTAAGCTGCCATATAATTCAGGAACTGAAATGTAATTTAATACAGTGATTCTTATGCTGTGATATATGAACCACTTGCACCTGCCAGGAAAAGTGACCGTGATCACCATCATCGGTGACAGAGAGAGTTGTGGCTGTGGATGTGGCCCTTTGCTTCCAATGGTCTGGGACTCCATGGCCAATTGACAGGGAACCTCAGATAAACACAAAAACTGGCCAGATCCTGAGATCTCATAAATTGCTGACATCCTCAGGATGTGACCCTTTGCCATCTGTATAAATAATGTGCAAATATATGGAAGATATATCCATAGTTGGTCTAAATCTTCCTATGTCTTAAACAACCTAATGATTGCCTAGTGTTCATGCGTCACACAGCTTCAGAAATAAAACAATCAGCAGTCGGGAGACACAGTTAAGCTTGAAAACACAATTGCATGTGTTCTTCCTATGGATTCTTTCTGTGTAGCAGTATAAATAATTGCTTACTATCAGTTAATATGTAATTTAACGCAAAATGGAAATTCTTATGCACGCTGGCATAGAACAATAATCAGTGTACCACTTTGATTTCACTGGTTTGTAGGAGTAAAGGCATGACTTCAGCTTGTTTAGATAACAAAAGGTGATGTAACTCCGTTATAATGGTAAAACACCATAGCTCAGAGGAGGCTGCACCCGCTAAGCACCAGAGCCTGGATCTGCAGTAAGGAGTTGGTTTGATGCATGATGTTTCAAGGAGATCTACAGCTCATCTGAAAATATCTGACTTTGAGAGAGATCTCTCCAAGTGACTTCCTCCTTTTCTTCCAAATATGTCCATGCTTCAGTGAATTCCCAGACTAGGGTCTTCATTGTGTCACTGTGGATCCATGTTAGGAATGTGTTTCTTATGTCTGCTTTCTTCCTTTCATACATTGCCAATTTTTTTTTCTCTTCATAATTTGAACAAGAACGACAGACAATTATGCAAAAGCTTGCTTGGAAAAATAAAATGCCTTGAACTAGTACAGCTGCTTTGCTATAAATAAAATTAAATATACCAGGGTTTTAACCTAGCTGTTTTATTAGGTTAGATTTGGAATAGCCTCACTAGACACAAGCCCAGTGCATAACATCTCTGAAGAACTTATGTTTTATAAGTATTTCAGTTCTTGTGAGCAGAAGAATACAGGGACAGTTTGTTTTGAACAGTTATTTATAAATTACAACTTCAGGCACACAGAAGATAGGCATTCTGCTGTATGTAAGCAGCACAAAAACTCAAAACAGAAATGAACCTGCAGCAATGTGTTACATCTGAATATCTGAGAGATCAGAGAGATTGTGATCTGCTTAGGTCTAAAATCTTGAAGGACTGTGTGACATGAAACAATAACTACTTTTCACTTTTTAGTCACTTTTCAATAATGAATGTTTTTGATACATGCTTTTTTCTTCTTTGTCCAGAACGTATGAAACAATTTTGCATAAATAATAATCAGGCATAACTGAGACTTCTGGCATTTTGAAAAGGGTTCTGATTCCTGCCAAAGCAGGAAATAATGAGTAAAACAATTAATAAATGTCATTCATCACTTTCTAGCACAATAAAAGGAAAACAAATTGAGACAAACTGTATAAGCTTTTAAATACATATATCCATGTGGCAAAATGTATCATAAAGATCATATCTGTTCTGTCTGCAGTGTTTTAATGAAATGTAGAGCATCATCTTTTAAGTTATTGGAAAAATAAGTACAGATTGCACAAAAATAAGATGAAAATAGATGGCTTCATCTGTAGAGTTTCTTGCTTCCTGATTTAAAGAGTGATGATAAGAGGTAATGAAAGCTTGTTGGAGATTTTCACTTAAGCTGGGATACTCTGAGACTGACTCACAGTCTGAAGCTTGTCCAGTGCTTGTAGCTGACCCACTCCTGTCTGATGCACGAGGTGAAATTCAAAGGTTCCAACATTTTGGGACCACAGGACTCGGAGGGGTGTGAGAAGATTGAGATCTAGAGCAGGCCTGCTGAGCTTTATTGCACATGCAGTCAGAACTATTCCTCAGAATTCAGGAGAGCAGATGTTGCCCATGGGATTATGACCTTTACCCTGATGTTCAGGTTTTCTCTATTTACACCAGGGTTAAGCTAAAATAAATATATTTACTTCAGATTGCCTGGGGCCCAAATGGTCTAAAAATATTGAAGCTCACTGCAGCATTGCAGCAGTGAGTTTATTTGAACAGAATCAGCATTATTTTTATAGGACACAAAAATATTTTATAAGTAACAGAGTTTGTTATTAAAAAGCCATCCTCAGCTCTCCTCCAAACTATGTAGCCTCATGCGTGGAGAAACAATTATCATCAACTAAAACCTTGAAACAGTTTCCTTCCAGCTTTTAAAACATTCTTTGAAAGCTCGGAGGAACAAAAAAAAAAGAAAAAAGAAAAAAAATCCAGTTACTAGCCAAGCATGGAGCAAAAATTTCAGTTTGAGTATCAGTGACATACAGTGTCAATAGACCCTGAGCTCTCATAATCACATATCTGGTACAGCAGAGGCATCCCCGCTCAATGCTACATAATACTTCAAGTATTTTCCTCTTAGACCTGACCAAGCCCTTAAGAAAGTACAAGACCTTGAAGGCTCTCAGCACCTTTGCCTCTTGGACTCCAGGCATAGGGCATCAATTCCTGGAAAAGTCAGCCTTTCATTAGCAGGAGGCTGACAGGGTGCTGCTCACTTGTCCAACTTTATTATTCATTCTCCAGAATATGTCCAATCTCCTTGTTATTTTTCTTTCATTGCTTTTTCGTCCTGGAGCCTAAAGGCATGACATTCAGAGAGCACTTTTTTTATACCCCTGCTTACAGTCTCAGTGGCTGCCTTCCCTACCTGCTGGTGAGGGCTCGGTACGGCTTCTCAGAACATAGTGTGTTTCAGCAGCCTATTTTTCTTTTTCTTATTCATTTCAGAGCAGTACAGATAGATGAAGAAAAAGTCCTGTAGGAAAGGAAAAATGTATTGTGATAAAGCATAGGGAATCAGGTTAATAGGACGATCAGTGTAGGAGGGTCCTTAGGCAAATTCCTTATGCTATGAATGACCTTCAAGTTCACATACTGATTTCGGGTGTCTCTGGTGTGAGAAATCTTGGACATGGTGTCCAAGGAAGCCAAATGCTGTCTTCTTTAGCTGAAAGCAACTGAAGAGTCAGACACATAGCATTTTGCGATGAAGTAACAGGTAAATGAAATTGATTGCCCAAGTTTTATTACATTCAGATTAGAGGAACAATTTTGACTTGACCTCTCTGTATGTGAGTTTTCCGATCAAAAAGGGGGAGATAATCATCTTTCTCTATCCTGCACAAGTGGTCTGGAGCTGAATGGGCTCATTTGTGTGAAATGAGGCTCAGCTGCACTGTGTTTGAAGCACCATAGAAAGACCTGTTCCTACGGAGAGTAAATGGATTTCTAAGCAGCTGCTAGTCAGGGACAGGATTTTTACTTCCCTGTGCCAACCCTTCAATAGCTTTGTAAATATGAAAAGAGGGTTGTGGTCTACTTGTGTGGTATTGTTACGCACTTTGTTCACGTTGCATTTCAAGCAACATTGAACATAAACATTTTATACATATTTTTGTCAGTAATTTTTACTTGTGGTAAATTCTTAGACTCTGACATATTTTGAGCTTGCCTTCAGCAATCTGTACACATGTTTCTTATTAGGATCTCCCTTCTTACATCATTCGTTGTAACACTGTTTTGCCAAATGTTTGAATTAGGAAATGCATGCCATTTTGACATTATTTGGGGATTCTTGCAGGGAAGTAAGGTAAGATATAGATGATACTCTGTTTTAAGCCCATAAGCACAGACATTTCTGATTAAGGTTTTCAGCAGTTTATAAAACCAAATGGGATTTGATAGAAGCTAGCTATAAAGGAAGTTTTGCAAAACTTCTTAGAAAGATTTGAATCCTTAATTTGTATGTATTCCCAGCTGAAGTTTCATTGTGCGGGAAAATGAATACGAGGGGCTGTTGCATAACCAGCAAATTCCAATTCTGATTTCAGAGAAACATAATAAAGTGAAAATAAATTACACGGTAATAATTGTTTTGGACTGCAGGGCTAGTGCAACTTCCAGGGAGAAAAACAAAAGCTCGGATTCACCATGCTATTACTCCATTTTTATACTGATTTATCCGTATTGCATTCAAAGAAAAACACTGGTAAAAAATTAGAATAAGGGCAAAGATGACTCAGGTCCCTACAGTGGTGGCTTATTTCTTATTATAACAAAGCATATACAAGGAACCTATAAAAAACTGAATGCGCCTCGTTCACTTGACATTTTACAGTGATAAAGTCACCATCCAGCTGAACATATTTGCTTTTTAATATATGGTAGATTGTTCAGTTGCACCAATCAGCACAATATCTGAATAACAGTGTCTCACAGTGAAGCAGGAAAATATTATCACTCCATTACGGACTGAGGCAGAGAAAGACTTAGAGACTTGTTCAAGTTCAGGCAGGAGGAGCAAAGTAGAGATGGGAATGAAAACCACGTCTACTATTTCCCAATCTAGTGCCTTAACATGGGGTTTGCCTGGTTTCTTAAAGATGGCCTTTCCCCATACTTATGGGACCAATGGACCACTGCTTCTCCCTGTTCATCCAAGCACATCACAGTTATTCATTCATTTTAATGTCTGTGTCTTCCATGAGCCACCTGCTAGTTCTTTGCAGTGCCCACCATGAAAAACTACCTATGTTTAGGAGTCTAACTTTAATTTCAGGGTTGCTTACAGGTGAATAGAGGTGAAAAGGATTGAAAAGGCTTTGCAGTTTGCTCGCTTTGTGCATTGCCAGGGTTTTCTCTGCCATTACCCCTCCTGTCCTGCTAGTCAGACTCAAGGAGTGCTCAAGGAGCAGGAGCAGAGTGGTATCCCTCACTCTGGAAGCTGTAGTGCCTGAATCTGCATTTTGTAAGCATCCAAAACTGTTATTTTGTTAATCATGTCACTATTCACTGAAAGTTTAGCACAGACAAGTTTTTATTACTGTTGCTATGTTCCAACTTACACATGCTTTATTTCCCTTTCCAAACAGGAGGTGTTCAGCCCCATTTAGCTCTGCATGCCTTCTACATCCTTTCCAATGCCAGTTGCTAACTGCCAGTCACATATAGGTGTTACCCACACAATAAAACAAATCCAGCTCTCCTACGCTGAGGCAGACCTCTCAGCTGGTCCCGTTTCCATCCTTCTCTCTGCAGGTTTCCAGAGAAATCTACTAAGGGCAGTGTCCCAGTAGAGCGGCAGGGACACCCAGCAATGTGCTTAATCAGCTCTGGGAAACTGTACCCAAAACAACTCCTGATGAGATCCTCAAAAGGAGAATAGTTTAGAGGAAAAGCAGTGTGAAATGGCAGATGAATCATAGAATCACAGAATGTCCTGAGTGGGAAGGGACCCACAAGGATCATCAAGTCCAACTCCTGTCCCTGCACAGGACAGCCCCAAATTCACACCATGTCTCTGAGGGCATTGTCCAAGTGCTTCTTGAATATCACCAGGCTTGGTGCCGTGATGCCTCCCTGGGGAGCCTGTGCCAGGGCTCCACCGCCCGCTGGGGGAGGAACCTTTTCCTAATACCCAACCTAAATCCCCCTGACACATCTTCCTGCCATTCCCTCGGGTCCTATCATCAGTCACCAGAGAGAAGAGATCAGTGCCTGCCCCTCCTCCTCCCCTTGGGAGGGAGCTGCAGGCCGCGATGAGGGCTGCCTTCAGCCTCCTCTTCTCCAGGCTGGACAAACCAAGTGACTTTAGCTGCTCCCCGTACGGAGGAAAGAAATAGATAAGATGATCATTGGGAGAAATTAACAGATATCTCTCTCTCTTTCATGGCTCATCTTTCCAATTAAAGATATTGCCCTGTTGTTGTGGCTTCTCTTTATGGAGATTCTGATATTGGTATTGAAGATTAAACCAGTGCTGGTTTTTGAAAGACTCAGATTTTCAGTCTGTTCACCCAACACTAGTATTTATTTGCTGCGCTAAGAGAGAATATTGGAAAGAGATACCCCTGTTTTCAGACCTGTGTACAGATTGATGTCCCCAAAACTTTGCTGTATTATCAGATTCCAGAACATACTTTTCTTTGTTTGTTCCTCTCCACAGGATCACTTTGCGGTTATAGGCTATCACCATACTAGAAATACATCGACTTTTGCCATTACTTCCATGAAGATGAATACAACAATATCATTAATAAAGGAAAATTAGAAGTTGTTATTCATAAGCTTCCCAGAGCTTTGTGTCTAATCTCTTCCAGGTGTTGTCAAAACCTGTATGTTATGTGATATTGAGTGCTTTGTCAAATTATAAAAAAATTAGCAGGTGAAGGCTAGGGGACCATGGAGGCTGTCCCTAGGTGACTCCAGTGGAAGGTCTGCCCTTATGCCAGGGAGGCGGGGAGCCCCCAGCAACTTCTCAGCAGAAAAATCACTGTTAATTCTCTTCACAGCAAAGTTAACAAGGGAATCAGTTTCACTGAGCAGCTGCCCTATCTAGGGAGCTGCTGGTTTGGCATGAAGTTTGTACTGATTTGCTACTTCATTTGATTAAAACCAAAATCACATTTCTGGAAAAATAGGTCTGTAACTAGAAACTTCTTTTGTATCCATATTGACTCTGTATTTTTTTAAAACTTAGGCTTTTTAGGTCCTTAAATAATATTAAAATTATGCAATAAGATAGGTAGCCAAATATGGAAACATAACTAACTAAATAATAAATTGCTGTAGTTTACAAGAAAAACCAGTACCACAAATCTACAAACAGGGTACACATCAAAAACCTGGGTATTAAAAATAATTACGAAATCGGGAATTTCTGAGTCTATTTTCTGGACCCGTACATTTCCAAAATTTCCAGTAACATTGTAAGGAGTAGGAAATTTCCGTTTAAAAAAAGAAAGAAAAAAAATAACATTTCCTGAGGAATTAGGAAAAATGCCAAATGTTGTAAAGTTGTGATAAAGGCACAGGTGTTAGCAACATGGAGAGCAAGAATAACTTTCTGCAAGCATTGCAAACACTGCTGTTCTGACAAAAACAATGTGATATATCTTGAGGAATAGCCCCCTTTACTATGCTCACATGCTGCACTGATATTTCTAAAATGTCCTTATTTGCGTTGTTCCCACTGTTTTTACACAGTAGTTGCTTTGTACCTCATTGTTTCAATTGGGCAAAGTAAAATTATCCATATGCAAAATAAAATTTAACTATATGGTATAAACAAATGCTATATAATGTTGCTTATGTAAGTAGAAAATGCATTAGCACTGTATAAACTGGCAGGCATGATAAAAAATAATAAGCAAATAATGATTGTGTATTGTGTGTTTCCATGTACCAGTGATCAGATGGAGAAATTGAACCGCTGCTGAAGGTGTCTTACAGCCAAGCTAGGCTTTGCCATCTATATTTTACAATACTAATGATTAAAATGGGCATTCCTAACGTTTGATGCATGAGGAAATATGGCATATAATCCAATAGCATGTGCCTGGTCCCAGCTCTGCTGGAACTTTAATCACTACAAATCTGGTGCCTGTGTGTGGATGAGCTCCTTTTGGTGTCGTGTCTGCATCTACATAGGTCCTAGTCCTAGAGGAACAGCTATTAGCCAGGAAGAAAATAACCTTCAGAAAAAGATCCCAGGACACAGTGTGGTTCTTCAGGGCTTTTCCATTGTCCTCGCCAGCCTTGTCACTAAAAAGTAAGCTGCCAAGTAGGATCATTCTGGAAGATCAACTATGGTTTAATATGTTCTGAAGCAATTTAGCATTACAAACGTTATTCTGGAAGAGTAAGGTCTGGAAGTGGGAGTTCACATAGAGAAGCTACTCTGGAATATTTGTCACAGAGCAGCTTATCTCATGGTAAGCTGCTTCAGTTTTGGGCCCCTCACTACAAGAAGGACATTGAGGTGCTGGAGCGTGTCCAGAGAAGGGCAACGAAGCTGGTGAAGGGTCTGGAGAACAAGTCTTATGAGGAGCTGCTGAGGGAACTGGGGCTGTTTAGCCTGGAGAAGAGGAGTCTGAGGGGAGACCTTATCGCTCTCTACAACTACCTGAAAGGAGGTTGTAGCGAGATGGGTGTTGGTCTCTTCTCCCTGGTAACAAGCAATAGGATGACAGAAAACTGCCTCAGGGTGCACCAAGGGAGATTTAGATTGGATATTAGGAAAAATTTCTTCACTGAAAGAGTGGTCAGGCATTGGAACAGGCTGCCCAGAGAGGTGGTGGAGTCACCATCCCTGATGGTATTCAAAAAATGTGTAGACGCAGCACTTCAGGATATGGTTTAGGAGACATGGTGGTGTTGGGTTGATGGTTGGACTTGATGATCCTAGAGGTCTTTTCCAACCTTAATGATTCTGTGATTCTATGGTAGTAGCTATGGCAGTTAACATTCCTGCTCAGAAAAGACTTACCCTGTGAGCAACCATTACCTGCACTTTCTTAGTGAGTCATATAGCAAACAGACAATCCTTAGCTGGGTACTTCACTCTGCTGATCCCTTATAAAATTGTTTATTGGAATCGCCCACAACTTGTTGCTTCTTATTTCTTGTGGATGCTTTTGGGAAGAGGAAACTAACTCTCATTTGGATGCCCTTATTTGTCTTTCTATGGAAGTCTGCAAACAATGCTGTATTGTATTTATCTGTCTCCAGTTGGAGCCTGCACTTTCTCTTCAGTGCAGCTCAGGAAGCCATATATTGTATAACTAGTAATAAGCCATTTCCTATACAAAATTATAAGTCAGGGTCTGTTAGGTGGATCCCAGAATTCTATAGCTTTTTAGTTATCTAGAAAAATAAACATGAAATGTATTGTATGTTACAGAACTTTCTATAAACCTGCTAATGCAATGGTCTACTTACATTTCCCATATCCCAGAAATAAACTTATTCAGGGCTGAACTTGGCTCATATACCTAAATAAGAATCTTCATTGAAGAAGCCTAATCCTTTTACAGTCTGGCCTCATGGGGAAAGCTCAGCTGAAGTCAATGGGGAAGGCTCAGCCTGCTGGCATCAGTTGGAGTTATGTGGATCCATCTCAGGGATATGAGCTAGATTCTAATTCTAACCAGGCACATAAGATTATCAAACTAAGCCGTTAGTTAAAGAAATGCGGGTGTTTTTAATTGTAGCACTACAAAGTGAAATTTAGTTTAATAAATACAATTTGTATTTTATATCTGAAGGTTTGCTTCGTTACTTGGCCATTTTAGTGTTGGACTAGATGCTAGAGACCATAATAGCGTGGACAATTAAGGGAAAAAAATCCTTACACTTCCTTTGAAAATGTGTCATACTTTCAAGTGTTTTTGATATCCTTTCCAAAAAAACATTACTTGTGAAATTCATCCCTTGAAAATGACAGCACAGTTGAGCATTTCTTTGCTGAAATGTTAATATTCTTTAGCAACTAGGCAACTGGCATATCTTGGATCTCTCCAAGCAGGAATCTGTTTACTTTTTTAGCAAGTAATATAGTCATTAACAACAATCTTGGATATGCAATCAGCAAGAACTTGTGTCTTCTGCTGCCTTATTAATGCACATTATTATTCACCTCCTTCTGCATACCTAAATTACTACTGGCTTCTGAAAACTTAAAAACTATGGGGGAAATTTTAATGCACAGACTTAGAAATGAACATTGAGGTCTGAGGACCTCAGATTCTGCATTGTCCTGTGTTTTGCATCAGTGTCATCTTATACAGTGGATGTGTAACACTAATGTTGAGATTCAGCAACATTTCACAAGTATTCTGAATACAAGTGGGAATCAGACCCCTGAAACTTCTGTTTTAGAACCAAAGGCCAATTACACACGCAGTGAGAAAATATTGTTCATTAGGACTGTATGAATGCAATTAAGATTATTAAATAGAGCTAGTTTAACAGCTACTTTAAAATAATAGATACTTAATGATAGATAATTTGAAATCTCTTTATAAAAATCTGTATCTGCATCAAAACATGTTTTGACATTGAAGATCTCTCAACTAGGAGAAAATGAACTTTCATTTGCTGCTTTCATGAGCAGGCGAGTGATTTGTCTATTAGACATAAATAAATAGGGATGAGGAGAAAGATAGAAAGATATTGGCAGCTTTGCTGCATTTTTCTTTTTCTTTTGAAGAGGACAGCCTGCTGTTGTGTGTTCACGTGGTCTGAGAAGACTTGTGTTCAGGCTTCCCCAGGAATAAAAGAAGCTGCTATCTCTTGACCACGGTGTAACACACTGGGAGCCAAGTGCTGAGGTGCTTGGCAGACTGGTGGAAGTTCAAGATAGGCCCAAAGGAAACCAGCATCTGGAGAAATATAAGGTAGAATAATGAAGCAAGTATGAAGTGTAGGTGTCTCCTGGACACTCAGCTTTTCTGTTGCTTACAAATCTACATTGTTTTGCATTCAATACCTAAGTTTTACCTTTGCCATTCTGAGGTGGCCAAGCCCTTCACTGGCTCTGCACCTTGGTTCCTCTTCCCTGCTAATAGCACGTGGTGATCCCTCAATAACAAAAGTGCCTATAGTTCACCTGATTTTTATGTCTCGTTCTAGTTGGCTGCAAATCTTTTGTTGTGCACAGCAACCCACTCAGCCTGGTTCGGAGTCATCTAGTCAGCTTCAGAAACTTAAAATTTAGCTGTTTGTTCTAAACTATCTGTGGAGAGCAGTAGGTGCCTTGAAGGGCTAATTCATTCCTCTCAGAAGGAAGGAGGATTACACGAATGCTGACCTCTCTCCACCTACAAAGTAAATCTAGACAACCAGCTTAGGCTGGGTAGCTAACTTTAGATGGCTGAACATAAGTATCACCTCTGTTTGGGACTCTTACCCTTAAAGACAGTATTTCTAATGTGTCAGAAGCTACTTCTCTTCAAACGCAAGAGAAAAATATACTTCTCCAGGATTATCCATCTTTCTCAGATGCTTTTACTTTTCTCTAAAGGTAGCTCTAGCTTAGGGTTTTAGCTACATGCTGACATAAAGCTCAAAGTCTTCAAATTATAATTTTATTTGGATTCTTTAAAGCTTTAGCCAAAGCAGTGGATTTAAATGGCTTGTTATTCTGGTTTTCAGGTGCTTTCCGGAATTCCTCTGAAAAAAAGATCTTAGCAGATTTTGGCTGATTCTTTTATCATCCAGTTATGAGCAAGTTATACTGACCCTAAATCCTACATTATAATTGGAAGTATCAGCAAATGAAAAACCTTTCTCTTCATTGTCCTCGGTATCTATAGCATTTCACATTTAAAATATTTGTCATTTCATAGTTTCAGAAATCTTTAGATACCATTGTGAGCCATTTTCAATTTACTTAGAGACTGAAGTTATGTTCTCCACACACAATTGGTAACAACCGTGACAGTGATAGTGGATTTTCTGCCTCTTTCTTCTCCCATCTGTCTGTCTTCCTCTACCCCCATAATGAACCAGCTGGCCATTAAAATTTGCAGCCAAGTAGTGAAGGAGTAAATTACTGCCCTGTGCTATGGGAAAGGCAAATATACCCACAAGCTGGTTGATCAGCATGCACGGCTGTCAATCAGTGTGTCCCAAACTCAGAAGCAGACAACGCATGTGCTACCACCTACCCTGAAAAGTTGCTAGGGATGCTGAGTGGGAACTAAATAAGTGGGAATACAGTGTACTTGTTAAGGGACATGTGAAATATTATCTACGTCATGTATGTACATTATCTGCAAGAACTAGCCCTCTGCTGCTCACATTGTTTCTCTCTTGCTAGTGAAAATGGGGGATGAGAAATAGAGCGGCCAGAAATAACAGAGCTGTTGGTTCTTGTGTACTTGAAGTTGTGATGGAGGGGGTACGTGAGCACATAATGTCATGTCCCTGAGAACCAGGAATCAGAGGTGAAAATACGTACTACATGCTAAAAGGCAATGTATCGTATTAAGTAGAGAAGTAAGGTGGGAATTTTTATTTAAGAAGTCTCAATTCTATTTATCTTTACCATTTTGAAGGGAATCAGAATGTAGAACTAAATTGCTATGGCAGCAGAGTATAAATAAAAACAGATAACGTTACGCTACAGGCACGATCAAGAGTTCAGCTGCAGAAAGCAGACAAGACAGGCTTGCCTCTGCCTTGTATTTTAGTTTTATATCAAGACAGGTTAAGAGATCTCAGCCCTCATGTTTGACTGGTTATCCGTTTTGTATCAAAACAACCTCATCACTTAAAGCCATGACATTTTATTTGCCCCAGCTTCAGATATGGGGCAGATTTTGTATTCCTGCAGAGGATGAAGGTATACATCATTATGCAATGATAAGACAAAATGTTACGCACAATCATACGTGCATTTCCTCTTCTGGACAGCAGCCAGGTGAGCTAAAATATTTTGTTTGGTTCTACACTGGAGCCACAGACATTGGTGGGAAACTCTCAGGAGTTACTATGGTCTTCAGGGTATCACAGGATCTCTGGCATGGATGACATCCTGAAGATACCTGTATACTGTGCTCTGTTGTGCTTCACCATCATCTGCCTAGAACAAAAGCGTTCAAATTTATCAAGGTCAGTCGTGTTCTTTTAAGTCCCTGTCTGCTGAAGTGTCCTCTTCCAAGCAGACTTGGAAGGTGGAGGAATCTTCAGAGGTTCTTCTCTGAAGAGTTTGTCTTATAACTAGAGTACAGATTTGGGAAAAAAACTAGAAGGCACTGTTTGAACTAAAATCCGTCTAGCATGTGTGACCTTAACATTTCTAGAGACTAAATTTATGGCTGCTGGCCTCAGTCTGGCTAACCATTGATTTTTTCATTGTCCTAGAGGTGAATGTCCCTTCCACCAGTAGAAAATACTGCTGTATTCTTTAACCTTAAAGGCCCCAACTTAGAGTAAGACAGTATGTTTTTCCACAAGTCATAATATCACAAAAGACATTTTTCTATCAATTCTGTATGTTAGTGTTTATAAGGATGGAAGTATCCATGGCAATAAAGATAAAAGTGCAAGGGAAATTGGACTTCATCCACAATATAATTTCCATAGTGATCATGCCCTGACAAGATCTATAGAGATAAATATCAGAGACTCCATTGTTCTGTTTACTGTATTTTTTGTTAAATGAAGCCCAGAGGGCAGGGAAGGAATAGAGGCTTGAAAACTTAAGTACCAATAATCAGTTATTATCAATACATATTCTGAATAATAAATGCTTTCACAGAATGACCGATAGGTGTGTAGAACTGTCTTCCAAATGTTAATCTGTCAAACTGATTCTGTCACTGCAAGTCTGGAACACTTGTACGTTGTGTTTTCTTTTTGTCTTTGTACGCTGTGAATCACAGGTATTAAAGATGAACAGAAACAATTAAAATAATCTACTTCATCTCAAATCACATTAGAATTGCAGTGTTTTATTTCATATTTTTTCTAGTGTGCTTGTACACTGGAGATGGAGTTTCTATTATTTCCCTTTGAAGACTGTTCCACAGTGAAATAGGTCTTATCATTAGTATTTTTTTCTTATATTCAGCCTTAACTATTCTGTTTGTATCTTCTTGTTATTACCTTGTGACATGTGTCCCTCCTTGATATTCATGCACCTCAGCCATTTAGAGATAGTTGTCATGTCTCCTCTTCTTGGTTTTCCTTTAACACATATGAATGCGATTTATATTAAGTGCGAAAAGTATATCGCAAACAGATTTTAAACAGAGGAGGAGTCAGCTCAGCTAGAGCAAAGAGACTTTTGGTACTTGTAGTGAGAGATAATTTAGCTCTTTAAAGTAATTAATGTGATGTTATTAGTGCTTTTAGCCAATACAGCTACATTATTATGGTGGGTATATACATAACCAATATTTATTATTTTTCTTGCATAGCACTTTCTTGTGAAAGGAACAGCTTTGCTCAAAGGATTTGCTCCGAAGATTTATACACTTATAAGCATTTTAGATTTAATACTCAAAGTGTGTTTGCTGTAATTGTTCTTTATGATAAATCTTTCAGCATTTATGCCGTGTTCTTTTTGAAACCTCTTTGTACAATTTATTCATCTTAATATATTAAGCCTGAAAACATTTTTCTGTGTGAGATTTTTAAAATTATTAGATTAGAGGCTTTCACTGGTAGAAAAGGGAAGATGAGGCACAGGGGAGAAAATTATTTCCTCCTAGGCACACAAGTCAGTGACAAATTTGGGATTGGAGCATAAAATGCTCAGATTAATGGTCACACATATATTCACGTATATGAGAGAGAAGTTAACAATGGTATCTCCGTCTATATTTTTCAAAACTACATCTGAAATCATTGCTCCTCATTCTTTTTAACATGAGCAATGAAAGCTTTATATGTACTTATCTGAGTTCTTTACATGGTGAAAAATGGTCTTCCTGGTGCACTTCCAGAGTGCCAAACTTCTGAATTGCAATCCCACCTTTACCTATGATGCTTAGTGTGTAATTTGTCTCTTTGGGCCAGAGTAAAATCACTGGGCATCAGGTGCCCCAGGTGACAGCCGTGCTGTCTGGCTAGGACAACGCGGAGTGGGCGTTCAAGACAGAATCTGCCCTTCACCCAACCTTCCTCTGGGTGGGACCTGCAGGCTCAGTAAGAAGGAACTCCAGCAGCACAGAAGGGTGTGTGCAAATTAGCGCTTTGCCCTTGCAAGCAGTGTGGACACAACTAGTTTCAGTCACGTGGCACAGAAATATTGGGAACATAGTTGGGTTTGGCTGCCAAAGACTACTGTCTAGATAAACTCTACTGTGCATAGATGCTTCTGTAAATCCCAATGAGAAGATACTTCTCAGCATCATAAGGTGCTCAGATACCTCTGTAAATCCATCCCTTTGTGCAGCTCTTCCCTTAGGATACTGTAAAAAATAGCTCATTGTTGGTGGGCACTATCTGAAGATGGCCTATGGAAATGAAAAACATTAGCAGGGCACAAGACTACCTTACAGCATCAAAATGTTACTGATTCAAAAGCAGGTAATCAGTTCCCACTGTGAGAAACCTCCACAGATAGGTAACAATTTCTAAATCATATTCTGAATGCAACCCTGTATGTACAGAAGAGAGCTAATTAACTTGCTAATATTAACAATAATTATTATTATAGAAGTGTAGTGTTAAGCAAGAATCAGTTTGCTTTGTTGTCAGAAAGGTTATACCCTTGGCATTTTTAATGCAGAGCCTTTTCATCTTGTTATTTGCTTTTCATTTCCTGCTCACAGTACAACATGCTAAGCTCAGTGTTTCTAATGTGCTAGAGAATATCCAAAGTCCTTTGGCCTCTTATTTTGCCCCTCAGTCCTAACTCCAGAGATATCTATTACCCCATGAGGTATTGCCAGGAGTGTGTTACCACTTATTTTTAGCATAAAGCACAATGTTAAATCATATTCTAAATAATTCTGAAGAATAGCTATTATCCATGGACTCAGGTTAAGTAGTTTGTGTGTTATGTTCATGCCAGATGGGATACAAAAACCTGTAGGGTGACAGCACTTTATTAGTAGGAGAGAAAAGATGCAGCATATGTAAACATGGTTGGTGTCTGAAGACATTACAAGGCTTCACAGAATGTATGTAGGTGGGTTTGTTGATTGGGGATACAATGATGTCAAGTGCAAGATAATCAGAAAGAATCTTTCCTAATGATATCAGCAGACAGAACAGATAAATTTAGTTAAGTACACTCAGACACTACAGGAACGGGAAGAGGGAGAGAGGCTGTCCAGAAAATTAAAAACTTGTGGTTTAAAGAGGAATCAGGTTTTGCCTGGGGTCAGTGCTCTGACACTTGTGATGGACTTCCAGGGTTTGAATGCATGGGTTTGACACCCGTTCCAGGAGTTTGGTCTCCATTTGATCTGATTACAATAACATCCATTTCTGGTATGAATTCATGCCCCACATTCTCCATCTCAGCTCAGCTGGGGGATGGAGGAGCGGGTGGTTCTGGGGGATGTGGAGCAAGTAATTCTTTTCCTTCGGGCTTCAAAACTGCACCAGTACTGCTCTATGCTGTACTGTGGGCATTTCCTCCTATACTCTCTCATCCTTGTTTCCCAGGACCGATTAGGTACTAGCACAATTCTCTATGTGTAGGTTGGTTGGCTACCACCAACTTACAGTCAGTCCTTGTTAATTCTGGTGCATCTGGAATGGATGAGGGAAAAAGATTTTTGCTGGCACTGAATAGCGCATGGCTCCTTTACTTCAAGCTATTCCTCACCTCACAGAGAGTTCAAATTAGAAATTTTAGTACAGGCATTTTGGTTGCTTTGTAGGTTAAATAGTAAAGAGCTCTGTTAGAGTATGATTCTTGTTCCACTAAGAAGCCATTAGAAAACAGATCTTAAAACTTTGTGACAATACTAATATGAAAATTGAAGTAAAAGTCTTGTTAAGGAAAACAAAATAAAGAATCCCATCTGCTTTCCTGGGACTAGTCACTGCTTTGATGATATAATATTACACATCGGGCTCGCTTGTCTTTTAATCCACAAGCTGCAGGTAATGGAAAAATGGCATGCAGAAAAGCGTGCCAAAAGAAGCAAGCACAAATAGCGTTACAATAGTACCAAAACCCTCTCAAGGACCAGGGCCCTGTTTTATTGTCCCCATGCAAACAGAAGTCAGCTAGGTCACTGAGACTGCACGTCCAGAGCAGCTGCAGTTAACTGTACACATTTTGCTCAGGAGCCTCCGTGAGAAGTACATTTGTAGCATCTTTCTCAGCCAGAAGAGAAGGATGGGCACCTCTGGGGAGACTCGACTCACCCCACCCCAGCTGTGAATGGCTCTTGGGAGTTGCTTGTCTTTCTCCATTGATTTTACAGGCACTGAGGACAAGTACTCTCAGTTATATCAGGTGTCTCAAAACAGGTGAGATGAATCTGAGCTGAAGGGTCAAATGGGAACTCAGACAAATAATCTGGAAGGATGAGGTAGCAAAATGATTAGAACTAGCAGAAGTAAATACCAGTGTCTGCTTGCAGCCTGAGATGATCTGTAGGCTTTTTTTAAGGTTTGGTGAAGAGTGCGGGACAATGTATTGGAGAGTGGATGTGCTCAGGGAGTCTGAGCCTAATGAATAGGAGCAAGACGTGCGTTCAAGGGCAGAGGCATATTCCATATTTAGGAAGTGATTTTCCTGTGACAAAGGTTTGAACCAAACAAGCACAAAAGAATTGCAATATCATTAAACCATGAGTTCTTCTCTTATCCTGTTCTCTTTTTGAGTCACTATGTTAATGGTCTCACAAGTGCTGAGCCGGACAGATTTTTTGGTTTGTTGACTACTCTGCCTGTAAGGCTTGCGAAGCAGAGTGACCCTGTCATTTACACAAAATACAGCCGGTTCAGGGAGGGCTGTGGCACAATGGAAGTTTGCAGAAAATGAAACTTTTTGAAGCTGTCGTTAGAATTACAACACCAAGTTCCTCAGTTGCTAACACAGCTGGATTCAATGGACTTGCAGAGTTCACCCAAATTAATTATGATGTATTTTCATATGAGATCAAACCCAGGTCTCATGGGTCTGACAGAATTAAAATGTTTCCAGTTAGCTCAGTATCATTTTGAATCATTAACTCTGAGAGGCAATAAAGACCTAATGACACCATTCTTAACTCTTTCATTTTGGATTGTTTTAAAGTGAAAAAGAGATACTGTTCTTGGGTGGACTGGCAAGCGATGGGTGAATACCAGATGTGGTTAGAATAAAGTTGACTGTCTGCTGAAGTAATAACGCTTGAAGTTCCATTTAAAAGTATTTCAAGACACAGCTGCCCAAAGGGGTGAAAAGATTCCTTTCACAGTTATAAATTTCTCATTCTTACTTCCCTGGAGTATCATAGGAGTGATGGAGAACATAATATAGCAATTAGGTTCTGCAGCTAAATTCCTCAGCAGAGATGTGTATTGTAGCAGGCAAAAAAAAAAATAAATTCTATAGTTATAAAAAAAATATAGAAAACTACTGACAAAACCTTGTACAGACTCGGGATGATCCCTGTGATGTTTTATACAATAAATAGTGGAAGAAATGTATATAAAACCAACCAGAATCGCCTCCCAGTTTCTGCTTACCTGGAACATTCTTCAGTATTGTACCTTAGCTCAGTGGGTCTTGGCCTGTGTTAGTCTGGGGAGCCACCACTTCAGAGTAATATATTTTTAAAGGTTTTTAAAATAATATTGTCAGTTGTTTGTCATGTTATGCAGGTGGCAAGAAGAATTACATTAATTATGTAAATCAAATGTTGCAAATTGGTTGATAAGGGAAGTATCTGATACAGCAACTGCTTTGAGAGTCTTGCCTAATTGTTGTGTCAATCTGACTTGTTTGTTGAGGCAGCCGACTTCATCCCACTAAGACAATCTGTATCTGTTTTCAATTGCCAATTTCTTAGCTGTATCTCATGGGGAAAAAAAGCCCTTTTTAAAACACGAACCACATTCTGTATGTGAGTTGATTAATTCAGATGAATGGCATTATGGAAAGTTAAGAAAAAATGAGCTCTGACTGACAAAACTTAATAAGATTACTACCTCAGCACACTAGCATTCTTCAGTTCTTTCTGATTTCTGTTTCCTTTTGGAAGAAGACTAGAAATAAAAACGAAAAATATCAAAGGCAAGGAAATCCAGATTTGTCACAATGGATTATTTTGCTTTTATTTGGGACTTTAAAAATTGTAGTTTTAATAATATAAAATTCTGGCTTTCTGTTCACCTGACCATTTCCTTTCAAGGTTACAGTGTAACATTTTCTGAAAAACATGAAATAATAGCCAATATTCTGTGAAGCAGTTAACCCGAAGTAAAGTGAGAGAGACACTGAAACAAAGAAGTCTTCATTTTGAAATAGCTGGTTTGTGAATATTCTTGACAGGAAATAGTTAAGATGTAGTAAAAATGTCTCTGGGTGTCTGGTCTTCTAGTTAAAGTGGAAAGCATAACGAAGTAGGAATTTGATCACTGTTTCTTGTGTTCATTAAATCCTGTATTTCCTATGTAGGCATTGCTTCCCCAAAAGAATTAGCTCTTAGAAATGAGCTGCTATTAAGTCTACTATTCTTAAACTGTTGACAGGCTCCTGTAAAGTACAGTGGCCATAAAATGTGTGCTCTGCTGCTATGGGAATACAGCATCACTCTGACATAATGGTAAGAGCACTGGTAACTTTGCCTAGTATTGATCCCAATAAAGAGTTTTGATCCCAATAAACTCTCCAGTAATATTTCTTTAGACTATCCCTACACTTCATCTTTTCACTCATAGAAAGAATGGAAGTTGTAAAATATTCATTTAAGTCATCCTCCTCTTTGGAGCTCTCAAAAAACATTATTTCCATAAAAAAGGACATGATAGGTTAATACCCTTATGCTTGTCACATATTAAAATGCTGTAAAAACTTTTCTTCTTTAGAGCAGTATACTGTATTTTTTCTATCTAAATTAAGTTATGCTTTTAAGCCAGTTTTCAGAAGGGAGGCCCTAATTTTCCTTGCTTTTTGACCAGATTGACTCATACACTTTTGTTCTTAGAAATGGCTCTTTTGTAATGGACAGTCATTGAACCCTAATAGTCTTGAAACTACCAGCTAAATTGATGGGTTGTGACCAGGAAAGGGTGCTGCAGAGAAAAAAATGAAAAAAAGAAGACATCTGAAAGATACATATCTCAGTTCAATAGTGCACTTTTATTAGTACTATATTTTAATATGTACTTGACTAGCCAGACATTTATTTTCTCACAGAAAGCTCACATAAGGACAGAAATGGATGAAAGATTAGAGCTGATCTTCAAAGAAACTGGCACAATATTAACATATGAATGGAAGTCTAATCCATATTTTAGATCACTGAAGAAAACAAGTAAATGTGAAATACTTGAATGATAATACGCTCAAAAAAACCACATTCATGTGGCCTAACAAGAAACTGGAAATGGACAGCAAATGTTTAGGATTTAAAGATGGTTGAAAAACAAGAAGTGATATTTTAATTCCCAGAAATATGAAATGTGTTTATTTAAATATCCATCTGTTCCTAGGGAGTCACACTTAGGACAAGTCCAAACTAAAATCCTGATTCTACTTCAGACATAGGAAGAACATCGTGAGAGCAAAATTTTACCAATTTGGGGTGGCAGAGATCTTACAAAGCAATCTTGCAGAATGTGGCCATCATCAAAAACAAACCTGTATAACTCAGGTTTAAACTTTGAAGCCTAATCTGAAAATTAAATCTGATCTGAACAAAATCACTGCCCATCTATCTATAATAAATATAATGAAAACAGATGGGAAAACTTTCTCCCACACAAACTGTCCATACAGTTCAGCAGTGACCTATTAGCACTGCAGCACAACAGAAATATCTAATAGGATTAAAGCCAACATCATTGGCACCAAGAAAAGGTCATCTATAACCTGAATGTGGCCGATAGTACTCTGACCCATCCATTTACATGTTTTGTGCTCTTGCCAATTGCTACAACATCTGAACAAATTCCTGGGAAAATAGATTGGCACTAAAACAAAACCTACAGTGGAGGTGTTAAGTTTCTGGCTTTTTGCCTGCTCCACATGATTAAAAATTTTTTCATGCAGTTGGATTTGGGGCAATTTAGGAAAGGGAAGTTTATAACTTCCTTCTAAGTATTTTTCTGGGGGAAAAAACTTACTGTAGAAATTTTATGAAGCATTGTCTTTTGATTGTCAGATTCTGGTTTTATCCAAGCTCAGCTGAGGACTCCTCTCCTAGCTAAAGAATGCCCCAGCATGCTTCATAAGCCATTTTGTCCTCAGAGCTACCCAGCTCTTCATTACATAAAGAATAAATTAGCAATTGAGCAATGACTGGAAAATATGCAATTTTGGGTTGTTTAATACTTATCTTTTCAAACATACTTGTTTAACCATCAGCAAAACTAAGGTCTAAAGTATAACTTTATTTTGTGGAAAAGGAATTAACTAGTAATTCTTCCAGTGTGACTGGAAGTAAAGACTATTTTTTTTCTGAGTTATTTCATTTGCAAATCAGATAAAATGTTACAGGAGTCAGTGAACAAAAAAAAAAATGGAGAAAAACCTGGCCCCAGAGGACCAGGTTTATATCAACATTTCCAGGCTAGAAAGGAACTTCTGGGTCTTACTACTGACATAGGAGGCAGAATTAAGGTCTAAGAACCACAGTCTGCTCCTGGACTGTTTTTCTCAGGCTGAACTCAGCCAAGCTGTGTGCAGAAGGGGCATCCGTGTGTCACAGGGAAATGCTTAGCAACGACGAGCTGCTGCTGCTGGGGAGAAGGTGATATCTCCCTTAGGTCTCTAGGTAATCCTAGTACTGAGTTATTAATCCCTACACAAAGATGAAGTGGTAATACACTCCCAAATTTCCCTTTTCACTTTTAAATAAATTGTCATATTTGTCAGACTAACCAGGCTGAAGTGTTTATGCCTGAACCTATAGGAGAAAGAATAATTTTAAATAGCATTTGAGGACTTTGGGGTGTTGGCTGATGAGAAACTCAACATGATCCAGCAACGTGCACTCACAGCCCAGAAAGCCAACCGTATCCTGGGCTGCATGACAAGAAACATGGTCAGCAGGTCAAAGGCAGGTGATTCTCCCCCTCTGCTCCACTCTCATGAGACCCCACTGCAGTGCTGCGTCCAGCTCTGGGGCCCCCAACATAAGAAGGACATGGAGCTGTTGGAGCAAGTCCAGAGGAGGCCACAAAAATGATCCGAGGGCTGGAGCACCTCTCCTATGAGGACAGGCTCAGAGAGTTGGGGTTGTTCAGCCTGGAGAAGAGAAGGCTGCGGGGAGACCTGATTGCGGCCTTTCAGTGCTTAAAGGTGGAGTACAAGAAAACTGGAGAGGGACTTTTTTTTTTTTTTTTAGAAAAGTGTGTAGTGATAGAACAAGGGGTAATGGCTTTAAGCTGAAAGAGGGTAGATTTAGATAAGGAAGAAATTCTTCGCTATGAGGGTGGTGAGGCACTGGAACACCTTGCCCAGAGAAGTTGTGGATGCTCCATTCTGTAAGTGTTCAAGGCTGGGTTGGATGGGGCTTTGAGCAACCTGGTCTAGTGGAAGGTTTCCCTGTCCATGGCAGCGGGGCTGGAACTAGGTATTCTTTAAGGTCCATCCCAACCCAAACCATTCTATGATTCTATGACATATCGTGGCCATAGGCAGAAATACTGGCCTTAAAAAGACTAACCCCATGCAAGCTGATGATAGAAGAAGACCCAGTTCAGAGCCCAGAAGTCACCACTCTGCTTAGATGCAAGGATTTCAGGGGGTTTATGTGCATTAAGACTGGAGTAGCGGTGGAGAATGAAGCTCTCCAAAGGGGACTTGCAGCATTACAGAATCACAGAATCACAGAATGGTGGGGGTTGGAGGGACCTCTGGAGATCATCTTGTCCAACCCCCCTGCTTGAGCAGGCACACCCAGAGCAGGGGGCACAGGAATGCGTCCAGGCGGGGTTTGAATGTCTCCAGGGAAGGGACCCCACAGCCTCCCTGGGCAGCCTGTGCCACTGCTCCGCCACCCGCACAGGGAAGAATTTTTTTTTCTCATATTGAGGTGGAACTTCCTGTGTTCCACCTTGTGCCCATTGCCCCTTGTCCTGTCATTGGCACCACTGAAAAGAGTCTGGTCCCATCATCCTGACACCGTCCCTTTAGATATTTATAGGTATTGATGAAATCCCCCTTCAGTCTTCTCTTCTCCAGGCCGAACAAACCCAAGTCTCTCAGCCTTTCCTCATAAGGGAGATGCTCCAATCTCCCAATCATCGTGGTAGCTCTCCCTGGACTTGCTCAAGCAGTTCCACATCTTCCTTACACTGGGGAGCCCAGAACTGGACACAGGACTCCAAATTTGGTCTCACTAGGGCAGAGTAGAGGGGGAGGATAACCTCATTCACCCTGCTGGTCACACTCCTTCTAATGCACCCCAGGATACCATTGGCCTTCTTGGCCACAAGGGCACAGTGCTGGCGCATGGTCAACTTGTCCACCAGCACTCCCAGGTCCCTCTCAACAGGGCCACTTTCCAGCAGGTCAGTCCCCAACATGTACTGGTGCATGGGGTTGCTTCTCCCTGCGTGCAGGACCTTGCACTTGCTTTTGTTGAATTTCATGAGGTTCCCCTCGGCCCAGCTCTCCAGCCTGTCCAGGTCTCGCTGAATGGCAGCACAGCCTTCTGGTATATCAGCCACTCCTCCCAGCTTGGTATCGTCAGTGAACTTGCTGAGGTTACACTCTGTCCCTTCATCCAGGTCGTTGATGAATATGCTGAACAGAACTGGACTGAGCACAGACCCCTGGGGAACACCACTAGTGACAGGCCTCCATCCAGACTCTGCTCCATTGATCACGACCCTCTGAGTTCTGTTGTTGTTGACCCAGCCAGTCACACCTTCATAGAAGGCTATCAGCTTGGTCAAGCATGATCTTCCCTTGGTGAATCCATGTTGACTGTTTCTGATAACCTTCTTTTCCTCTACATACCTGGAGATGACCTCCAGGATGAACTGCTCCATCACCCTTATGAGGACTGACCCATCATTCCCCAGGTCCTCCTTCTTGCTCTTTTTGAAGATTGGAGTGACATTTGCTTTCCTCCAGTCCTCAGGCACCTCTCCTGTCCTCCACAGCCTTTCAAAGATGATGGAGAGTGGCTCAGCAAGAACATCTGCCAGCTCCCTCAGCACTCATGGGTGCATCCCATTGGGGCCCATGGATTTGCGAGGATCCAGTTTGCATAGGTGATCTCTCTTACAGCAAAGGGAATACCTGGTTAGAAAGGTATTGCAGAAATATAAAGGCTAGTGTATAACTATGGACTACTTCAACAGTTTCTGACTATCGGCAAAGCAAATTCAATAACAGAGCAGGTATGAAAATTGAATTTTGATTGGTTAGTGAATTCCTTGAAACTGTTACCTGGGGTTTTGTGTTTCTTTTTTTTTAGTAAAAAAGAAGTGAGAGATCTTTTCTTTTTTGTGGGTGTAGAAAACATTTGCTGATTTAGCATTTTTCCCAAACACTAAATTCAATTAAAAGAATAAAACCAGCAACAAATAATTAAAGGCCAGTATTTATTCCCTACATTTGTGTTGCCTGTAATAGTTTTCTCTACAGTTTTCTTAACTTTTTATAAAGCAATTTGGGCATACTCGTAAGAATCTATCATCAGGCTCATTCCCTTGTGCATGTTATTGCTAGTTTATTTTCCATCTTGCAAATGTTCAGAAATGTCAGTTTTCAATAAAATCTTCTTAGCTGGAAATTGGAATTCAGTTATGGCATACACTCCTAAGTCAAAAAGTGAACCAAACAATTTTCACTGCACTGTCTCTGCTCAGTCACAGTCTTACAATTTTGAATTTTAGCACCCAAAAAAAGAGCTGTGAATAAAAGACCTTTGCCTACTTTTCATCTTCTAAATTTTCTGAAATATTTAACCACAAAATTGCTTTTGGCCGCTTCCCCTAGTACAATATTGTTTGGGATTCAGTCACCTGAATACCTGATATGTCCATATTTTCTGTTTGACATTTTTCTCTATGAATACTGGATAGGATTTTCTTATTATAGTGGTTTGAACTATAGAGAAACAGTGATATATAAACAAATCTTCTGATTATTTTTCACAATTTCCAGCAGCATGAGAATTGAAATGTAAATGAGTGGCTCTCCCAGCTGAAAGAAGAGAACATTTACCACTATGCCTCTTAGAACAGACCTGTGGGAACTTCCCTGTAGGAATTAAAAAGACAGTTCACATAAATTAAAGCAGAGCAAATGAGAGAGACAAGAAAGACAAGGTTTGGGAGATAAGAATAACAATCCTGCTAACCATAGGTGATTTGCATTTAAATATCAGAAGCTAGAATGAGCAAATGAAAAAATTCCTCAGGTTTTTCCCCCATGGTTAGTGTCAAACAGTGTAAATATAAATGATGAGATGGATTCTTAACATCATACGTACACAGGAGAAAATGCAGCACTACAATTAAGTATTTGAAAATTCCTTTAACTGATATTGGATCATGCACTTTGACATATAGGTTGTAAACTCCCTTCTGGTCAAAAACTCCATTTATCTGAATTTATTCCGTAGCCCTTATTCCAAAGAAATTGTATGGAGAAATAATGGGTTAATGAACACAAAACAAACAAACAAACAAAAAACCCAAACAATTGTTAATGCAAGGTTGAATCCTACCATGTATTGTACAAGCTACATGTGTGTGAAAAATTAGAAGAATTTGCATTTTCTTATTGGGCCTATATAAAAGCTCATAAAATTACTATATAAGGTATGTACACATAGCTTTTTGAATGTGTATTTCCAAATCTTGGAATGGGATTTCCCACCCAGATATTCTAACTTGCACTGTTTATCCTTCCATCCTTACTTTATTCATCCTTGCATCCGTAAAAAACAAAGCTTTTGGTCTATGCTCTAAATTGGGTCAGGGTTTTCCACAGGTCATTCGCTCCTCAAGCATGAATTTTGTGTAGGATTATTTTGCCACTCTCTTAGAGCATGATGCTTAACATCGTACAGTCAGTTTATCTGTGGATGTATCTATTTACCATGTTTAATCAATCAAACAAAGGTACGTTAATGACTTTGGTTCTCACGGTGGAACTGTGTTGATCACTTTGTTCTTATAAAGGTAAATAAGCAACCAGCTTCTTTAGTGCTGTTTTGACTTAAAATGAAATTTTGTTTTACCTTCTAATTCTGATGTTGGGTAAGAGTTAAAATCAATGTGAAGTCTTTTACTGGTCACCTTAATGATTTCAAAGATTATTTTTTAACCTTTACCTGAAACACTTTGGTGAGTAAATATTCCTTCCATGAGATTGGAAATCATGCTGATTTGGTTCCTGCCCTGCCTTCTGATCTGCTGAGTGACTATGTGAGTCACTCAGGTCCTAAATTGCATCTCTTTTTGCTGATTTGAATGTTGTTTTGCCACAGAGTAAATCCTATGGAGTCCGAAAGAGCTACAGCCAGGGAATAATAAACCCCGACTGAGACTACATATGCAGATAATTCAGATTATTGAAATATAAATGCTAGTATATAACTATGGACTACTTCAACAGTTTCTGACTATCTGCAAAGCAAATGCAATAACAGAGCAGGTATGAAAATTGAATTTTGATTGGTTAGTGAATTCCTTGAAACTGTTACTTGGGGTTTGGTTTGTTTGGTTTTTTTTTTTAGTAAAAAAGAAGTGAGAGATCTTTGCATCAGATATTTCTCTTTTATCTAGTTCCGTTTTCAACTATTTTCATATATGTTCGTATAGTCTCATAAAATTTCAGAATAGGAAACTTCCAATATTTCAGATGATCCCCAAATGAGGCTGAGGTGGGTTACCCAACTCATTGGCGTAAGATAGACAGCTAATTCTCTCTGCAGCTTCACATTAATTTGGATGAAGAGTCATAGTCTGAGCATATGAATCTAGAAGAGTAAGCTCTGCAGCTGAGGAAAGCACCCAACTGTTCTCTCCATGTTGTGGGGGGTTACAGATTGAAACCTTTCCTGGCATACTTTAGAACAACAGACAGTTTACTGTAAAGAACGATTGAAAATGGGCTCTGGGCTGGCTGGCTGTACCTTTCCCTCTTTATTCTCACCTATAACAAAGATTTCCCTCTCTCATGAACATCTTTTATTTGCCTATCAGAGATTGAGGATCTGGGCACATGGGATTTCAGTACACATGGGATTAGGTGCATCTTTTTTATTGTGAAAATCAGGATTTATTGTTGCTCTAGGAGAATATTGACCTCAGCATGTCCTCAGTTAATATTTAACTCTTGGGTCAATAAATCTGGATATCCACTTATTCAGAAGTCAATATCAATTTAATTGTTATTGGCAGGACATACTGTAAAAATATTTGGAGGTTGATAATTGAGTATTTGTTACTAAATACTATGAAGAATATATATATCATAGTAAATACCTGATGCAGTGATTGCAAAAATTATGTCATTGTCATAAAATGTTTGTATATGGAGCCACTAGTTGTGTTTGCGTAGAAAAAATGCTAAAAAATGGACACCAATCAGCAGGATGTGTTTGGGGTTTGGTTCTTTTCTTTATTCTATTTTTTTAGATCAGTATTAGCAGAAGTTATCTCAGTGAATTAGGAACAAAACCAGATTTCTGATTCCCATTAAAAATTATTACATGGTAATTAAATGAAGACATATCTAGTATTTCAAGGGAGCATAAGTACTTCTTTTGTCCATCTGCCTAGAAATCTATTAAGAATAATCACATTATGAAGTGTTTTGGTTTTAATCTTTGAGTATTCATCGCCTAACAAACACACTAAGGGCATTGATCCACATCTGTAGATAACCCAGTAAGGCATCTGCTAATAACAGTATCCCCTTCTCCTTCTGGTGTAAGATGATGCCATGGTCCTAGCCACAGGGAAAGAAGTGGGATCTGAGCTGCAGCTCTCGCTGTACTTGTACTTGTAACCAGGAACTACGATCTCCTGGCTGATGAAACGCACTTCAGCTGTGCTGGATTTATATGAGATAGCTGTAGCACATCACGTGCCCAGCTACCTTCAGAAGTGGAGGAGCACTGGACTGTGATATAGAGATAATTCTTCACAGCCAACATTTAATTTTCTCCTTCAGACCCAGTATTGCATTTTTTTCCTCCTCTTTGGTGCTGGGGCTCCCCATGGGAATGACAGACAACCTCATGACTAATGACTTTAATAACAGGGATGTACTATATATATGTTCCAATTTCATGTGGCACTTCAGAACATGGTTTAGGAGGTATGATGGAGTTGGGTTGATGGTTGGACTTGGTGATCTTAAAGGTCTTTTCCAACCTTAATGATTCTATGAGTCTATAAATTAACTTAAAGCTCTGCTTCTTGGAAATATCTTTCAGTTAGCTTGCTTTTAACGTGCCATAAACACAGCCATGCCCACTGTGAGATAGGTGGAGGTTTGGGTACACCAGTGTGACCAGCAAGACCTCAGTAAGGTCTGCCTGGCTCTTCTGGAGGGCTGCTCTGTGAGGCAGCGCCAGACTCATCCCTAACAAACAACAGAACCCAGCACTCCCATAGGAGTAACAGGAACACCATGTGCCCTGCAGAGAAATGGAGAAGGATGGCCACGATTACGTCTGCTTTCATTTGGGCACTCATATGTGTCCTGCTATTTGGCACTTTTTCTTTTAACCTCATGTGTAGTCCTATGATGGATAGGAAATAAAAATGGAGAAGGAAGAACCTTTCTGGAGCTAGAATCACTGCCTGTGTGATGGTCAACTACCTGATATATTACCATATATTAGTAACTCCTACACAGTAGAAAAATGTCGGTCCTCCTATGGCTTTTGCACCAATTTCATGAGTTAGCAGGACTCAGGATGAAGATACAAACAGTTCAACAGGTGGCAACAGGCTGATTCAAGAAGAAACAAAGATTTTGTTATATATAGATAAGCTAACGTATATATTAAGACACAAAACCATTGCTTTTATAAATAGAAATCAGTTAGTCTGCTGAGATGCCTAGCTTTATTAATTAGCATGATGGGCATCTGGGTATGCATGCATGTAAATAATTTACTTTCAAGATTATGAGACATTTCTGAATTCAGACTGTGTCAATGCCAAACATGTAACGATACTGGCCAAGTCAATTTCTGACAGCACTGTGACACTAATGGTGTGGTTAATGCTGAAGCGATGTAAAAGTAAGGTCTAACAAATAAAATAGGGTATTTCAAGGATCAAGCCAGAATACACAGGTAGTTAGAGTTCACAAGTGAAAATGTAATTAACATGGCTGTGGAGATAAAACAGCATGACTGGGAGACAGGTTTTCTTGCAGTTCTTTTTTCAGAGATAAATTCCCTGACATCTATTGTTCCTATCCAGACAATAGAGCTTTGAGAAAAAAGGAAAGAATCTTTACACTGGGTTTTTCTCCTTAAAGCCTTAGTTTTAATGAAATTTAGTCTACTTAAGTCTTACCTAAATTTAGATTAAGGAAGTGTAAAAACCCTCACAGAGTCAACAGCAACGTAGTTGGTTCTCCAAGAATATTGCCCCCCGTAGGTGCTTATAATCATAACATGCCCTTCTGTTTAGCCTAAATGGTCCCTGGATGCCTATTAGTAGGAGTGAGGTGAGCTCGCATATCCTGCCTGAGGGTGCTTAGTAGCCAGATGGGCACCCATCTCTGGCAAAATTCCCAGAGTAAGTGCCAACGTTAAAATGGTCAGCAATGCAATTAGTAATGCTGCTCCCCCCTACCCTGCCTTTGTATTTTTTTGCAAAACAGTTTAATGATTAAGAGTTGTCCACCAAGAACTTGGGTTCTGTGCCTGTGCTTCAGGGAGCCTTGAACTGACATTACAGGGTATTTCCCGTTTCATTTCTGTTGTGCAAAAATACATTGTTCTTATAATAACTCCGACAGCTTTCTGTGAGCATTTGCTGAGATGAACTTAATTAAAGAGTTGGTATTTACCTGGCTTATTGTTAACAGTCAACAGGAGTAAAAGGCTTATGCAGCACGATAAACAAAAAGCACAGTGGCTGCTTTGAAGAATAGGGAAACTTCCTTCACCAACCTCTAAATAGTTCAGCAAATGCAGCATGTGGGCACCTGGCAGTCATTTTAAGACAAGACAGAACTATAAGCAATGGCTAAAATGGTGTCAGTCAGCTGATGGGGTTAAAAAACCCAAAGAATGGCACTGAATATATTATAGTTACCAGATGTGGTGGTACTTAATGAAATTGCAGTTGCACATCTGAAGCCATGTTTCCAGTGCCTGATGCGTAACACCTGGGATCACAGTGCTCCTGCTCTTCTCCCTGTCATTACACTCACCTGTTCAGTAATGGTGGTGAGCAGAAAGCTTTCGGTACCTGGCTGGCACAGTGTTCCTGCAGATGGATGTAATTACCTCTGCTTATTTTGGACACGATGCCTAACAATGCTATGACTCTATTTGTTTAAATCTGACATTTTAATTTTATGAGGGGAAAGTGTTCTTGCACTCCAACTGGCAGCATGGTGTGTCCGGTGCATTTCTTCAGCTGGCTGACATGGGGATGGCATGTTGTGCTAGCGCTGACACCGGAGCAAGTCTGCCTGCAGCAGTCAGCAAGCTCACAGTTCCTTGGAGCTGAGAAACTCACACTGCGTTAGATCTGCCACAGAGTTGTCATTTGTGATGCAAGACTTTCATTATACTTATGGGACTCAATTCAGATTTTGTTTTATAAACAGAATTTCTCTTTTCAGCAAATCTATTCAAACAGGAAGAGCAGGTACCCAGTTGCCTGGTCTTCTTCTAGACATTTAGGTCCTGCTTTCTTGACTGGAAGTAGTTTGGCTTTAACAGGAGGGGGACAAAGCAGGCCGGTGCAAGAGACTACCTGTGCTCCTGGAATAATATTCAGTGCTGTGGATTCAGAATTTTCACTTCTTGGTTCACTGCTTTAATTACTGGACTAAAATGCAAGAGGCAGAGCAGCAGTCGTGGCCCATTAGGTTCTCATCCTTAGAAGCAGGCTGAGTAGTCTGTGTGACAAGTGGATGAACAACCTTGATATTTCTTACAGATTCCTTGTACTCTGCGTGGGCACTTCACTTTAGGCCAAGTGACTTTCCCTCTGCAGGTTTTCAGCAGCACTAGCAAGAGCACAGAAATCTGAGGCAGATATTTTAGGCATCATAGGCTGCCCCCAGAGCCAAGTGTTTACAGTTTGGTGAGATAATACTTATGTTAGGAACTTCTGTGGGCGAGAAGGATCCTGCTTGTGAGGGATGTGACCAGCAAGCTCATACTCATGTGTACATCCCAGAAAGCAAAGCCTTAACCATATTTTAAGGAGGACATCCCCTTACTGACCCTGATGATAAGACAGTCATGCAGCCACCACGTTCGATCTCTAAGTTTCTCTCTCGACAGCACAGAAAGCACATAGGACTCTGGAAATGGTATCTCCCAATCCCCAGAATCACCTCCTCTGCTGAAGCCTGCTGGGAGCACTCATGCAGCAGTGGTTGGGTACTGCTGAGATATTTCTGTTTAAAACAATGGTGTCAATGTTCTCCTCTGGTTTGCCTATAGCTCTCACCACTGTACCACTAAAGCCTTTTGAAAGTGCTGTAAACAACATGATTATCTACCATCATGTGCGTTTCTTCTCTTTCCCCAAGGAGAGACTTTGCCTGTGTCTTTGAAGATTATTTAATAAATAATATGCATACTGTACAATCTGTGCTTGGAAACAATGCTGGAGGTGTGTTTAGAAGGGAAAAAAAGACTGGGGTTTCTGATAGTGCATTGGATGGTTGTGCTGTGGTCTGAGCTTGCCTCTGGAGGTCCTCCCTTCCCATGCGGTGAGCCTGCACTAGGCAGCTCAGGTCGGTGTCTCCAGCAGGAGGGCTATATCGTGCTGTCCCTCCCGAAGCTTGGGACATGCTAGGACTAGGGAGCTCTTTGAATACAAGGCTAATTTTGCTGTGTTGAGTACATTGGGAATAGCTTCAACAGGAGCAAAAAATTTTGAAGCTATTCTTAAAAAAGCTTCATTCTCTAGTTTTAGGTATGGAAGATGCCCGCATTTTGGAAACAGCCTTTCACAGGGTGGTCTGTCAGGAGTAATAATACCTGGTGAAAGCTGAACTTCCCAAGGAGCAAAATGTTGAAATGGCAGGTTTACCAACAGAGGAAGTGTTGAAACAACACAGTGTTTCAACACCTTTTCTGTCACCATCCTGAGTACCTGGCATGTGAAGATAACAGCTGTTTCTAAGACATTTATGAAGATCTTTGGTTGTAGTCTTCCCTTATAGAAGAGTGAAAAGAGTGTGATAGTGACAGCTTTTAAATTTGTAGTGAAATCTGTTCTTGTGAAAAGCGCCTGATCAGCAGAACAGGAGATGCACGTCTCTTTTAGGAAGACGGTAGGGTTTTGTTGCTGAGGCAACAGTGGTACACGGGAAATGTAGATTCAACTTTTGACTCCAGCACAGATTTTCTCTGTATCCTTAGGATCATTTAGGCATTGACTCAGTAAAGCAACTTGATTTTCTCATAGTGTGATTGATAGTATGTGTTTAAAGATGTGGTCAAACACAGACCTTTTTTCTGTCCACATACTTCATCTATTTTATTTGTAAGCTGTGTAAGCTCCTCATGGCCAGAACTGTCTCTCACTGTGTCTTTGTGCAAAAGCCTAAAACAAAACAGGTCCATGGTCAGGTCCCAGTGTGCTATCATAACACACAAATTAACAGTAGTGGTAAACACAAAAAGCTCATTCAAGTTAATGGAACAACTGCTTTGTCCTTTTAGGTGTTTGTTTTTTCCTTTGAAAAGCCAAATTCCATGATGAAAACTCCACTGAATATAAATTCGAACAAATTTTTATGCCTAGACTGTCAGCAGATCCATTGGATCAGGCCCTCCTGCTGCCAAGGCTTTGCCTGTCATGGCTTGAAGCAGTCATGTGCTTGAGGGGGTTGGAAGTTGTGTTTCCATGGTTATGTAGCTCCGACTTTCTTTTAATAACCCAGACAAGAGATTTGTTAATGTTCACTACTGATAATGGGAAGTTATAGAAAAAACATAACTCCCATGGGCTTTGGATTTTGTTCTGCACTGTGCAAAGAAGAAATATCAGGTAAAAAAATAGCAACAATTCATCCACACAAGCTAGGAGCTACTGAAAAACAGCAAAATGTGGCTCTTATGCTATCACTTGTGAATAGCTCAAAAGTCAAAGCACCACGCATCTGCTACTGTTGTAAATGAACCTATCCCAGTCTAGAGTATTTACCTTTTGTGGCACATTTGTGAAAAGCATCGTGATATAGGAAGTGTTACTATTGCAGTCAATGGTCCCTTCTTTGTGATTACATCACATTTTAGGGATTCTAATAAAAATTAGACACTATACCTATGAATAACATGTTGAGAGAGGCTTTTATTCATCTTCTGCATGAGGGTATGTCAAGATCCTTATCTTCTGTGGTTGATTGAACAGTAATTGATGTTAATGATCAGAACATGAAGTTACCAATATGGCTCTCAGGGCTTTTTAAAGTACTGCTGCAGGGTAAGTGATTCAATGTTAATATCAATTATCTTCTGTATGCTAAAAGGGCAGTTACAAAGGAAATAAATTGGCTTTGTGCATACACTGAGGTTTGCAGTTTGCTGAGGAAAGATGTATTATCAGGATCTGAAAATCTATTTTAAAATAAGGGATAAAACCAAATTCATACAAACAAGTTAGCAACTTTTATGATTCCAGTTCAGAAATATTCTTGGATAAGAGGCCTTAAAGAGCATGAAAATACATTCTGAAACAGTAACATTGAAAAATGAATGCAGTACCTGACAAAGTTCATGACAACTGATGGCAAAAATGGAATTGGGAAGATCTGGTTTGTTCTATCAATGCCATTACATTCCCTCGTGATCTTCAGGATGTCACTTAAGTGAAAACGTTCACACTTTTCACATTGATTTTTCAGAATTGAAAAAAGCATAACAAGCTGGGGTTGTTCAGCAACCTTGAGAATCAAACCTCACCTTTACATGGAGTTAGAAATCATATTTGAAAATTATACTTCATGCATCTCATTTTAAACAGACACATTTGATCTTATTACCTATATGACTGAAGTTTCTCCAATAATGATGAGTAATGATGGGCAATAATGGGTCATTTTCAAGTGCAACAAATTTTCTTCTGCAGTGCACTTCAGTGTTTGTATACAAGGAGTTGCAGAAACGCAAAGAAGTATTTGATATCCTAATAGTTTCAAATTACTGTATCATAACATGAAAGGAATTCAGGAAATGCAGATCCGGTTACTCTTATAGGATTCTATTTGGTTAGACACTTGACGAAGAACCTAATTTATAGCCTATAAGGTGTATCATTAAAATTAGTGGTTTAAATGATAACCGTAAGTGTTAGTGACCATCCATAGCAATTACAGGAGTGATAGAAATACCTGAATGCAGGTTTTGGCTTGTGACGAATGTACCATATTAAACCCATATCTTAGTAGGGATATAAAATGACCATTATCAGAGCCTGGCCTAAAAGTTGCTAAAACTGTTTTCAGTAGAAATTGAAATGTTTTCATTATGTTGAGCAGATTAATGGAGGTAGATCTTCAAATACTGATTCATAGATAGCTACTCGTGGCTCATAAATTTGTCTTAAAACTTTTTAAAGTAAGATTATCCTTTCACTGAAAGACAAATTACAGTTAACAGTGTTCATGTGTGATCATTGAAAATGTTTAGGAACTTTCTTAGAAAGATTACTATTCATTAGTTTTAAGTGCAAAAAGGAAATCAATATTCTTATTCATGTGATACTGAGACATTACACGTCATGTGTAAATATCTCATTTATAATTTTAATACCTGCTACCTGCAGACCTATATGCCATCAGACTCTGTACAGAATTTAAATACAGTGTCTCAAGGTAGGACCTGTGCTACTTTTCTATGATCCAGGGATGCCAAATCAATAATTGTGTACTTAAACTTGTCGCATTTTAATCAATATCTCAGCTGTGCAGTTGTGAAATCTTTAATATACTACAACATTATTTTCCCAAATGTTAAAATTCTGCTGGAAAGGGATTTTTAATTTGTAAAGCTTCTGCTTCTGCTTGTGTTTGCTGGCTTTAAGAGTGCTAAAATGAAGAAATGGTTACGTGCCATGTTACATGACAAGGATGCTGCCAAATGTCACAACATCTTCTGAAGATAGGATGGGTCAAGAGTTAAGGAAAGGGATAAGGGCACCTCTAGGCTTCAGTTTCAGACAGATAGATACATACAGGCAGGAAAGTGACTGCTTTTGAGTCCAATCACTAATGTTCATTCCTTCTAGAAGAAAAGACAGAAATTATGTCTGGGGCAGGTGCATAGCTAGATTATACATGTGGAGATTTATGTTTCGTTCCAGTCTGAGACCCTGAAAGAAGGATTATCCTAAAAAGTGAAGGTGAGGTTGAAGACAAACAGGCACATGGGAGCTGCAGAGAATGGTATTGCAGAGGAGACACCTGAGCTGGCATGGGGTCCCCCATTAAACCTTATTAATGTGCTCCTGCTGAATGGAATTAATTGATGTGACAGATTTGATCCTGGGAGAAACCTTCCCTTTCCTTGTCTCTGAAAGTCAAGTTAGAGTTGGTAAATCTTACAAAGGAAAATATGTAATCTGTTACAGTTTCAACAGGTAAAGCAGATTTTGTTCCCCGCCCCTGACAATTTGCAGTCTTGAATTCTGGTTGTTCTTGTAAAAGAGTTTGCAGCTGTGAGTCCTCTCACGGTGTGAGTGGAATTGGACCTAGCTCCTACCCAGTCATAAAACCACATAACTGAAAAATAATCTTTATTTATCCTAGATTATGCTAGTTGCAGGGCTCAGTGCACACACATGAATGTTTTCCCAGGGACAAGGTGGCAGAAGGAACATGTGGCTGTGGAGGGGGATGAGTGGGACTGTCCTGTTCAGAAGGACAAAACATGGGAAGCCACTTCCACCCTTTGTGCTTTAAGAGAAGGCAGGAATGGCTGTACCAGCTCAGATCTAAGTGCTGCATGGCCCAGTGCAGTATTTGCAGTGACGGACAATTCTTAATTTCTTGGACACACATCAGAGCTAGGACAGCACATGGTCTCTCAAGTCTAGCAGTTTTTGATTGAGGTACTGCATGGCTTCCATACTGATAGGGGACTTCTGGCATGTGTCTTCTAGTACCAAGTAGGGAGTAGCTCTGGTAGGAGCTGAGTTAGCTGTCCAAGTAAAGAGCTTGTAAGGTGCTCTGGGTCAGATGGGATTTATGAGATACCCCTATCTCCTGTGGGTCCTATTAGGTTTAGGTGGCTCTTTGCTGACACAATTCTTATTATTGACACCACTTTGAACTTCTCTGAGGATAAGGAGCCAAAGGTCATAAACATTAGGACATTACCATGCTCAGTGCTACAGTGACAATTTAATTTAATTTAATTTAATTTAATTTAATTTAATTTAATTTAATTTAATTTTATTTTATTTTATTTTATTTTATTTTATTTTATTTTATTTTATTTTATTTTATTTTATTTTATTTTATTTTATTTTATTTTATTTTATTTTATTTTATTTTATTATTTTATTTTTCCTCGGAACAAGATGTACCTCTACTGAAACATCTTAAACCTGGTAATAAACATCCTGTTTCGTGACATAGGCACTAGTTACTTCTTCAAATGAGCAGTTTTGGAAGTCCAAGTACTGAGATCTAGCTCTGAATCAAAAGGCAATGCTCACCTCTTCGAAGGGAACAGAAGTAGATTAATGAGTGATGAGGACATGATTTACTAAGAGAGAAATATCGTTTGAGCTGCTCTGAGAGAAGAAATGTTCTCTAAGGCCAAATTCACCCAAGCTTTTAAGAACACTGAAGAAATGTGTTCAGTGAGACATTTCACATGCTCAAACTGAGATGTTTTTAATAACCTAGTTGATCTGGAGTCAAGAATACTTTGAAATCAATAGCATAATGAAAAGTTTAAGAGAAGCATAAGAAATATTTTCTACTAGTCAAGGAGGATCTTGAACAACAGATGCAGAAACCAATGTAACATCCTGAAATCCAAAGAGAAGGTGGTGCAAATTATAGTCAGGGAGGAATTATATGAATTTAATAAAGAAATTTGTTTATTTGCAACTGAGACAAATTTATGGATATTTCAGAACCACTGAACATCAATTTGTAAAATAATGATTTACTCATCTCAGTCACAATAGACTTAATCAAGCTATTCAGAGAACTCATGCAGTTCATAAAGCTCTGTTCTTTCTCTCCTGAAAAACATGATTCTGGGATGTTTACCAAAGAAAGGTATTGAAAAATGACAAGAATATTACATGTAGAAGTAAAACAACAACAAAAAATACACAATTTCACAATTTTTTGAATCTTAAAACATTGCAAAAAAAGGTCTCTAAATAATTGAAAAATTCTGGTTCAAGAAAAAAATAAGGAAAAAATCTCAAATTTTGTTAGTCTTTATTTCGTAAAAAGATGGAAATCTGAAGCTTATTAAAAACCACATTTTTTTCTGGTGATGCTTCTTCTATAACTAGAAGTTATTGAATATCAAAGCAATTTAAGCACCTTCCCCCTCCCAGCCATGTAAAATCATTAATGAGTCTTATATCTGTACATCATGCCCCATCTCAGCTATGCAACATGATTTCTCTCATGGCACACTGACCTCCCCTCATTCTGAGAGACCGCAACTATCCATGGCCCCTTCGGTGTTTCATAGGTAACACTGTCAAACTGAGAGCTGTCTTTGGTACAAAACTAATCTGGACAGAAATTTTAAATTAGTCATTGTTAGCTGTTTAATTGCTTAATATATGGAGGTTGATTTGAAAGCTGGTTATGTAGGTTGATAAGTGTCTCCAATATTTGTGCACCCAGGTTTGATCTTTGTCACTTGTGGCTGTTTTACATATGCACAATCTAACTGAATGATTTTGGCTTACATTTTGGCTAGTCTCTCATTTAAAATGAAAAGAGATACAAAGATATTATTTCACAAATAACATAACTAAAGTGCATACATCTTAACTTCAACATTTTGCTGGAGCACCTGGGACTGTTAAGTCTTTTCAGCTCTTTTCCAAAGCCAGAGAGGCACCTTTGGCTGCAGTTCCCTTGGCACCAGGTTGATTTAAGCAGTGCCCATCTCTGCTTGCTCTGTTCCTGTACCACCCTTCGTTATGGCAGCATAACCTTTGTGGAGCATGTGGTGGACCAGATCAGCAGCTGATAACCAGGAACAAATAAGTGGTTTTGGTTGGATGATCGCTGGGTTTTCTTTCAGAGTTATTTTGACTGTGGCTCCACTCCATCACCAGATTCACTGCCCTGTTCACAGAGCAGTTGCTGTTCACAAACTGGTGAACAAGTACAACTGAGGAGGAGGTGGTGTTACACTCAAAATTTTGTTTATGGGCAAAGAGGAAGCACACTACATATGTGTGAAGCCAAGAGTTTATTGTTAGTGTAATGAAAATCTTAACAGTCTAATTCAAGTATCGTTATTACTCTAGAACTATTTGCTACATTAAAAAGAGAGTAATAATGCAATTGGAGTACTTCTATACACCAAAACTCTCAATAATAGTAATAATACTACTAAAATGTTAACACCCAGTTCTTAGTTTTCTGTACTTTTTTTGGGGAATGCTCACCCTTGTGTTTCTCCTCTGAACTTAGAGTCAGCAGCTCTGTGCTGCTGGAAAGGATAAGACTGTAAGCCATCAGCCTCCGGACTCCCTCACTGGGAAGAATCCAATGTTGATGTTGCTGGTTTCCTAACTCTACCCATTTTTATACATTTACTAACACACATTTACACCTTTCCTTTTGTTCCACAGCTCCATGTTTCATCCAAACTTCCCATCCATGGTGCTTTTTATGTTTGATACTACTGTTTTCTTCTCTTTATTACCACTAAAACCAGCTTTGTTCACCTCCGGGTCTGCATTGCTTTGCCTGCTGGTGAGTGGTTTATAACCATGGGCACCCCAATGCCAGCCTGTGCCCCATCTCTTATCATCCCAGACTTGCACTCTTCTACACTGCATCCTGCCTCTCCAGTTCTCAAGGTCTCTGCTGTTGTAGCTGGCTTGAATTTCTCTACATGACATCATTGTGTTAGAGTTGTCAATATCTCATTCTAAACAGAATAACTTCTCCTTGCAGCTATCTATATAAAGCATGGTTGTACCACACAAAGATAAACAAAGGTAGAACAAATTAACCACAGGCACCTTATAGCTGCAGGCAGATTAAGCAAAGTTCAGGCAGAGCAGACCTGGCAAGCCTCAGTCCTTATGGCCCCTAACTCAGCAGTGGCAATAGTGTATTGCAGGGCTGCGGGGGTTGCAGTGGTGAGGAGGGAGTGAACGGAGAACCTTCTGGGTTAGGGGCCATCAAAGCCAGCTCTGTGCAAGAGAAGATTTCCACTGCATTTTGGTTTTAAATCTAAGACTATCTTTTATAAAACAGCTTGGTTTTAAATCTATGTTATAAAACCTAGTAGATGCTCTGTAATACTTAAACTGGCCGCTACCGTTAAAGATAACAAAAAATGTTTTTATAAATACATCAGTGACAAAAGGAGGGCCAGGGAGAATCTCCCTCCTTTGTTGGATGCAGAAGGTAACTTTGCCAGGAAAGATGAGGAGAAGGCTGAGGTACTTAATGCTTCCTTTGCCTCAGTCTTTAACAGTCAGACTGGTCATCCTTGGGGTTGTCAGGCCCCTGTGCTGGGGGATGGAGATAGTATGCAGAATGAAGTCCCAGGTGTTATAGAAGTGGCAGTCACTGACCTGCTCCTTCACCTGGATGTTCACAAGTCCATGGGGCCAGATGGGATCCACCCAAGGATACTGAGGGAGCTGGCAGAGGAGTTCGCCAAGCCACTCTCCATCATTTATCAGCAGTCCTGGTCAACCTGGGGAGGTCCCAGATGACTGGAAGCTAGCCAATGTGACGCCCCTCTACAAGAAGGGTTGGAAGGAGGATCTGGGGAACTACAGACCTGTCAGCCTGACTTCGATGCTGGGAAAGGTCATGGTGCAGATCATTTTGAATGCCATTGCGCAGCATGTGCGGGACAGCCAGGGGATCGGGCTCAGCCAGCATGGGTTTATGAAAGGGAGGTCCTGCCTCACTAACCTGGTCTCCTTCTATGATAATGTGACCCGCTTAGTGGATGAGGGGAAGGCTGTGGACGTTGTCTACTTGGACTTTAGTAAGGCCTTTGGCACTGTCTCCCACAGCATCCTCCTGGAGAAGCTGGCTGCTCACGGCTTGGACAAGTGCACTCTGCGCTGGGTTAAAAAACTGGCTGGATGGCCGAGCCCAGAGAGTGGTGGTGAATGGAGGCAAATCCGGTTGACAGCTGGTCACGAGTGGTGTTCCCCAGGGCTCAGTGTTGGGGCCGGTCCTGTTCAATATCTTCATTAATGATCTGGATGAGGGGGTTGAGTGCAACCTCAGTAAGTTTGCAGATGACACCAAGCTGGGTGGAAGTGTCAACCTGCTGGAGGGCAGGAAGGCCCTACAGAGGGACCTGGACAGGCTGGATCGTTGGGCTGGAGCCAACAATATGAGATTTAACAAGGCCAAGTGCCGGGTCCTGCACTTGGGTCACAACAACCCCATGCAACGCTACAGGCTTGGGGAGGAGCGGCTGGAGAGCTGCCTGGAGGAAAAGGACCTGGGGGTGTTGGCTGACAGCCGTCTGAACATGAGCCAGCAGTGTGCCCAGGTGGCCAAGAAGGCCAATGGCATCGTGGCTTGTATCAGCAATAGTGTGGCCAGCAGGAGCAGGGAGGTGATGGTGCCCCTGTACTCGGCACTGGTGAGGCCGCAGCTCGAGTACTGTGTTCAGGTTTGGGCCCCTCACTACAAGAATGACATTGAGTCACTGGAGCGTGTCCAGAGAAGGGCAACAAAGCTGGTGAAGGGTCTAGATAACAAGTTTTATGAGCAGTGGCTGAGGGAATTGGGGTTGTTTAGCCTGGAGAAGAGGAGGCTGAGGGGAGACCTTATTGCTCTCTACAACTACCTGAGAGGAGGTTATAGCAAGGCGGGGCTTGGTCTCATCTCCCTAATAACAAGCGATAGGACGAGAGGAAATGGCCTCGAGCTGCGCCAGGGGAATTTTGGGTTGGATATTAGGAAAAATTTCTTCACTGAAAGGGTTGTCAAACATTGGAACAGGCTGCCCAGAGAGGTGGTGGAGTCTCCATCCCTGGAGGTATTTCAAAGAAGGGTAGATGTGGTGCTTGAGGATATGGTTTAGTGGTGGACTTGGCAGTGATAGTGAGGGTCTTTTCCAACCTTAATGATTCTATGATTCTATGAATACTGTAGGTCTAGTGATTCTGTGTCACCTCGTAATGACTGAATATGTCCTGATTTCTTAACAGAAAAACATTTAATACACACGAAAAAGTTGTGAAGTCGTTGGTCAGGCATCTTGAACAGCTTCTTTTGAAGCTCTTTCCCAGATGCATGTTCCCTCTCTTTCTTATGACAGCACCAGCAGTCGCCCAGCCAACAAAAGCAGGGACCTAATCCAGCTGATCCCACCAAGGTGAGGGACAACTGAATCGAGTCCCTGACCTTGCTTCCAGCTTGGCTACAAAAGCTTGGGCAATCACAGATGAGGTAGGTGGCATAATTCACCAGGGTCAGGGGCAATGATGGTACTGCTTGTTCTGGTAGGTTCTTAAACTGCTGTGGCACTCCACCTAAAGCTTAACATGAAGTTATTGAGGATGGCTTTTTGGCTACCACACTATCTACCTCAAAACTTATGGGCATTTTTAGCTGACTTTCTTAACCCTGTCTGTGTTGTGCAGATATAAATACATAGCTATGTCTCCCTTCCACTGTTTATCTCTTTTTTTTTTTTTTATTCAGGACATGACATATGAAAGCTGGCTTGAGGCCTGTTAGCAGCAGATCAAAATATAGTAGCTAGATGGGGGAATAACTAATCTTGTCTAAAAATAGCTCATCAGTTCAAAAATGCTAATAAAAAAAGTGTTGGATGAACTTGCATTAGCTAGGGCTTCTGCATAGCATAAATCAAAGACAAATACAATATGAAATGTGGGCATTAAAAATGCGCTGGGCTGCATGCTAAAAAAAAATATATTTTTAAGATATAACTGTATATGGATGCTATTTTGAACCACAGTGTAAGTGCTACGGGAATATTACGCAAAACTCATGCTGCCATGTAAAGAATCAAATAGTCTTTGAATGGCTCTAGTGGTCTAAGCAAAGGAATAATGTGTGAGGAAGGTACATCTCCAAGCAAGGTGATTCTGAGTAAGCAGCTCACTGAGTCTTAAACACTAAGGAAAACAGAGACCTGCTCTCCCTCTGTGATGACTGCTGGGTGTAATGTACAGCGTATGGGAGAGACTGAACTTCGAAAAGAAGAATGCCATTAAGACTGTTATTTCCTTTAGAGAGTGGAAATGTGAAATATAGATATTAGCAAATGTAATTCAGAGTTGCGGTTTGCATCAAAACTGTTCTGTGGTAAAAGCACTTCAGTTCTCACTCTTTCATTAACAAATACAAGGAGCACATTTTAAATATACTGCATTAAAAAAATCTACTGACTTAACAACCCTGGCAATGAAGGGTGAATGTCCTCTTCTGTCCAGTAGGAGAGAAGTAGGAGATAATTACATGAGATGCAGTTTTTGGTGGTGAAGCTGGCTTTGAAAGTTCCTGTTCCCCTCTGTCAAAGCCAGATTTGACTACTTATCATGCTGTCCTGGCAGTCAGCTGTGTTTTCAGTTGTGCCAGTTCAACTGTTTGTGGTGGTGTACTGTAGGCAGGTGCATGGAAATAGGGCTTAAACAAACCCAAAAAACCTTTTATTCTTGGAGTGCTGTCTTTGACCAGATCCCTTTCATGATCTTGGGCCATGGGCAGTCACCCTGGCACAGTTGTGCTGCACTGCTCTGAAGATGGAGTAACCAATGACAGGATTTCAATCATATTCAGCAAATGCTTCTGCCTTTCCTTTTAATTATTTCAGAAATACCATATTTCACTTCAGCTAGGGTTTGTGTATGCTTATTTTACTGGTAAATTTGGCGTGGTGAAGGAATTTTTAATATAATCAAAAGCAACAATGAAATCAAGCCAGTGGCAAAATGCTCGTGGACTAAATAAGCTCAGGTTTCCACTCAGAATAGATGTTAGCTCTGTATTATTATCATCACCACCATCATCTATTCTGAACTCTTGAATAATACATGTCATAAGGCTTTCCTGAATAAATTTTCTTGAATTAAATATTCATTTTATAAAAGAAAGAAAAAAAAAGCAAACAAAACCCAACAACCTAACAATATTCCTAACAATAATTTTGTTAGGCTATCTCAGTGGTTAATTATCCCTCTTCTTAAAATTCTCACCTTCTTTTATTTCTGAATCCGAACCTTCCTTGCTTCAATTTGCAGTCACTGGATCTTCTTTTATCTTTATCTACAAGGTTGATGAGCCAGCTACAATCAGATTGTTATACAAATTAGAATTTACAGCGCATAATCAAATCACCATTTTTTTAAAAAACTAAATGGATTCAGACCTTTGAAGATTTCATTGCAGGCAATGTTTTCCAATCCGTCAATCATCCTGAACCCTCTCCATTCTTTTGTTCTTCATCAGGAATAGACATAATATTCTATTAACAGCAGTACTGATATAACCTCTCTACACAAATCAACTATTTTCTCCTTCTATATCAGAGAATCGCATTAGTCCTTTCACCCCATGCACCCATAAAGGCAATCAGATGGTTAACAATTATTGCTCTTAACTTGCTGTTACTCGTAGGGCCAGGAATATGCAACATTTTCTGCCCCTGCAACTTGCTCTCTGCCTTCTCTGAGAGCACAACATCATCCTATGTACTGTGCTTCTAGAAACCTATGACCTGATTGCCATTACTGAAACTCAGTGGGACAAACCCCATGACTGGTATATGGCTATCGATGGTTACAGGTTGTTTAGAAGGGAGAGGTGAGGAAGGAGGGGCAGAGGCATTGCCCCTCAAGAAATCGATACAGTGTGAAGAGCTGTCCCTGAAGAATAACCACAACCAAGTCAAAAGCTTATGGGTAAGAATCAGAGACAGAGGCAACAAAGGGAACCTTGTGGTTGGTGTCTACTACAGGCCGCCTGATCAAGGGGAGCCTACTGACAAGCCTTTTACCTCCAGCTCCAGGAGGCTTCATAGAGTCATACCTGAGTTGAAAAGGATCCACAAGGATCATCTAGTCCAACTCCTGTCCCTGCACAGGACAACCCCAAAGTTCACACCATGTCTCTGAGGGCATTGTCCAAGTGCTTCTTGAATATCCGCAGACTTGGTGCCATGATGCCTCCCTGGGGAGCCTGTTCCAGGGCTCCACCGCCCGCTGGGGGAAGAACCTTTTCCTAATACCCAACCTAAACCTCCCCGGGCACATCTTCTTGCCATTCCCTCGGGTCCTGTCATTGGTCACCAGAGAGAAGAGATCAGTGCCTGCCCCTCCTCCTCCCCTTGTGAGGCAACTCTTGGCTGCCAGGGCACACTATTGGCTCATGTTCAACTTGCCATCAAGCAGAACCCCCAGATTGCTCTCCGTGGGGCAACTCTCCAGCCTCTCATTCCCCAGTCTGTAGGTACACCCAGGGTTGCCGTGCCCCAGGTGCAAAATCTGGCACTTGCCCTTGCTAAACTTCATATGGTTGGTGACTGCCTAGCTGTCTAATTTGTCTAGATCTCCCTGCAGGGCCTCTCTGTCCTCAAGTGTGTCAATGTGTCAACAGCTCCTCCCAATCTTGTATCATCAGCAAACTTAATTAGTATTCCTCCAGCTTCACTCTTACAGGCTTTCATCCTACTGGGGAACTTCAACCACCCTGACATCTGCTGGAAAAGTAGCACGGCAAGCTGAGGCAATCCAGGTGATTCCTAGAATGCACTGAGGATAACTTCTTGAGCCAGGTAACAGACAGCCCTACCCAAGGGGATGAAATACTGGACCTGATGGTCACCAGTGCAAGCGAGCTCATCGGTGATGTGAAGATTGATGGCAGCCTGGGCTGCAGTGACCACACATTGGTAGAGTTCACACTCCTGAGGGATGTTGGAAAAGCAAGGAGTTTAAGACCCTTAATTTTAGGAAAGCAAAATTCCAGCTCTTCAAGGAGTTAGTCAGCAGGACCCCCTGGGAAACAGTTCTCAGGGACAAGGGAACAGAAGAGAGCTGGCAGATCTTTAAGGAAGTGTTCCATACAGCACTAGAGCTCTCAGTCCCCAGGTGTAAGAAATTAGGCAAGGAAGGGAACAGACCAGCATGGCTGAGGCAAGACATGCTGGTCAAACTAAAGAGCAAGAGGGAACTGCACAGGCAGTGGAACCAGGGACAGGAATCCTAGAGAGAGTATAGGAACCCTGCCTGGTTGTGTAGGGATGGGGTCAGGAGGGCCTAGGTACAGCTGGAGCTGTATTTGACAAGGGATGCAAAGAATAATAAGAAGGGTTTCTACAGGTACGTCAACCAGAAAAGGGAGGTTAAAGAAAGCGTACGGCCCCCGATGAACAATAGACAAGGAGAAAGCTAAGGTATTCAAGAACTTTTTTGCCTCAGTCTTCAGTGGTAACCTCTCTCCTCACCCCTCCCATGTCGATGAACCACAAGATGGGGACGAGGGGGTTAAAGCCCCTCACAGTGTAGGGGAAGATCAGGTTTGTGACCACCTGAGGAACCTGGACATACACAAGTCTATGGGACCTGATGAGATGCATCACAGAGTCCTGAGGGAATTGGCTGATGTAGTTGCCGAGCCACTCTTCATGATATTTGAAAATTCCTGGCAGTCAGGAGAAGTCCCTGGGGACTGGAAGGAGGCAAACATTGCGCCCATCTTTAAAAAGGGTAGAAATAGGACCTGGGGAACTACCAACCCATCAGCCTCACCTCTGTGCCTGGGAAGATTATGGAACAGATCCTCCTAGAAGCTGTGCTAAGGCACATGGAGGACAGGGAGGTGATTTGGGACAGCCAGCACGGCTTCACCAAGGGCAAGTCCTGCCTGACCAACCTAGTGGCCTTCTATGATGGAGTGACTACATCAGTGGACAAGGGAAGAGCAACAGATGTCATCTCTCTGGACCTTTGTAAAGCCTTCAACACAGCCCCTCACAGCATTCTTCTCTAAACTGGGGATATATGGATTTGATGGTGTTGTGGTTTATCCGGCAACTCAGCCCTGCACAGCAGCTCACTCACTCCCCCACCGGCGGGATGGAGGAGAGAATCAGAAGGGTAAAGCTCCTAGTGGGTTGAGATAAGAACAGTTTAATAATTAAAATAAAACAATAACAACAACAACAGCAACAATACTGCAATGGAAAGGAAAACAATGAGAGGGGAGTGAAACCTGGGATGGGGAGAAGGGGGAATGAACAACCAAAACAAACCCCATGTGACACAGCTGCTCACAGCTGGGCATGAGCCAGAAATGTGCGCTCACAGCCCAGAAGGCCAACTGTATCCTGGTCTGGATCAAAAGAAGCAGTGCCAGCAGGTTGAGAGAGGTGATTCTGCCTCTCTGCTCTGCTCTGGTGAGACCCCACCTGCAGTGCTGCATCCAGCTCTGGAGCCCTCAGCACAAGAAGGACATGGAGCTGTTGGAGCAGGTCCAGAAGATGGCCACAAAAATGATCCAAGGGCTAGAACCTCTCCTATGAGGACGGGCTGAGAGAGTTGGGGTTGTTCAGCCTAGAGAAGAGAAGGCTGCGGGGAGACCTTATTGTGGCCTTCTAGTACATAAAGGGGGGACTATAGGAAGGATGGGGACAGCCTCTTTAGCAAGGCCTGTTATGACAGAAAAAGGGGTAATAGTTTTAAACTATTGTAAAAAATTTTATCAATGAGGGTGGTGAAGTGCTCAAACAGGTTGCCCAGAGAGGTAGTGGAGACCCCATCCCAGGAAACATTCAAGGTCAGGTTGGACAGGGCTCTGAGCAACCTGATCTAGTTGATGATGTCCCTGCTCACTGCAGGGGGGTTGGACTAGATGACCTCTAAAGGTCCCTTCCAACACAAACCATTCTATGATTCTATGATTCTATGAACTGGGTCCAAACTGGAGAACTCCTGAAGAGCCATCCTGCACTATACAAGTGCTATTACCTCCAAAGCTTTGTTTCAAAGTATGGTATCTAGAAGAATTAAAAAAAGAGAGGGCAAATTAGAGAAAAGAGGAGAGGAGGAAGAAGGAACTCAAGGCAGTTGAACAAAAGTTACATATGTGTTATTTCATAAACCCACACAGAGAGATTATACCTCCCTGTACCTTCCCTTTGATTCATTTAAACACTGCAGTCTGCAGTTGTCTAATATATTCCAGGCAACAGTAAGCATGAGTATCTCTAGACTTCATTTCTACACTTCCTTTGACTATTTGAAAAAAACAGAGTGAACATAAGTCTTTATCTTCTCAAATTCTTCTCAAATGTCTCACACAGAGTAGTGACAGGAGTTGTTACTTGCTTCCATTCCCTTCTACTCTTCCAATCCAATGTGGAATAAATAGACCTGAAGACTCTAATGCAGAGTAGGAGTAACATATTTTGTAATTATCTGAAATTCATTACCATTTCCATTTTCTAGGCTTAAAACTTCTGTGCTGAAATCCTGGCAGATTGTTTTGAAATGCCCTTTTGCTTTGGGGACAAGCCAGTTTTTAATGCCATGGCATATGACTATCAAGCTCCTGGGAGAAGCCCGCTTCAGCCACTGGGATCAGGTACTTCCTGTTTCATTCTGGTGCCTTCCACCACTAATGATCTTGGCCTGGGGTTTGGAATAAAAATGACAGACAAATATGACTGAAGATGCTATAGAAGGCTTGCATTTTCCATTTTGAAGACAGTTCTTCATGGCTGTGGTGTTGCATTACATATTACTTAGTGCAAACATTCTGGGTTCCCCAGTATGAGGTATTCCAGGCCCAGGCCTGATCTAGGTTCTACTCCTTGGACTGTTCACGTACTTGACATCATACATTCATTGGATTAAAAATTAGAGAAGATCTGTGGAGTAGAGTCTATAGGGTGAAAGCCCTAGCTATCAACCTGCCTTCTCTAGATTTATTCCTGACTGTACAACAACCTAGTTTCGACAGAACAGAGTATACCCTGACTTAGTGTAAGCAGCCTGGTAAGGCAAACAGAGCCTTAAATTTTGGCAAAATTTTATTTCACCTACTAGAATAATTTTTAAATGTTTATGTTAGCCCAGGTGACCTGTCAGATTTCAGTGGTTTGCACAAAATATGACAGAACCTTGCCCTGTTTAAGTAGTTTTTAACTTGAACTTCAATCATTTCTCTCTGCCAAAATAAAGTCCAACATAGGATTCTTCTATACAGCGGTGTAACAATCTTGTGCTCCATCTGGTGTATTGGCATATATTAGGCAGTTAAGAGGTCATATTAGTTAAGAAAGATGCCATCCTGGAAATGAGCAGTGACAGAGCTTTTTGTGCTTGCGAACTTAGAAATTAAAACCTGAGGCATTATGGAGCTCTGGCAATTGCAGAGTTAGGCTGCATTTAAGTGCAGAATTCTCAAAAGCATGGATCTGAAGCTGTGCTTTTAAATCCTGTCTAAATCCATGTTCAGCACCTACATCCATTTTGGGGCCAAGACCTTGGCTGTTAAAGCCTCACAGAAAATACTGGGTCTTTGGTATAAGTCAAATGGGATTTTGGTCCCCAGTCCTAAAAGCACAGATCATCTTTGAAAACATGATCTATTCTCTTCTGTGACTGCTGCTTTGAAAGCAAACAATGAAATAATTATTATACCTGTATGTATAAACAATATTATTTCAAATTTTCAATAAATTCCTATTAAAAGTATGTAAGGGGATTAAAAATCTGTCTAGCTCTGACAATTAAAAATATATGCTATCAGTGCTGTAGAACTACGTACAAAAGTTACTAGTGATATGCTGTATTACAGTTAAGCATTGGAATTAGTAGAATCCATGATCTAGTATGCATGCAGAGGGAAGTAATAGTAAATCGGGCACATCAGTAACTGGGAAAATTTCAACTTACTTTGTTCGGTAGAATAAAATTTCTGCTTGATTAACTAAGAAGCTGGTAGTTATAGAAAAAGTTAATTCTAGGATTGCAGAGCTCAAGCAGCAGAGGACAATAAATATTGCATAATCAGCATGATTTTTCTTGAAGAAAATTCTTCCAAAATGTAAACAGAGGTTTTAGAAGGGACAATATTCTCAATATTACATATGTACCACGTTATGGAAGGAAATATTCAATAAGTTATATGTTAAGTGAGTGAAGTCAAAATATTTTGGAAGTTTTAGAAGAGATAAGTGCAGTAATGTATATTATAAATGAAGATAATGCAGAGAAGAAATACCAAAGATGAGTGAACGAAAACACCCACAGGTTATATTATCCATAAGTGCTGATCAGATGAGCACCACCTAGAACAGATGCTAACTGGATACCTATGGGGGTGAAGACTAACCCAAAAAGGAGGATGGGTACAAATGAAACCCAGAATCATGGAACAGGTGAAGAAATAAAAAAATAGAATGAAGGATTTTCGTGAATGAGGGAGAGATCGGGATCAGACAGAGCTCAAGGAGGGAAGAAAGTGAGTAGTTCTACAAGAAAGGAAAGTAAAACAACAACAAAAAAAAGAAAGCACTGTTCTTGAGTGCTGTGAGGAATATAAATAGTGGAAGATTGTTTATAGAGCTACCAGACCGGACATATACAAAGACACTGACACACATTAATGCAATGCGAAAACCCAAAACATTGCTGGTGAATGAAGTGAAATGGGACACTACAGGGGTGTCAGAAATATAGCAGAAAAGAAGTTTGACTAAAACACAGGGTAAGAACTATTCGGGAAAGGTAGGAATAAAGATACACGTGATAGGTAGTTCTGCATATGAATCATACAGCAAACTGGAGGGATAAGTGTTAATTCAGGTAAACCAGAATTTCTCTAGTCCAGGTTGCTTTGGGAATGGCAATAATAAGAGTCTGCAATAGGCCTCCAGGATAGGATCCGTTAAGATAAAATTTCTGTAGAAGAGAAAGGAATACTAGGTGTAGGTTTGGCTCTAACTAACTGTAAGTGACTGTCACCTTAGTAACTTATAGCAACCCATAAAACAGAGAAGGATCATTTCTGATAAAGAGACCAGGTTTGGGGGAACTGGACTGAAACAGATAGTAATGAGAGGCCTGATTAATCAAAGCAATCAAAGGGTTAACAATGAGCATACTCATAGATGCTTAGTTGCAAGTGGAACTGGAGGCCGCAGCCTCCAGCTGAATTTCTACTTTCTGAAGAGCTGCATGTCAGGGGTTGTTGTTCAGCCTGCAAGAAGCCATTGACGTGGTTCTTGACAAACTGCTTGAATAACAGGAAACCTGGTTACTGCTCAGTGTGGGCTGAGTTCATGTCTGGAGAAGTTAGAGAACAGGCTAGTAGGAGAAGCATGGCCTTGAAGGGAAGGTTGGCACCAGCATCTGTCATCTCTGTAGTTTTTAGAAAACGAGTGATGAATGTGCCTGTCCATTTTAGGTGGAAGCAAAGTTGCTATGCTCAGTCTAGAGGGAAAGAATAATGTGCATTGCACAGTACTGGAAAGAACTAGTACATAAAGTTTCAAAGTTGGCAGCAAGAAGTTTTATAGAATATGTCAAACGGGCTGGTACAGGAGCGAGAATAGCATTTCAATAATGATATGCGAGAAGGAAAAATGTAATCTTGAAAAACTAGAGATCTGCCAGTCTGACTTGAGTATAATGAAAGGCTTTTGAACACATTTGGAAGAGAACAATAATTAAGACATGGAGATAAATGGAAAATGGGATTAAATGCAATTTTGTTTTATGAAATCAGATCAGTCCAAACTAATTTGCCATATTTCATCTAAGAGGTGCCTGATTTTCTAGAAAGCGAAAATACAGTGAATCTTATCTGCTGGGATTTCAGTAGAATGTTTGAAAATTCTAGGCCAGCTAAGAAGCACATTACATGCCCAACCTCCTATTTAAATATGTATTTCTGAGCAGAGTGAAACCCTGAGCAGACTTGTTTAGGACTATGCATAATATTTTATAAGTTCACCACAGGTAAAAGCCAATTTGAAAACCATTTTTTTAACCAATTATTCACTCACTTTGGAGTTACTACTTCTTATTCTTATTTCATTACATTAAGGAACCTCATGCTACATGTCAGAAACCTTATTAAAATCAAGCTATAATACATATTTTCCTTTTGTGCTTATGTAATAAGCTATTTAATGAAATTAGAGTGGTTTCATATTAGTTTTCTTGACAAAATCATGTTGGTTATTGTTTATCATCTTATTATCTTTTGGGCACTCACAAATTGAATCTTAAAGTTTTCCAGTATATTCAAGATTTGAAACTAAGATTTATATTTCACTGAGTCCTCTTTTTTCCCCATTAGTTTGGCAATAGAGAATTTGGTAGTCCTTTTCTAGTCCTCAAGACACTATCTGTCTGTCATGACATATTGAAAGATAGTAATCAGAGCTTATTTTGTCTATTTCCTTAATCATCCAAGGATGAATTACATCTGGCCATGCCCACTTGAACACAACAATGTCAGCTAAATATTCTGTAAGCTGTTTTTCTTAGTCTGACTTCTATTTTGATTTCCTCGAAAGAATATTTTAGTTATGTCTGTTAAAAATTAACTTTTTTTTTTTTTTTTTTTGCAAGGACCAGAGCAGAGCATGGAAGTTTTACTCTTCTTTGAATCATCTGCATTCTTCCAATTTAATATGTAATTCCAATGTAATGTGCAATTTCATATATAATTTGCCATATATATCCTTCATGGTCGAGCTTTAAAAGCAACTTCTGTGCTCTCCTGGGGCTCTCAAAAGGTTTCAATAGTTACAACAAATCATGTCCTCTGAAAATCTAACCTTATATGTGACTACTGTTTTTTATGTCCTCAAATTAGTCAGTTTGTTCTACAGTTATGCTACCTGCCAAGTATTATGTGGGCATTTGCATTTGAATTTAGGAAGTATTTCAGAAAAAAATATTTTCTCTGTGACAAATATGAACAGGCAAGGGGAAATAATTTGGCTTATGTTTGTTGCTTTGTCAGTGGCATAACTTCATCGGATTTGCCTGGCAGGTAGTGCAGCATTTTTGACTGCTACATTAGTTTCCCTCATCCTAACATCCTCTGATGCAGCATGAACTGGCTGCTTTCTCTGTACAAATTTGCATTTCAGTATTGTGGCCAGCTCCACAAGTACTGACTACTGACGCTAAGGTAAATTAGATCAAAATAGGTTTTCTAAATACAACTCTTTTAATAAATCAATGCCAACTCCATTTTTTCTGGGGTATACATTGTGAGCTTTCCTAGTTTATTTTGTGAATTTTCAAGTGCACAATTTCTGTGCCTAATGCCTTTTAGAAATTAACCTTGGCTTTCTTCCACGTGTTAAAAGTCAGCATCATAGATCTTGATTTATCCTAGGTGACATTCATGAAGAGTTTGGAGGCTCTGCACAATCATGTAAAGTGTTAAGCTTTTGCAGCTGAGTGTTGTAGTTCAGTAGTTCATCATTCTCCAGCGTTTTACATCCTGTAGCTGTACTGTGAAAGTTCTATTTTCACATAATTTGCAAATCATGATGTCGATTGCAAATGTTCAGAAATGCAGATGTACTCACTGATCTGTGTGTCTCCTACCTAGATGCCTTAGCCACATCTATGACAACTGTGGGAATGCTATTTATACTAAGATTTCTTAACAAAGAGTTTTCACCAGCAGATTAAGAAGGCAATGCTTGTAATTTACATTAATTTAGAACAGACATCTCTGAAACACAGATGATAGAATAATATCAGACTTGCAAATGTAAATCTTCAACAGCTAACAATGGAACAGAAGTAGATTTCAACCTTTTCCAAATGAGATGTCATTTTCTGCATATAAAGACAGAGTGTATATGCAATACATGCACCAAGATGGGTGATTTAAATTGTAATGATTTTAAGCATCATTTAAATCAACAAGCATTAATTTAAATAATGTTTATCCTTTTCCTAAGACATTCTGCAAAATTAAGTCTGTTCTAATTAGTGGTTATAATTTGATAAATTTAATGAAGCTATTTGCTCGGTGAAAGATACATGTCTGCTACATATTTGTCTAAGCTGTTATAAAACTATATGCATTATTGTGCTTCTTAGTACTTACAGTTTTGTTATGCTGGAAATCAATGAATAGTGAATTCATTATTTAGTGGATAATTTATCTTTTTAATTATTATTTGTGTGAAGTTGGATTTGAATGGAAATTCAGTTTAACTGACATTCACTTAAGAATGAACCAAAACAGTATTTTGATATTGTTTATTGGGGAAATAAAACTATAGAAATTCAAAAAAATATTCCTCAAAACAAGATTTAATGCAAAATTAATTAATGTGTTAAATGAAGACAGTATTAACCATCACTAGTCAATTGATTATTTTTGCTTACCCTATTCTTCAAGTTTTTAAAATGGGTAAGTCTCATCATTTCACACCTCATCATTACTTACAAACTGAAACTGGAAAATGAGCTTTCCTCCTTTTTCAACATGGTGGATGTCACAGCTTTGCTTCAGCTCAGCATTAAACTAAATTAGTCAAATAAACTGAGATGAAAAATACTCTTGTGCATCTTCATGAAACACAACTGTTGTCCAAAATTAGCTTAGCAACTTCAGTAGGGTAAGGTTTTAGTTTTCTAACCAATAAATCCTAGCTCTTCATGCTCTGATTTCATTTAAACCGTGATGGAAAACTTGCACTGCTTAACTGAATGTAAATGATGTTAAGGGCCCATTCAAGAGTCACAATGTAAATTATATTTTATTTTAAAGGAAAACATATTTAATTTACATTTGAGAATATGCAACTCAAAAAATGGCTCTTTATCTGTACTGATCTAGTATACAAACATGGGTACATACTGTGCGTGTATGCACCTGTGTAAAAAATCACTGGCTATTTATATTTTTATTGTACAATTTAAAAGTTATTCTATTCAGTAGCCACTACATTCCTTGAAAAGCAGCCCCTTCACTGGATTTGCATAATCAGCTGACAATATTTTAAGAATTCTGCCAGAATGCCACATCATCAAAGAAAACCTGTGATGTTCATTTTATGTTGTATAGCCTACCTTATCCCACAGAATCCATTGGAAAGGGAATGTGGGACCTTGCTGTAAAGAATCTAAGATTTAAGGTGACTGACAGGACATGAAGATATGGGATGAAGATCTAGGCATGGAAAGCAAGGTAGGAGGTCTGTTGTAGTAAAGGGGAGAGCAAGACAGCTGCTTATTTGTGGAAGAGTAGTGGAGGATAGAGCTGTAGTTAGGAAAAGAAATTGAAATGCACAATGAAAGGGACAAAAGGAACAGCAGTAGAAAGGGTAGAAGGGGAACATGTATGTTGGGGGTTAGAAGAATGAAAGGAGATCTGGAAGGCAGTGGGCTTCATCTCTGGAATGAGTCGAGTATGTGAAAGTCTTGCAAAGTTACAGGTATGTTTAGGTAAGAAAAATAGTTTTATTCAACACATGGGCATCTACAGTAGGAGACATCTCACCTAAATTTGAGATTATTACCTTGTAGCTTTCTGTATCTGAGATAATTGTCTAGACTCCTTTTATGGTCACTGAAAGTATCCAGGCATTTTGGTTATAACCCATCTTGTACATGTCTAAAATGATCATCTGTGTAGCACGTTGAAAATATTTTCCTGTTGACTGCAGAAGAAATCCAGACAACTAACTCAGGTAGAGGCACACTGTAAACATCTTAAGTTAAAAAAATGAATATCATATCCTGTTGATAAGACTTCCAGCTGGACAGGGATTGATTCCAAAATCTATTAGGCCAAAGTGTCCAATCCCTTGTATCATTGTATAAACCTCTGTGGCACATGTGAAATACTATTGTACTGAAGGATATCTTCAATGTCTGCTGAATTCTCAGGTGCTTAATTTCAGGTACACAAGTCTGAAAGCGTTCTCTCACTGGTTGCCCCTTTGCTACAACACAGGTCCAGGTGTGTTGCTTTCCAGTTCTAGAATCCCATTGCATTCTTTGCACAGAACCATTTTATCTTTCCACCTGATCTTGACTTCTCTGTTTTAGTTGGAATAATAATTTGTTTACTCACTGGCAAATGAAACAACCTTGTCTCCAGATGTTGCAGATAGCTTTGTGTATGTAATATTTTGCAATCTAGGTGTGCAAGCTCTGTTAACACGCAAGCAGGTTTTTATGGAACTATATGTATTTCTTGTACCATTTATGGGATATTGTAGATAAATACGTGCAGTTGGACCAAATAGCTTTATTCTGTCATGAATAGTATTGGAATCTCATTGATGACAAGTAGACGCTGTCCTTTGCAAACCATAAGCACATAAGAACATAGGTCCTATTATTTCTGTCGTGACCAATGGTCCTTCTAGACCATTGGTTCCAACAGTGGCCATAAACAGACCTCTAGGGAAGAGTAAGGAAAGAATTAGCTGTATGGGACAAGGTTATTCCTAATGCTTTCCTCTCAGTGGACTTCTTGAGCCTGTTAAAACTGGTCTGTTTAAAAGCCTATATGGGATATCTCTTCCAGAATTTCATCCAGTCTCCTCTTGGACATCCAAACATTCTGCACGCAGAACAGCCTTTGGCAAGTAGTAATACAACTCCACTGACCATTGCGTAGAGAACCACCTCCTCTTGTTTCTGAAATGTTCCCACCAGCTTTATTTTATGGCCTCTAGTTTTGTTATTGATGTTGAGCATTGGGGAAGATTGATTGTTTTTTATTGATTGAATTACTGATGATCAGTCCATCCCTCTCCTTCTTCTTCATCATGATTTTTGTAGATCTCTATCACACCTCTTACATAATATATTTTCAAACTGAAGGGCACAGCATGGGTGAGTTATGAATTTATGTATTTGTTCTCTACTGTTTGTCCAACATGTTCCTAACATGCGCTTTTTTTTTAAATTCTATTTTTTTAAATCCCTGCTGAGCCCAGATCTGGTATTTTCATAGAACTAGCTATGATGCCCCAAGTTCTCATTCCCAAGAAGTAAAAGCCAGCTCAGAATAAACCACTGAAGCTACAACAGGTTTTCCACATGGGTATCACTTTACGTTTGTCTACACTGACCCCTTCAGAACCCTCTTTGACACTCGTAAAGCAGGACTTCACCTTAAAGAAGCAATGTTGACTTTTTAATCAGACAATATTTATCCACAGGTCCATTAACCCATTTTTTATGTGTAGTTATACCACAATCTTTTCCACAGGTATTTTGGTTTCAAAGAGATTCTCTGGGGACATCCTTGCCCCTTTTCTTCTTGCCCCCAAGAAAAGGCTTTCATGTAGGAATGCCCCCCATTTCTTCTAAAGTGAACACCCATGCAAAGAATTCATTTACCTTCTTCAACGGACTTGTCTTTCTTGAGCTCTCCTTTATAATTTGGGGTCCAGCAGGTTTCTTCTTTGAAGTATCATCCTAAATATTGGAACTCCCCCACCATTTTATTTTAAAAGCTCCCTCACAACCTTCTTGATTTTAAGTGTCAGCTGGTTTGTTCCCTTATGGTTCACTTTTCCTGTCCAGACCGCCTCTATTCACAGTGAAACTGGAGCGATTTCCTCTTTCCATTATCTTCTTACCAAGAATTTTCCTCCCCTTTGCCTTGTCCTGTTGGGGTTGTAGGTGATTCAGGTTCCTTATGATGTCTACCATATTTGTGATGAGCAAAAAGGAAGTAATTATATCATCATCTTTGAGGTAGCAAACACATCTATCTTTTTTCCTGATGATTACATCTTCTACTCCTACCAATATTTCCCCTCCTTCCAGTTTGGGTTCCTGATTTCAGAGGAGCATCCCTTCTGTGCAGTTTCAGCACCTTGAAAATACTGCCCTGCTGTGTGCTGGCATCTTATGTGATTTATTATTGCACATGATTTTTCTCTAGACTGGTTAATTTGCAAACAACTATGTGATTTCCTACAACTGTTTATGAGCAGATTGAAGAAAGAGTAATTCCAACATCTGCTATGTAAGAATCATCTTACAATCAATAAAAATGAAAGCTGCCATTATGTGGTAACATGGATATATCTGTTATATTTGAAACTGCAGAGTAGAAATTGGCGCCTTGCTGTGAAGTAGCTACTGAAGGGAGCCATGAAGAGAGAGGGACATATGGCATTCCAGTTACTTCATATGGCAGATGTTAAATCTACAACTCTGTTTTTACCTAGATACCTGAACAAGAATGTCTTAATAGCAGCAGCAGTGATACTCTTCCTCACTGAGTATTTAAAGGTTGTTCCGCAAGTTGCTTTTGTAAGCACAGCTACAAATGCATTGACCATGTTTCCTGCTGACCAGCCTTCCTAACAGCTGGTTTGCAGAAGTTTTCACAGAATCACAGAATGGTTGAGGTTGGAAGGGGCATCTGGAAGTCACTTTGTCCAAAACCCTCATCAAGCAGGACCACCTAGAGCCAGCTGCCCAGGACCTAGTCCGGACAGCTTTTTAACATCTACAAGGAGGGTGACTCTGCGACCTCTCTAGGTGACCTGTTCCACCCGGAGTTTTCTACCTAGAGTTTTTTCTTGATGATCTGGAATATATAGTTATTTTCTTTTGTTTGTAAGCAAAGCATATCCCTTGAGGTGTCAGCATGTTACTGTTATGATGGGAATGAAAATGAAAGAAAGAGGTGGTCCGAGCCAGTGCTCCTCATGCCTTACACTGATTAGATGGCTTACAGAACAGAACTACCATGCACTAGACTGGCCTGAAAAGGTATGCAGCTCTGGGCATCTGCACTGCTGTGCCTTAGCTCATTGTGTACGTTTTGGTACCCGCAGTGGCAACTGGAAGAGAAAAGCACAAGGTGAATGAGAACACCAAATAACTGCGTGAGTATTAGGCAATATATGACAATACATCCCACAGAGCACATGGGTTTTCTGGAGTAACCTGATGTATGTAGCAAGAAGTGTCTGATTTCCAAATAGTTATCGTGAGAACTTTTTACTTTCCATCTTTTCATTGAAATGCTTTACTATAGGCCAGGTCACAGAGGACTAGCATGTAAGTAGAAGGCAGCTATACAGTTTTGGACTGCTGTCTCATGGTAAGCAGCAAAGTGCTTGTCTAAGTGGGAGATAGTCTGACACAGTGGCACAGACTTCCCTGCATGTGCGTTGGCAGGGAAGGTTTATGCAGAAAGACCTATTTTCTAGAGTGCATGTTAGTTGCCAAAAGCTCTGTTAAAAGAATGCTTCACTGAACAAATTGGGTTAAAAATGAGTGTGTGATTTGTCAAAATTATAAACTGTGGGGGTGATATTCAGCTGACTGTGTAGCTGTCTATTGTAGAAGGCTATATTTGATCCAGTCGCTCCTGGCTCCCTTTGCAGCCAATAAAGGGAAATAGGCACTTTTAGATCATGACTCATCGCCACTTAAAGTAGATGCCATTTATGCCCTAATACAGAAATGTCTGTAATTGGCTATAAGAAGAGTTGAGTTTGACTGCCTGAGATGTAGACATGTAAAGTGAGGTGAGATGATTCCCACCCTGAGGCACTGTTGTTCCAGCATGACTGTTCCCACAATACAGTCACAAATAGGGGATGCGTAATTCAACAGAGAAAATGTGTGATTGATACTTCCTCTATTAGGGCTACAAAGCTATAGATGTTAGGAAGCATGTGTCATTTGTTAAAGGAGCCCAGTTAATGACTAACCAGAGGGAAACAAATAATCAAGGAAAGATCTGAAAGAGTATAGGGAATATATAATTTGACAGAAACCATGCTGAGTAATGTGCATTATTTTTACATGACAGTCCACTGCAACACAGCCATACTAATACAGCTGAATTTCCCTTACTTTGAGCTTTGTTCTGCTCTTATGGCACTCACACACATGTAACTGCATGGGTTTCAATGAAATTACTCCTGGTTTAGGCAATGTACATGACAGTGGCATTAGTCTTCTATTGCAATTTGCTTCTGTTCCATCTATTTGTTCTTAGTAAAAAAGATTTCCTGTCAGTTCCTGCAATGCAATTTTGTGCTATGTTTTGCAAAGTGATTTCTGCATTAGTATTTCCAGTGAAACATTGTCACTAATACCTCTTTGTTTTATTACTGAAAATTTACATTCCCCTTTTGATCTCCTAAATATCTGCTTCTAAAACTAAAAATCCTATGCTTTTCCTCTTGGCTCTTTATCTTCACCTACTTTCCTTCTGTGCTGTTCTCCAGGCTGTGCTCTGCAGATATTGACATAACTGACTCAGATGCCTTGATACTGTGGGGACTCAGATATGGTAATGAGCGTGATAGGTACATTAGACTCCAAGAAGGACTTCAGGGTTATCACAGATAATTACCTTAACATGAGCTGTCTGCAGTGCTGTAACTAAAAGGGATAATGTGAACTTCAGAACTACATTAAGGGGAAGATATATCAAGCAGAGGTAGGAAAATAATCTGAGCTTCATGTGTGTGTGCATCTTCACCTGAAGCATTGCTTATGGGGCACAGCTGGAGGCAGATCATCAACACGGCTCTGCCAGTGCTCTAGTGAGTTGCAAGGAATCCATGCCCTTAGATGTGCTGCAAGTGTAAAGCAATCACACATTCATGATCAAGGTGATTATCAGAGTTTGGAAGAACATTTTCGCCTAGATTGGACAGATTGGTTTAGACTGTGGCTTGAATTATTTTTTCTTTTAAATTCAGCTTTTGCAGTGTGACATAAGGGATTTTCAGTTGTATTTAATCTACTCAGTATCCTACCTCTAAATGGCTCTTGGAGTCAGATCGTACGTTGCTCTTTCCCCCTCCCCTTGTTCTCACTTGCAGGACTGAGGGGCTGGGATTTTACAACCCATAGGAGGTGTCTGGATAAAGCCGAGTTTCAAGTGGTAATAGGCAGTCAGCCTAGATAGCCTCATTGTTTCTTCTCTTCTTAATGGATGTGTCCATGCTGGAGGCAGGTGTGCTCTGCATCGTGTCCCATAGCCTTAGTCCCCACGCGGCAATTACCAGCGTACACATTTTCCTCAGGTTTCTTTGGAAGCAAACCTGTTGGGCAGGCAGAAAGGCATCCCCTGCATTCTGATTGTCTATATAAGCAGCCTGGGAAGAAGGGCTGTGCGGCAGGGACTCAGCTAGTTTCTAGGGAAGATTTACATTTAGCCTGCTATCTCTAGTCTGTAAACTACTTGAATAACTCCTAGGAGAGGATCCATATGGGACTGACTTGTTTTTGTAAGTGTGTGGCAAGTAAAGTGATGTCTCCAAGTAGTCTGACAGAAAATTCTTTACTTTCTGACACTAATATATGTGCTCACCAAAAGGCCTAACGTCATGCCTGTAATTATGAATACAGGCAGCACCAGAGGAACCACCCTAGGAGTTCAGGAAACTGTGTCTGAATTTATGCTGCAATGTTGGATGATTCACAGTCACCCAACTGTACTCTAGCTAAAGTTGCAGCGGGAAAACAGTTTTGTACTCTTGTTGTCTTTAATGAAATGCTCAGTATTTGCCCCTTTAGTACAGAGAGGATGAGTATGGTATTCATTTTGCAGAACAGAGCACTGATTAATGAGACCCATGAAATCAATCAAAAACTTTCCCCAGGTTTCCCAAGACTGCTAATCAGGGACAGAGAAACAGAAGGAACTGTCCTAGCCCCCAGCCTAAAAGCTTTTGGAAATTACATGATATTTCTTTGAACTTATGTCTGAACTTCCTTAAAAGTAGTTTAATGACAGAGGAAAGTATTTATATTAAGCTTGCAAATATGGGCTAGAGAGCGAATCTGCCTAGTACGTGACCTCAAAGATTAACACTATAGCATTATCATGAGATCAGAGGGTAGGAAAAATCAGAGAAATGTTTTAAATGGCAAGTCATGTCAGACTAACACCAACGACTTTAACAAATGAAACTTTCTTGTTAACAAACTGACATTACTCTATTTAAAGGTCAGCTGACAAAAGGGTATGACTCCCAGGCAATCTCTTACAGGCTGTGAGCAGCACCTCCCTGGGGAGACGCTGACCTTTTCCAGGGGAGGAGCTATCAAGGCTGATAAAAGTCAGTCATTTCCAAATGAAGTATAACAATAATTATGCACTGAACTAGGAGTGGACTTCTAATAGCTGCATGGTTATTCTAGGGCAGAGGAGTCACTACAGAGTCCATCAGTTCCCTTCTTCTGCACATTTTCCATAGTGGCTGCATGATGATGGGTGTACTGATGGTATTGAAGCAGCTTGCTGGAGCTCAGATGAGAAATGCTCTTGCCACAGAAGCTGGGCAATAAGCCCTTTCCAGGTAGCATTGCCATTTCAGGAGGTTTTGAAGATGACTTTATCCCCATATGGTTACAAGGGATTTCTTGCAGCTTCCTTGACTTCAGTAAATTAAACCAATTCTGCATCGGCTGAGAACTGAGACTCATTGCCTTGAAATAACGTTAAGACGAAATTCTCTTTTGCTGCCTCCATTTGGGCAGATCTGTTAATAAGAGTGTTAATAAGAGTGTTAACTGAATGACTGCAAGCTCCTTGCACCAAACAAATAGTTTCTTGGATCCCACACTAACCCTGACACAGATAAAGGCAGATATACCGAAGACCCACAGAAAACTGCCAGAGGTCCCTCTCGCATGTGCAAACATTCCCGTACCTAGGTGCACAGTGATCACAAGTGCAGAGTAACTATGACAAAAGGGTAATACAGAGCAGAAGCCAAAGAAGGGATCATGTCACATACACTGCTCATTACAAATACACCCTCACTTCAGAAGTGCATCCGTGGTGTGGCAGCTATGCGTCAGGTGTCCTATTTGTCGGAGGTGATACTTGCACAAATTGTCAATGCAGCTCATGCAGCAGAGCTCAGTGAATACTGTAACAATGTATTTGCTTTTGAAAACCAAGTTCAGGGTGACTATGTTAAAAATAAGATATAGAAGAATGCTGAAAAATGTTTTAAAACAAAGTTTTTAAAAGTGTGAGTTTATTTGTATTTTCTCAATGCTTTTCTAGCAAGGGAGCTGCTGTATAGCATTACAGAGCACATTGGGCTACACTGCATCATCATTATGGCAAAACTCCCATCATTCTCAGGGTATGCACTCTAGTTCTGCTGTAAATTATTGGATTTGACACTGGAATCACTTGTGGGAAATTCTGTAACCTGAACTATGCAGGAAGGCATAAATGATTATAATAATCTTTTTTTGGCCTTCAAATTTATGAATCTCTGTTCATTGCAGACTGCTTTCTCCCTGCCAAGAATACATCTTTCACTCTGAGTCTGTAATTCTGCAGGGTAAAGCAGCACTGCAGTGAGATTTTATCCTGCTTTCTGCCTACTGAAGTCCAATTCTTCCTGCAGTCAAATTAAAAGAGTTGAAATCCACTGAGCTACATATAAGACAAAATAATCCCAACGGTAATAAAATGAGGTTCTCTGTGTTTAAAAGAGCCTATAATTTGACCATTTAAATTATCAAATTAGGATGTACACTGAGACACAAAAGCTTGAGAGTAGTTCTCCAGGTACAGCTACCAGAAACTTGTCACCTATATGCGTTATGCTGCAGAAACTAAAGAGAGACACTCAATTTCCTGCATGAGCAACTGGTGAGGTTCTGTTCTGTCTGATAAATGATACTGCTTCTGTTGAGGGACTCTGGTTGAGACTGTTTTGGCATTTAGACTTGTGGAACAACTGGTGACAAATGCGTGGCTGGAGGCCCTTGTGTTAGTCTGGAGTCACTGAGCAACTGAGCAGCATTAACAGTCACTGAGAAAGCAGCTGCCCTCTGACGTCCTTACCTGAGCCAGATGTATCTCTCTGATGGGGGAGGATTGCTGGGAATTTTACTCTAGTGTTGTCAGCTATATGTTGAAGCGTATTGCCTCCAACAATACGCTGATCATCCTATTACGAATACTGTGGCATAATCCATGAGTGCTGTTTCCTGATACCTCCTCTGCTGAAACCTTCATCTTAGCTCATCCATCACAGCACTCATCTAGCTGAGATTCACCTTGCTGACCCAAGTGTATTTAAACCACTTCTTGCTGCTCTGATGCTATACTAGGAATACAGGCTGTATCGTCCACCTCATTAGTCATTGCCAGTGACTTCACAGGGAATTCAGGAATCTGGTGCACATTACTCAGAGATCTTCTAGCTATTATCTTCTAGCTATCAGTAAAGCAAACCATATCAAACTTCTACCAAATACCAAAGGGAGTGAAAGTGTCCAGCAGCTATTAAAAATTACAGCTCTTGGTTTTGAAGGCAGACTTATTTTCTAGTTCTATTACTCCCCTGTCTTCACCCCTTTTCCTATCATTAGCCATCTTTTCTGTCCAACCCCATTGCTCTAATTCTTGAACAGGACAGTTTCTCTGTGGCATGCCTACCACATAAGAGGAAGACCTCGGTGTTCTTTAATTTTATTGTTTTGTTGCAAATATTTTACTTCAGTGCGACTTTTCTATTTGAGTTTATAACTGTATGGTGCAGACTCAGGAACATTTTGGAGATCCTGCTTGTGTCAATGAAAACATTAATCTGAAAGTTATGTTAAGTAGGGGGCCTACTATGCAAGAAAAAAGATCTACTTAAAAAAACTGTCACAGGACGTTTGCATGTTTTACAGGGTACAGACATACATTGGTGCACTTGGACACCTCGTTCCTATGCTATGTTGCGTTAAATGGTCTGTCACCCCTTCTGCTGCTAGCGTGTTGCCTGTAAGTGAGGCTGCATTTATTCTCATCATTGTTAAACATAGAGGGTTTTATATAAAGGTAACTGAAACATCACTATTCAGTGTTGCTTGCTGCATAACATCAGTTGCATGACTGTTCTCAATATCTCAATGTAAATGTTCTCATGTTCACAAGAATTCCTGCCTTTCAGGTAAGCAATGGAAGATCAGTTAACTCTCATTCTTCTTCCTCTTGTACTTGCCTACTCAGAAACAAATCCTCCTAGAGATGCTACTGCAGAAGGTGTAGCTTCTTTCTTTTTGCAGAATATCAGTGAACCACAATTCTCTTCCATACCCACATGACTTCAGGTGAGGCAGACTGAGAAGAGAACTGCAGGCGAAGATAAGTGCATGGGCCTGTGCCACTAAAGTGAGGTTTTACCATTGATTTGAGTAGATGCAGAAATTTGCTCCTAGATTCTTTTTGCATCTTTTAACAGAACTGACTCATCTCTCTCCTTTTATGCATTGCAGCTGTATCGGTGATGCTTCAAATGTCACAATTAGTTTTAAACAAATAGTTTATAAATGTTGGTCCAAAAATCTGTATGCTGCATATGTGGTAACTGGGAGTTACTACTAATGTTGATGCCTTCACAACCCATGGCAAACGCCTAATGTGTATATATCTACTTTTAGTTATACAAGGACAAAAAAATATCCATCATCCATATGTTCTTTTCAGCTATCTAGGAAGCCTGTATGAAATTGCATGTTTAAAAATTCATAACTTTTCAAGTTGTTGCTACCCTTTTTTCATATATCTCAGTAAAAGCTACAGAAAAGCCAAGACTTAAACTTTATATTTAAGGTTTTTTTCTTGCTGTGGAGACCATTCTACTAAATTGCATCAGCAAGCTGTGCCTACATATTCAAAATGTTTATAGTAAGCTCAACCAATTTTGCTTAAGGGTCTAAAAACACTTCTCTTCAGGTCGAGAGCAAATTAGGACACAATTTCAGAAAATGGAATTTTTCAATGTATAATTGTGAGCACTTAAAAATATGGATGATTCACAAAACAAGAGACCTTTCATACAGTCATTGCTATTACTTTCTTTAGAAGTGTATATTCATTTTCTCTAGCTGTCGAAAACATAAAGCTATATGTGTAGAAAGAATTGCCCCTGCCTGGGAAAGGCAATCTTTTCAGCCGAGTTCCTAATTGGCTTCATTTGTGCAACATGAATATTTTGACAAGGGCATGTGTTCTTTCTGTTCTGTTCTGCTCTATTCCATTCTACTCTACCCTGCCCTGCTCTACTGTAGTCTGTCCCCACCATCATCATTCATGAATGCCTTAATCTGGAAATGATTAAATGCTAAAATTAGAAACAAGAGAACCTTCCCCCTCCCCCCCCCCCCCCCCCCCCCCCCCCCAAATATTTCTTCTGCTAGACTGTTGAGCTTGGTTTTTTCTTGAACAGATGGCTCCAGAGTAACTGGAAGTTGTTCAGGGCCACAATTTAGACATTTAAAATGTAAATGTTTTGCAGATATTTTGGGAATTTTGGGTTCTCCTGTGCTGGAAAACAAGCGTTAATCAATTTTATTGATATAAGAATAACAGAATTCAATTTAATTTCTTACTTTAGTGGCCATTTGGACTGTTAGAGTTGAGTGAATCAGTTTAGTGAGGAATGGATCCGTTTGGATTAGGATTCTGCCCTGATACTGTTCTTTCCTTATTAGGTTCTTTAAAATGGTAAGGAGATGTATCAGTAACACTTTTTCTTCTTTCTGATTAGCCAGTGTAAATCACCACTACTGCAGAGAGAGAGAGCTCTTGTCATGCTCAGCAAAAATGTATTAGCTGTTCCTAAGTCTGAGAGACAGGTTGTCTATAATGTGTATAAGGTTGGGCTCATCCAGATCATACTCTTCTCCCAAATTTGATTAAGTTGGCACATGGCTCTTTTTTGAATACATAAGTCTTTAATTACTTCAGTTACTGGGCTGCAGTTGAATGATCTTGCTTATTATAGCATGCAGTGGTTCTTGCAAGGTTGTATTGGTTTTACAGTTTAAGCAAGGGCAGGTGCAGTATTGCTTTAGATTACTTGAGGTTAGGAAGACACTGATTTGCATAGCTTCAGGGCTGTATGAATCCTTTGGGAAGTGAAAGCAATTTTCTTTTATTTACTCTCAGTTCTACAGTTCCATCTGCCACTTATTCTCACTGGGTCAGCCTTTCCCTTTTCTAATATTTATGTCAGGCTGTTGCACCAGAACTACACAGATAGATTTCACTTGGGCTGTTGAAAGGATAGCATCAAAGTTTTGCAAATTTAAAATTTTGCCTCTTCTGTCAGAAAGCAGCTGACGAATCTCCTTCTTCTGTTTCTCTAGAAGTAGAGTGACATTTTCTTTTTATTTTCTGTCAGCATTTTCTATCTATTCCTTTCCTTGTCCCTTTTTTGCCTCACTGTTTTTCTCATTTACCACCCTTATCATATCCAACATAAACAATTTGCCCCTAGTTACTTTTTCCCCATTGCCCCCACTTTTGCTGCATCTGTACGCATATTTAGTATTTCTGATAGTTACTCGGGTAACAAGGCTGAAACCCTACATAGCATCAATATGTTTCATGGGCACTAGTGGTCTTCTGAGTCTCTGCTTCCTGAAGGTTCCCCTTATTCCCCCAACAATTATCTGTGAAGTCTGTCTGTTTCTCACATGCCTCCTCCTCCTCCTCCTTTTCTAAAATCTAGCTATTCCTCATGGTGCTGTTACTTTTGTCAACTTCTCACATTGTTATTTGCTAAACCCAACATTTTTCTCATGTCTTGTCCAGCAGTTTCTCACATCCTGTTCAGTTAGGTTAACCTCAGGCCAGCACCTAGTCAGCAGCCCAGTCATCTGCCTGTGACCCTAACACTCCCCTGCTTGCAGGTCATGTCCCAAGGAGATGCCCCGCTCCAACTCTGTGCCACCGAATCCAAGCAGGCTCCCATGGCACCCCTAACATGGGCTGCACGCATTGGGGCAGGCATCTGCCTCCAGGGGGTTTCAGCTGTGCAGGGTGTGCTGGGCTGCGGTGCGATTTCTCACCATTGCCAGCACCAACAGGACCCTTCAGAGGCAAACCAGCATGTACATAGTGGGGCACTTCCACTCCGTAACACTCCCGTTGAGTACCAGTGCAAGCTAGACCTGTCTGCTCCTCTAGCTTCACTTCATGCAACCTCTGCTCTGGTCCCATGGACTGGACACCCACTAGTAGGGTATTGCTCACTTTTGTGTGAAAATACTCTTGTTTGTGTGCTCTGAGAGCCTCTGGGAAGCAAACCCAAGCACAGTAAATAAGGGTGATGATGTTAGTTAGAGAAGTGCACTCCTGATCCTGGACTAAATGCTAATGCAGACACACTAGCTTCATAATAAAAAATAAGCTTAATAACCTATCTCTGCACCTGGTCTTTCTTGAATACTGGCAATGAACTACAAATAGAATTTCACTTGATGTCTTACTTACCCTACACTGGTATCAGGGATTTATTATGTTTCCCCAAAAGTCGTATGTCCTAGGACTCGCGTGATGTCTCTTGTGGTCACATAGCACAGTGTTCTCAATATTGGTTGGACTGACTAGATCCTTCTCTTCACTGTAGAGGTGGGCCTAATTAGACACAACTGAGTACCCACGTCAAATGTCAAGATTTAAAGATGGAGAGGTGAGGCTGTGCAGATGATTATGTCAATCTACAAAAGGAAGCTGTTCAGACAGTGATAAAATTAACGTACCTGGGTAAGTGCCAAGAGGAATTAGAAGCAACAGGTTACCAGTAATTAAACTGGGGTGCTCAGGCTCATAGTTTTCTAAACTGTGTGTGTAGTAATCAGAGGAGATATACATCAGAAACCTTAGGGCGTGGCAAAGGCATGGGAAAGCTGCCTAGCCAAGTCACTGGTGTGTAATACTGTGCCATATCAGATATCTTGAATTCAGCAATTCAGCAGGAGCCAGTAATCTGTGTCCTAGGGCTTTCTGCAGCCTCTGAGTTGAGTTTCTCCAGCTGCTTGGCAAGCGATGTGCCAGTGTGAGGCTTTTTACTAGACTTCCTAAAAGAAGGAAAACCAAGTGGCAGTTCTGAGCATAACTTATGAACTTATGAACTTGTCTGATGGGAAACTTGAACTATGAACTTGTCTGATGGGAAAAAAAGAGGGAAAAGGTGGGGGAACCATTTTTCATCATCTACAAGGCTGAAGTTCTTTATCTCATTCTCTAGTAATTTACATTACAAATTTATGATTATTGTCCCTGAATGTGTTGTGCTGTATGTTGTACTTTCGAATTTCATCCCATTTCTACTATTCATGAGCCATGGCTGTCCTGCTTTTTCCCTACGATATCCCAGTCCTTCCCTGTGCTGACCATGTTCCATTTCAGCAGTGTACCGCTATTTTTACTGCTTAGGTTGTTGAAGAACATTTTAAAAGATCAATGGTAAAGAATGGTAACCTCTGTCCAGATTGGTATTTCCCCCTCAAGCATGACCAGGTGCCGTGTTCCGTAAGCCATTTCCCTTTCCTATCAGAATTCATTTACTAATTCCCACACAGTCAGGCTTTACCAACTATTTTCTATAAAGCACCATTCTGGAAGACCAGATAGGAAAAGAACCTACTATATATAAATTTTCCTATAAAAATTGTTTCTTACTGAGATATCAGTCAAGCCTTGGACAATCTGTTGTTTGCTTAACGCAGATTATGTTTTATCCCATTTTTTATTTATCTACATGATTTCAATTATTTTTTCTTCCAAAAAGTTGTTCTTAAGTCTTGTGTAATATTAAGGTCAGAAAAAGTGATTTTGTAGCTATTGATGTCTCTTTTTCCTGTGGCATATGGTTTCTGTTCTCATTATTCATAAATATACACTTCTGGCATTTACATTTTCTCAAAAATATTCTATACTTTATCATGAATTTTGCCCAGATTTTTTTCTTTATTGTGCAGTGGAGATTGCCCAGTCCCCCTAAAATGCTAAACCTTTTTCCTTCCATCTAGATGAAAAATTTGCCAACCTGCTCTTACTTAGATTTGCAATGGCTTTTTCAGAATTTATTTTATACACCTGTTCTAGTTCGATATTATTTTAAAAAATTATTTCTTTTTCTTATATTACACCCTATTTCTTTTTTCCTTTGTGTCTTTATATTTATATGGTTAAAACCCATTCTGTTTTTTTATGAGTTATTTCCCATAATTCTTTTCAAGATTTTCCTGAGCATTCCCTTAGACATGTCTCACTTCATCACAGTATCACTTTATTTCTAACACCTTAAATATAACATCACAGTGCTGAAAGGGACCTCGAGAGGTCATTTAGTTCATTTTCCTGTCCCAAATCAAGAGGACTGTGATATGGTTGTCTAAGCTGTTTTTAAAGATCTCCAGTTATGCTCTGAATTCCAGTATTTCAATACCAACCATTTCTATAAAAAATATTTTCTGCTGTTTAATTTTAGTGTTTCTTATTTGAATTTAAACGGATTACTGCTTGCATTTTTCACCAATAACATGAATACTAGATTGTTTCCTTCCTCTTTGCAACAACCTTTTGCAATTTTGATTAATTATTGAGATGCCCTTCAGCTATCTCTTCCTCTGGCCAGCCAGTCCCGTTGTTTTGCCCAGGGTGAACCTCCGTGCCTGACTACAAATTTGTCTTGTTACTCTAATCCAGACTCTGTCAAACTGATTCTTACCATGCTTGAGCCCAAGAATATCCATCAGCTGAGGCTTCCGGGGTATTGCATCAATTACTTTGGAAACTGTATTCCTGCTTGTAGGTCCTAGGTAGTATTTGCTTTTTTCGCAACAAGAATGCCTGGTTGATTCAGGTTCAGTTTGTAACCCTCTCTAAACCATGTACCCCTGCAGAACTACTCCCTCATCAGTTGTCCCCTTCCTATATTTTTGTAGATGATTACGCCTGTCCTATATTCAGTATCTAGCTCTTGTTCCTGTTTTGTAGGACAGCCTTATGCTGTCCTTATGCTATCTTCTTCAGGTAATCTCCTGAATTATCAAGATTGTTTGAATTCTAGGTGAATGTAGTTGCAGTTCCATCCAGGGTGGTGTCATTAGAAAATGTAAGAAATATGCTTAATTCCATCATTCAAGTAATTCTTGAAAATACCCGTTTCAATCCACAATAGATATTTCAGAACCCGATGCAAAAACCCCTTTCATTTTCACAATGAACATTTGATAACTGCTCTGTCAATCATTTGTTTCAATAAGACATTTTTCTATTTTTGTAAGTTCTGTTAGTTGTGAATCCTTTCCCACAGATTTATTCTCTTGGATAGCCTTAGCAGTTTTTACTTCAAGCAGTTCCAGCCCGAGTGATCTGAATTCCTTCTTTCTAACTAGTTTTTGGTTTTCTTTTTTTCTTTTTTTTTTTTTTTTAATTTATTTATCTTTGACAGCAAAACTTTGGTTTTTTTAACTACATTGCTTATGCTTCTACTCTGTGTTCCACTACAGAATTAGGCAAGAGTCTTTTTTCACAGCATCACAGCATCCATTAATTCAAATAAAACAAAGAGAAGTCATACCCCGGAGAACTCCAGAAAAAAGGTGAACACCAGCTTAAAGATGAGAGCACACAGCAGCAGAAGCAAGCCATATAGGCTACCCCTTGCCTTACACACTTGTTAAAATAAGTCAATTATTCTTATGTGTGTAAATCTATATTTGCAAAAATTCCTTGCTGTCATCTGCATCCTGTGAAGATTATTTACAGCATTGATGATGTCTAGAAAACAGTGAAGAATGGAAAATATAATTTCTTTTACTCTCAATTTTTTTTAAGACCTTGGTTGACTGTGCATTATTTCTAGTCTCCTTCCTTTTGCTTTGATGTTTTTGAAGTGATTGCCTTTCAGCTATAGGCTCTCTTTCTTACAGGGAAATTTAATGTGGCTTCAGAGCACAACATGATAGCAGAATTATGAAGGTCTCAAGTGACTTATTTATTGATGCTGAAGTCAAGTTAAAGCATTGTACTTATGTACCTGGACCTTTGCACCCCTTTTGAGGGTCTGCATTCTGGGTTTTTTCCAGCATTTTTAGGAGTATTTGTTTCTAAAGCACCATCCTGAATCAAGTCCTTTCATATATTGCAGGAATTTTCTGTTCGCAGCCATCCAAATGCAATAATCTTTATAGCTAAGCTTCAGTAAGCAACTGCCCTCCACAGAAGGTTATTTTGATTCTCAAGTCCAATGCACACCTTTTTCCAATTTGTCCCTTTATTTTTACAGTGCAACATACTTTCAGTTAATTCAGATGATGTAAAGATTTGGTATTGACTGGCTCTTCTGCATCACAAATCACATAATCACAGAATTGTGGGGGTTGGAAGGGACCTCTGGAGATCATCTTGTCCAACCCCACTGCTGGAGCAGGCACACCCAGAGCAGGGGGCACAGGAACGCGTCCAGGTGGGGCGTGAATGTCTCCAGAGAAGGGACTCCACAGCCTCCCTGGGCAGCCTGTGCCCCTGCTCTGGCACCTGCACAGGGAAGGAGTTTTTTCTCATATTGAGGTGGAACATCCTGTGTTCCACCTTGTGCCCATTGCCCCTTGCCCTGTCATTGGCACCATTGAAAAGAGTCTAGTCCCATCGTTCCGACACACTCCCTTTAGATATTTATACGCATTGATAAGATCCCCCCTCAGTCTTCTCTTCTCAGGCTAAACAAACCCAAGTCTCTCATCCTTTCCTCATAAGGGAGATGCTCCAGCCCCCTGATCATCTTGGTAGCTCTCTGCTAGACTCTAGTAGTTCCCTGTCCTTCTTAAACTGGGGATCTCAGACTGGACAGAGGACTCCAAATTTGGTCTCACTAGGGCAGAGTAGAGGGGGAGGATAACCTCCCTTGATCTGCTGGCCACACTCCTTTTAATGCATCCCAGGATACCGTTGGCCTTCTTGGCCACAAGGGCACAGTGCTGGCTCAGGGTTACCTTCCTGTCCACCAGCACTCCCAGGTCCTTCTCAACAGAGCCACTTTCCAGTAGTTCATTCCCCAGCCTGTACTGGTGCCTGAGGTTGTTCCTCCCCAGGGGCAGGACCTTGCACTTTCTCATGTTGAACTTCATGAGATTCCCCCCAGCCCAGCTCTCCAGCCTGCCCAGGTCTCATTGGATGGCAACACAGCCTTCTGGTGTATCAGCCACTCCTCCCAGCTTGGTATCATCATCAAACTTGCTGAGGTTACACTCTGTCCCTTCATCCAGGTCTTTCATTAATAAGTTGAACAGGACTGGATGCAGGACAGACCCAGTATGTATTTCTTCCATTACACACGAGGCATAAAATTTCTCCTAGGAATTCTTACCAGAAGCCCAGTACTTGTGCTTGAAAGGCACTATAGATATATCTGTAAGCCAATTGATTTGATCAGTACAATAGATTTTCGTTGGGACTCTAGAGAAAGTGTTTAAAGACAATTTGACCCTAATACACATCTAGGCCTTTGAAAAGATCATCCTTCCACCCTCCCAGTGTGTGAGATGGCACCAAAGTTTCTTCAGGCTAATTCTTAATAGAGAAGCTGACATATAAAAGCATATATTAAAGGAATATAAAGTAAACATATTTTTCCTGGAGGCTGTATATTTTTTAGTCCTTAAAGTTTGTTGGGATTTTGAATGCCGTTATATAGATTGAAAATACTGAATTACATTGTCTGACTAAAATAATACAAAATGCTAACTCAAAATAGTGAATATACAGCAAATGGTGGTATAAACTCTGCAGAAAAAAAATATTTTTTTGTTTATGATATAATGGAAGCCACTTCTATGATATCTATTAAATACAAAAGTCCATCAGATGTTCACAAATCTAATTTAAAATAGCAAAATGGAAACATTTGTAACTATTTCACATGATCATAAGGTTTCTTCTACTGTTGACTGACATGTATGAATTTATAAAATACTTTTTTCTTCCATTTTAAATTTAGAATACTATTAAAATTAACCTAAAATTATTAAATAGAATCATGTTATTTTTCATGCATATGCAATTTTATTGCTAACTATTGTGTATTGGCAGGATGAAGCTAACTTCTCTCTGGGCCTTGGAACTGGCTTTATTTGTCTGGGGTGGGTGGGTTGGTAGGTTTCACCTTTTGCATATTTGAACACTAGTCCCACCATTACTTAATATACTAGCCACAATATGTTTTCTTTTCCCCTAATTCTGGCTGGCTTGTAAATGTTGTTTTTGTGGAAGAAAGTGTCTCTGACTGGATAGTGCTTTGTGTTCAATTTAAGTCCACCTCTGAGAATCTTTTTAGTGCTGAACTGACTATAACAATTTAATCCACTGGCAACATGAAGGTGTTTCTAGTCCACTTTGAATCTGAATCACTCTTTTTTTCTTAAGATGAGAATGCCATGGATAGTAGCAGTCAATAATTGCAGTAGATCCCTCCCTGGGCCTCTCTGACCATCGGAAAGTGAGGGAAAGCCTGCCGTCACACAAGGGCTGACAGTAAGGCTGAATTGATAAGATGTACCTTCCCGTTTCAGGAGATAATTTGTCACTGGAGGTTATTCTGGACAGAACTAATTCAGTCTAAGAATGCAAGTACTCTCATCCTCTCACCCCTAATTTTCCAATTAGTAAATCATATTCCTTTTAGGATCAGGCATTGTATGTTCAAATCCAAAAAGCCACAATCCTCAGAGTAATTTGAGAACTTTTCATTCCCTGTGAAAAATCAAAAAGAACAGTGGTGTGCAAATCAACTGTTGCCAAAACTCTCAACTCATGAGTGACGTTGTCCACAGAAACTTTGTGACTTGATCTGCTTCTTTCCTCTGTGAAATTTCTGTCTTTATTTTTAAAGCTCAGTAGACACGAACAATTTAAAATGGTGACGAACAGACACATTTTTCTAACCCAATCTGAATTTAAATCCGTCATATTGCTTTTAAGACATTAATGAGACCAGAAGCAATAGGAATAGACAATTGTGCATTAGCACAAATTCATAGTGGCAGGAGGTACAGTGCCATATTTGTAAGCAGTGGGTAACAAGGTGATCTGGTGCTTTATGGTCAAGTCTAGCCCCTGCTATAGAGGGTGGGTTGACATGCTTGTTAAGACAAAGTAAGCAGCTACAAGCAAAACTTTTAAAATTTGTTTTCTTTTGTTTATTATTATTATTGTCATTACTTTGCATGATGTAGTGTGCAAGAGACATTTCCAGGGTTGTGGGGTTTTTTTGAGCAATGCCGTGTGTTGATGAAGGATGAAGTAGTTCAAGCTCTGTGTCTCCTGGAAGGGCTTGACCAGCACTAGAACGAACACTTCCTTGATGTTGGATATGTTTAATTTTAAGGACCTTTATTAAATATTTGGTTTGCATCAGAGTTACAAAAGCTATGAGATATCTACATTATTTGTGAGGAGGATACTGATGGACAAATGCTTTACTTTCTGTGCCATAAGAGAAAAAATATTTTTCAAAGATGACACTCTAACATGTCACCTGTGTTGCAGGTCATCTGTAAACCAAAAGATTTTCACAAGGTAAGACCAGCAATGGAGACACCAAGGGACTTCTTACAAATCAATGACAATAACAAACAATCCTACTAAAATTGTAATGGAAAGGGGTTTTTGGTAGTTGAATAGTTTTATTCTGGCCATCTGGAAACACTCTACTTCTGTCAGTATTTAGACATCAAATAAACTTTTGTCTTCCAAGCATTACAAAAGGGAATGTAAGTGAGACAAAAATAATGGCCTCACCATTACTAATGATAGCATTTGATAAGGAGATACATTATTATCCAGAGCAGTAATTAGTGTAATATTAGAACTAACAAAACCAAACTCATAAAGGGTTTAGTTTTGTTTGGTCTAAAAAAGAGGGATATAAAGGGGAAATCATAATAATGGTATCGTGTTTTGTCAAAGGTTATAATAGAGGAGAATAAGCTACTTTTCTATGTGCCTAAAGTAAGTAGGAAAGTAAATTAACTTTTGGCACAGAAGAATTTAAATGAAATGTTAGGAAACACTTTCTAATCATTGTGAAAGGTCGTAGAAGGCAGCTGCAAAATCTCTTTACAGGCTCTTAAAAACATATCAAAGAGGGACTCGTTCATGAGCAGCACAAGGTACTGGATCATCTCTAGTGGCTCTTTTTACATTTTCTGTCTAAACCTTCATTTCAAGATTATTCCTTAGAAGACTCTTTCCTTCGGTATGAATGTAGCAGTTGTGATCGGTGAATTCACTGCACACAAGTGAATTCTTGAAGAAATTTACCATTTTTCTGGGTTGGCTGTTAAAAGTTGTATGCATCCAGTATGCTCCAAACTGTCAAACGTGACGGGGCCGGCTACATTATGTCTGCTGTACTTTCCATTTCAACAACTTGAAGGGCAAAAGCCTTCAGGCTGTTGCTGACAGCAGGTTTCTAATGAGGACTGAGTATTACAGTGTCTTGCTAAGAACAGTATTTAAGGGCACAGAGAGGAATGAGCTCCCTGTTCACAAGTGGTCAGTAAAATCTCCTGTTTCCCAGTCTTCCTTTCACCTTGCCTATTTGTACTCTTTCTTGATGCACATAGAATGACTGACAGTATTTACATACATAAATGATTTTTCTGCCATCCTTTCTCTCCCACCTCTGCTTTTAAAAATATGAATTCCACACCTTCATTTTTCTTCTGAAGTTTTGAGCCTAGAAACCCAGGAGAATTTTGTTTTGTTTTTTTCTCTTCATGAAAACATGCATATGTAGTTCAAAGTTTGTGAGCAAGATTTCCAGCAAAAGGCAAAATAAAAGTCTCTTCTGTCTCAGTCATTCTAGCATAATCAGGAGTCAATTAATATTGATAGAAAAAACGTCCAAAAATAGATGTATTTTTTTAATAACTGTATCTTAATAAGCCATGATGAGAGCATGAGAAACTCAAGTATTCTTCAAAAATCAATATGATAGGAAGCATTTGCCAGGAGAGGTTTTATAAAAAGATCCAAATGATCTGTAGTGTAACCTCATAAAAGTGGTTCATATGTTAGTGTAGCAATGTACTGCAACATTACTCCTAGAAAATGTCCCCTTCTAAATACCAAAACATTGGACCATTGAATAAAGAACTATTTTATGACTCGTATACACTTTACTGCACATGCAAGCTAAATGAGAATAGCAGGAGGTTTTGTTGCAATTTATTTTTTAAGGAATTCATTGATATAGAATTACCTGATATGGAAAACAGCAACACACACATTTCTTTTTCTTTTTTATTCTGGCTGTAGTCTACATTGTCTTTTTAAGATCTCAATTCTGGAAATGCATGCTGTACAAATATAGGTAATTCCAACCTATAAGAGGAATGTATGCCTGCATATCACCTTCAGATAAGTTTTGATTCTTAGGCTATATTAAATTATTATTATTTTGTGATTACAGGAACTAGCACCTCAATCGTCTTGAGTTGTCCAAAAAGTACAAAAAGCACAAAAAGTAGCTCTTGCTTTGTGAAGCTTTTCCATATGCAAATTTGGAGGCACAGAGAAGTATTCACACTGTTGAAATGAAGACACCCAACTAAGCAAATACACAAACCTATTAAACAATAAGCCCTTGGGGCTACTATACAGTGTATGCAGAGTCCCTGCACAGTAGGCGTCAGGCCCATTGTACATTGTGACTTGTAGCAGAGGATTAGTAGGCCAGGTGTTTTCCAAAAAACACATTTTGCTAATAACACCACACATGTGGCCATGGACATGCGGGAATTTCCAGATACATGGCAGTTCTTGATGAAATATCTGGCCCCTGAGCACACTAGCCCCTGGTGACATTTCTTCAGTAAGGTTAGGCCACTTACCAAGAATAAGGGAGGCCTGTGGCTGGAAACGTGAGATCCTCTAAATCCACTTGGACTTGGACTATATCAGCTCTGTGATTTCTGTTATCCCATAAGACCATACTAATTGCAGTGGTACAGAGTTACATTCCCTGTGCCTCTACTATAGCCAAATGTTTTGAAATATTTGCTGAACAGCATCATCAGGAAGAGTGGGGAACAATCCCATGCCTGACTGCAGACCCTGGTGCCCCGCTACAAAACAGGGCTCTAGAGGCTAATGCCTCCTCCAGGTCTATTTTAAAGGGCAGCAGCTGGAGCTACAATTTTAGAGAAACAAAATCTTTGCAGAGTCCTTTGGGGAACTTGGGTAGTGCTCCATTGAGCTTCCAGTTCTGCTCCCAGCTGGGTGGGAGGTTGGCACCCAGATTCTGGCAGTGATATGACCCTGGACATGCATAAAAACAGAAATTCAGGTGCCTGGAAACCTTCAGAGTAAGATGTATGTGCACATGTTGACTTAAATACTCCTATAGTGGGTGGTCAACAAGAAAGATTTCCTGCAGTCAGAGTTTTTGATTTAGACATTTCCATCCTGCCCAGCTTTGAGTAATTCATCCAGTCCAGGAACTAAAGATCCTGCATGGTTTTTTATGTATGCTGTTGGTCCTGAGTGAAAATGAGCATACTGTATTTTCAGAATGACATGCATGAGCAACTGGTATAAACTCTGTTGCTGGTTCTGTGATGAGAATATCACTCACTGAGAGAGTGAGGTTTTTAAAACAATACATTTTACTGCTTATTTTATCAGTTTAGTAACTACTGAACCCCAGGACAATCTAATGTCGGTTGGAAAGTTGAGGATTATCTCAAAAACTACTGTACAGTAGATATAAAAAGAATTCTTACATTCACCTCAATAAAAGGTTCATTCCTACCATCTCTCCCATGTAACTTTATGTGCACTCTTAGCTTTTCATTCATTTCATATTCTGAATGATTCAGTGAATATTGTCCTTGTCTTCTCTTCCTCTGTTTTAATTTCTCTGATAAGTATTTTCAGCTGTTGCTTGTTTGGTTATTAGTAATGTCCTGTTAGAGATTCAAAACTATCAGCTGCCAGATCAATAGTTGTGCTGCGTGCTATGATACCAATTATTTTTCACTCTCCAGATAACTTGCCTTCTCATAAGCTGGTCTATGCATCTTATATATATGTCAATGGGAGAAGGGTGTCTGAAAGCTGAGTTGCTGAATACTGAACTAATTAGCAGAGCTTCTGCTGTTAAAATTAGATATTAGCCAAGCTGGTTTGCAAATATGTTCAACAAATTTCAGCTGAACGTAGAGCTCTAGCACTTGGCTTTAGTAGCCTAGATTTAGATATATATTCTCAGATTATTGTCTCTGTACTTGGTGGTATATATATCAAGGTCATCTAAACCCACTTTTGCAGTTGTTCCAGACAGAGGTCTGCCTGGAGCTAGTGAATTTTTAGAGCAAAAGATTAACCTATGCCATTTGTACACATCCAGTCACTTGTTATGGAATGCACTACTGTAACCTCTTTGAGTGCAAGGGGATATAGCATGTAGCAGATGGTATCTAAATTATTTGGGTCTTTTCTCCCATTTGGAAAGTAAGAGTTTTGCACAATATTCACCAGTGGGCACTTTCTGAATGTCTAGTTATATTAACTCCACTGATCTGTCAAATTTGGAGGCTGATTAATTTTGCCAATTTAAAATTCCTGCTGCAGCTCCACCTGGTATGTCTCATTTCCTCTAATAAAATATTGTTTAGAATTGATTAATGCTATGAAAAAAGTCATATTTCACTCCAAAGTAATTTCTTTAAGGGGAAAGTGAATCTTTTAGTGCTTTTGGCTGATGAAGTGCCTTGAAGTAATTTTGAAGCTTAAGCATTAGGAGCTCAAAAGTTGAGGGCTAAGAGGAGCATTTGAGCTAGATAGTGTTAAAGGTGGCAGGAAGTTACCTTCCCGAGGTCTCAGACAAAGTAACTGTGCATGCTTCCAGTTCAAAGTTGTGTAAGTCTCCACTGATGGCTTCTGACCCTGAGCAATAGGTGAACTTTCTTGCTTATGTACATGGATATATTGTCCTATAGGAACAAAGTGTTCTACCAGAGCTGATGAAGCCCAGGTTTCTATGGCTTTGTAGCTTACACGCTATATCTACCAAAGTTCTCTAGATCCTTCCTGCCCCAAGTCCTACGCTTCCTACAGGCCTTCCCAATAGCCCCAATTTCCTCCTCAGTTCATTACCGATGGCCTTCCTGAGTAGCAGTTGAGATAAGGCTATGGCATCGTTTTTTGCATCTGCAGTCCTAGAACAGGAAAATAGCTTTTTGCGTGTCTTAAAATTTAGGAGGTAGAACTAGCTTCCAGGCTAATAGGAAGAGCTGAAAAATGCAAACAATTAAATTTAAATTTAAAATTAGCATGACTAAAGGATTTCATTTGCAGAACAGGATTTTAGCTGTAATTTGGCATTTGACTCACAGCAAAGACGACAGGTTACAGACTTGAGAATAATAAAGACTGCCTCTGGAATTAATTTGCTTTTACATCTTGTTGCAACCCATTAGACATACATTATTTATCATCACATGGATCTTATCTTAACAAACTCCAAAGCCTTGACCCAGTCACATTCTCTACTCTGATTAGACTGCAGCAGGAGATAATTATTCCAGGAACATCTCTGTGGTGGGGCTTCACAGCTGTTGCAATCTGCTAAAACAACTGAGTTAACATAAACATTGACAATAACTAAAACCAAGGGATGTCCGTGTTTTACCATTTCTTGCCAGCAGATACTCCAGAGAACTGAGAAGAAGGAAGCACTGAGACCATAGCCTACCTCTTTCTCGAAGACTGCTTTGGTATCTGCACACAGCTACAACCAGAGTGACTCTAGTGCGGAATGAGAGGTAAGGAGATTTCTGAGATCCCCTTGAGAAGAAATGCATCCTGCTTCCAGAACTTGCTTGTGCCAGGAACAAAATTTGGTTCTGCTTAAACACCACTTGACCACTGCCTAGTGGGAGCAGGACTATTACAGGTGCTGACATAAAGTGGTCTGAATGGCCAAAAAAGGATACTCTGCCATAGTTTGCAAAAATGACTCTGGACTGTCTCCATTAATGCTGGGAGAGGGCCATGATTCTGGGACACCTTCCCAGCCAAGCATCAAAGACGAAAAGTAGAGCTTAACTTTTCTTCGGAAAAAAACAAGCAGGAGAAAGAATAATGATGCAGTCATATTATAAACACCAAGGCTTATTCCCAGCATATATAACTTTTTTACAGGAATACAGAAGAAATGTATCCTTTTTTATTAAAAGAGACAAGATGTGGACGATGAGAAGGGGTTTTCTCTTCACTCTGTTACATCAGTCTTGCTCTGGAGTAACTCCATGGACTCAGTGGCATCAAGCTGACAGACAGTCGAGAATCAGGCTTTGCGTTAATGAGGTCTCAAGGGCTTCCCTGGTGAGAAAGTAATTTTTGGAACAAGAACATGAGGTATCTGAATACACACAATATTCTCTTCATTCTGCTGTTCCACTCGGAGGTGAGTCTAATGTACACAAGGGGACAGCTAGCAAAACTTTGTAAAGAGGCTTCAGAACATGACTACCAGGAAAGTCAAGTGACTTATTGGGCTAAGAACTTATCATAGAATCAGAGAATAATTTATTTTCATCTGCTGAACTACTGTCATCTCTATTCCTGACAGAGCTCAAAGAATAAGTCATATTCTGAAAAATTTAGTATGTGAATGAAGTTTTTATTTTATTTTAAAAAGTGACTTCGCTGAATTCCTGTCTGAATCCAAAACGGCACTTTTTACCCTCTTTCCCAGATTTTAAGGGTGGGGATTTGACTTTTTTCCTAAGAATATAATCTTAGCATCAAATGCTAAAGAATTACTCTATAAATAGGGATCTATCACACACCTAGGAATAGATGGAATTCGATATTTTGGTGATAGGTAAACTGTTTGGTGAAGAAGAATATCATCCCTTCCTTTCTCCTTAGTATCTTCTGGATGACTCCCCATGCTGTGAGGAAGGAAATATCCTTTGGAAAAGAAGGAGGTCTATGAGGAGATGAATAGAATAGAATAGAATAGAATAGAATAGAATAGAATAGAATAGAATAGATTTCAGTTGGAAGGGACATACAATGATCATCTAGTCCAGCTGCCTGACCACTTCAAGGCTGACCAAAAGCTAAAGCATGTTGTTAAGGGCATTCTTCAAATGCCTCTTAAACATTGACAGGCTTGGGGCATCGACCACCTCTCTAGGAATCCTGTTCCAGTATTCAACTACCCTCTCGGTAAATAAATGTTTCCTAGTGTCAAGTTTAAACCTCCCCTGATGCAGCTTTGAAACATTCCCACACGTCCTATGACTGGATTCCAGGGAGAAGAGATTAGCACCTCCCCCTCCACTTTCCCTCCGCAGGAAGCCATGGAGAGCAATGATGTGCATCGCTCAGCCTTCCTGGTGTGGACCAGCCTCCCCACAGTTCTCTTCTCTGTTTCTATCACTGTTAATGCACAAGGAATAGGAGCCTGCTGCCATCTCACTCTCAATTCATCAGGACCCAGCCCTGTTCCTTTTAAAGCCAATGACAAATGGCACACATGCCATTTGCTCTCAAAGATACATAGTTCTGTACACACAAAGGACCTGAAAGCCCCTGACATTTAGGTACAAATATCTTTTGCAGTCACCAGCTCTGTGTTTTGTCTCAATAGTTTCTAAGAGTCCCTCATAAAGCAGTGTATGGGCGGACAATATTTTGACATGTACCTTAATTAAAGATAAGTAATTTCCCATTGGGGGAAAAAAATGATTATGCCAATAATTTCCATCTAACAAGAATTTCAGTGAGCTTTAGCACACAATGTTTGTAAGAAGAGAAGTTTCCTTTGACAGTGTGTGTATAAAAATCTTCTTTACTAGACTGTCATTGAACTGTTCCAAATGGAAGATTGCAAGACACTGGCTTGCAAAAAAAACCCCAATCTTTAAAAATTTCCCTTTTAATAGCTTAAATATGACTATTATAGACCTTTTTGATGCATAGCTCTGTAAAATAGCCTAAAGGAACTGCTCTTTTTACTATTTAAAATAAGAGAAAATCTTAATGTTGGAAAGTGTTAGTCACCACAAAATTTGTTATCAATTCTGAAGATTTGGTCTGCTGGACGTGATCCAAAGTTTTAATGTCAATAAGCATTTTCCCACTGATTTCACCAGTTTCTGGATCTGAACATTTGTGGACTCCAAGTATGGGTTTTGCTGTTGCTAGTCATGAAGAGTTTTCTAGCTTTTTTTTTTTTTTACAAATACCTCTGCTCAGTGCTGAATTTTTAAGGAGAAGTAAATGCAACCCCAGAAAATATTGTCTCAGAAATCTGGTGTTTTGTGGAACAGCATCATACACAGTCCAAGGTCCAAAATTACACTAGCTTAACCTAACCTGTAAGAGTTAAATGGGGAACACTGAAATCTGTATGTGAACAAGTATTCCAGTCCAATACTGGTTTTATTTGATTTCGGTATAAATTGATTCAGAATATTTAAACTAGATTCAATTAATCTAAAACAGTAATGTTCACTCATACAAAAAAATCACACTTATTTAATTAAACTGGTTAAACAGATCAGATTTTCTAACTCTATTAGTTAAAATTAACAGGAAGGAGGAAGAAACTCTCCCTAAGTCCTGTTCAGGCAATAGAAACACTGCTATGGATGCAAGGCAGTTTGGGATCAGACCCCAAAGGGGTTTCAGCAGTGTCTTCACCTCAGGAAATCATCAAATGACCAATGCAATTTTTCACATTCCAGAATATTTAAAGATATTTTAAAGTAATATGCGTGCCCCTTCTAGTCCAACTCAGGTTTTTAAACCAGAGTAACTTGCCACTGGCAAGATGTGTTCTGTTGGAAAAGGGCTGTGAACCTTTGCTGCCCCGAACATCCTCATGCATCCCCTGCCAAACACAAGTGAGTGTTGACGCAAAAGCATAAAACACATCCAGATGCTGTATTGCCAAGCACAAAGATATTAATTCCCAAACTCCAAACCATCATTTTCCTACCTACTGCTAGACTCAACAGGGCCACATAGGCAAGATTTGTGCTTGTGATATCACATAAATTACCAGGAAGGAAAAATAACACAGGCAATTTTGCACCCCCAGCACTGTTCATCAGGTGATTTTTTTTTACCTGCTCATCTTTTTATTTTTAGCAGGGAATGGGGTATTGCTGGTACAGGTGGTGATCTGTCTACCTGGGTTCCCTTAAATATTAAAAAAAAATCACATTTCTTCCAAGATATCTCTGAATTGCAAATAGTGGGAAAGTAGCAAAATATTCTGGGAAAATCATTATGTGCTTACCCCTCTCCTGTAGGCCCAGGACATTTGTTTTGGCTATTGTCAGCCAGAGGATATCAGGCTGCGTGAACTTTTGTCCTTATAGCACATATATATGTCCTTATATAGGACATGTCCACCAGCAGAAAGCTTACAGAAACACCTCAGTAAAAACGTAATGGCAAGTGGATATTTTCCTTTCCCAATGCATACAGCACAGCTAACAACAGGCAGCTTGAAGTTGCTTTGTGTTGTAAAAATATAATTAATGGAAATATTTCATGTGTCGGAGCATCTGGTTTTCTGTGTGCATTTGTATACTCATTCTCAAACTTGACTGTAGTCTTCAGAGTGAAGTCAAAGTAAAGCTTCCAGTCAGTCAGGTCAAATGTATTTATGAATATTACAGTTTTCCAGTATGGAAGGACTGTCTTCATTAAAAATTACACACACATTAAAAAAAACAGAAGTAGTATAATTTATAGTATTATGAACAAATTTTTGGAACTGTTTGACCAAATAATGATTGAATGACTTGGAAATTTAATTTTATGAACTTTTTCCTATGCAACTTTCAAGCAAGTACCGTGACCAAGACTTTTCAGTAGTTTCTATGGAAAAGGTTAAAGTAAGGAATAAAAGAATATTATGCTTATTGTAATTTCTTTCACTCATTGTCATTTCATCTCAGATATCCAAGCTCCAGAGGATTTAAAGTTTTATTTTGTGTAAAAGTTTTCTCATAGATTCTTTGGGCCATATGCCCTCCCTCTCTTCACAATCTCAAATTCATGAATTCTGGCTTTTAAGTGTATTCTGAACTTTATCAAATGACTAGCCTTGCTGTGTCATACCAGAGTAACTGAAAGTAGGACTTAAACAAGCATTAGCCTGGAATCCCTACTGACAAGGTAGCATCAGAATATTTTCATTCAGTCTTTCATTCCAAGAATAAGGTATTGATACAAAGTGAGAGACAAAAGGAGAAGGGTTTTTATTTGGTGTGCTTTGGGTTTTCTTTTTCAAAAAACAACAATATGAGTTGAATAAAATAGAACAAGTACACCTTGAACAAGAAACAAAAAAATGCGTACAAGCTGAGAACAAACCAGACACGTCCATACTGTATGAGTGTATAGAATGTCCTTCTTTATACACACTTAAATACAGCAACCAAAAATACCAAACAAAAATCCAATTCTATGCTTGCGTCAATATGATGGTGCTATACCAAAGTAATTTGTTAATTTGAATCCCAGCTGGAGACTTCCACTTAGTGTCTGGAGGAGTACATGGTTTATTGAAATGACTGAGATACATACCACTGACAGCAAAAGACTCCCAGGACTTTATTACTCCCCCATCTCATGAAAGTTAGGAATTAAGCTCACTGTCATCATCACTTTCCAACTGAGAACTAAAAAAACCCCAGGTGACTGTCTGAAACCCCAGCCTCCTTGAAAATTAAGTATTTTATTTATTGTTCCTAGAGCTCTCCAGGTGGGAATTTTAGGAAGCCCTAGAGATTCCACTGGGCAGCTCCTTCTGTGTCACAGCCAATTTGTTTGCTCAAATCTATTGATTAATGTCGTGGGTGGAGTGACACAGAGGTTCTTGCTGCAGGATCAATCAAATTGTATGTGGATAAAATATGTAAATAGTCAATAGAAAATGTTCCTACAGATGCAGAAATGGTCACATAGGACAGCTCTTTCTTTGGTAAGGTATTTCAGAGATGTTTCGTATATAGTTGGGATAATCAATAACAATTTATTACACATGTGCTGAAGTGGTCATGTACAACCACAGGCCAGCTAGATTATACGAAAGGAGCAGAACAGCAAATCAGGAAGTCTCATTATATTCAGCTGCAGATGCTGCTATAAGAACCCTTGCAATGGAGACTCCTTTTGCCACCAGACAGCCATAATTCCTCATGCCCTGTGCACGACCCTATGCCACAATCCAAATAAATTAATTTCTACACAAAGAATTCTGTCTCTGAGTGTCTGCAACACCAGCACCCAGGTGATGGAGCTTGATGACAAGAAAGAATATATATTTTTCATAGTGAGTAGTAAAGAAAAGCAGCACTCTATCTGAGTACTCTTCAGGATGTTGAGACTGAGATTGACCAGAACAGTCCATACTTCCCAGGGAGGTTGCAGTCTCCTTCCATGAAGGTTTTTAAGATGCAGCTGGATACAGTCCTGAGTAGCCTGATCTGACTTCAGAACTGACCCTGCTTTGGGCAGGATGTTGGACTAGAGACCTCCTGATGTCCTCTTATCTGAATTTTCATATGGTCCTTTGGTAAGAATATGACAGAAACACAAGATGAGGTTTACATTTGTATCAGAAATGAAAGCTCCACACAAGTAAAATGGAGACTCCTCAGAATAAAGGTGCTCTGACCTCTGTTGCTCAATGACAGCATGCAGAAGGGAAAGAGCAGCCACCAATGACTGAGCCCCCTGGGACACCTATAGACAGCTGGATGATGAATAAAATGCCAAATCCTAAAAGTTGAAAGACAGCAACAGTTCAAAACTATGAGAAGACAAGACAGTCCTCATCAGGGATTGGTGGAGATGGAATACTTGCTTTTTAGGAAGCAGTTTTCAGACAATTTGATATGAGCGTGTTTATTAGGGAACCATGGGAAGATGTCTTTGAAAATTGTTTCTGCTGCAGAAGGAAACACAGTGGTTGTAAATGATGCATATGAAGTATTTAGAAACGAAAAGGAGAAAAGGGAGTATGTTTTCAGAGAGGCGAGAACGTGGGAGAAGCTCAGATCACTTGTAAAGGAAGATTCTGTGTAGATGGAAAGGAGTAAGAGAGGGATAAAGGGATGAAATGGGGGAAGGAGGAAAATAAAATAGGAAACATTTTATTATGCCCCTCACCAGAGTGACTAGGCATCTAGTCAAGGTTATTTCACAGGAGTAAGAGTCTAATATCTTTATAGACCACCCTAAAAGTCCTTTGGCTTTGTACAGACTTTTCATTCACATTAAGAAAACTGATTATATTTAGGTATTGACTTAAAATACAAAAGAGTACCCAACAGTGCCTGGGATAAATTTCAAGTCTGTTTTATAGCCTTAGCTGTACTAAAGCCAAAAAAAGGATATTAGAAAAGAGCTAATTATAATTATTACTCTGAGAGACAATGATAATATCAAAGGCATTTCAATGTTCATCCATTTCAGAGAACCTCATGAAATTCAGGAAAAAGTCTGATTCAGTTCATTATGGGAAACCTTTTCAAAAGTACCAAAGTGCTTCTGGAGACTGAGTGACTTAGGTCCCCTGTATACCCAGAGGACAAACTGGCTGAAAGGACATGAGTCATCCTTGTAGAGCATGCATGGGTGCATTAGCAACCTGGGAATAAACATTTGCTGTTATTTTACAGAATATTAATATTTGTTCTACCTATCGCTTTCTTCTGTGAACAATAGTTTAGGTAGACATAGAATTTATTTGTGCTGGACTACAGTTATTTATTCGTGGAAAGAATACTGTGCAACCCTCAGCAAAACTGAGGCTGTGACATAATTTGGTGGCCTACAAGTAGGAAACACATCGGACCTATAATTCAGGAGGTCTAGGGTACCAGGTTTAGTCCCTGAGCAATGTGGCCCAAGAGACACCAATTTTCAAAGTCTTTTCCTGTGCTCCCTTTCTCCTTCCATGCTTTTCCACAGGCATCTTCAAAGTCTACACCTCAGTCAGTGGGGGAAGAAGAGAAGGAAGGATAGTGGTAGCAGATTTGCTGGGACCATGTGAAAAAATCTTGTTTCCTCTGCCAAAATTTCTCTGTTCCCATTGAAACCTTTCCCCCATATTTTTCACCTTCCCATGAGGAAAGGAAAGGAGGGAGGATGGGGAGCCGGCACTTTTGAAAACCAGGAGAACTGAAGACTTATTATCTCGGAACACATCCATGAGTCATGAAGACATGTGCCTTCCACTTTGGTGTATCTATACTGACATGGGAAATATAATATTTTCTGCTCAGGACCACCTGTGCAATAAATTTCTAGAGATAAGTGTGTGCTCCAGACAAGTGTAAAAGCCTTCAGTAAAGGGTATTTTTTCAGAAGAGATGCTTATAGTAGCAGCATTGTCTAGAATTACAGTGGTCTGCCCTGGGCAGATGGAGAAAGAAGCAAGAGGAATCTAAGAACCAACATAACAATTTGTCCCATGTGCTCATTAATGTGAAATGCTTGAAAGCAATGGAGATAGGAACAACGTTAAATCATAGAATCATAGAATCATTAAGGTTGGAAAAGAACTCTAGACTCATCAAGTCCAACGGTCAACTCAACACCACCATGCCTCTTAAACCATGCTCTGAAGTGCCACGTCTACACGTCTTTTAAATACCTCTAGGGGTGGTGACTCCACCACCTCTCTGGGCAGCCTGTTCCAATGCCTGACCACTCTTTCAGTGAAGAAATTTTTCCTAATATCCAATCTAAACCTCCCCTGATGCAACTTGAAGCCATTTCCTCTCGTCCTATCGCTTGTTACTAGGGAGAAGAGACCGACCCCTGCCTTGCTACAACTTCCTTTCAGGTAGTTGTAGAGAGCAATAAGGTCTCCCCTCAGCCTCCTCTTCTCCAGGCTAAACAACCCTGGTTCCCTCAGTTGCTCCTCATAAGACACGTGCTCCAGACCCTTCACCAGCTTTGTTGCCCATCTCTGGACACGCTCCAGTGACTCAATGTCCTTCTTGTAGTGAGGGGCCCAAAACTGAACACAGTATTTGAGGTGCGGCCTCACCAGTGCCAAGTACAGGGGCACGATCACCTCCCTGCTCCTGCTGGCCACACTATTCCTGATACAAGCCATGATGCCATTGGCCTTCTTGGCCATCTGGGCACTGCTGGCTCCTGTTCAGCCAGCTGTCAGCCAACACCCCCAGGTCCTTCTCTGCCAGGCAGCTCTCCAGCCACTCTTCCCCAAGCCTGTAGCGTTGCCTGGGGTTGTTGTGACCCAAGTGCAGGACCCGGCACTTGGCCTTGTTAAACCTCATACAATTGGCCTCATCCCATCAATCCAGCCTGTCCAGGTCCCTCTGCAGAGCCTTCCTACCCTCCAGCAGATCGACACTCCTGCCCAACTTGATGTCATCTGGAAACTTACTGAGGGTGCACTTGATCCCCTAGTCCAGATCACCAATAAAGTTATTAAACAAGACTGGCCTCAACACTAAGCCTTGGGGAACTCCGCTTGTGACGGGCTACCAACTGGATTTAACTCCATTCACCACAACTCTCTGGGCTCGGCCATCCAGCCAGTTTTTAACCCAGCGAAGAGTCCACCTGTCCAAGCCATCATCTGCCAGCTTCTCTAGGTGGATGCTGTGGGAGACAGCGTCAAAGGCTTTGCTAAAGTCCAGGCAGACTACACCCAGAGCCTTTCCCTCATCCACTAGGTGTGTCGCCCTGTCATAGAAGGAGATCAAGTTGGTCAGGCAGGACCTGCCTTTCATGAAGCCATGCTGCCTGGGCCTGATCCCCTGGTTGTCCTGCACATGCCTGGTGAGCTTACTCAACATGTATCACTCCAAAATGTTCCCCAGTACCGAGGTCAGGCTGACAGGCCTGTAGTTTGCTGGATCCTCCTTCCAGCCCTACTTGTAGATGGACGTCACATCGGCAAGCTTCCAGTCATCTGGGACATCCCCGATTAACCAGGACTTGTGGTAAATAATGTAGAGTGGCTTGGCAAGCTACTCTGCCAGCTCCCTCAGTACTCTCGGGTGGATCCCATCCAGCTTCATAGACTTGTGAGTGTCGAGGTGGTACAGCAGGTCGTAAACTGCTTCCTCCTGGATTATGGGGGGTTCATTCTGCGATCCATCCCTGTCTTCCAGCTCCAGGCGCTGAATACCCTGGGTATAACTGATCTCACTGTTAAAGACTGAGGCAAAGAAGACATTTAGTATCTCAGCCTTTTCCTCTTCCTCAGTTGCAACGTTCCCCTCCGCGTCCAATAGAGGATGGAGATTCTCTTTGATTCTCTTTTGTTGCTGATACATTTATCCCTTACAGCAGTGGCCAGGTTGAGTTCTAGCTGGGCTTTTCCTTGCCTATTTTTCTCCTGCAAGACCTAACGAGGTCTTTGTACTCTTCTTGTGCCCCCTATTCCAAAAGCTGTAGACTCTCCTCTTTTATTCCTGAGTGACAGCAGAAGCTCCCTGTTCAGCCAGGCTGGTCATCTTACCTGCTGGTTCGTCTTGTGGACTTGGGGACAGCCTGCTCCTGCGCCCTTAAGAATTCCTTCCTGAAGAACGCCCAGCCTTCCTGGATTCCTTTGCCCTTCAGGACTTCCTCCCAGGGGACTTTCCCAACCAGTGCCCTGAACAGGCCAAAGTCTGCCCTCCAGACATCCATGGTAGTGGCTCTGCTGACCCCTCTCTTACTTCACCAAGAATTGAGAACTCAGTCATATCATGGTTGCTAAGCCCAAGATGGCCTCTGACCACCACATCTCCCACCAGTCCTTCTCTGCTTATGAACAAGAGTTCAGGTGAGGCACATCCCTTGGTAGGTTCTTTTACCAGCTGTGTGAGGAAGTTATCTATCTTCCACACATTCCAGGAACCCTCTTCTCTGCTATGTTGTATTTCCTGCAGACATCTGGTAAATTGAAGTCCCCCATTAGAACAAGGGCAACTGGTTGTGATACTTCCTCCAGCTGCTTGTAGAACATTTCATCTACCTCTTCATCCTAGTTGGGTGGTCTATAACAGACTCCTAGCAGGATATCTGCCTTGTTGGCCTTCCCCCTCATCCTTACCCATAAGCACTCTACCCTATCATCACAATCATTGAGCTCTGTACAATCAGTACACTCCCTAACATACAGAGCTACCCCACTGCCTCTCCTTCCTTGCCTATCCCATCTGAAAAGCTTATAGCCGTCCATTGCAGCACTCCAGTTATAAGAGTCATCCCACCATGTCTCTGTGATGGCAGCTAAGTCATAGTTATCCCACTGCACAATGGCTTCCAGCTCCTCCTGTTTGTTGCCCATGCTGCATGCATTGGTGTAGGTGCACTTGAGCTGGGCTATTGGTTTCACCCCCCAACCCTGGCACCCCACCCTTAGGCTCCTTTCTGGTGGGCCTGGCTTCATCTCCTTCCCCCTTTAAACCTAGTTTAAAGCCCTGTTGATGAGCCCTGCCAACTCATGTGCAAGAATCCTTTTCCCCCGTTGAGGTAGGTGAACTCCATCTGCCACCAGCAGGCCGGGTGCCGTGTAAACCTCCCCGTGATCAAAACCACCAAAATTCCATGGATTGCACCTGCCTCTGAGCCACGTGTTAATCAGATGAGACTTCCTGTTCCTTTCAGTAGTATTCTTCCCTGCCACTGGTGGGATTGAGGAAAACCCTACCTGCGCTCCCGATCCTTCAACCAATCGTCCCAGTGCCCTGAAGTCCCTTTTGATCGCTCCTGGGCTTCTCTCCACAACCTCAACACTGCCCACTTGCACAACCAATAGCAGGTAGTAATCAGAGGGTCGTGCCAGACCAGGGAGTTTCCTAGTAACATCTCTGACCCGAGCCCCAGGGAGGCAGCAGACTTCCCTGTGGGATGGGTCTGGACGGCATATTGGCCCCTCTGTCCCCCTCAGAAGGGAATGGCCTACAATTACCCTCCTTTTCTTCTTGACTGAGGCGGTCATAATGCGTGGGGCTGACTGACTGTCCCTAGGCAACCCCCCAGACAGACCTTCACCTACATCCTCATTTGCCTGGCCCTCAAGTTCCAGAGCCCTGTATCATCAGAATCTGAGGTCAAACAGGTAACACACATGCAGGCCTGAGTCAAATCTTATTTGCATCATTTTTTTAGCAGTGAATTATTTTCAGCTTCAGTGGATTTTTTTTCTGATTTACAGAATGACAATTTGAAAAAGTGTGCATTAGCAATTTCTTCTCCATTCTTAACTCATTTCAGCATTTCAGTCAAATACATCTGTGACTTTTGTGGAGCAGAAATCACAAATTATCTAAGTATTTGTTTCTCTAGATAAAGCATTTTAAACTGTTCTCCACAATGTATTTACCACCTTGAAGGGGTACTGATCAAAGTAATGGAATTGACACCAAAGCAAGCATTACTGTACCTAGTTCCATGAAGTTTGTTACATATATTACTTGTGTAGAAACTGAGTTTTTTTAAAACACTGAGGATTGAAAAATACCCTTCTGTAAGTAAGTAGCATTTACTATGTGTGAAAATTCTTCTCCAGTGCTTCCTGATGCAAACAAAAACATTTTTCTATAATAGCCACGTAGTAACTAGCATAATAGTATGTGAGATACAGGATAGCTTCAGAACGCATCACAGAGAGGCTGACAGAAGACAGACTTAGGCTCATGGTTCTGTCAGTCTAATTTTGAACATCTTTTAATTAGGATGATGATTATGACTAGCTTTCCAGAGACATTACCAGACAAGTAAAGATACTGAAATTGTATATTAAGTTCTCATGAAAGATCTTGAACAGTTTTACTGGCAGCAGTGTGTGTTTCAGTAATCCAAGCCTGTTAGGGTACCAACTCAAACATTCATCTTTCTGCTTTTCATTTGAATTTTCCAAGGGGGTTACATCCAATGTAGACATGTGGAATTTTAGAAAGTTCACACACAAAATGTTATTCAAAAGCACTGTAATGGATTGGCTGGCATGCATGGGTGCATGTGTATGCACACATGCTTGTACATATAGCTGTGTGTGCGTACCATTGCCATCTGCTGGGTGGCATCAAAGCTGCCCACATTTGTATGAAAGATCAAGCAAATAATCACTTTTCTGTAGTGCAAATGGAAAGAGGTTGAAGTTCTGAAATCTCCTGGTACGAAGCATCTATCCAACAGGTATAAGTGGCTTCTCTGCTAGCAGGTTTTAAGAGTCTGGAAGATATTTGAGCCAGAAAAGTTTCCTTATGACTTGTTGAGGAAATTTGGTCAGATATGTTGAGCAAAATCTTATTTACGAGTTTCAGGTAGGTGAACCAAATCCAGTTTCTATGTGTAAATTTTGTTGCAAAACAAACTCTTCAAGGCTAGTGCAATCTTGCATAAAATAGTTTCCTTTTCTAGTCCTAAAATAAACTGTTCCTTTCCACAAGCATTACTTGCTTGATGGACAAGATACTCAGTTTCTCTGAATCTGTGTGTCTCTGTGGAATTTAACAAGATGCAACCATGTATAAAAGCTGCGAATCTGTTCTGTGAACTGCAGTCTGGCAGAAATCTGTATTTGTATCTTCTTATCTTCTTAGCACAGCCTGAATGAGGGAAAATTAAAAAACTCATGAAATTAGTCTTACTCTTCAGAGTGACCAGATTGGTTGCAAACACTGTTTGAGTTTTATAGTTTTTTATAGTTTTATAGATCATGTAAGACGTATCAGTTCAGCTGGATTGAGTTGTCACTCAGCCCCCAGCATAAAGCACAAGTTACTTCCCGAACTCCCTATCTTCCCTTCAATTACTTTTATTTTTAATTAAATCAAAAAGGGCCTAAGAAGGAACTTCAGCGTTAGCCTTCACTGTCTTGAGAGGTGATGCCATTATCTCTGCAATGTCAAAAGCGAATCAAAAGAATTTATTTGTTTCCCTCTGTTGGCTGTTCCTGGTTAAAAGCATACTTTTGATTTACCATTTGAGGTGAAGTACATTGTTCTTTTTATGTATATCTGTTCAGTTCTGTGATAAATGGCACTTAAGATTTTATTGTTTACCAGTTAGTGACCTGATGTGTGTTTATTTTTAAGACCTTTAAGCTTCATGACCATTATTTTTTATTTAGACACATTTTCCCTTGTCCCTCTGTTTCACCTGCTTTAATAGACTGCTATCATTATCTTTAAATGGATGTCAGATGTGCTCCTCTCTACAGGAAAAGTGCTTTTAATCTTCTTTGCACATTGCAACCTCTAGCTCTTTCTTATCCATCCTTCAAAGACAACAATACTGAGTGACTGCAAGGCTCATGTCTCTTTTAAGGGCACTGATGGTCTCTGTACCCTCAGTTAGGATGTTTTCTCATGTATCAACCCTTCCAGCTGAAAAATTGATGTATTGACATGATAAGAATTTATAAGAACCATGGTGTTTTAACAAGCCCTTTATCTCTTACATTCTATAATCCCTGTGGAGTTTCAGAAATGGTTGGGCTGTGATGAGGCACACCTAGGCAGAAACTGGATAACCAAATGTTCTGAGTTCTGTTCTAACATCCATTAAGTAAAACTGTGCATCTTTTCATCCATGTAAAACGAAAAACTTGCCTGAAAGCTGGTTGATATTATCTTGATCTAAAGACCTCCACACATATTGCAGGATTTGAAGGCTTCTGACCTTTGAGTCCTCTTCACAAGCGCTTACTAAGTGAGGAGGTGCAAACATGTCCAGAAATCCAGCAAGTGTTAAAGGATGTGACCTATAAGAAACACTGTGTTCCCTTTCAGTGTTACAATGCTTTATGCATTCAGGACAAGCAATGGGATTAAATATAGGATTATTACAGCATTAATCCCTTGTTGTGGTTTAACCCCAGTAGGCAGCTCAGCCACACACCACCTCTCACTCACTCTGCCCACAGAGGGATGGGGGAGAGAATGGAAGGGCAAAAGTTAGAAAACTCATGGGATGAAACTGCCAGTTTAATAGGTAAACAAACACTGTGTGTGCAAGCAAGGTAAAAGAAGGAATCAATTCACTCCTTCACATTGGCAGGCAGGTGTTCAGCCATCTCCAGCAAAGCAGGGCCCCATCTTCCTCCTGTTTCCCCAGCTTTTATCGCTAAGCACAAGATCATGTGGTGTGGGGTATCCCTTGGGTCAGTTGGGGTCAGCTGTCCCGGCTGTGTTCCCTCCCAACTCCTTGTGCGCTCCCAGCCTCTCGCTGGTGGGGTGGGGTGAGGAACAAAGGTCTTGATGTTGTATAAGCCCTGATCAGCAAAAGCTGATGGAAAAAACATTAGTGTGTTATTGACACTGTTTTCATCACAGATCCAAGATATGGCCCTATACAAGCTACTATGAAGAAAATTAACTCTATCTCAGCCAAAACCCAAATACCCAAATCACTCAGGGATCCTCTGTTACTGAGTGCATTCAGACCAACAAAGACTTCCAAGTGCACTGGTTGGATTCTTGCTAGATCTGTGTTGAATGGCCAGCAGCGCCAAAGAGGTCATGCAGATATGCATGTGTGGGAATGGCAGGGTGTGGTGCCTTGCTGCTGGAAAGCAGACACAAGGGATTAATAAATGCTGCTGTGTGTCAGGCCACCTCTCTTACTCTGCTTTAGTAACTGAGAAGGTGAGGTGGACTCTGTCTTTGGAAGAGCCTGTGTCGGTCGTTTTTCCTTAGTTTTCTGTTCTTTTTACCAGTCACTTTTATGTCAGACTAGACTATGTGTAGATTAGTAAGTAAGAAGGCTAAATGCTGTACTGGTTTTGTGGAGATTTCTAAGATATGCTTTTGCACCTTCAGCCTTCCTTGGTGCTTTGGTATCAATTACCTTGTGGGAAGGATAGACCAAAAAGCACACACACACACACACACACACACAGAGTCAGTACTCTTTAAAATACTGATTTCCTTAACCCAGGAAAGTAGTCCAAGATAACACTTCACACGAGAGCTGAGTTGCAGTGGCAGAATGTGGCAATTGGCAAATCAAACAACAGTGCTCTTTCTCCGCCAGAGGCAAAAGAAGAACTACTGCAGATTTGCAATAGCATTGATCAGGTGAAGCACCTTTAACTGGGCAAGACAGGGCTCAAGCACTTCCTCTGTTTCTGCACTTACCTTGCTCTCACTCTGGCAGGAGGCATGACTGGTCTGTATAATCTTACCACCTTTGCTTCTTTACCCAGCATGAGATGTATTTCCTGCTGGAAATGTGTTCTTTATTCTCTTTGCTATGCTCTAAAACTAGTTCTATCCAACTCCTCAGGAAACATTTCTTTAGGGACCAGAGGTCAACCACCTGTCTTATGTGTTTATATCCTGGGCGCCTCTTGTACCATCCTGAGCCTGTGTTCTCACGGACCTCTGCAGTCATCTTGCTCTTGCACTCTCATGGGTCCTTGCCTGCTCTGGTGGGGTACAGTGGCACTGAGCACGGTATGAGAACATGTGGCTGTGGGGTACACAATGGTGGACCTCAGGTCTTCACACAGGTGTAGGACCTCATGCTAGGTCATCCAGAATAACTAATGTGGCAGCCTACAGGGTGACAAACCCAGGATTTCTCCTACAGCATCAATGCTATGACAAATTCTGGTGCCCACCAAGATTTCTTCAAAACCATGGCACAACAAGATGATGTAGGAATTTGGCCTGAAAGCTGCAGCACAGGTTGCTCTTTAGCACAATGTCAGGAAGTCAGGAAGACCAATAACTGCACCAGTATAGGAAATATCCACAGCAAAGCAGCAAATAGTGAAATGAAAGCATAATCCAACCTCATGAAGCTGGGAGTCACACCTAGAGCAGCGTTCACCATTAAGACTATGTTGAAGAAGTCAAAGTACATAAAGAACAATGCTTCTGTATTATTTCCTCTGATATCTTAATGTTTCCAGCCATGTTCCTCATTCCCTGTGATTTTTACATTTCCCCAGTGCTTCAAAACTCTGACCTTTCCTTTGCAGAAATAGACTTTTAAAACTCAATACCTGATGTTACAATCATAGTAAATGAATTTTTTATCTTGTTTTTTACTTTAGGAGTACAATCTGCATTGGGAAAAGATGACTCGGTAGTTTTAACCCAAGCTCTCTAATGCATAAATTAATGTGGAAAAACATAAATTCTTTAATTCTTTCAGTCTGGAAATATGCTCATCCTGCATTTTTCTGTCTGGTTTTCCCTCGCTGTTAAATTGATAAGATGATTATGTTATGATTTTATAAATAATGTGTGCTGAGAAAGGGACATAATTCAGGTGGAAAATGGAAGCTCAGGGATTCACTGGGAGGCAGGAGCTTCTTGGAGAACAGTTGCATTGGAAACCTGGGAGGAGAAACCTGTCTTCTGAAAGACGTTTGGCTGTTGAAAGAGGAGTAGACTAGATTCGGCATTCCTGGAGATTTAAAAGAGCACAGGACTGCTGAGATCTGCACTTCCATTTTCATTTCACTCTTCCTGTTGTTAGTTTACAAGAATACGTCATGTTCACAAATATGATCCTTGGTTCTCTCTCCACAAACACTTTGAGTATCTTTTTTAGACATTATTTCTTTCTGTGTCCCTAACAATTAACGTAAGGTTTCTTTTGAGCCTAGGAATGAGCTTCACTATTAGGTGTTTTCTGTGCTGCTTAGGAAGCAGTGAGACAGTGCACAAGTCTTAATGCTCTGCTGGGTGTCCTCCAAAATGGCACTATGATTACTTTTGTATTTTCTGGTAAGTGCTGGAGAACATATCATTATCCTCCTATAGTGGTGCCTTGCTGCATCTGTTCTTATGGTTCCAATTCTTCCTATAACAAGCTATATTTTAATTTAGTGAAGAAAATTTAGGAAGAAGCTCAAAGACGTTCAGCAGGTTATAACTCCTCTACTCTGCCCTAGTGAGACCACATTTGGAGTACTGTGTCCAGTTTTGGGCCCCCCAGTTTAAGAAGGATGTGGAACTGCTCAAGCAAGTCCACTGGAGAGCTACCAAGATGATCAGGGGACTGGAGCATCTCCCTTATGAGGAAAGGATGAGAGACTTGGGTTTGGTGAAGAGAAGATTGAGGGGGGATTTCATAAATACCTGTAAATATCTAAAGGGAGGCTGTCAGGATGATGGGACTGGGCTCTTTTCAATAGTACCCAATGACAGGACAAAGGGCAATGGGCACAAGGTGGAACACAGGAAGTTCCACCTCAATATGAGAAAAAACTCCTTCCCTGTGCAGGTGCCAGAGCAGTGGCACAGGCTGCCCAGGGAGGCTGTGGGGTCCCTTCCCTGGAGACATTCAAACCCCGCCTGGACGCGTTCCTGTGCCCCCTGCTCTGGGTGTGCCTGCTCAAGCAGAGGGGTTGGATGGGATGATCTCCAGAGGTCCCTTCCAACCACTCCCATTCTGTGATTCTGTGATGCTGTGATAACATTACCATCTGTCCACTGTGAAGGACACTCTGAGACCATTTTACCTTGAAGTTGGCTTGGTAGCAAAATACTCATGATTTCACTTCAGAATTGAAACTCAGTCTCTGAAGAAGGATATAAGAATTTTTCCATGGGATCAGTCTTTGTCCCAGTTCATAGGAAAGGGAAAAAATCTACATCAGGCCTCTGAATAGCAATCTGGATCCTGTGATGTACAAGTACCTCGATACTTCTGATATCTAAGGGATATTTTACAGAGGTACCATCTCCATGCATTGCAGCTGATTTCATTGTCTATCTGGAGGAGCTGAGGCATCTGCTTCACTATTCTTGTGGCTTGGAAGTTTTTTCTTAATATCCCACCTGGGAGACCATTTGTTGGATAAGTGGCCAAAAAGACCATTTGTTGCCAGCTAAGCTGATTTGTTCCTTGCATCTTCCCAGTGGCCAAAGAGAACAGATGATGCATCATCTGATTTCTAACACTCTGCTGTGTACTGTAAAGCTGTCACCATGTCACCATGTCTCTTCAGTCTTCTCTTTTCTAGGTGATTTTCAGCCTTTTTCAGTTTGCATCTCTTAAAGATTTTCCAGTGGATGTACTAACCCTTGCATGATACCTTGAACGCTGCTTTTGGCAGGTTCTATTTTTCTTAGCTACCTTTTGACCTCTGAGAATTTGTCCACAAACCCTTGCACATCTGAGAACCACAAACTGTTACTAATAATTTTCTTTAAAAGTAGTTGACAAACTAGATGCAGAATCCAAGCTACACTCATCAGTGAAAAATACAACTTAGTAATTATTCCTGATAAAATAGTATCAAATGTGAGATGTGTTTTTGCAAGCAGATCTAACTGCTGACTTCTATTTTATTGCATTTCCAGCAACCCCCTCCTGTCTATATTGTTGTTTAAACAGGGACTTATGATTTCATATTTTCATGTTTTCTTTCAGAAGAGATACGCTTTAGAGGTGGGGCTAAAGCCTATGTTTTGATTTGTTTTTGTCATGACTGAGAACATTGAGCCTTCCTGGAGTTTCTCATGTAATGCCTCCAGCAATACCAGCATGCAGCCCTTGAAAGAGGCTCATTCAAACTGAGGATATTAAATGAGGGAAAAAGCTCAGGCACACGGTAATGCGAAACTTTTCTATCTTGAAATTCTAGCCAGTAACAACATTGTTTGAGGCCTAATTTTATGGAATAAAAAGCTACAAAATCTCTCATGTGAGTACAGACATGTATTACACAGTTGTTAATTTTATTCACATTTCTTTAATCAAAAGATGACCTTGTTGGTTTACGTGAAAAACAGATCTGAACACATGAAAACATTGAGGATAGGTGGCTGCAAGATTTAAAAGTTACCATTTGATTTTTTACTTCCTTGAAATGACTGGCTTTGGGAGGGTTTTCAATCAATAGGTCCCCAGGACCTTAAAGAGGCTATCAGTAGTTTTCATGAGGAATATTTCATTAACATGTTTTTTCTCACATCAGACTCATCTTTCTTATGAGGTCTTAAAACCTGAAGGGAAGAAATATAACTTCAGGGTTTATTTTATTATCAAAGAAAATTTTGCTGCTTAACACTAATGATTTAGGATCAATTGAAAATTATACTTCTTTTTTTTTTTTTCCTAAAACTAAGCTAGGCAAGCCAGGGTAAGAATATAAGTTTTGTCTTAAACCAGCAGTATCAAATTAGATATTATACATTTAGCCCTTTCATAAAGATATACACTATCAGATTTACAATGCAATATAAATGCTCATAAAGAAGATTCTTCAAGCAATTTTGAAACCCAGAAATAAAAATGAAAATGAACCTAAAATGAAAATTGATTACAGTATTGTTTCGACCCCACTTAATTTACTCTTGTAAACCTAGGGTTCTTAAGACAGGACTGTTAGTTCAGGGGGGAAGTTACCTCTTTTGTGCTACGTTGTATGCTAAGTTGTGTGAAAGCTGTGGCTCTAGAGGCCAAAGTTGGGGGTTCTTCAGTGCTAAGACCTGTGCAGGGTAAACAGGACACCAAAGACCTTTTTGCACACCTTAAAGTACTGGATGCACTGGTTTAGGGGATGTATAATGAACTGGGTCCCACTGTAATCTCTTCTCACAGTGGCTTCATGTGCTAATAACACATTTGCTCTGCAGTTCAAAGGTGTCTCAGCAGGTCATGTAGACCTACAGGAATTTTCTGTAATCAGTTTCAGTGTTAATGGTAGTATATCTCCAGCAGCCTAGAGCTAAGCCTGAGCTGAGCTGGCCAGTAATGACCCGGGGTCCAGGACCTGGCAGGTGCCCTGAACCCTGTTCCAAAGCTACATTATTCACCTGAACTTACTAAGCAAAATACAACTTGGGTGAAAATTAAGGGTGTTTGCGTGTACAGAAAAAGAAAGGATTTGATCCATATCTCATGCATGCTAGCTTAATGTATCACTTATGGTTGAAAAAAAGAAAAGCACATGCTAACCCTCTCGCTGTCAGGTACCGATGCTCAGGCAACTGGATTGCTCCCCAAAGAGCAATACTTGCTTTCAAATTTTCATTTTATAATGGATAACTTTTTGGCTTGTTAAGAAAAACTTTTTTTGCCATTGAAGTTTCCCTAATATTCTAATGTGAACTCAGAGAAAGAGGCTGAACCTGAAGTGATTTTACTTCTCTGGGGGCAATGAATACATACAGAGAATCACTGCAACGTTTGTGCCAAAAATCCAAGAGAAGTTGGGGATCCTTGGGTATCACTTCCTATCGTAATGGAAGAGATAACTGTCAAATAAAGAAGGAGGGTAAAGAGCTCTTCTTGATGCACATGGTTCTGTACACTTCAGCCAAATGTTCGTAACTGGGAAGAAAGTGGCAAATTCCATGTCAGCATGACATGGTAACAAGAACTGTGGTCACATCTTTGGTGGCAGTTCAGATGTCCCTTTTGAAATGCAGCACATAGTTTAATTATTAAATTAAAAATGTGTATGGTCCTGTTGCCTTGAGCTTTTGTTTTATCAATTGCTTGAGTGGAAATCACTACTATTTTGATTTAAGACTATCTTACATGCACTTTGTAGGACTTGCAAATCACTAAAAAATTTGGGGTACTGCAGTATCAGACCCAGGGATTTTATTTTTTCACTGTACCACTTTTGTGGCAATTACTTGAATCAATTAAAACTGAGCTTTCCCAGAGACAATGAAATGCTCAATGTGGCTGCCTGACAAAGTCATACATAGAGTAATAACTTGCATGAAGCTGGAAGAAGCACATGCCTTTCTAGGGCATAAACAAGCTTTGAGAATCCCAGAAATTATACAAGGAAAATAATTATGACTTGACTCAAACCAGCTTGCTTCTTTTAACCTTCCCACAGATTCAGCTAGTTTATTAAACTCTGGGCTTTGCAGTCAGATCTCCAAACAGCTTTTCCGTTTCATTTTGCTGCACTCCACTGCATGAACAATCAGGGGGTGTAGCAGTGCCCTTGATTCAGATGTTTACAAATCACAGACCTGTAGTATTTGGTATATTATTGGCACACATGACGCAGATAGGAGCCTGTACACAACCATGGTAGCACAGAAAGATACTGTCTGAATTATATTACTTATACTATTGAAGAATTGCAGGCCTGTCTTTCAAAAGCTGTGAGGAATTCCTTTTTTTTAAAAAAAAAAAAAAAAAGAATATCCACTGTATCAATCACAGATACAGATACAGAATCACAAAATCACAGAATGGCAGGGGTTGGAAAGCGCCTCTGGAGATCATCCCGTCCCACCCCCCTGCTTGAGCAGGCACACCCAGAGCAGGGGGCACAGGAACGCGTCCAGGCGGGGTGTGAATGTCTCCAGGGAAGGGACCCCACAGCCTCCCTGGGCAGCCTGTGCCACTGCTCTGGCACCCGCACAGGGAAGGAGTTTTTTCTCATATTGAGGTGGAACTTCCTGTGTTCCAACCTGTGCCCATTGCCCCTTGTCCTGTCATTGGCACCATTGAAAAGAGTCTAGTCCCATCATCCTGACACACACACTTTAGATATTTATAAGCATTGATAAGATCCCCCCTCAGTCTTCTCTTCTCGAGGCTGAACAAACCCAAGTCTCTCAGCCTTTCCTCATAAGGGAGATGCTCCAGTCCCCTGATCATCTTGGTGCGTCCCATCGGGGCCCATGGATTTGCGAGGATCCAGTTTGCATTGGTGATCTCTGAAATTTAGTGATACTTCTGATTGTAAAGGTACATTATTATTCTTAATGTAAGAAAGTAAACATAAACTGAATTTGTAACAAAGGCACTGAAAGTACTTCTGACCCTGGCATGATAGTGCAGCAAATTCTATGTGTTGGTGGCAAAAAAAAAAATTCTGGTAGGGTATGATAATGAATTAGATGCTAGTGTGGTATTTTGATGACCATGGACCTGTGGCTAACTCTGCCCTATGATTTATTCAATTAGGTGGGGTTTTTGTTTATTTATTTATTTACTTATGCTTTCCTGAATTCAAAAAATAAAATTATATGGTATGATGGTAAAATCTATGCCATGATTATTGCCCATAATTTTGTAGGTATATCCTTCACAGAGAATCCTGCCCAATTTAATGTATACATCTGTCTGGTGAAATGTTGACTAAATCTTTAAGGAAGGTGTTGTCTCTCAAGTGCATGGTAGATGAGACTTACTGGAACATGCTTCTGTACTAGTGAAAGCATGTGTGTCTTGCATAATTTGCAATGTGTGTTTGGGCTGGGGTGGTAGTGAACTACTGTATCACCCAACTCCACCATGACATCTGGGATGCTATGATGTCTGGGAGAAAGATTAACTTCAGGTTCATATGAGGTTCTAAATGTCTGATGTGATATACTTACAACTCTTGAAAATTTTGATGGCCTAGATCAGATAGTTGTGAGAATAATGCCTCTAACTCTCTGTCATGTAGATAAAACTTGTGGAATCTCTAACAGGTTCTTGTACCAAGTAAACATACCTGTGGTTAGGCCTGCCGGTTGGGCAATGTATTGAAACTCTGACCTGGCACTACAGAGAGTATATAATGGTGCTGGATGACATGCAGAATTCCAGACCTGAGCATGACCTTCAGAGAAGTTTGTGTTCATTATTAATAATGTATTTTCTTTAAAAAAGTAAAGTTATTCCACGTGCATGTACACATGCAGGCAGGGGAGACAAATTATGGAGGAGGAAGCATGATTACCTCTACTACCCAGCAGAGACAATGGCTGAAGCATTCACCCCCTCAAATAGTTCTGCGGTATAAGGGAGATGAGCTTGAAATCTCTTGTCAATAGACATATACATGCAGGAAAGCAATTTAATGTGTCCTCATATGCTAGCCTACTGAATTAGACAGGGAATTCTGGCATTCACTGGGAGCAAGAAAATACTTTTCATGGCCTGATGAGACTAGAGTATTGATCAGTTAGACACATTTGTCTATAAAACAATGGTCCCAATCCTTTTACTGAGAGAGATGAATGTAACGTAAACATGCAGAATCAAGCCAGAAACATGACAATCTGTCAGCTTGATGGTGAATTCTTTTCAGTTCAGGTTTTCATTGGCAAAGCAAGATATGTAGGGTGGCCAAATAAAGAAAAAAATACAGGTCCCTGGCATATAAAAAGTCATCAAGGGCATGTATGAAGGATGTTCTGCTAGGAGCAGAGAGAGATCTGTGAAACGCAATGGTAGTGCTTAGCTCCAGAGCTAGATGGGGAACAGTGATTAAAAAAATCCCTGTTATGAATAAAATCATGGTGTTTGATTCTTTGAGACTTAGAACTATTTAATACATTACTTGCAAATACATATACATGTGGCCAATGTTGCTTCCTAGGAGTATTTATGGATCTGAAAATATCAAGAATTTTACCTAAAAAAATATATTTGAAAATTTGCATCAGAAAAATGTTATTGATAATTTGGTATTATTTTAATCTCATTATTTTAAGTATTCTTTTTCAGAGAGAGAGATTGACATTAAGTAAAAATGATTTAACACTTTTGTCTTCCTTGCCTAAATATTGATTGATGTCTGTTTCAACCAATTACTTTAAATCTTCACTAAGAAGTATTTCTGTCCGCACATTATAAATATGCTGTACATGCATAGATTTTCTGGACATCCACATCTTTGCTCAAACTCCTACCACATTCCAGGCAGCATTTGTGTGGGCAATTACTGAGCTTGAACTGTATGCTTAAAAGATAATCTGACTCCATATGCTGTTTCATGGAGATTTTTGTCCTATCTAAATGTATATATATTTATATACTTTCAAGAATCCATTTATACATCTATATTCCTAAAAGTCAGCATGAGAATGTAGGGTTGTGTGCATGTATCACTTTGATGAGCTGAACATATTGTATAGAGAACATACCTCTCCTGGTAGAGACACAGTAATTGTACTAGAGGGTATAGTAGGTCAGCGTAAGACTTAACATTTTGTATGAGTCAGCTTCAGCTGCTGATCTCCAAATAAAGGAGAGCTTGTAACTGCTCTGTCCTATTAGCAATCTGTGAGAATCCGTTACCCTTTTGCTTGGCAAGTTATTGAATCTCCTGAAAGAGTGTGATTTACTCCTCTCTTGATGATAGCTCATTATTCATGGCTGCCTGGATCCCACCCGGCCTCTCTGCACACTGTTTTGCAGGGGCTGAGGGGCACAAGCTCCCAGGCAGAAGCAGAGCAGGCTGGGGGGCAGCTGGGGCAGCCACAGCCCCGGGCATCGGGCACATCCCTGGGGATGGGGCATTGGCCCACGGGTGGGCCTGACTCAGCATAGCCCATGGCCAGGCAGGGCAGGGCTGTGGTGGGGATGGAGAAGTGTCCTACGGCCTCGCTGGGGTGGGGACTGATGGCCGAGGAATGGGCCGTGGGCAGGGTGGGGGGACCCCCAGGGATTGACTGGGATATTAGGGCCCATGTGTGCACTCTGGCACTGACAGAAAACGTGGCAGCCATTTTGGGGCAGTACCTGCTGCCCGTTTTCTGTGGAAAGCCTAGAGCCACATGACAACACAAAAGAAATTTCTCAAGTTTCTTACTGAAATAAGAAGCTTGATCTGAACAAGAACATTGCCGGAGTAGGAGCAAGCCCAGTGGGAAATAAATGCATTGTTATTTCTCCTATATAGTGGATTGAAAAAAAATAATACTCCCAAAATCTATTGGTCCCCCATTACCTGATCAAACTCTCCCTGAGTTTTCCCTATTGCTCACCTGAAGGTGACTCTCCTAAAATAAGCGTTAAAATTTATTGACTTGATCTTATGATTCTTCAGCAGGCAAAGCTCCTGCTAAAATCAGCTACTGTTAGTTTATTGTCTACTAAAACAAGCCTCATCTGTTACTCTAGCTGCATGTTCAATATATGCATATGACAAATACTCAAAGAGATTTTTAATATCACCTTTTAAAAACACTTCTGTCCATTTACCACACCTTCCCACTTTGGAAAAAAACCTGAATTTTCAGTGACCCAAACAGATTCAGGATTTCTTTGTGTAAGGATTCTTGGGGACATTTAATCTAAATTAAAAATATGAATTTAAAGAACATTAATGTTATTGAATCCTTGTTTGGGCATCCTTATTTGGAATTCAAGTGGTCACAATTTGGTTTCACTTATTTCAGTTTGAAAGTGAATTAAACTACTCACACGGGTTTAATGCCATTTAATGAACAAATGTTCAACCCAAATTCACACTAACTTTTAGAGTGTCTGTGTGTCAACAAATGGTGGCTTGCAGGTGATATTTTTCATAGATACAAGATTACTTTACTATATAGAATAGAAAAAGTTGTTCTTAATTGAATTTTTGGTGCTTCAGTCATAAAAGATATGTACAGTTAGGTCTTCTTGGAAATTGAATATATTTCCAGTAACACTGATTTACTAACTGAATGCCTGAATGAAAGAACATCTGTTGGATTTTTCCAAATAAAAGAAAGGAAATTCCAAATCATATAGGTATATATATATTTAGAAACTCTGTCCTTTCATTCCTTCTGTTTTAGCCTGATTTTGAATATCTTAAGCTTTTTATTTTGTTTCACTCCCTATAGCGTCACACAAGCAGACAGGAAGACAGGGTACTTGCTCAATCCCTGCTATTTAAAATGAGCCAGCCTCTGAGAAGATCTGTTCAGCTTTTTACTTTTTTTGAGGGCTATTCCTATTTCAAGGATACAATAACTTAGGCATTACACATTTATATATATGAATTTCACTCTTTTTCCTTAGCGTGATGCATTTCTCTGTATGGCAAACTATATAATGTTGCCTTTAGAAGCTCTGTGAAATTCAGCATAGATAAATTTCTTATATTTTCAGTGGACCAAAAGTGTATATGGGAGTGTTATTTTCTGTTGAAGTGGACAAGAAAGCTGAAATGAACTTGAAAGTGATATGGGTTCTTAGCTTCATCAAAAAAAATGAAATGAGATGTTTAGATTGTTCCCTCCTGAACTGCTGGGTGTCATACTCGGGTCAATGAAGCTCACAGCCTGAGTTTTTTACAACAGTCATGAATTTATGATTAGGTCAGCAATGAGGTAGAGAGAAAGATTTTGTGGGTCTGAGTGAGAGGGTGTTCAGTTTCAGATCTCTTTAGCCATCCACCCCTCTAAGCCCTGGAAGGAGACAGACTACCACCTGAATTGCAATCTGTCACCTGATACTTTACTGAGAGGGGCACTTCTGGTTTTGCTTTGGTCATTTCTTGGTTTGATATGGGTACCACATAATTCAGTTCTGCTTAGGAGACCAGCAAGAGCAGACTGTTATGGAATCGGCTCTTGCAAAGCACTTCCCTTCTCTGTATTCTAGCTGGCTTTCTCAAAGAAAATATCTCATAATCTCTGTATCTTATGAACAAAAGATCTATAATATGTTTGTCAATAACCAGTTTCCAGTGGCTTCTCATGGATGGGGCTGTCTCTGCATTATCTGCCCATAGAGCATCATTAGGAGCACAGGACTCAGAGTCCCTTGCTTCAGTCAACCTTGGAGTGCATAGTCATGATAATGCTTGGTATGGGCTCAGATTCATGGTTAACTGAGCATGTAGACACATTGTGGACTGGGCTCAGGACTGTAACTTGCACACCTGTGACTGAGCTCCCTTTTCCTTGGGAGTTGACTGGGGAAAGCATACAGAAAAAAAGATGGGTTTGGGGATGATCTTCAGCTCAAATTTTTGTAGGTTCATAACTCCTTTACCACAATATAGTCATGTGGACTATCTGACATATAACCCAAAAAGTGTAATGGATTAACAGCCATGATTAGGGCTGAGATTTTCACAGGTCTCACCAGCAAATAGGTGTGAGATCACATCTGAACATCAAAGGAATCCACATGCTTAAACTGTTCAGCCTCCTCAGCCAAGCATCTAAAAAGAAGGAAGGGTGAAGCTAAGTTCATTTCAATTTTACTTAAAAAAAAAAAAAGTTTAGTGAAATACACAGTTCAGATGCACCTCCTGTACTTGAGAGGTGGCACATTATAAGGTAAGAATTATTACAACACAGGACTTGATAACTAAAGACAAAGTGAGACCAAGTGGTGAAGTGACTCTGCTACCATAATGGAGTAATGACAGCAACAGCCAGGAATTAACCAGGCAGCTTAAGTCCATCAGTGGTCTGCATCTGCTGTTCCACGGCTGTAAAGATGGTATCTCACACCTCACCAGTTTAACAGTGTAGCTTTTTTCTTATTCCTTTGTGCAAATGTTGGGGACTAGAGCAAAGCTGCTATGCACAGTCAAGAAATAGGTACCTCTCCTGGACTAAAGACCTGTGCCACAGGTTTGCTTCTGCCACATGAATTAATGGGGACCAAGTGCTTTAGTGTTTCCCTTCTGCTCTTTGTAGTGGGGCTGTGTAGTCAGTTTGGAGAGAGACTCAGAAGTTGTACCCCAGTTTTCTCTCTCTTTTTTACAATTACTGTATTACTTCCTTTTGATAATCCATGTAGGAATCTCCACTGAGTTGTTAATTTGTACGATGGGGAGATTTTTATCTCTTGCCTATTGTAGTTAGTGTTGCTTACAATAGGGAAAGAAAAGATCAAAACACCAGTGAAGAATGTGTTGCTGTGATCTGGATTCAAAGCACAAATAATGGTGTATTATATGCCTAATTACTAGTTTTTCATTACAGCACAGAAGAAATGTTTTCCCTAAACAAACTGATTCCTAGAGATTTGCCTTGCTTGAAGCCTGAACTTTATGACAGTGCCAAAGAAAACAATTTGCCAAAGATCAATATGATTTTGAATTGTACAGTCTATCTTGTTGTAATTACAACACCTGCAACATATTATGGTGCTCAAAAAATTACATCATTTATGTTCCAGAAGCAGAAGCAGAATTATTAAGGTTGGAAAAGAACTCTAGGATCATCAAGTCCAACGGTCAACCCAACACCACTATGCCTCTTAAACCATGCTCTGAAGTGCCACGTCTACATGTCTTTTAAATACCTCTAGGGGTGGTGACTCCACCACCTCTCTGGGCAGCCTGTTCCAATGCCTGACCACCCTTTCAGTAAAGAAATTTTTCCTAATATCCAATCTAAACCTCCCCTGATGCAACCAGAGGTCATTTCCTCTCATCCTATCACTAATAACTTGGGAAAAGAGACCAATACCCACCTCAGCACAAGCCCCTTTCAGGTAGTTGTAGAGAGCAATAAGGTCTCCCCTCAGCCTCCTCTTCTCCAGGCTAAACAACCCTGGTTCCCTCAGTTGCTCCTCATAAGACACGTGCTCCAGACCCTTCACCAGCTTTGTTGCCCATCTCTGGACACGCTCCAGTGACTCAGTGTCATTCTTGTAGTGAGGGGCCCAAAACTGAACACAGGATTTGAGGTGTGGCCTCACCAGTGCCGAGTACAGGGGCACCATCACCTCCCTGCTCCTGCTGGCCACACTATTCCTGATACAAGCCATGATGCCATTGGCCTTCTTGGCCACCTGGGCACACTGCTGGCTCATGTTCCCCTAGCAAAATATATGCTATTATATATATGTTACAATATTAGAGAAAAGCTATCACTGAAAGTTACTTCTGTCTGGTGGAAGTCCATTAATCTGTAGGAGAACCGTTCCAGTTGACTTTTTAGAGGTTTGTTTCTCTTGCCCGTTGGAACACTTCTATGGGAAATTAGTGTGAAAGAGCGTAGTCTGCTGTATCTGCATATATAGCCTTACTGTTATGACCACAGAATAGAAGGTATGATTTTGAAAACATCAGTATTCCAGTGAAAGAGTTAGTGTAGACACTCTTACACTACCATGAGGTGTTGTTTAGCAGTAGCATTTCATCAAGTGAGAAAGGCTATACTTTTGTTTTGGTATAACTCTATCTATCCTAGAAGCCAGTTTTACCATTTAAAATATATCAGAAAACTTCAAAACCCCCAAATATTATTATCAGACTTGTAATGGAGGTGAAGGCAGAAATATGTCTGAACACATCTTACGTGTGTGACTTTCTGCCTGATAAACAGGTTTAGACAGTTATAAACTCCATCACTTGTGTTCCGAGTTGTCTGGACAAGAATGGTCTCCGTTCTTGAAGCCAAAGAGCTACACTAGTGTGTCAGTATTGCAAGGTACTTTCCCCTGTTATCATGGCTAAATGCCCTCTAGATCAGAGATGATTTGTATCTAGCCATAAGTAAAGCTTTCCCTTTATGAGCCCCATGCAAATATTCCATCCTAATTCATCAAAGTGTATCTACAGCCCGGTGCTGAAGTACCATCACCTCTTCATCTCTGCTTGACAGACTGTTTTTGATCATGGTCACACAGAGAGTATACAGCAGAAGTATGCCCCAAGCCCATCCTTCCTCCTGGTGGTTCCAACACTACAGTAAAACACAGCTGTGCTGTTTTACTAGGCTGTGTAGGAAAATGTATCTGTGCTGTACCTGTCTGGAGTATTAGCAGACTATCCTATAGAACCAGGCTGCCATCCCGCAAAAGTTCAAGAAATATTACAGAAATGTCACTTTAAAGCATTGCAATAAATCCATGTGGTTTGCATAACTGCTAATGACAGTCATTCCAGTTCTGGTGACAGAGTTCTTTGTATGTGGCAGGGAAAAATTGGCTAAAGATGTGTGACAGCTGCTTGCGAACTCATTCAAACTGACAAAGCTCTTGAAGTAACTGCCTATGTGCACAGCAGTGAAGAGATTCACTGCAAAAGCAATCACTTTTAATTGTAAGAATTTCAGTGGCTCATGTTTTCATTTTGCACTGAGTCAGATTTTCTTAAATCAAGGGCACATTGCAGTTTAGGCTGTGAAGGTATTTCTAGTCTAACCCAGTTTTTCAGCCATCGTATTTGCTGGCAAAATTCTTTCTCCAGTTGCAAAATTCTTCTAAAACATAAGCAAGAATATATATACAAATTTTAAATTATTTTATCTTTCTGACCTATCCTTTATACTCAGTCCATCTGCCTAAGCTTTAGTGCTGGAGTTTTTACATGTATCTAAGGTGGCCAGATGCACATGTCATGGAATTTTAATGTAAGTCTGATGCCTAAGAGTATTTCTACAATGCTTTCCCTCTACACAACAAAATTTTCACTTGCTCTCTCCAAGACAGAGAGGAATGTTGTTGCCTCATTATGTCATTCAGCAACGTCTGCCTGCTCTACTCAAGGTACCAGGTGGATTTTGCAGTTTGAACTCTGTTCCCACGGCATGTGACCTACCTGAGTTTGCCAGAGTTCATCTACAGGGTCAGCAATCATATCTTTAACTGCAGTACTGATAATGATAAGGTCTTTAAGACTTTTTTCAAAAACTTGGATGTGGGTTTAATTATTGCTAATAGACTGTGAAGTCTTCTTGATGAAGTTTAGGAACTTTGAACTTGGAATCTCTGGAGCAAAAACATTAAATAAAATTGCTTTGGTCTCTTACCATTCAGATTAGCATAGAACTGAATTATCTATAAATCAGGTGCGGAGAGAGATGCTCTGCAGAGTAACAGATACTCTGCATTTATTTTTCTGATTAATCACAGCAAAAGTGCTAGAGATTTTAGGAAATACACAGATGTACACATACAAACTAATAGGTGGAGAACATCTTGGGACAGTAGAGATTGGCATGTGCCAATCAATACATAAAAGATCATAACTAGCAATAATAAAGAAGGCAGCAAATGCAATGGTGAGATATAACAGATGGATCATAGAAGTATTACTGATTGTCCAAGATGCCGGAGAAAGCCCATCTAAAATATTACAGATTTTTCAGGTTATTTTTAAAGATGTTGAATCAAAATCCACATCAGAAACAAATAGCTACCGGGATAATCAGTAGAATGGAGAGTCTTTTTATAAAAAGTTACTAAAAAAAGCTTTGCTTGTTTAGTCTGTCAGATGAAGTCTCAGAGAGGATATGACTGCTCTATAAAGATCCTTGACGGGTAAGCATCAGGAAGGGAAAAACTATTTATGGTAAAGGACAGTGCTGACACAAGAATAAATGCATATAAACTAGCTATGAATGCAATTAGGCTGGATATGAGGAGATTTTTAACCATGAGAGAAACAAAATCCTGGAACAGACTTCCAATTAGAAGAGTAAAGGCATAAAACCTAATTGACTTTAAGATAGAGCTATATTGGTTTATGAAAAGAATAATGCAATATGTGTTATTAACGAGTAGACTTCAGGAGCCGGTCTTGTGTTCCCTTATTGTTATGCATAAGCATATGCGTGGTTTACAAACTGTGTAGAGCACTAATGTTTCTTTCTGCATTTTAAAAATTTTAAAGTCATTATGCACATATAATTTTAATCCATTATTACTATGCCTGTATGGTACCTTTCAAACCGAGTAGGATTCATTTTGACACAGTAAAAGTGATTAGTCATCAAAATAGTTTTATGAAATAACTAACCAAATGGGATGATGTGATTAGCACATTATCAACTTCCATTTGAAAGTCAAAGCTCACCTGTCACAACAGAGGAAACTGCAAAACACAGAGACAGGAGAATTTGAGTTATAGAAGCCGTCATCTGCTCAATGTTGTGGTGAAAGACTAGACACTCATATTCAATAACCTGTACACCCCTTCCCCTCCACTAAAAATATTTTGGATGCTAAAAAATCAGAGCACAGCAATCCCTTGTAGAATTAATGATAACTTTCTGAATATACACCAGGACGAGTAAATCAGTATTTTTTCCTGAAATGTGTGATGATTAGGTGGATAGCTGAGGAGACAGGAAGGTTGAGACTACATTTAATAAACAACCTGATGTACTTTTCTATCAACAAGGGCATCAACTATGGTGTGGCATCTTTGACCTTGTAGAAATAGGTTTTAATGTTCCTGTTTATTTTGTATGTTTCAAAATTTAAGCTTAATTAAGAATTCCACCTTTAAAGCTTTTAATTAATCTCTAAATTTTTCTGAAAGAAAAAAACGCCACACCTTCAGTGCTGTATTGTTCTTCTCACCTCAGTAATCCTACTTCATTACAGAAGGTAAAAAAAATGTCATTATTGGAACTTATCTGGATTTCACACCTAACTGTGTAGTTGAGAAAATGACATAGATCTGCGGTTCTTTTGATTTAAATTGCAATAATAATATCAATACAAATTTCTGTGGACTTTAATTTAATAGACCTATAATTTCAGTTGTTTTTTACACAGACTCAAACAAACAAAAAACCCAGGTACAAATAAAGACTTCAGTCATCCAGCCAATAACAAAAAAACACAGAAGAATCTCTACTTTGCCTCTCTTTCTGACCAAAACTGCAAGCTTTCCTACAGAGCTGTCAGATCAATAACTTCTGCATGCATGAAAAAATCTTGTAGCAGCTCTGTGAGATCGGTTCCACGCTTCATTGAAAATGCCCTTCTGATGATGTGCTTAAAATAAAAGGCACCAGTTTGATCAGTCACTCGGCTAATCTCGCCCCTGTAAGTATATTCAAAGGCAATAAAGTGTTCTTCAGACAGGTGTGTTCTGTGCTATCAAGAAGTGCATGGTTCACAGCTCCACACCTTGAAAACAGTTGGAAGACCATGAGGCAGGTAGCATGGGCTTTGCAGGTACAGGCATGCTGGACTCTCTTTGTAAGCCCCAATTGAATTTTTTTCCAGCATCATGGTGTTGTGGTGGGGACTCATGTTTTGGTAGTCCAATGTGATGTTGTTCGTGGCTGGGATAAAGGCAGGAGGGTCACATCTATAATGAGTACTTGCCTGTTACCTGTGTCAAAATAGCAAAATGGACTCTGAACCCAGATGAATGAACAGCATGTGCCAAGGGACAGTGTCTAAAGCCATCTTTGGTATGCATCCTCCTGTGTTTAAGAAGGGCCACAAGCTTTAAGTCAAAGAGGATGAGATTGCATCACCATCTTCTCCACTTCTCCCAATACACTCAAGTGAGTTTCAGCCAGTTCTCTAATTCTTGCCAATTTCTGGCACAGACTTTGGCTGAGGCCTGGCCCACATCAACAAAATGGGATGGAACATACAATTGTATTGAACGTAGACTTTATAGCAGATGCTCTACCCTAGGCCTGCGGCATGGCCCCACAGCCAGGTTGAGTAAACGAGCAGCTGACTTTCACTACCTTCACTTCTCCTTGGTTGGTGAGACTGTTGTTTGGAACTGCAGTGTATCCATGAGCCTGTTGAGGCCAAGGGTGATGCTGTGATTAAGAGTTTTTACAGAAAGTGTAGTTTTAAAAAAGCTTTCGTGCTTTGTATTCATTATCTCATTTTCCATATTATTAACTGTTTTTCAATTTTATTTTTTTTCCTGTGAATTATCTGATAAAACTGAAGGAGTGCTAGTAACAACCTCCGCTGTGTGAAAGCCTAAAAGAACAACACATTATGCTTTGTTGTCTTAGCTTAGGATTCAACAGCACTGGCTTCCATTAATAGAATCTGTACTTGCTGTCATCTCACATAGTCTTGGTGTTCTGAATGAGTTTTTGGTTTTAATGACAATAGGCTTGTGATCAGTGCTAATTTATTGATGAGATTAAGACTCAAAAATCACTGTAGAGACAGATACAATAAATTAAAGTTGATTTTAAAGATCATATAATCAAGATGGGTCCAATTTTAAGACTGTGTTACCTTTATACAGTTGAAAGCTTCACTGATTGCATTAAAATGGCTTTAGATATGTGGTGTCAGATCAGAGTCACAAATAAACCAGTTTTCTCCATGCAAAAACACATTTAATGAAATTTTCAGGACATCATTCATTATATATTTCCTTTCAATGTCTCCTTGAAATGCTACACTTCAGACACTGAAAACACAATCAAGATCACATAATCTCAGAAGTATTTTCTTCCTAAATGTAAAATCCCTGATTGTGCCCCAAATAATGAGCATATTAGTTTTATTTGTTGATGTGGTCCTAAGCTGTGTAAGTAAAGCTATAAATGATGCTGAAAACCACTAGGAAGGTAGAAATCCATTGCTATTCTACAGACACTAAATTATAAACATTTAAATTGTCTTGATGTGCCCCAGATTGAATACTTTTTTATAATTTGAGCCCTGAGGGACTTAGTGGGTTGAATCAGAGTAGCTGCTGTTGTAAAACAGTAGAGGCAGTGGTTTATAGCAAGAGAAGGGTCTTTTTTCTGTTGTGTTCAAATGCCACGTTTCTTCTTCCCTGAAGAAGACATTGCTCATGCATCAACATGGCCAACATTTTATATTATGAACTTTCTTCCAACACTTTTTGCAGGTAAGTCAAAAGCAGATGAAGTTCTAAGCACTTCTAGCTGCCCTTGATTAAACATTATTTCATCTTTCTCAGCACTTTGTAGGATCAAGAACGTAGAGCATCAAAGCTGACTCTGGCATGAAGAGTCAGAAATGGCCATAATGTAAGACACCATGGAAGGCTTTTCTGCCTCGAAACCCTTCTGGAATATGCAGTCATTTGAATCTTGTATAGCAGTGTGAGATTGAATCATGAGTTGGTTTTGCTGCATGTCATTTAGGTCTGTAGCTAGCTGATCCCTAGTATGTAATAGATAAAATAGTTCCCTCTCCTCTTGAAAAATAACATCAGTTACAGTATTGATTTTCATCTAGCATTGTTGTATCGATAAAACACAATGTTTCCAAACAAGCTCTGCTATGCTCTGATTGGTGTATGGAATTAAAATCTTTGAATTAGAGTTCATTAAAGTCAGTCACTTGTTTCTGAACTGCAATAACAAAAGTTTATTTTGTAAAAGACTATTTACACGCATGTCACACTCAGTAAGGCAATAATCCCATACATGTTGCACCCTCCACATACTGAGCACAAGATTAATAGTAATTTTAGCACCAGATTATCTCTGCTAATGCTCAGAAGTCTTCTGAATTACAGTTCATGCTATGCCACAACAGAGAGGCTTCACTGCTGTTCTGGATAAGGATCATCCACTTCACAGATCTCAGCATGGCAGAGTGAAGATATTAGGTGATTCTCATACCTTGCCTGGTATGGTATGATTTTGGCTGTGTCTCTATAAACTCACTGTAGACACTCCTTGTCACCAGAAGTCATTGATAAGTAGCAGGTTGTTGGGTTTTGGTTGTTTCAGTTTTTCTTTTTAATCTTCTTGAAAGCCTACATTGCTTTGGCATCAAAATTGTCACTGCGTAATAAGAAATCGTTAGGGAATAGTATTATATGACAATGCCGACAGTTCCACCTGTGCCAATCAAAACCATATGAATGAGATTCAGCTCTAAACCAAGACACCTAAATCTAAGCATATATATGTGGGTGTCTACTTGAGAGCTATGGCATCTAAGCTCCCTCATATAATGTTATAATCATTAGAGACCTACTCAGTTCTGGGAACAGAGCTCATACAGTGGTTCACCTTACATGGACAGTGGCACCTAAGGCTTGATTCTGTTGTCCAAATACAGACAGAAGGGTGCTGGGTTTCTCTATCATGTCTTCCACCACTGCACAGATGTCTCAGATATCTCAGGGTATCTCATTGTTAGACAGTTACGTTTAGGCAGCTGAGTACCACTGACAGTGGCTGGTCTGCTTTTATAACCTTCCCGGTCATTAGTGCTATCATGAGCATAGAAATTGTCCAGGTAAAACTGTTCAGAGCTGGAGTGTCTAGAAATCTCAGAGATAATATCTATGAAAAGCCATTATTGAAATATATCAGAACATGACATAATATTCAGCAGAAATGTGCTTTGGAAAACAAAAGATACCCTTGTATCTTCTTAAGGGCAGAAAGATATTTATATTCTTATGTAAGGATTAAGATGGGAGAAATGGGAGGAGGGAGAGAGAGAGAGAACAGAGGAGGTGGAGTGAGAAGGAAGGAAAAAAAAAAGAAAACCGAATGGAAGGAAAAGTGACTAAAAATGACTCAAATGACTACATGAAAATGAGGCTGTTTTTCCTCTCATTTTGCTTTTTAGATAGGTTGTGATTGTTGTTCACTAAACATTTTAGGTAGATGGATTCTGCTAGAGTTTTCTCCTGTTCTTCCAGCTCTGACTTGGAGTTACAAAAATAATACTAGGAGGCATAAGAAAGTTTGCAGTCACATATACAATGCTTGTTGTAGACCACTTATTTTGTTGCATACATAAAACTAAGCTCTGAGGAGAGAAATTGACCTTAAATGCAATATCCTGATCCACTGCGGTCACTTGTGAATCTCCTCAGGATTTCATTGGGAACAGGATTTGACCTTGAGAAAATAGTTCTGTGTGAAAAAAAGTCCATTATTTAATACAGTGTTATGGGTTTTTTATTCAAAAAATATGTGCTGTAATCAAAAGAAAAGCGAGGGTTTTTTTGCTTGGCATAGTGTTTCAAATGCATATCTGCATGGGAAAAAACACTTAGGAGCTGTGAATCATATTTTGAATCAAAGCCTTTAAAAGGTGGGGGGAGGCTGAGTCTTCCTAGACCTGCTGCTAGCAGTTCTCATATTTCCGTAAAGCGTAATCAGTTGTGGCACCAACAGCACGAGAGCCGGATGTCGGAGCTGGCAAAGGATTTCCCGTTGTGCCTTATGACTGGCTAAGCATCTGAAGGGAAAAAGGAATCCTTTTGCTCTAAATATCAAACATTTATTTTAAACTTTAACCTCAGGAGCTATTCTTCTGAGAAAGGTATTAAAACTGGTAGAAGCATGGTTTATGGCCTGTCTCTGGGGAACCACGTTACTTTCCTGCAGTACGGTATGTTCAGGATAAATAAGAATGCTTTGCTATTTCAGTTATTTGTGAAGCAATTTTTTAGGGTTATCAATTACCTTGGTGATATTTTGTTTGTGCTGTCTGTAGGAAAAAAGGTACCTTTGCATGAAATACTATATGCTCAAAGGTGAACCACAAAAAGAAATTAAGGGTTTGGGGGCGGATTTGAATGATTTAGAACGAGAAATCTGTGTATTTAACTTGAGAGGTGATGAAAAATTAATCCAATCTTTGGTGAGTGGACTTTGAGGTAGAGAAGGAGTGTTCAGGACAGTGCTCAGCAGAACAGCTGAGAACAGATAGAGATCTTCAGAGAAGGAAAGGGGTGTAATAAAACATGAAAAAGCAAAACTTCCTTGGCATGAGAAGTATTGGTCTGTAGAATAGTCTCCAATGACAGCGATAGAGATACTACTATTTTGTACTCTTTATTATTACTTCATATTACAGTAGTGAGCAGACTCTAAATGAGATCAAGGCCTTTTATATTGAGCCATAGCTGAGAGAAAAATACGTCATGAGATAATCCCTGCCTTGGAAATCTAATGAGATTGATAAGGCAGATAAAAATGAGAAGAAAAGTAAAGCAGCAGAACTTTTCTAAGGTTTCAACCCAAGCCAGTGATGGTTTTATTTATTTATTACTAACTTAGCTAATTATATACAACCATGACACATGTACTTTAAAATTATAGCCATGCACTAAAAGGAGATGAGCTGAACAATCCTTTCACCTGAAAAACTCTCCCATTTGCTATAATTATGACACATGAACAGAGTAATGCAGTGGCATTTTGAGTGCATCTTAAGTTATTAGCATCTACCTCATAATCAGAACTGTGTTAGACTCTATCTCTGAATATTGTAAGCTCCTCTTACAACTTACAGCTGGTAAATACATTTCCCTCATTGGTTCCTACTGCTGAAAAATGCATGAAATTGGAATTAAAAGAAAAGTCCCTCTTGTGAGGGTTGCATCACTCTAGTCAAGGCACTGCAATAACCTCCAGTTTTATGTAGATTATCATGCCTTTAATAACTGTACACTTGTCTAGGAAGATCTTAAGATGCTTAAAAATTTTTAGGAAGCCTGGGAAGCCTTAATAGTCCTGCAGATCTCTGTGGTTGCAGAGAGAAAGGCTCTGTCTGGCAGAGGTGTCATGTTTGACAGTCAGAATTACCAGAAAACAGCAGATTACATGCTGACTCTGGGCTCTTGGAAACAGTATTTATGTCAACAAATATATTTTACCACATATCAGCAAATACTACAGTCATTCCTAGTTTTCTTTGAATGACAAAATGCTGGATCACAGCCTTAGCAGTACCCAATAAATTGTATAAATACAGTTTTTACATGCTGGAAGAAGATGCATTAAGTAATACACCTCACATTTTGCTGATTCTTTGCACTTATTAGTGAGATGAGATAAAATAATATTTAAGAAAAGATTTGCACAGTAGAGAAATAGTGTTAGCATGTTTATATATCCCTCTGGCAGAATATTGCAATAGCAGAATATATTTTCTATTCTATATTCTATATAGAATATAGAATATATATTCTATATTCTCTATATATATTCTCTATATATATTCTATATATATCTATATATATATTTCTATATATTGCACAAAAATATTGTGCAATTAATTTTTAAAAAATGACTGTTTCTCAGAAAAAAATGATTGCACGTGCTTAGCTTTAAGTAGGTAAGTAGTTCTTGTTGGGCTTGGTCCTAATTTCCCTTTCTTTACACTTTACCTCCTTTTTCTCTCTTTTCTGTGTCTTATTTTCCATTTGCCTTTTCTGCCCTTTCTAAGAGTATTTGTTCCCTGAAACTTCTGCCTGCCTTTCATGGCTTGCCTCTGTATGGTTCTTCCTAGTAACCAGGAAAGGATATCTGCACAACAAAGAATCAATGAGTTTTAAATTAAACAGGGTGCTGGTGTGGCATTCATCACACATTTACATGCCTATAATACACTTCTACAAAAGAAAAAAAAAAAACAAACTAAAAATCTGTGTTTCATAAAGTCACCTTTGAGGTTTTAAGAGAACTGAAGGTACCCAGCAAGCATACTGGAAGAATGAAACCCTTAAATATAGATAAATTATCATTCAGTAGGATTTTCTTGAGTATCTTGGGTATACCAAAAAAAATATGCTTTCTGCTTTCCTTTTCTCACTGTATTCCCTTTCTTTTATTTGATTACAGTTCCTGAAATTTGCTAGGCACTCTGCGGATCCAGAGGCACAGATTCTGTTGCAATGTATTTGCAGTATAAACAGGTGAGAGAGAAAAGCAACACGCCAGCTAAATCCTTGTCAATATTTCCTTCCTTCTCCCAAAGGATTTCTCCTGACTGTCCCTTATCTCCAAGTGCAAAATATCCCCGGACAGATGTTTAAGGCTATTTTGCTTTGCTTCACCTCAGATCACCGTCTGGCAGATTCCTGTTCAGCAGGACTCAGTGGGAGAGGAGAAACAGTCAGATGGGAACTGGCACTCTAATGGTTCTGCCTGAAAGGTAGGGACTTACGCACCCTTCTCTTCTATACTCCTCCCTCACTGTTTCCTGTCCTTGTGACCACGTTCACCCATTGTTTACATTCTTCCATTTCTCAGAGCACCTGCTGATTTGCTGGTCTTCCCTTTCCTCTGTTTTTTAGCTTTCACACCTGAAATGAAGCCATTTTGTTTCCACTTTTGATTACATTTTGTTTCCTCCTTTCTCTAGCTGCAGGCTCCTGTGATGCTGGGGAACCCTGCAGCATCTTTTCTCGGAGGAGACCAGGATTCAGTATGAGAAGACACGGACGTCCCTGTAGTTTGGCAGCCAACAACAACCACAGCATGTGCTGTTTGCCTAAATTGTCTCCAGTTCTCATCTGGAGCTACATTTAGCAGTGATCAGTTTTTGGTAATTGTAATTCAGGCTTTTAAAAATCTCATGGCATTAGTAATCATAAATGCTAGTCTTTTCTTTCCATTTTAGTGCCTGTGGCTTTAGTTTTACCATTTTCCAGCTTTTCATGTGACAAAGAAATATTCACATTATGAAATTTAAAGTCACAGGAGAACTAGGACTTTCAGAAAAATGCCCAAAGGCTACAAAGCTGCGTTATGAGACCCAAGGAGTTGGTGACACACAGCAAGGTGCAGAAGAACCAGCAGCCAATACTGCAGGTCCAGCTGCATGCACCTTAGGACTGGAGTTCAGGGAGAACTTCTCCCTATGAGAACCCATGCCCTTTATATCTCCCAAGAGTGGTTGGGCCTAATAAAAGATATTGACATCTCTAAAAACACAGCGAAGGTACACAAAGCAAGTTAAAGAGTGTTCACATGCCAGTGTATGAGGGTTGCAGCTGATATGCCTGCAGTACCTCAAGTCCAGCTGGCTTAGATATCAAGAGCTGAATACTCACAGCAACACAGTCTTTGGCAAAGGGTTATATAGCTGCACTGAAGCCTCAGGCATCATTGCTCTTGGTAGCTAAGACAGCTAACTTAGGGTTCATTATCTCTGTGTTATAGTCATACTCTGGCTGAAAGAAGTCGTCCATCAGAAGATGCTCGGTATATCACACGAATCTTCAGTGGAATATTCAAAATGTGACCCACTGTTCTGCCAGCCACCTGCTGCTCCTCAGTGACCTGAACACGGATCCACAGGCATCAGGGAGGCTGAGGTGGGACACCCTTCTCCCCCACCCTCCCCTCAATGTTTAGGATGGAAATTCCACTTTGCTGTGGTATGCTCCATGCGGCAGTGGTGTGCAACCCTGTGAGAGGGAACACTCTGGGAGAACAGGCAGCAATTTCAGTACAGCATCCTTTGCGCTGTAGCTGTGCAGAAACTGTCCTTTTTGTGTGGTTCACCAAAATGCAGAAAACTTGTAAATTATGCTGCTGTCTCAAGATTATTTATGTGCAAACTCAGAAGGAATGTGACGAGCTCCATGGGGAAAGAGCAAAACTAGGTAAACAGGCAACACCACTGGAGATGAAATTGAACTTTGACAAGTGCAATATAATGCACATTGAAAGGAATGATTTAAGTTATAAGTACACACAGATGGTCTGTGAATTAGCTGCAGTCTCATGTAATAAAGAACCGGATTTTGCAGCAAACAGCTCCCAGTCTGCTCAGAAAATGGGAAAGCAAAAGCATTTAGGTACATTAAGGAAGAAAGAAAATGATGTGTTCAAAATCAGTGCTTGTACATACATGTAGACATATGGCAATGATTTCCAAAGTGTTTAAATAACTTAGATCCATAATCAGACTATTTTTTTCACATCACCTCAATTGAGATTAGAAAGTCTGTAGGTAATTAATTTCATGGGAATAAGGGAGAACTCTTACGTGCCAATGTCTGTAAGCACCCGCGGGCTTGCTCCCAGCCCTTGTTGGCTGAAAATGCATTGAAGACCAGATTACCTTTTATGGGTAAGTATTGCTACCTCTGTCTTCCATGTTTGGGGAAAACCAATTCAAATTAATGGTCTGGTATTATAAGTCTGAACTTCAGGTTCCCCTATGCAGGCCTGTGTCTAGGTATGGTTCGGACCACTCCCTCCTTGGGCTCCTTTTTGCACTGGGTCTAGGCAGCTTCTTACTGGGTGTTTAGGAAGCTGAATTGCACTGTTAGGAAATATGTGCTCTATATAAGCTAGAGGTACCGTCTTAAAGCTTTTGGGCATTTCCTTCTGAGAGGCATCTCCCTGTGTTTGGATAGGGATCCTGAGTATTTAAGGTGGATGCAATGAACCAGTCTTTTGGACCAAATACTTGTTGTTTATACATCTGTAGACAGTAATCTGAACACTACAGAGTTCATGGGATTCTGATTCAGCAAAGGGTATGTGGCTCAGTATCCCTGAAGATTTGAACCTGGTGAAAACGCTGAGCCATGAGCTTTAACCAAGACTTTTTGAAGACTGAAATTCTCCTCAAGGAAACACATTTCAAATGATCAGAGCTACTGTGAAAGCAGAGAAGTTGTGGCCAGTGAATGGCTGCAGATACTTAAGTCCTAGATATAGCTGAAATATTAACAAAAGACCATCATGGCTCAAGACAAATGACAAATATGACTCATTAAAACTGAGAGATCAGCTTTAAGCAAAAATCCATTCAAATAAATAATCAGAAATAAAAAGCAGTGCAGAGAATGTACGAAAATAGTTTCTACCAGGCAGCACATGCATAACTGAAGGTGTATGCTTCCAATCTGCAAGGTTAATCTGTAGCAAGGTATGACTAATGGCCTTCAAACAGGAATAATTAGGCAAAATAATAGTAAGTTGCACCATAGGTAATTATTTGAAAAATAAATTAAAACCCCACTGCATCTAAATCCCCTCACTAGTGCATTTACTATCCAGTAATTCTCAAGTAAGATGAGCTAATGTTCCAATAAAACATTCAGGCACAGTGAAGCTGAAAAGCATACACAGCACAAAGCATTTTTTAAATAGTCAAAAATGGTATTGCATGCAATTAAAAATGGGAGATGTAATTTAACTGTACATACAGATATGGTATCTGGTAGCAGAAACCTGTATTTGTAGGGCTGAAGACCAGGAAGGCCAAAAACCTGTCAGAAACACCATTTGGCATGGCAACTCCATGCTATTCTGCTGCATAATGAGCTTCACTGGACAAGTTATGTGGTGCTTTTTCGGTAATCTCACATTTTGATGACATCATGGTGTTACTTCTCAGGAGCCTCAATGGACTTGCTTTGATAATTTAATGAGATTATATATTAGGATAACTATCTGCTTACCTAGGAATAACTATGTATGTTCCTTTCTGCCCATCACAATAGTGCCTTCATTCCTTCACATCTGCAGTTAAATTTCTTTCCAATGTAATCTCAAGGAACAGTGATTTTATATTAACTTAAATGGGGCCTGCTAAATATATATGAATACTGTTCTGTCTCCCCAGGACTGTGTGTTAATGGCAGCATGACTGCAAACATGTCTCAAGAAATAAAAATACAAAGTTGCATGTTATAAAATTGTTAGGGAGAAAAATGTTGTTATCCTTTATTCATGCACTTTATGCTGTATATCAGCTGGTGAAACTTGCATAACCCAGTTAGTTGAAAATAATATAAGCCTGAATATTTAATTTTATTCATTAATTCACTGACACATTAAAAAAAGAAAAAGCATATGTCCAAACCCAAGATATTGCTATAAACACAGAAAAATGAATACCAAAACATAGCAAAAGTTCAGCTCAATGTACTCTTTTACCAGCAAGCTCAGCAATTCAGGAGCTGAAATGCACTGTTGCTTCCAACATTTCCCACCCTTATTTCCTACGCTTCCCTCCCCTGTTTAAAAAAGTCTTGCATCTGAAAACGAGGCTTGCGTCCCTGCAGGTCATCAGGGCCAGGGTGAGCCAAAGAGGAGAGGGAGCTGCTGGGCCTGGGTGGCGGGGCTCCTACAGCGATGTCTGAGCAGTCACTTCTCACCCGTGCTTGGGGAATGATAAACCCAGGGTAGGCTTCTGTTACTAATGCAACAGGGCATAGTTTTGCTCACAAAAGTAGTCCTTAACTTGAACAGCTGCAACCTGATTTTGGAAATAGGATTTTTCAGTGAATGAGTTCTTATGGGGTTTGGAAGAAAAATAAGTGAGCAGAAACTTTTTTTGCGAGGCCGTTCTTGGGAAGGTTTTGCTTCTATAGCAGGTCAGCACATAGTCACCGTGGTGGGGGGTTGTACCGGGTGACTACATCCCAGTGCAATGTTGTCAGTATGAAACTGTAACTAATAAAGCAGCAGAGAAACACAGCCCATGCATTTGGTTGCTCTCACATTCCTGGCACGTCATGGCCAAGTGCAAACAGGCAGCCATTCATTTTCCCCATTCTCAGAGCCAGGTGACTGCAGGGCTGGGCTGCTCTGATCTGGTGGCCACGGGCTGCATGGATGTCCAGCTGTGTGTCTAAATGGTTTCTGGACCAGCGCTGGTGTGTGCTGCCCTCGGCAGTGAATGCAAACACTACCATGGCAATGTCAGCGCCTGCCCCAGTCTCTTTCTTCTCTTTTACCATACAGATGTGGAAAGGCTCCCTTCTGAACCTTAGTCACCAAATACTCTGTCATCTGAAGTTAGTTTTTCCTGGTTCACAGTCTTGCCTTACTGCTTTTTGGTTACCTTCATCCTTCCCAGAGGGAAGGGGAATCAATAACGAACCCACTTGTTACCTTTGAAACCTCAGTGCTATAGCAAAGAGACATCCCCCAAGTGCCCCAGCACTCCCAGGCTAAGGCCATGCACAGCCCGGTTCCAGAGGTTAATTCTGTTTGTTAAATGAAGTGTTACAAAGGAGCAAAATATATTATCTGACATGGCAAAAATAAAGTGGGCCTTTCCAAAGGTAAGTGATATAAACTGGGGACTATATGCATTAAATACACAGCTCAGTCTATGAGGAAATGCAGGACAGAGAGTTCTGACAATCTGTATAAATGCGTTTATCTAGAAATGAGAACCTATGACTGAATATAGTTGGCTGAGCATAAAACCTCAGCACTTGCAGTGGCACTTAAAGGTAAAACATCATATCTGAATGAGAAAACTGGCTAAAATAGAGTTATCTATATAAGCTAGAAAATGAAAGTCTGGGGGAAAAATGAAACCCCAAACCAACTCAACACAATGCCAATATAAATACAATTTAGTCCATGTTTCAGGTCAATAAATGCAAGATTTATAAATTGGTCCTTTGATACAAAGCAGCATTTAGAAAAAAAGTTAAAATAATGTTACAGTTAAATAGGTCTCTAACCTTTAAAATCACATAGCAATGAATAAACACACTTGATAACATGGAATAAGCCAAGTTTATCCTGTAGCAAGTTTAAGGAAGCTACATCAAAGTTGATGTGAGAAAACGATATCAGAGTTCCTGTTTGGTGTGACTGGTTTACATTACTATTTATTTTTTTTCCTGGATTGTCTTTAAGGATGGAAAGGGTTGCCTGAATCCCATGGCATGGAAACACTGTGTGCGGTTCAGAGCTGCCCACTGGTATTAGCTGAGATACCTTTACTTGTTTCTTTAAATGAACCCTTAGAAATATGCACTGCCAAGATTTTTCTGTTTACTGTGTTTCAACAGGGCTGTGCAAGTCCTCAAAAAAATGTTTAAAATAATAAGGAAGCCATCTCTAGCTATGTGTTGTGTAGAAAAAAATCCTTACCCTCTTCCACTTCTGTTGGTAACCCTGGATTTCATTCGCTGGATGCTCCTGGATTATTGCCTTTAGTAGTGATGCCATTTAATACATTCAGGCTACCAGCAGATCTTGGTTCTTTACATGCCAAGTCAAATAAATTCAGCTACTATGCCCAAAAGATAAAACTACTTGTACATTTGTCATAAAATAATACTCCTGGGATCCATTAGAATGGAACATGATTCTCCTCCATTAACACTGAAGGGCTTATTAGAAATTGAACTCATACAGTAGCAGATACCAGACTTTTCCTTTGAAAAAGAAAGTTTATTATTAAGACCTTCACATTAGAAGCGAAAAGTATTTATAACATACTTTGGTCTCTCTCTCTTATTAAGTTTTCCTGAAATGCTGACACAGAACGTCTCATCCAGAAACTCAACTTAGCTGATTAAGAAATAAAATAGCATTCACTCTCTTTTTTATAGAAGATAAGTTTTAATTGCTGATCACTTTTGGATTTCCTTTTTCTCCTGATATTATTTATGTTTTGAATTCTGTTGCATTTTTATGACGTTATAAGGGTTGGGGTTTTTTTTTCCTGCTTTAGTTCCACTAATTGTGAGCTGGAATGTAAACTAGTTAAAGATGAACATTTACTTTGTTTTTGAAAATTTACTCAAGGAGAAAAAATGTTGTATAGATGTTAGCAGAGAAAGGATTATTGAATTAATATAAGAAAAACATATCAAATATGGGTATTGTATTAAGGAGGAAACTGTCAAATAATTTCAGGATTTATTTTGGCTGTTAAAAATTGAACAAAAATAAAACCCACCAGAGCACTAGCTTCGGGATAGATTTTAATATTTATGTTAGTTTTGAAATGTAATCAAGAAGTTTCTGTACATAAAAAATGGAAAGAATACCTCAGAATTTTTCAGGCAGTTCATCAAAATGCTGACACAAAATGTCCTAACAGTGTTGGATGTGGCACACTATAAAGATAGTGAAGCAGAACAGTTGATATGCACTCATAAAAATAAAAGGACTTTTAACATAAGTTGTAGAAGTCTTACAACGAATAGAGATTGAACTTGAATAGTGGCAATGATGACATATTCCCAACAAAGCCAGGAGAGTAATCAGATAAAGCAGTGGCTTTTAAAGGTAATACCATTTATGAGTTTAGCTGAATGGCCTGAAGTTGAATATATGGCATTGCTGATATTAGTTGAATTCAGCTTCTTGCAGGATTATCCCAGATCTGACTGGTAGATATAGGAAACCCAATATTTATCCTGTGAAATAAATTAATGAGGTAACTGGCTTGAGCAGCTGAGATCTGCTGCAAGGTTCAAGAAAACTGTCCATGTAGAAGTGTAATGACCCTGGGACTCCAGGTGACTAGACACTGAGATGCTGCAGTTCTTTCCAAGGTGCTGGTTTAGACGGGGCCAATGGACTTTGTATGCTGTAACATCTGCGAGTAGCCTTTTAGTAGCTCCGTGAAGTTCTGATATCTTAGTGAAACCAGAGAGAAGCCCGTTCTATAGTTCCTTTCACACACAAGAACAGTATTTTTTTTATTAGTCTGGGAGTTAAGTGTCCCTATGTATAATGGTGCACTCTTTCATTTCCCATGTTCTTTTTTGAATTATTATTTTCACAATACACTGTTTCAGGGGAGGCAGCTAGTATTGTAAGTATTCCATATATATATGTGCACACTTTTGCTTTTTTACAGTTTTTATAGTGTTGTGGTTTAACCCCAGCCAGCAACTAAGCACCGCACAGCTGCTCGCTCACTTCCCCCTCCAGTGGGATGGGGGAGAGAATTGGAAGAGTAAAAGTGAGAAAACTCATGGGTTGAGATAACGACAGTTTAATAATTGAAATATAATAATAATAATAATAAAATAACAAAAAGAGAGAGAATTAAAACTCAGGAAACCAAGTGATGCAACCACTCGCCACCTGTCAGTCGACGCCCAGTCTGTCCCTGAGAGGCAGCCACTGTCCCCCAGCAAAATCCCTCCAGTTTATATGTTGAGCATGATGTGATATGGTATGGAATATCCCTTTGGCCAGTTTGGGTCAGCTGTCCTGGCTGTGCCCCCTCCCAGCCTCATGTGCATCTCCGTACTGGCAGAGCATGGGAAGCTGAAAGGTCCTTGACTTAATATGAACGTTGCTGAGCAACAACTGAAACATCAGTGTGTTATCACATTATTCTCATGTTAAATCCAAAACACAGCACTATACCAGCTACTAGGAAAAAAATTAACTCTATCCCAGATGAAACCAGAGCAGTATCCACCCCTTATGCTATACCATCTACGTCATGCCCAAGTCCCATACTTTCCAATAAGCTTCAATTAATCACCACCACTTTTCCTGTCATTCCCTTTTGTCTATGGGCCATCCCTCTAAAATGTCCATTGGGTTCATTTAGTTCATGACTTTGGGTTCCATCTGTCATAACAGTCTTTCAGGGCAGGAGAGATGGTGTGTGTGGTGTTGGATTGTTGCACGCTGAAGTCAGTTCTGGTTCCATCACCACTGCACTTTGCTCAGTTCCATCAAAGTTCATTCTTCATTAATCTGGCTAATTCTTACTGTAGTACTATTGATATGGCATACAGCAGCCATAGAAGTGATGGCATACAGTATTATATAGCGATTAACTTCATACCATTCAGTTCATTGGTCATTTTCACCCAAAATCAGATCCATTTGGGATAGACATCAGACTTGCCTGTTGTCATGGTTTTAGCTGGGATAGAGTTAATTTTCTTCACTGCAGCTGGCATAGTGCTGTGCTTTGGACTTAGTATGAAAATAATGTTGATAACACACCAATGTTTTGATTGTTCCTGGGTAGTGTTTGTACTACTTAAGGGCTTTTTTAGCTTCCCATGCTCTGCCGGGTGCACAAGAAGCCGGAAGGGGAGGGGGCACAGCTAAGAGAGCAGATCCAAATGGGCCAAAGATATATTCCATACCATGTGACATCATGCCTGGTATATTAACTGGGCAGAGCTGCCCGGGGGGGCAGGCAGTGATCACAGCTTGGGGACCAGCGGTGTTGGTCAGTGGGTGGTGACTGGTTGCATCACTTGTTGTTTGGGTATTTTCCCTCCTCCTGAGGTTTCATATCTCTCATTATTTTCTTTTTCATTATATCACTACTATTATTATTATTACTGTTTTATTTTAATTATTAAACTGTTCTCATCTCAACTCATGAGTGTTCTCTACTTTGGCCCTTATGATTCTCTCCCGCATCCCATAGGGGTGGGGGGAGGGAGTGAGCGGCTGTCTGGTGCTTAGTTCCCAACTGGGGCTAAACAACAACAGTCCTTTTTGGCACCCAACGTGGGGCACAAAGGGTTTGAGATAATAACAGTTGCTGGTCACAGCATTGATTCATCTGTTCTCAATGTTAGTCTATCCAATCTACACCATGCTGATTTTGAAGTACATGCTAAACATTGGTGTTGGTTTTTGTAGTTTGCTGTGCTCTGCAGTGATTAGAGATGTTTTGCCTCGGAGATTTGTTATTAAAACACTGGCCTTGAGCTTTATAGATTATTTGGGTCTTCCATGGAAGCCATTACTGTACTTTGGGTACCACCTCATGGAGACAATTAGCAATTATACCTCCTCCCCTGAGAGGTTTTTTATGGAGGAAATACAGAACAGCACCCTAGCTACTGTCTTCTATAATGCTTCCTCCTTCATTACAACAATTTTTCAGTATCTTGAACATCCTTGGGTAGTTAAGATACATCTGTTGGTATTTCTTTGGCAGACTGTTTCGGTTTTGTTTAAGTTTAATAAGCAATTTAAGAATATCATCCAGAGATCTGCCCCAAGGCCCAATAGCTATGCATGGCAGGGTATGTGGGAGAGTATGGGCAAATGCCTAAGACAGTGGGCACTCCCCGTGACGTGGGACTTCACCCCTGAACAAATGCAGAATCCTGAAAAACTAGTAGAATATTTGGAGGAAGTATGTTGTCACCCTGGCAATTCCACAGAGATACAAATCACTGCAATGTGCTGGGGCCTGGCTCATGTCTATTGAGCCCTGTTTAACATTATTCAGTACCTCCAAGGGGAAGAGATGGCCTCTGGATCTAAAAAGACAAAGACAAGGAAAGCAACAAGCACTGCTTACGATCATTGGAATATGCATTCTCCAAAAACTCACAACACCTAAGAAAGCTTGTGTTTCCTTTTTGCTAGTTGGTGGGGACATGGCTAGTTTTGCTGACCACATCCACTGGGATCTGATGACATCCATCTTGCCATTTTGTTCCTAAAAACTGGATCTCCTATGCAGGAACTGGCTTTCAGAAGGATTTGGACTCTTTTCTTCTCTTTCTCAAATACGTCTTCTACTGTATTGCCCCACACAATAATGTCATCAATATATTGCAGATGTTCTGGAGCTTCACACTGTTCCAGTACAGTCTGGTCAGTCCGTGGCAAATGATAGGGCTGTGTTTCGACCCCTGGGGCAGTTGAATTTTTCACATTATTTACTCTTTTACGTCTTACAAAAGTATTATTTACGTGATTAGAATATTAGTATCAAAGTATGCATCTTTCACAGGAAAAAAATGTGTTTCCATATATATCAAGATTTATATGTAAGCTCTGATATCCTGAAGACATAAGTAGATGTACTTATATGAATTCTTTAAACAGCAATAAAGGCAACTGCCATAGCAGGGATCTGCTATAGACAAATTTGTTGTGAAGATGAGGTAGGTGCAGTTTTCCTAACAGTAGACAGCGAAATCAGACACAATATAAGCATTGGCATTGGTGTCCTTGAACAAAACAGAAGACTGTTGAGGAAGGAAATCCTCAAGACTGAGGCTGTCTGTCTGGTCCCTGCATTGTGAACAGGCTGCCCAGGGAGGTGGTGGAGTCACCTTCCCTGGAGGTGTTCAAAAAACGGGTAGATGTGGCGCTTCAGGGCATGGTTTAGGAGACATGGTGGTGTTGGGTTGACAGTTGGAGTTGGTGATCCTAGAGGTCTTTTCCAACCTTTATGATTCTGTGATTCTATGATCATTAAACTCAGATCAAAACAGATTCAAAGCAAAACTCAGATTCAAAGCAAATCTGTATAAAAAGGAATATGAGCTAATAGGTAGCTCTTTTAAGAAAATGATAGTGTAGGCACAACCGCAAATCATGCAAGTGCAGAGGATGAAAAGCAGTAAGAGACTGCTGTGGCTGGTTCAAGAGCTGGCAATGCAGGAAGCAAGTCTAAAGATGGGAAAATTAAGCCAAGTTGCTAGGGACAGATAAGTAGTGATAAGCATCCATGGAGAACAGCATAAAGCACATAAAAGTACAAAATGAAGTATGGCTTGCAAGGGGTGTTAAGACGGACAAGAAAACATTCTGTAAGTGTGTTAAGAGAGAAGGGAATAACCCAGGGAAGGGTTGGTTGGCTACTGAGTGGGGAAGGTAAACACATCAATATATTGAAGTGGCACAAGAGGTTTTTCTAACAGCAGTCTTCTCAAAACAAAGTCAGCTGTGGTCAGACAGCTGACGCAATTAAGACAGAAAAAATGTAAACTCAAGCTGTATGAAAAAATAGATTAAAGAGTACTTACATTTAGTAGACATTTGAAATTGTTGAGTATTTGAACTGCAAGACATAAAATGGGAGACATCACAATCAGTAAGGTTTCACACACTAACTCGCAGTTCTTCTCTTTCAAACATAGCAAAAGAAAAGGGAAGGTATTATCTAACTGTTATTTTAATTTCAGCCCTTGAAAAAATACAGGATCACATAAAAAAAAAGCTATGTATTTTCTGTAGAATATCGCAAGGCAAGTAGCAGCCAAGCATGGCTTTATGAAAAAAAAATCATGTCTGTCTATGAATGCTTTGTGGAGTCCTGGTCATTCCATCTCAGAGAGATTTTAGGGGTACAAAGCTGATCAAAAGTTCAAACAAATTCTATAAAAGACAACGATTAATAGAGTAGAACAATTAGATTGGAAAAGAGATGATTTAGGCAGTTTGGATAAAAGTCTATAAATTCCTGAAGAAAGTGAATAGGAATTGATTATTCACTGTTTCTCACGAGCCAGCAACAGCAGGGCAGCCAAGAAAATAATGTGTAATAGGTTTAAAACAATAAAAGGAAAGCCTTTTTCAGAGAGTACATCACTGACCTGTGGAACATATTGACATAATGCGCTGTGAAGACCAAATGAGATCGGTTAAATTCATGGAGGGTTTACCTATAAGTGACTGCTAAACATAATGAATAGTACGGAAAGTTGTAGAGAGTCTAGAGGGGAAAAACAAACATGACCAGGAATCTTGAAATACTGACCTAAGAAGAAAAGTTGGAGGAATTAATGTTGTTCTTGCTGCTATTCTTCTTGTTATGTACTACAGAATAAACGCCTGGTAGGAGATCCGATTATCTCAGATAACCCATTTTAATATAGTATTTTTCAAATAGTTTCTGTGTCCTAATTCACTGATAAGTACAATACTGGGCTCAATACAGAGTCACAATGGACTTTGCTATGATTTTTTTTGAAATTTTACAGTTTATTTTCTGTTTCCTATCCAGTTCTTCAACCATGAAAAATTCTTTGCCTTTTATTCTGAAGTCATTTTTCTGATTATTTAAATATATTATCTTGTTGACTCCTCTTTGTCCAACACTTTAGTTACTTGTTCTTAATTTGCTTCTCATTAAAAAAATATTAGTATTATCTTTTTGTAGCATTCATATAGTTTATCAGCTTCTTTTAACATGTGAATATGAAGAACTCATAACTGTCTAGAATACACTGCACATACATAGCTCTTCATCTCTGCTACTGAAAGCGGCAAAACTGTGAGACGAATAGGTAGAAATGCAAGCAATCATAGATCCATAGACCTAACCTGCAAGGAGACGCTGAATAAAGTAGAACTGTTTAGCATAATGGAGATACATTAGAGTTGTGGTATGAAATTGAAAGATGCTGGTAACGCTATAGATATATGACAAGCTGCTGCAAAAAAAGGAAAGCTGTTCTCCATGTCCCTAAAGAATAAGAATAATATGTAGGGTGAGTGTTAGGGGAAGGGTTTTCATGGTAATGCAGCAAAAGAGTGGAACACTTTGCTTGCAGAGGTTCAGAGTTCTCTAGCATTGGAATTGTGCCGCTGGAGAGGGCACAGAGTCACTCCTGAAGATCTTTCTGGGATTCTGCATGCTAAAGCCATTAAAGCATCCCAGCAGCCTTCCTTCACTAGGCCCTGGGGGGAGTACTGTGAATTCTTTTACTCTTCCTTTAGGGAAAAAAAACCCTTACTTTTTTGCTAGCCTTCTGGCTATTCTCTTTTTAAGAGGAAAGAGGTAACACTGCTGAGTGATCACATGGGTTATGACCCTCTTTCTATAAAAGTTAATAGGATTTTTGTTTCTTCAGAGGGAGTTGGACCAGAAGCTGAGGTAGCAAGTTTTGAACTTACAGCTACAATGAGCAGTGAACACTGACTAAAAGAAAAGCTGGAATGAATGTGAAGGTCAAGTGGACAGATTAAAATCAAATGCATTCCCCTTGATCTTTTTGTTTCTAGTCCTACAACATGTTCTGCTGTTCCTTTTGTTGCGCTGCCTCAGCTATCTTGAAAAATAGGGAAGATCGGAGTTCAGTGGTACCTTTGGCAGCAGGACAGGTACTTTCCAGCCAGACCAGACTGGGAGCGTGGGTAGCAGCCCCTGGACTAAGAGAGCAGTAGGTGCTGTTGGCCAGCAAGCTGTGCTTTGCATTAGACATAGGAAGTTTAAAGCTTTGTCTATTGATTTTGGAAATGGTTCAAAAGAAGAACTCATTAATCATAAACATTCCTTTTTTTCTGACTTTAATTCATAAAATGCTTTTAATAATATGTGTCATGAATTAATCAGTGTCCAACCCTATTTATTATTAATAACCAAGAGGATTATTTTTGTAACAGCAGGCTCATTATCATGTTACTTGATACGAATTTCCAACGTAGTCTTGTCAGAAGCAGCAAGCAGTCCTGAAGACCTTTTCCTAAGTCATGGTTTTGAAGACACATTTCAGTTAAAATCTTATTGTTTTAACAAGCACCTGTCTTCTAATGATTAAAGTAGGCAGTGACTGCAGCTGGTGTTCTGAAAAGGTTTTAAATAAAAGCAACGAAATCCCCTGGAAGAATATAGTTTTCAGTCTCGTTTCTAGATTAAAATTCAAAATGCATAGCCTGAAAAGTCCAGAAAAGTTAGGATATTTTTTTAGAGTTCTTAAATTTTGCAGAAGTTAGAGGTTTGAAGCATCCCAAGACACTGCAGGGAAGACCGTTGCAAATTTTTGAGGTGAGACCAGATTCTAGTGTTGCTAAACAAACATTCAGGCAGTTCAGAAAACCGATTTGTGAAGTTGCCATTCTAAAAATTAAGTAATTCACACAGTATAATATTTCATGGTGTTTTAGAACATTTGCTAAGGAAGGAACAGTAGAATCACTTTGCTAGAGCAAATAGATATACAGGCTACTGTGTAAAGCTCATGTAGATATATATTTAAGCTGCAGTTAGCATTTATTTCAAAACTTGTCATTTGTTTTAATTTGTCAGTAGAGTGAATGCCTTTAGTGTCTTGGAAATCCACATTCTTAAAATACAGGAGATACATGCAAATGTATTTCTACTTAGACAAAATCTATTAAACTGGGAACTCTTAAAGAGATACATCTTTCCTGTATGCAACTGCAATATCAATGTTCACAGACACCTATTTACCTAGGTTTCATTTACAGATGGTGGTGAGAAGCAAGCCAACTTGTCAGCTGGGCCATTGGACCTAAGCAGGATCATCTATATCACATTAATCTAGTCTGTCCTCAGGAATAGCCAGCAATGGAGCTTCCATAGCCTCCGCAGCCGGTGAGTGCTTCACCTGTTTAGCATTAAACATTGTCATTACACCTAGTCTTAATATCTCATACTCCAATTTAAGCACATAATTTCTTGTCAGACATAGGTTCTTTGGGGGCTAAAGACTAACAGTCCAAAATATAAACCTACAGGCATGAATAGAAGTGGGAACTGCATTGAAGAGCAAGTGCAATGAGTGCCAGCTGTACACAAAGGTCTGTGTTGCAATGTAATAATTTCCAGCCTACTTCTAGTATGCATGTAGTACATGTAAGTGTTGGGACCTTTATTCTGCAAGGTTTTGCATAGAATACCAAAAAACCCCAAGGTTTTTCTTCATGACTAATTCAGAGGCAGATTGCACAAGTTGGGATAAATGCTTAACACAATTCTCTGCAACATTAAGTCTGTACCCACTCCTTGCATATGCAGCTCACCTTGAGGAAAGAGACTGGGCAGAATTGGCCAAAGAGGTTTATAAATATGTGGACTTGTGCTACAGGCCTCAGTGCGGTGACGAGGCATTTAGCGATGTCCCACTCGTGCTGCTTTGTTCTTGCTAATGCAAGATCAATACCTCTCTCTTTTATATCTCTTGTGCTCCTCAACTTTTATCTTGTATTTGCACACAGTGTTTTGATTTCTGCACTCTTCAGATAAAAACAAATGCTTTTATGGCTATAATGAATCACAATCACATGAGCAGCCTTATGGGAACGGACTATTAAAATAAAACAGGGTTATTATGAAAACATGGGGATGTTAATAGTATGAAATACTAGTTATATGCAGTTTATTTACTAAGTGTTGACCAGAAATTTTGGCAAATAAATCACTCAAATCATATGATGTGTTGTTTTTCACCAGTTGTCATAGTTTCTATTATCTTTGTATCTCAAACAATAGTATTTATTAATAAGCAGTCAAAATATTATTCCCCTTGAAAAATATGCAGAATGATTCTCAGGTAAGATGCCTAATGTCTCTCTTACTGGCTCAATAAGCTCAACCTCAAGACCTTTGACAGTACTGTGAGGCTTTCCCTAAACTTCACTAGATACCAAAAGAGATGGACACAAATAAATGCTTCTACATCCTTTGAGTCAGCTTCAAACTAGATGCACTGATATTGGAGAGCTGCCTACCAACATAATGGTTGCAACAACAGCAAAGACAGTTAATCAGCTCTGAAATCCTGTCTTGAAAGATAAACTGCTAAAAAAAAAAGGCTGAAAAGCAACTACTAGCAACAGTTTCTGAGTCTCTCTGCTTGTTTTTTAATACAGTACTTTACATCATTTGGTGAAATTCAGAAAGTGAGGAAGGAAGTGGTAATTCTTAGAAGTAAACAGAGCTCAGCAACTGATACAAGACGGCCATAAAGAAACAAAGAGATGAAATAAAAAGTTGCCCTAAGTATTGGTCTCACTCTTTCAAGCTCTGCAGGTTTTCCAATCTATTAGATAAATGTGAGGCTAAGACAACACACTGCTGCCAGGACTTCTGCTGTCTCTGTCCTTCCTGGAGATGAGAGGGAGCAAAGCGTTCCAAAATGCTGCATGGTGTCTCCAGTATGTCCAAGGCAAGGTAGCATTCGTGCCGTTAACCATCTCTGGAGTGCTTGTTTGACACCGCTCCCCTGTTCTTTGTCAAATAACCTACTGAAGGGCTAAGAGGAGCTGAAGTAGATGTTTCAAACTCTGCATAATGTATGTGTTTTCATGTCTTCAATGCTAAAATATATGGACTGTTGCTTCCCAAAAGTATGCCTACATAAGCTTACATCTGAATGGACGTATATAACACAGAATACCTTTTAGTTACCAGGAGCTAGAAGCATGTCTGCAGTGAAGCATTATGTCTCATTCTTGTGGTGATAACAGTTGGAGCCCAGAGGGGAAAGTGGATCTGTAAAGCCATTTGTGGTTGCATGAGCCTAACAGCGGGCACAGTCTGAACCTGAGGCCATGCTGTGTGCAGTGACAATGGGCCGGTTCTGCAGCTGACATCCACTGATGTGACATCAGTTGACTTCAGTGAAGCTATGCCAGTTTATATCAGCTAAGGATTTAGCTAAGAGGTGGTTTTCTGCATCACTCCTTATTTCAGCAACTGATCTCAGCCCTGGTTTTGTTTCTGCTTTGTCTCTGAACTCTTTCATTGCACACATGGCAGCAATATGATCACTTTGCTCTCACCTCTGGGTACGGCTGAAGTATGACCAAGGACTGGTGGCACCTTTTACCGTTGCTGCAACTGTCTAAGCCAGGAGCAGTAGCTGGCCATAACTTGCTGTGGAACACTGTAACTCATCAGCTCTGAAGGAGTTTAGACTGGGAAGCAGTCATCATCTAAGTTTGGGAATATGGTCAAGACTCTGAAGATAGGATTTTATATTTTCTTCAGGGAATACATTTTATTCTTCACCTCTTCCAGCTATTCAGTAGGGAATAAGGAAAGATGTCAAGTCAGTAATAAAAGAAAAATAAAGCATTACTGAACACATGCTTATTCCTGGTAATATGTGCCATTTATTTTAAAGACCAGGGGACTCATTTATAGTTGGTTTAAATTAGTAGAACCACAGGACTGAGTCAGCCCTCATTAAAATGAATGGGAGTCTTTCTGTGAACTTCACTGGAGGCTTGAGCAGGCTATTATGTGATATATATGGTCCTTTTGAATGAATCAGGAGGCAAATGGTTCAAATTACTTTTACTGCATATTTTTAAACAATTTACCTATTACCTTAATGCAATGGGTCAATGCACCAAAGGAAAGTATTTTAATGAAAGCATGAACAATTTGAATTTAAGGATTGCAGTGTATTAGATGAACTAAGTGGAAAATTACTGTAGTAATCGTAGTGGTCTGAAATCAAACCTGGTAAGAAGACTCACATGCTATTTCTCATTTCTAACATAGACTCGTTATTCAATGCTGGTAATGCTGTTCCTCATCTTGGTTGCATTAGTTGGGAAACACTGACTGTGGTAGCTAATAATTTACTTCAGAGTTATGAAATTTAAAGTTTGCAGAAGGTTAGGAAGATTTGTGATGGACTATTTCACCAAGCTGTGTGGTGTGGTCGATGTGCTGGGGGAAGGGATGCCATCCAGAGGGACCTTAACAGGCTTCAGAAGTGGGCCCGTGTGAACCCCATGAAGCTCAACAAGGCCAAGTGCAAGATCCTGCACATGAGTTGGGGCAATCCCAAGCACAAATACAGGCTGGGTGGAAAATGGATTGAGACCAGCCCTGAGGAGAAGAATTTAGGGGTGTTGGTTGATGAGAAGCTCAACATGACCTGGCAACATGCACTTGCAGCCCAGAAAGCCAACTGAATCCTGGCCTGCACCAGAACAAGCATGACCAGCAGGTCGAGGGAGGTGATTCTTCCCCTCTACTCTGCTCTCGCGAGACCCCACCTGCAGTGCTGCATCCAGCTCTGGGGCCCCCAACATAAGAAGGACATGGAGCTGTTGGAGCAAGTCCAGAGGAGGCCACAAAAATGATCTGAGGGCTAGAGAACCCCTTCTATGAGGACAGGCTGAGAGAGCTGGGGTTGTCCAGCCTGGAGAAGTCTCAGTGGAGACTTTATAGCAGCCTTCCAGTACCTGAAGGGGGCCTACAAGAAAGCCAGAAAAGGGCTTTTTGCAAGGGCATGTAGTGACAGGACAAGCAATAATGGTTTTAAACTAAAGGCGGGTAGATTTAGACTGCATATAAGGAAGAAATCTTTTACAGTGAGGGTGGTGAAGTGCTCGAACAGGTTGCCCAGAGAGGTAGTGGAGGCCCCATCCCTGGAAACATTCAATGTCAGGTTGGACGGGGCTCTGAGCAACCTGATCTTCTTGACAATATCCCTGCTCAGTGCAGGGGGGCTGGACTAGGTGACCTCTAAAGGTCTCTTCCAACACAAACCATTCTATGATTCTATGATCCCATGACAAAGACACTGTACTTAGTCACACTGATTTATTCCATCAGTCCTTAGCACACAGGTTTCTGGACCAAGGTCAGAAAAGTCAATGGTCCACAAGGCTGTCTTTCTACCTTTGTACCACTTGCATCACTCTCGTTTCCAGGCTTCTGGTGGTGCTCAGAATTACTCTGAATGATTGTCTTTTACCTCTTCTTTATACTTGTTCACAGGCTATTCCTTCTTGGGACTGAAACTAGGAGTCATATGTCAATGTCATATGTCATGAGGAATCAAAATCTCATATAAAATACCCTTATCTCAAGATATTTACATCTGAGAAAAAGAAATGTTTCTAGGGCTTGATTCATTCCCGCCTAAAATTGCTGTCCACGAAAGACATTCACAGTGCCTATTTCTCTCCATTGACTAGGGAGGTAGGGCTGACTAGTTTGGTTCTAAGTATTGCAAAGGTCTATAGTTAAGTAAGATGAAGCTACACCATTCTGCACCCACCTCTTTTCAAGACATCCTCACTGACTCTGTAGGCTAGATGAGTGTTAAGTTCCCTCTTTAAATCAAAAGCTAATCGTTCAAGCAAGGGGAAACTTCATTATTACTGAGTGAACTGAAAAAGACATTTGCCCTCAGAACTATGTATTTATGCCTCAACAGTTGTTGCTTGTGCTTTGTACATGACAGCCAACGTCTCATCTGGAGTTACTTAGGACTGCATTGTGCTAATTTTGCACCTTTTATGTGTGTTTTTAATGGCTGAGACCTTTGTGATGATCCTCAGAGAGTGGTGCAGCTGCTAATACCAGTGTTCTTCTCCTTTACTATTTTTATTGCTAAATTTAGGTTAGAAAATTTGTCTTGTCATCCAAAGAATATTTAAAAACTCATCCTATGAGTTAATAAAACCAAAGGACTTTAAAGGAGATAGTACTGACATGTGTTTCTGGAACTGTATCAGAGTCTGTCACAGCTAAGTTCAGATGAATAATTTGCTCTTTGTTGTTCATTACACTAGTAATTGTAGAAGGCAGCATTCTTGTATCGTTCAGGTGTGTCGTTCTGCATTGAATTTTGGCAGCCTTTCTGGCGTATTCTCATACATGCACATTACACATGCTCACACTCACACCATGTGTGTGAGAAATTGCTGGCACCAGTGTCAGCCATGCCTCTTGTGCTGCAGTTGCTGAAACAGCAGCTCAGAGATGTGGCTCCCTTTCCCTCTCTACCTTATTGTTGTTCTCAATTGCTACACTTTGAAACAGATCAAATCTTTTTGTCTCATAGCCTTCTGCTGCAGGAAGCTGTGATTTCTTGATGGTCAGGGCTCTTATAATGTGCTATTGCTTAGTTTCCTGAGCTCTGTGTTGCATTTGCAAAAAAAAAAATTCACATAAACCCCCTAAAAATAATTTTTAAAGAAATAATCAGCAAGAAATAATAAGGTTTGGAAAGTGTAATTCTGAGAATTGAATAGTTTGTTTTATGTATTGCAGATATAGGTTGTTCTAATATGGCCTTTGGGACAGTAAATGTTAAGAAAAAAATAAGCAGAGCTGTGTCAGAGAAAGCAAGTATGTAACCAGACACATCATTAAAGAAAAGTTGCATCAAAGTATTATATTAGTCTCTATGAATCTTTGTCCCTTACATTCTTCTCTAATAAGTCAGTCTTTTTATATTGCTATAAAAGAGTAAGGTCCAATAAATCCAAATTAGCTAATCTATATATATTTCTTTTTCTGCAGGGTTTTTTATTATTTTTTTGCTTTGTTCTACACCAGCAAAATATGCTGGAACGGCAGACAAGAATTTACAGTTCATCAAATTTTCTTTTGATTTCTGCCTCTTTCTTAATGTTTTTTGGAAGAGGTAGAAAGGAAATAGGCTTTCCATGAAAAAGCTGTAGTTGATAGCAGGCAGGCTACAGCATGAAATATTTTTCATAAACAAATATTGCCTTTATGATAATTTTTAAAACTTCATTACAGTCACACACAACACACCTTTCAGTAGATCTGAAATTCCTTGGTCGGGGTTTAGGATACTTTGATTTCTAATTCCAGCTCTGTTGCTGACCTTGACAAAGCCATTTGACTCCTCTGTACCTGTATTTATCTGGTCATTCACTGTCTTTTCTGCTTAGATTGTAAGCTATTCAAGATAAAGACAGTTTTGAACTATCTATTTTAATAAGTTGCCTTACAGAGCATGCATATGTTCCTTTTGGATAACCAATATGCCCTCTGTGATGACTGTACCCCTATTTCTTCTCACCTTATTTTGACATAGGATCTAGCTACAAAATTTAAGAGCGATTTCAGCAGCTTCTGTGGGTATTGCATATGCTGCTGGTGTGGATTGACACACGTATTCTTTGTAAGGGCTCATACCACACTGATTCCTCATCAAAGACCATCTTCTTTCCAAGTGGTTTCTGAGGACTATTGGGTATTATAAATTTGGGTGATGTTATGAAAATATACTTGAATATACACATGGATAAGCAAAGGTTCAATTCACATTTTATGAGAGTTATCAAAAATCTTTTCACTGGGTTTAGTAGGTTTTAGGTAAGGGGCACTGAGTGAAAAATCAGAAATGTGGTAAGTTTCTTACATAAGTTAATCATCTAAGTTCTGTGGAAATGGTGGGAGTGTGTCTAATAATGAAGCCTGATTTTACTTCTTTGCCACAGCTTTTCACTTCCAGTATTAATTTCAAGAAAATTGTTAGTTCCACATTGCAATCATGCAGATTGATTTGAAACTTAATGGCCTATTTCTCCATAGTAAAAACTCCATAGTGATTGTTTTAAGCATTCATTTACTGAGTATATCACAGAGAATCAGAACAATAAAAGAAAATTCTCAGGAATAAATAGTTTGATGATCAATTACTGTTTGTTGATGGGGAGTGGGAGAATCAGAACACTGTGTGAAAGTCTTCTTTTTGGTGCAGCAGAGAGAAAGATGTTTTCTGTATTTTCATGTGCCTTTCCCATGAGTACTGAATATATTTTCCAAGGGTGACAAAGTTAAAAAAAGAATTAACATAGATTGTGAGAGGGGAAGTATTTAAAACCACAAATACAAGTACTGTTTACGGATGCCTAAGACCACTTACTTTTTAATTTGATTTTTCAGACCTGTGCCCTCTGGAAAAAAACATTAAAACTGATTGACTTACCTATTTTTATCCTCGATGGGATTTTGACTCCTAACTCATATCTGTGTTTTTAGAAATTCTAACCTATATTCTCCCCTATTTTAATTTGTTTATATAATTTTTATCTTGCAAAAAAATTTAGTATCAATCAACTTGCATAGTTTAACTCCATTACTATTGTTGCTTTTTGCATAGTTAACAAATAGACTAGAGGGACACAGAAAAGAAAAAGGGATACTGTCAAGAGACAGTAAGCAAGACTGTATTGCATATTTCAACTTTCTGTCCTCCAGCTCATTTTATGGGCCATGCACACAGCTGGTTTGGTCTAGCATCTCTCTTTCCTGTTGGTAAAGCCTGTTTCCAGGGTCTTAGTCCCCAGAACTTTGGAATTTTAGATTATTTATATGTGGTTACATTTAAAATCCACTTAAAAACTGATAAGAGGAAAATTAGGGAAAATGAGACAGGATGAAATTATAAGTCTGCCGGAAGATAAGAACTAGGACCATAAAAAAAAAAGAATCCAAAGAATCCAGAATTCACTGAGCCTCAGAGGTTGCCTAATATTTTCTGCTTTGTCTGCTTTTTCTAGCAGTCCGTGATACATTTGTGGTCTGAAGTTTTAGAGAATATCCCTCGATTTGAAAGCAAAGTTGTTGAAATTAGGAAATGGACAGTGAGGTCTCAATTCTTCAGGGAACTGACCTTTCCCATTCTAAAATATAAGAGTATAGCTGCCTTGCTGAAAAGTTTAGTAGCAATGTACCAGATTTAAACATTTCCTCCCAGTTTAAGAAATCCCTTGTCCTTTACTGCACAAATCTGAGACTGCACAAATGTTCTCTGAGTTTGACTTAGGAGGATATTTTTCCCTCTCATTTTATGTACATAAAATACACCAGGTTTTTTGACAGAAGATACACCTTAGAAAGTGTTTGTGTAGCCCAAAGAAATACTAATCTTGAGTTAAACTTCCAGCTAGTCAGTAGTGTTATAGCACTCAATAGCCATAACAGCACAAGCCATTTTGGAAATTATGTTCATGGGTTAAATTTCTTCTTAAAAAAGACGTTACCAAGTACTACTTATGAGGTATTTAATAATAGGTACCCAAGCTATAATTTTGCCCCCAAAATTATTAGTTTTGAGTAGGATGGAGGGTGAGGGAAGAGGCTGGAAAAACAATTCACTTAATTTCCCCTGATCTATCAAGATGAAACTAATGTCTTTGAAGATGCTTCACAGAAAAAAAAAAAAAAAACAAAACAAAGCAGCCTAAAAGCCCAGAAAGAATGTCTGACACCCACCCACTTTGGAGTAGCAGGAAGGAGGATTCCTGCTCAGATCTTGTCACAGCTGCCTTGGATGTCTCAAGTTTCAGATTCCTGCCTTCCCCTTCCCTGCTGAGGAGACAAGGGTTTGAACCACAAAACTATTGTAGGGTAAGGCTTTTTTTTTCTGTGGCTGATAAAGAGTTCCAGGATGAAATCCAAGAACTCTTCTCTCCGAAAGCTATGTAGAAGTTATACTGTTGCTTTGAAAAGCTTTTTTGAAAATCAAGACCAGTTCAATACTACATGCACATTCCACAATTGACATTCATGGGTTGGCAATTCTGTTAAAAAGGCCTGTTGAATCCAAAGAACATGTTTTTCCCATTCTACCATATTCTTCTCATGTAATAGAGAGCACAGTTTAGTCCAACTCTTATCAATTTTCATATAAGTAGATTAGTTCACAGTGAAGGACCTACCTAAGAATTACATTAAAGCTATAGCAACCCCAGGCAGATGGAACATCTAATCAGTCACACAGTGCATGGGAAACCTGTTTAAATCAGAAACTAAACTGGAAAAGTGATACAATCTTTCATTAAAAACTGCAGCAGAGCATAAATACTCTTTCTGATGAAAGAGAAAAATGAACATGTCTTAAATAATTGATACCTTAATAATCTTCAGGGAGCAACAAATAGTTCTTTATCATATACATATATTACACATCACTCTCTGACAAATGTAGAATTCTCTTTAGGGCTGACCTCTGAGCTAAGAGGGTATGTAACTGCTGACTACATTGGCTGCTCTTAATATGGCCAATTTCTTGAAATAATTGCAGTTTTGGAGACTTCAGTGGAGTTGATCAGCTTTCAAATGCTTTATAGGCATAACAGGGCACATTTTTTATCCTATAGAACTTTACTCAGTTTGCCCTACTTGGATATATAGTTATGACCGTTGATAAACTGCAATGTTACCGATGTTGAATATGAAGTGGAATCCACGATTCCATTGCCTTCAGTAGCTGCGGAGATTAATTTAGCAACATGGTGGGTTGCGGTTGTTTTTTTTTTAATGAAATGTTTAGATGAAAGGCAGAGCTGTTATCTACAGAACTAACGGACAGACAGCAAATATAATCTATAAGTGAAGCTTGAAATGTACTTTCAGTTGAGTTATTCTGAAAACAATCTTATGGCATATATGATACAGAAAAGTAAAATGTTAGTTTCATGAATAAAGTTCTATGTGCTTAATTTTATAAAGGGATCATTATTATTTCCATCAATCTCATATATTAGGATATATTATGGTTCAAAGAAGACAGAGCTCGTTACTGTTTTTTTAAATAAAAAGATTCCAGAGTATATAATTCTGCTCTCTCTTACTGTTTTAGCTTGTTCTAATTTAAAAAAAAAAAAAGCAAATGTAGAAATAGAAATGTTTCTGTGGAATAAAAATTCTCTTTTCTTATTAGCCATATTTTTTGAACTATTGATAGGTTTTCTCATTATTTTAGGAGGTTCTGTGAAAATTGAGATCATTGTGTCCTCCTCCATCATTAAATTACAAATTTATTTCTCATCACTTGTATGTGGTTGTATTATAGAATGTCTACAGTTCAGAAATTATCAAGTTTCTGCTTTACTACTGTAGGCCACTTGGCAATTTGTATATGTAATTGCTGAGGAACCCTCTAACTTCAGTATTTTATCTCTTTCCCTCAAAGCTGGCTTTCAAAAGTGTCACTGGGAAACTTAACAGAAAAGAAAATAAAAGAGGATTTTCCTAAGTGTATTTCCAAGATAGTTTTGGAATTTCCTATTATAGCAAACATGTTATTCTGTGAAACGATTACTGATGAGGCCTGATCTCCAGCACACTTAAATCTTGCTATCTAAACTTATGTAAGTTCAAGTTCATATTGCAGATCCTTCTGCTGTTGGTGTGTTAATAAAATGTAATTTCTGGGATATATCCAGTAGGAGTGAGCTCATACTGTACTTCATATACTTTATATACTTTGCGTACAGCCTGTCCCCTTTATTTTCATACAGTTTTTAAGAATTTAGTGTATTTGAGGGTTTTTATTTTTTTTATCATTAGCTGACGTTGTCAACAGTTACCTGGCCTTTATGTGGCGTTGTCTGGCCTTTATGTGGCCCAGAAAGCAGGCAGACAACCATGTATTCAGAGCATTATGGCTCTGCTCTGTAGGAAACCAGGCCAACAAACAGCCAACGAGACCCTTCTCTACAGAATGGTGATTCTGCATTTCTCCCCTCCTTTTCTTCAGGAGCTTTTACATCTATATTACTGCATAAACCCTAAACCAAGGGCAGCACCCTGTCTCACTGCCCTGGAAACAGAGCAGAAGTGGGCCTGTGTCAGCAGATCGCAACCTTGTACCCTGTTCTCTTCCTTTTGCCTGTCCTGTGGTCACAACAGGTTAATTTTGTGTGATTTCATGTCGGCTGCCCTGTCTGGTGCACAGAGAGACAGTTTGTCATTCACATGTATGGGAGAAGGTTAGCACTATTTCATCTCCTAGTGTCTTCAGGGAATGACCACTGTGCTCAGAAGAAGACCTAGTTCTGGTCTTGTTGCTCTCTCCTCTTAATGACAGCACTGCGATATGGTCCGTAGCAGTTAGCAAGACTCACGTGCATCATAGAATGATCTGGCTTTGGAAGATTTTTTTTTCTCTTAGTTGTCTGTTATATTACCTACAGTACTAATAGAGAGAAAAATCAGCTTACAGTTAACCAGATCTTCCAAAATATCCACTACACAAACCCTTCTTGTTAAGGAGTTTATGTGTTCACTGCTCATTGGACTGTGTGCCATTTGAACTTTTAAGATATTCCATCACTTGACTATCAGAATAGAAATTATCAGTTAGTTCCTTTGAGTCTAGAGTGCATGCATTTCTTTGATCCCTATGACTGTGAATGTGGAAAGGCAGTAATCTGGATGTCCCTACAACTATATATCTCAGTGAAAAGCACTTACTTTATGGAAACCTGTGATGGGTCAGGTAACAAGGAACTTTTAGGCCTGGAATGAGTGGGGAGGCCTTTGTTGCAAATATTAGCTTTTTTTTTTTCTTTCTTTCTTTCATACTTGACAACTCTATTTCATATATTCTTTTATTAGGGAGTAAATCAACACTGCACATAAATAATTAATATGCCATTTTAATAATTCAATATAGGAAATTCAGTAAAAACATTTAGAATTAATGCAGCTATTTTTCAATGCAACACACACTTGTGTATTGCAGAATATTAGGAAAACTTAATATCCCGGTGTTTACTGGAGGAAGGACTTTTGGTATTTTTTTGTCTGTTAAAGCTGAAAAAATAACATAGAAAAATTGAAGATGGTGTCATTGTTGTAGCAAACTAATCCTCATGTTCCATCATAGGAGTTCCAGAAGCACTTCATTAATTATAATTAGCAAATGGAAGATGCACTTAAATCAGAAGAGTGTTAAAATAAAAGGTGTTAGTGAGCTGTGGTTATGGAGGGGATGCTGACACTGGGTTTTCAGCTGGAAGTTTGGAAGAAATGAGAATGAAAATGTCCCCCAGGTGAGTCACCAAGATACTTTGCACCTTTGGGGTAGGATTTTATATGGCAATTACTGTGATGTGGATGCCAGGAAGGGTATATATTTAGTTTATATTATCCTGGGAGCTTGGCCATTGGTAAGCAGCCCAGAAAGCTGATGTGTTCTCCGTTGACTTATTTCACCATAAATAATAGAGTACATGAGTCCAGTGCTCATCAACAGCTGTGGGGTTGGGAAGGAATTCTGACAAGTCCAGGCTGATGGTGGCTGACCAGTTTTTCTGCCTTTGCCATTAAAAAATGAGCCTTGAGGGCTATACTGCATGACTTGGGATGCCAGTAGGTGCCAGTAAGGTAGTGTGATCTTCTACAGCAAGTGCTCAGAAGATAACACAAAGGTGTAGGCTGGTGGGCAAGGGCCAGGCTTTCAGCAGCGTGTCTGAGGGCACAGGCTGCTAGAACAACCTCTCAGGCAAGGGATTCTGATTCTACCTAGACCAGATTTCCCCTCCCTTTTTGGCCCCAAGAATCCAAAACTGGGCCAATACAAATTAGTATTGCCTGAATGGGATATGCAGTGTTTCTCAGCACCCATCATTGGACACAGGAATTAGACCTCAGGGTAAGTATGTGATTAGGAGAGTAATGTGTGATTGAGTAGTCTGAAGATCAGCTGAACTACAGTGTCAATGTCAGCCTTTGCCAGTGTGCCCAAAATAAAAACTTTCAATCTGTCTATAATATTTTATATGCAGTTGGAAAGCATAAGGAATATGGTGATTTGCAATAATAATAATAAAGCCTCACTTCATCCATTACAAAAATTTGGGTTAATGAAACCTGAATGTTAATAGGCTGAGTGGTACTCCAAATCTATAATGACTACAGCAACTGAATGACACTTAATTGTCCACTTTAATTGCATTACCTCTGAGGAAGAAAGCCTGCAGATTCTAGGAATAGCAAATGGAACTATTAAAATCATAAAAAATTTTACTGCAGAGCTCAGAGGGTCGTGATCAATGGGGCAGTCTGGATGGAGGCCTGTCACTAGCAGTGTTCCCCAGGGGCCTGTGCTGGGTCCAGTCCTGTTCAACATATTCATCAATGACCTGGATGAAGGGACAGAGTGTAACCTCAGCAAGTTCACTGACGATACCAAGCTGGGAGGAGTGGCTGATACACCAGAAGGCTGAGCTGCCATCCAGCGAGACCCAGACAGGCTGGAGAGCTGGGCCGAGGCGAACCTCATGAAATTCAACAAGAGCAAGTACAAGGTCCTGCACGCAGGGAGAAGCAACCCCATGCACCAGTACATGTTGGGGACTGACCTGCTGGAAAGTGGCCCTGTTGAGAGGGACCTGGGAGTGCTGGTGGACAACAAGCTGACCATGAACCAACATTGTGCCCTTGTGGCCAAGACGACCAATGGTTTTCTGGGATGCAATAAAAGGAGTGTGACCAGCAGGTCAAGAGAGGTTATCCTCTCCTAGTGAGGACACATTTGGAGTCCTGTGTCCAGTTCTGGGCTCCCCAGTTTAAGGAAGATGTGGAACTATTGGAGACAGTCCAGCGGAGAGCTACCACAATGATCAGGGGACTGAAGCATCTCCCTCATGAGGAAAGGCTGAGAGACTTGGGTTTGTTCAGCTTGGAGAAGAGAAGACTGAAGGGGGATCTTGACAATACTTACAAATATCTGAAGGGTGGGTGTCAAGAGGATGGGACTAGACTCTTTTCAGTGGTGCCCAACGACCGGACAAGGGGCAATGGGCACAAGGTGGAACACAGGAAGTTCCACTTAAATATGAGAAAAAACTTCTTTACAGTTGAGGGTGCCAGAGCAGTGGCACAGGCTGCCCAGGGAGGTTGTGGAGTCTCCTTCCCTGGAGACATTCAAAACCTGCCTGGATGCATTCCTGTGCCCCCTGCTCTGGGTGTGCCTGCTCAAGCAGGGGGGTTGGATGAGCTGATCTCCAGAGGTCCCTTCCAACCCCTACTATTCTGTGATTCTGTGATTCTACTTTGATTTTTTTTCCATATCTAGCTTGTGTGAAAATTCAAGATCTAACACTTCAGGTACCTATATAAAACACAGCTTTATTTGCTATATTTTAAGGCTGCAGCACAATGTATTGAGCTGTGATCTTTCAGCACTTCCTAGTTATTCTGTGTTTGTGCTGTCCCCAGGCATGGCATGAAACTGCAATATATAATTTTGGTAATTAGGAGAATAGCATTTTTCCCTTTCAGTTGGCACTGGTAATAGACCACTGCATAGTGTGTGGTGGAAGTAGAGTATCACCTTTTAGATTTGTCACAAACTGTAAATCTTGACTTTATAATTACTTCTGGATTTGTGATTCAGCCTAGGTCCATCTGCTTTTTTATCTTCATTTATTTCAACAAGTAATAATGGGATCTTTTCTTGTTTCTTGGATCTTTTCTTCTTTCTCAATAAATTTTCAGTTGTGTTCACCTTAATTATTTTCTACCTACTGTCTGAGTCCTACTTGTCTTTCAATATCGACAGTGATCAGAACTTTGCATTTTAACAGAGATGATAAGGATAATCCTGGGAGATTTTAGGAGTGACTTAAGGCAGGAAGCAGGTTCTCCACAAGTCTGAAGTTTGCAGAATATATGATTTTGGTTATCTTATTGCCTGAGGCTTGCGGTTAATAGGCTATGTGTAACAAAAAAAAAAAAAAAGACATATCAGACAAAAATCTCAGCAATTCATCTCTCTTAGATAAGAAAAACAGCCAAAACAAATGACAGAAAACCCTGATGATTCTGGAGTAATAAGAAGAGTCTGAATTTGAGACAGAATATCTTGTATGTAAGATCAGGCTTAATGAATCAAGGTATTTCATATGAGCAGGTTGTTTGAAGGAGATTAGGCACACCATATATACCAAAGAATCTGGAAAAGTAGAAAAATCAACTTATAATCAGAACTCTGGAGGAAGTTGTGGAGACACCAACTATATTTTGCTGTGAGAGCTTTGCTCTCAGGATTAGACTAAAAGTTAAAAATGCTTACATTCTCATTGAAAATTATTGGAATTACATGGACAGGAAAAATTCAATGACTGGAGAAATTTTAATGTGCCAATACTGAAGCAATTGGAAGAAGTCAGCAGGTTGTGTACATGTAGTCAGATATGAAGGAAACTGAAGTCCGTTTCATTTAAGTAGTCATTTAAGGATATGTGGGGGAAAAAAAGAGGACAACTCTTAGTAGAACATGGGGAAAGGGCACAGAAGAGTCAATGGAATTAGAGATTTAGGATGAAGTTTAGAAGGTTGATAATGAGCAGCTGTGGAGATGAATCCACTCTTGAGTCAAGAGTGAACAATCTGCATATTAATTGTTAAATACAAATTTATAAGTGTTGGACTTTCCTATCATTTCTTATTTAACATACTGTAGTTTTTTTCCTACCTGTTCGAAAAATGCCAGAAAATAGATAAAAAGCAAGGACCATAATATATGCCCTTGTTTTATGTCTTTTATAATGAGAGAGCACTCCAATACTGTGCCTTCAGTTTTGACAAATATTTTTATTGCAGCAAAGCTTACATGAAAATTCAACTAGATGTTATGGAAACTTCATCTCCACCATACCAAATATCTCTGCAAAGTCAATGAAGGAGAAAATTATTTCTCTACAGAAAGATTTATGAAAATCCTTGTGGGTGGAAGAAGTTATGCACCTCTGTGATATATTAAAATACTTATTTAAATGGCCAGTTTTTTAACTTTTTGTCTTCAATTTTCTTTTCAGGCACAAAGATATGTGAATCTGGACTAGAGTTATTTGATAGTCATGACCTCACCATGTGTTCAGAGTAAATCATGGGAACGCTGCTTGGAATGCCAATGTTGTCCAGCTGGCCAGGCATCTCACCCAGCCTTCCTTTATGGCTTAATTCTTTGCTAAGCTTTGCTTTCATGTTCATTTCTTTCACTACATTTTGTGCAAACTGACATCATCCTGATCCTGATCTTTCCTGGACAGGAAAACAAAATTCTCACTTGTTAGTATTGTTACTGCTGCTGTTATTAACAACAATTACATTGTTGTTTAATGATACCAGTAATTAATTCACACATAATCAAGGTGTGCAGGACACTGTGAAAAAATCTGTACACAATAACATTTTATATGTCAGAAAACCTTCTAAAATTCCCAGCTGCCTGGAACTTGAGAGTTTTGGATGCATTCTTTAGACAAGGAAAAAACCGCAAACTGTTACTGTAACAATATTTTCCCCTCCTTCTAGACCTCCAAAGAATGGTTGCCTGGCTGCTTGTGCCATATAGACGGGTTCAGCAAAAGCTCATTGTTTCCCCATACAGTGCATGTGGAGGTTTAGTTAGACTTTTCATAGACTATATAAAATTTTACATTGAGATTGTGAGCTCTATTCCTCCCCCATGCCACTGTTATGATGCCAATTCCTGTTACCTATTAGAAAAAAATAATTTTCCCTCTACTGCCAGATCTGGGAGTGACAGGTTTCCTTACATTTCATCTCAACCACCCAGCGATCCCAATGAGTAGTCGGGTGTATATAATGTGTTGGTACTGTGGTACTTTCATCATACAGATTTTCAGTCAGTAAGGGATTTCTTCAGTAAGGGATTTCTTCAGCTCACAGAACTGGTATCAGGATTAGGAGAAGATACTACCTGAAGGAAGCAGGGAATAAAGTTTATGCATCTGCATAGCTAATACAACCACTGTGTAGATCTTTTTCCTTGTGTCCTCAGTGCCATAGGGAGCACAGAAGAGGTTTGAATAGGGATACAGTAAGATGATCGAAAGTTCTGATTGGTTAAACTTGGTCTCTTTGAATACATTCCTACTTATAAAAAAACCCCCAGAGGTTAATCTCAAGAGCTAAACCCTTCATCATCCACCTTGTTAGCTTAATCCCCAGTTGTTTTGTAATATTTACTCTAACACTATGAGATTATCTCTGTACAAGGACTGGATATTTTACTATTTCCTGCTAAGTATGAAAGACAATTATGTTCTCCATTTCCAGTTCATCTCCATAAAATACATGCAGGGCAACTGATGCATTGCATGGGAATTTCAGCAACATCCTCCTGTGTGGCTGCATTGTCACGTCACAAACAAAACTGAATTCTCTTTCCTTCTGTCCAGATAGTTCTATTATGTAAGATAAAACATATGTAGACCTATGCATTGCTGATCTCCTATTCTTTAGATTAAGAAAATGTTAAGGCATAAGGGAATATGAGTTCTTTTTTTATTAACTTTAACAAGCACATTCTATGAAAAACTGATACAAGCAATGCTGGCATATTCAGAAAAGAATGCTTTACAGCATTTTTTGAGAAGGCTCAAGCAGAGGAGACTGCATGTAATCAGCATGAAGAAGCCCTAGCTATTCATCGGACATAGAATTTTTGGAATTAACATTTAAGATAAGTTTTTCACCCCTCATACACTAGCCTGGACTATACAAATTGTGAAACAACATTGCCCTCCTGTGTTGGTTTTGGCTGAGAAGGGGTTAATTCTCCTCACTGGGGGGTCGGCTGCCTTTCCAGCTTCCCGCGCTCTGCCGCGTGGCGGGGGGGGGGGCTGGGAGGGGCGGGGCCATGGTGGGGACGGCTGACCCCGACTGGCCAATGGCAGGTTCATTCCATACCATGTGACACCATGACCAATATATTGGGGGGGGGGGGCAGTGGCAGCGCGGAGGCGGCGCGTGCGGTTTGTTTCAGTGGTTCGTTCCCCCTCTCCCCTCCCTTCCCCCCTCCCCCGGGGCTTTGTGCCTCTTGTTGTTCTCCTTTACATTGCATTTCTATTGTTGTTTCTTTTAATTTTAATTATTAAACTGTTCTTATCCCAACCCACGAGCGTTACCCTTCTGATTCTCTCCCCCATCTACCGGTGGGGGAGTGAGCGAGCGACCGTGTGGGGCTGAGCTGCCGGCTAAACCACGACACCTCCTCAGAAAATCCTAACAGTATTTAAACTGTCAAATAATGAGTTGTTAAAGTAACTTTTGAAAACAGTCACTACTAAATGCTAGCAGCCATGCACTGAGCAAATGGCATATGCTACTGTGAAGCAGAAATGGCGGAATGTGTATATAATGTGTCATCTGCACATATGGACCAATGCTGATGGGTACAAATGGGTAGGAATTCCTGCAACATTCATATCAAGGATTGATAATGCTACTAATTAATTTTTGTCCAGCTTCCAGTTCATATAATATTTGTAGTTAATCTTTGCTTTGCTTGCTAAGTTCCTTTAATCAGCCTCATTCAACCCTTTGTTGAAATTCTGTGAAATAAGAGCAGTAACTAGCCCTGCATTTCTGCCATTGTATTGAGGGGGCTTCCACAGAACACACTTTCCAGTGCCAACCTTTTCCTCTGTTCCACATTTCTTTCCTCTCACTGGTCATCTTCTGTGTTATTGTGTTGGTTTCAGCTGGGATAAAGTTAATTTTCTTCCTAGTAGCTGGTATAGTGCCGTGTTTTGTATTTAGTACAAGAATAATTTAATAACACACTGGTGTTTTAGTTGTTGCTGAGTAGCGCTTACACTAGTCAAGGACTTTTGCAGGTCCCCATGCTCTGCCGGGTGCACAAGGAGCTGGGAGGGGACACAGCTGGGACAGCTGACCCCAACTCACCCAAGGGATACCCCACACCATATGATGTCATGCTCAGCATATAAACCTGGGGGAAGAAGGGAAGTGGGGGTGTTTGCCTTCCCAAGTAACCATTATGTGTGATAGACCCCTGCTTTCCTGGAGATGGCTGAACACCCGCCTACCCATGGGAAGGAGTGAATATTAATTCCTTGTTTTACTTTGCTTGTATGAGTGGCTTTTGCTTTACCTATCAAGCTGTTTTTATCTCAACCCACGGGTTTTCTTGCTTTTACTTTTCTGACTCTCTCCCTCATCCCACCAGGGGGAGTGAGCTGTGTGGGGCTTAGTTGCCAGCTGGGCTTAAACCACAACAATTATGAACTAAATTGTCAATCTAGATAAACTGAATACCTCTATTCATTTCAGCTCAGCTACATTAACTTATATCCTCTACAGAGCGGAGCCCAGGCTAGCACTTACCAATGTGGTGCAAAACCCCTTTCTTGTGTTATAAGACTGTTACCTTGCTTTTCTTCGCTTCTGGATTTCTCTTGTTCAGTATTGAATGCTGCTGAGCCATTATAGTTTATTTCTGTCCAAGTATGTCTGTTATGGTAAATATGATGCATGATTACTCTGCTTTGTTTTTCCCAGGCACTAATCTCATTATGAAGATGACAACTACTGCTTCATGATGACATTATTAAATGAGAACATAATGGCAAGAGTAGTTAGTCATGTCACACTGTAAAAAGAGAACTAGAGGAGAAGTTTTGTTCAGCAGTGACTATGAATGATTAAGTTTTTACCATATCATGAGCAAGAACACAATATTTCTCGTGCTGGGACTTACTGCTTAAAGTAAAAAAAAATCTGTACAATAAAAATATTGTCCTGCCAAAGCACTTGTATTGCTCTACTCATTAAATAAATGTAACACTTTAAATTATCTTGTAGTGGAGCATAAAAATAAAATAATCTTGCTTCAATCACAAGAATAATTACAATACCAGGAAAAACATCTCTTTTCAAGCACTACATTTATTCTATGATACATGAAAGTGTCATTGAAGCCAGCACTTCCTCGATTCTAATCTGGTCAGAAATGTGTTGATTTGAAAAGGGCTATCCTTATCATTGAGAAGAAAAATGCCAAGAATTCAAATAATAGTCAATTGATGTAACTTGAGTCAAAAAGTCAGAGTAATGCTCATTTCAGGATACACTAAAAATCATGAAAATAAGCTTAATTTTAAATGGACAAATAAGACAAATCTAAAGTATGAAATCCATGAAAAATGAAGTACGTGCATTGTGCCTTTTTAATAACTTTTTTAAAACTTTCCAGAAACAAACAGGTTGATTGTTAAAAGGGATTAAAGTATATTTAAACTAGTTATCCATCAAAGTAATCCAAGGTACACTTCCTAACTATATCTTTTGAGCCCACATATCTATACTAAGAAAAAAGACACTAAATCGCTACAGAGATCTTTGAAAACATAAACCATGAACCATTCTTGCTGAACAGCTTTTAGCTCTCCCAAATAAAGACAACTTCTCTTGACATATCCAGTCCAAATGACCTTTCCATCTGCAAGATCTGTAGTTTTGAGCCAGGATCTGCAGCACAGAAAGAAAATGTGCTAATCAGAGTGCCCTTACTGTGCCCCAGGCAGAGGTTAACACGCTGCAGACGTGCATGATTTGTGTCAGTAAATATTCAGGGTAGTTTCAGCACCTACAATACCCTTCTTTAGGAAGGTATGTTAATGGCCTCCCCCATAAGACTGAACATCAGCAGAAGCTTGAGAAAAAGAAAAAATCTGAACAAGTTTTCCAGCTCTGTGCCGACTGACCTGAATGCTGAAATGAGGTGCTTCACAACATAAACAACAGAGGTGATAAGTACAGGGCAGCTCTGTTGCAAAACACTAAACAGAATGATTGACCCCATTCCTGCAGTCAGAGACCTGCAGACACCATGCGACCTTTGCTGGATGACATGGTGGAAGATGTGGCAGACGAGGCAGAACTGGAATCACCTGTGAAGCAAAGCTAGAAGGAAGCTCAGCAGCCCAGCTAGGCTCTTCTCTGTGCACAAGGCAGGGCCAGATAATCTACCCTTTCCCTCCATCCACATAAATTCAAGAGAAAAATATAGCCTTTATATTCACATGCATATCAATTCAAACGGTATTGCTGTAGACAACATTGTTTTTTAGGATTTTAACTTTTGCACTGGCATTTTGCAATAATGAGATGCTGTTAAGAATTTTTTTATTCTTCAATGTTAAATGTTTTTGAAAAGAGAAATAAGTTTTAAAACGTAAAGAAAAAAAGAAAACAGTAAAGAAAAAATAAAGAGCATGAAATAATGGACACCTTAAGAGCTGCTTGTAGTTCTGTGTAGAGAAACCTTAACAATAGCCTTCCTTTTTGTGATGCTGTTTGTGCCGTATTTAAATCAGGTGGACTATTTTAGAAATTGATTCTGTTAGAGTTCCAAGTTACAAAAGCAATGGCAGGAATTCAGGTCATCCACCATGCAGTGCACATGTGTGACCACCCAAATAAAAGTATAAGTGACAGTTGTTGTAGGATGTCAAAACAATGATCTGAACCTTCCCTGCAGTAAAAATACCACTAGACAGACATGCATACTTCTGATTCTAAAGTTGAAAGACAGTAGTAGTGGATACTTTAGTTTTGCTCAATAGAGCCTTAGAAATGTGATTGCCCAACATTGCAGAGCATTCCCTTGTCATAAACAAAGCAACAAATAAGAAGGTTTACTCTTAACGTCTGCAAAACATTTTTTTCAAGGCTTTGCAGTCCTCTCAGTTAAGGTGGGAATGGAGCTGGACAGAGGTTTAGCACGTTACCTACCAGAACACTTCAACAGGTGAACAGGATTGGGGAAAGAGGAAAAATGTGCACAGATTAACATAAAAGAGATTAGCATAGGATTTTCTCCCAGGTGTAATTTTGCATTCATTACTGTAATGACCAGTGCTGACACAGCGATTGTGACTTGTAATAGAAGCATATTCAATAAATAGCTTAGCTTTGAAACATCAGAACACAGTCAGAGTACATGACAACCGATTCAACAGAAACTCAGGAGGATGCTAAGCATCAGATACAAAATCTTATTTTTCGGTTGCCATCTTGAGATAACTTGCATCCAAAAACTTTAAAAGACGCAGCAAAGGAGCTCTCTGGCTCCTTCACACTGATTTTCGTCAAGTCTTGGAACACTGAAAGGAGGCAAAAGTTGCAGCCGTGTAAATGGGGGTTAGAGGCATGACCTTGACCATCAGTACTAAACACAACGTCATAACTGTCAAAATACAATTAATAAACTACTTAAAAGGGAGTCATGTACATTTTAAAAAAATTGTTTGTTACTTCTTAAATTAGGGTTAACAAAAGGAATAGTTTGAAAACAGACTTTTGCTAGGGATTTAAACTGAGATTGATAACCACTTTCACTGAGAACCCAGAATCTACCTAGAATAGTTGAAAAGCAAGTCAACTGCTATGTCTTAACGTGCCACTGTAAGTTGGGTCTTTATCAGAGTATTTTAGAGATCGGTCCTTGACTTCATGTACTCTACACTGTATTGTTGACCTGGAACAAAATCTAAAATTGCTGCTGACAAAGTTCACAGAAGACACAAGTAATGAGAATGGTAAATAATGATGAGGATATGTTACAGAATGAAACCAATCACAATCATTACTTGATAAATCAGGCTTCAAGCAATTAATTTGGGCTTCAATAAAATCAGCTGTAAAACTACCCATTTAGGAAGGAAGAATACAGAACCTGATTACAGCACGGGGAGCCCTATCCATGTTAAAAATGGCTTTGAAAAAGGTATACTGAGACTGTAGTGATAATCAGCTGAACGTTGGCTCCAGTACAATTATTTGGCCAAAGGGCTAATGAAATCTTGGTTTTGTCTATAGGATTTTATCAAAAAGGAATTTACAAGCAGTAATCTAATCGCCTTTTAAAATACCTACATGTGGAACAGAAATCTGATAACAAAGGAGGCACCTCTCTTCCACAGACACATGTGTAAGAAGATATAAATGCTTGAAATTAAACCTAAAGAAGCCCAGTCAATAACTAGAGCACAGACTATTAGCAGCAAAAGCCATTAATCATTAGTACAGTTTAACAAGAGCTGTGGTAGATAGCTTCTCCATCACTGGAAACTTAAAAATCACTGGCTACTCCGTTAGTTTCTGATGCAAGCAGAAGTTAATCATGAAAATTAAACTCATTGTTTTATGGGGGCATTCATATTATAGTGGTCTTGTCTGGTTTTGCCATGTACAAATATGTAACTTCAGTTTATAATACAAAGCAGTCTATCATTATCCTGTAGACCTTCATTTTACTACCAGACTTTGAGACCTCTGTACTCTGCTGTACAAAAAGGTGGCCATTTTGCATTCATCTCATACAGGTGAATAGTACAAAAAAGATTTTACTTTGATTTTGTCTTGTTTTGGTGTTCTGTTGATGTAATGCAAACATGACTGTGACTAATGTTATTTCTATTCGTAATGGGAAAATGTATCTTCCTATTGAAATACTAGAGAGCTCAATGAAGGCCTTTCTCTTAAATTTATACATAAAGATACAGGCATGACAAAAAATTTGTAATGAGTCTTTGGAAGCATACATACTGATGTTTTAGCGCTGTGAACAAAAGCACCGTTCTTTTAAGGTTTTTTACATACAAAAGGAACAGCTGGTAAAAATTTTATGTATTGCCTTCCCTTTGCAAACATCTGGGAACTTTCCTGTTAATAATATTAATGCTGTATTAAACCAGTGCATTTATTCAGAATACAATCCTTTTGTCAGCTAGCTAGTTATCTATGGTAGTAATCTGCAGTAGGGGGTACTAGAGCTGTGTTTCATCTGAGACAATAATAAGGGTTGGAATAAGCAAAGTAGAAGAATTGCACTGTCAGCAGCACCACCCATTCACGAGCATGTTCTTGGCAACTTTGAAAAAAAATCTGTTCTTGAAGCAAGATTTCTTGTAGGGTAGACTAGTTCCTAACTTGCACTGCTGATCTTTGCTAAGCTAAGTTACTGATAAGAGATATTTTCACTCTATGCAATTTATATGTCTGTCCTAAGTAGGGCGAGTTACTAATGTGATGCCATGAGAAGAAGAGAACCCATATGATTAACCTTTCAGAAAAGGAATGAGTGAGCCAGTCCTTAGAGCTTGCTTTCATGGTCCATAATGCCAGCAACCTCAACAGAAAACTCCTTTCAAGGGACAAACAACTTGCACAATTCAGTAATTGACTTATGGTAGTTCTAGCTCAAGCCTCAAAGAAAGCAAAAGAGGTAGTATAACTTGATTGCCTTGTCCCTGAATGTATTACGAATACAGACTGCTATCATCCAGAATACATATCACACAAATATCATGCAGAGTATACCAGCTGGTTTCATCAAGTTACCTTTGTTATCATTTGAAACATGCAGCTTACTCTGGACAGTAGAGGATATTTTAGGGTGTATCAGCAAATTAATGTTAGGAGATGTTTTTTAGTAAATTGAAAATTTATAAGATCTTTTAATTATGAAAGAAAAAGACAGCTACCATACTAACGGATAAATACTTGTGGAGTCTGTCAGAAGCTGCCTGAATATATGTAAATATATGATAATTAGCCAGTATGGTACAACATTTTCAAGAGGTAGTAAAGCATTTTTTCATCTGATTAAGCAGCGAATATGCAATAGTAAAAGGTCAATTCAATGTGAGTCTGTCACATGATGTTCTAATAGCATCATGCCAATTTAAGTGGGTAGGCATCATTTAAAGTAGAAACTCATTTTCTCAGTCATCATTTTCCGTAATGTCTCACAACACAAGAGGCTCATTCAGGGAGCAGCAAGAAATGTAAGACATGACTTCTAGGCAGTTTTAATTTCAGACATAGTGAAATACTGAGAAAAGTCTGATCGGACACTTTCAGTCTATGTGCTGACAGCCTGAGTGACCTTGAAATAGCACAGGGTGAAGTGTACATAACCAAAGGCTATACGGTAAAATGCACCTGCCTTTGAGTTTGTATTTCATAACTAGATATTATTAATTCCATTTTGTAAGCGAGAAAGCTTGGGCAAGTAAACAACATAGCTACATTCACCCAATGCCTTAATAAGGCTAAAAAACAATGAAAACCTTTTGATTCCAAATATCTGCCTAAGACTGCATTATTCTGATCTCTCAGTATCTCCTGCCCTTTATCTGCAACTTGCATAGAAAGTACCTTACCTCTCCCTGCATGAAAGGGATATCTTCTGTGGCATAGTTGTTATATAGTATATAGGTATAGTTTGAAACCAAGAGTCAGATGAACAAGAGTCACACTTACATTAACCTCTTTACCTTCCTTTTACAAGGCTGATGCTGATCCCAGTGACCACGATTTACGTCTTCCTTCTTTATTTTTAATTAGTGTTACATCAAGTTCCTCTTCTTGCTCTGCTTTCTATTTCTTTCTCCATCCCATTTCCCTGTAACCACTACAAACCCTGTTTCTATTCTTATTTGCCAGGGAAAATATTGAAAATGGTTCTGGGAGTGTGTCTGAGAGCATCAGGAAGCCCTTTCGGTCTTCTATACCAGTAGGTACGTTTCCCAGAGTTTCCTTACAGGAAATGCCTGGCCTACCTAAGCTAATGTGCCCCTACCACTAAACAGTCAGCTCTTTTGGAGTCTTTTCTTGCCATTAAAATTCTAGCCAGATAGTTCCTATAGTGAGAGATATATTGGAAAGTCAATGTTCATATCAACAGTTCTCACAGGAATGGGCTTAAACATGTAACTTCTGTCTTCTGGAATCAGGGTGTTAATAAAAATAAAGCACATTTTACACACCGTGCTCAAACTGGGTATAAGAGAGTTGCAGTGAAGTGCTATGCAGTTGGCTACACCGTTAAGCTGAGTTCTGTGTATATGTGCAATGCAGTAGTGCAGTTTTAATGAGAAACTCCCTGAAAGTTATTACTGAGAAGCAAAGTATTGCTATGCAGTTTTATTGCCAGATCATAGAATTAATCTTCTCTCCCTTGGCCTGAGCTAAGCACACAGGAGAAGAAGCCAAAAAAGCCCTTCTCATTCCAGCAGTGTCTTTGAAATGGCTTTCTTATCTTGAAGGTTTGCTGCTTTAACTCTTTTGATCTCTTTCTACACCTGTCTGATTTAGGGGGTCCACATGCATGGATCTGTCTCACCCGTACAGGATTTCTTCCTCCCATACCTCCCCCAGCACAGCACACGCTGGCCGGTTGCCAGCTCTGTTCACAGCCTTGGTCACTGCAGTATGTGATTTGCATTGGCGATTCTGCAGTGTGGAGAAAATTTAAGAACAGAACAGCAGTACTCAGATAACTGCTGGGGCAGTCATGGCTCTTGCTCTGACAATTTAGAGTTAACCACTCTGGTTTTGTTTCTTAAGATGCTGTCACACAATGGAAATCAGCATCTTTGTCTGCAGTGGCAACTGACAGGGGACAAGGGGGAGGCTGGCAGGAGATGCAGCTGGTGAAGAGCCCAGAATGAAGAAAGAAAAATATGGCAAAATTGAGAGGGAAGAAAGGATGTGGATGCTGCTGTTTTGATTAATGAAGTAAAAGCTCATAGAGGTGCTGTAGTTAAAGATTGCTGAACAATCTCCAACAAATCACATACTCAGCAACCTCGTAGGTGTAGTGTGAGTGCGACAGGCACAGCTTCTGTTATGTTGGCCTGCATCAAAGGAATTGCAGGGTAAAAGGGCAATAAATAGCTAGTGTTGCTCTGCTCAGGTAACTGATCACTGACCTGGCCCTCTACCTCATTTCTTCACCTTGGGGTAGGGCTTGGGCGTCTCTCAATGTCTACATCTTCAGCAATGCTGGTGTTGTGTCATCCTAAGGACTTTGCATAGACACTCTGAATTCCTGTCCTCCTGACTTTTGTGTGTTCTGGAGCAAGAAAAGCAATCGCAGTGTTTCAGCCTCCCCCACATCATTGTCATTACGAAAGTTTATTGGAATGTACGCATCATTCACAGAGGTACTGTGGTAAATCATTAATTTATATTTGAGCAGAACTCTGGTAATATCCAATGTTCTCTAAATATTAAACATTTATTTGACCTTCCAACGGAAATAAAAGGGACAAACAACATAAGGAATTCTCTGTGGCAAGAACCTACTTCATGAACTAAGTCTCCCTTTTCATAAGCACTGCAGCTGTGGCCAGATAATCAAATACTGTAATTAAGTACACAGAGATTTATACTAGGAAAGAATCTGGCCCAAATCCTTTTTTTCTGAGGATAATGTGCTAAGAAAAAAAAAAAAAGGTCCCTTGTGCAACTTTTAGTTTGCTCCATGTTTCTTAAAACTCTTACAATATCTCTGCTCGCCCAGCATGTCCCCTAAAGTACCCTCAGCTTCTGCCCATGATCTCTGTTTACCAGCTGTCAGGCCTGAAGCTACAGATGTGTTGACTGACAAGCTGATATAGATGTCTGTAACACTACCTAAAAACCTGATTTTCTGCTGTAGGGGTGCTCATTTGGATTCTCTCCTCTGTAGAGTTACCTCTTCCAATGAAATTTAAGGGAATGTAGCACTTTTGAGCCACAGGACCCAAAGTAAGATTTGACTGAAATTGGCCAATTGGTTCAAAAGTTCTTGGGAATCGACAGATGCATTGAAAAGACACAGAAAGACAGGCACTTTTCAGGAACATCATTCCCTTGTGGTATTTCCTGGCATATCATGGAAAAGGAATGAGGATTCTCATTTTTCTGAAAGCTAATGTTTATGAATAGTACTGCTAAATTTTCATTTATGCCATTTTTAATGAAACAAAGAGTCTGACTAAACCCCCTTCCCACCTTAGCACAATTTGAATTAGACATTTCTTGTACACCCAGTAGTTGTCTGATTAATCCCAGAGCACTCCTGCAAAACAGGAAAGTGCACTTAACACAGACACCCACTATGGGGAAAATAATTTTTAACAGAAACTTTCTAGTCTTCTTTTATTCATCGCATAAGAGCAAAGAAGAATATAACATTTTTTTTCTTTTTATAGGTCACCTTTACATTTGCATCCATAAATCAGAAAAATGCTGTAATACAACTAATAATCCTTAGGGAATTCATGCACTGCTGGAAAAGATTTTCCCCCACAAATATCAGTCCTTGAAATGATAACTTTTGTTGATGAGATACAAGGAAAAAGTAAATTATTTTTTCTGTGTCTGTACAATTAGGATGGCTGAGCTGCCTGGATTAGATCCATGTGGGAGTTAGCATAATGCCCAGAAGACAACAAAAAGGGGAAAATGTTCATAAACATGAACTAGAGCAGCTTAAATTTCTTCCAGAACAAGATGCTCAGCTCACAGTGTGATGGTAGATAAACTAAGAGGTTGATCTCCTGTGATGTACTGAATATTTCAAAGCACTAGTATGCCAGGGACTCTGGAGGAAATATTGTTGACCTCTATGGCTGGCTATGAAAAATGACATTACTGTGGATTGTCTGCTTGCAAATAAATTACCCTGTCACTTTGATCAAACTGGTCTTAAAAGCCTCTTCCAGTACAGAAATACAGGTTTATTCAGCTGTTCTCTGCTGGAGAAAAGGACCCTTGCAACTTCTATTGAGCTAATAAATGTACTTTCAGCAACTGACTGAAAGAGGTTTTGAAGCAAGCTCTGTTTCAGCAACTAATAACAAATACTCTTTAATTTGTATGATATGAGCTTGTGTTTATATATGATGATTCTTCTTTCACTACCATAAGTTGTGTACACGCAACTGAACAAGCTTCCTAAAATGCATCAGTATGACAAGTTTTGCATTGCACCTCCTGATGTTCTTTTTATCCATTGATGGCACTGATGTTTGAGTCCTGCTTTATGCAGTTGTCTGGTGTTATTCCAGAAGGAATTGCCCACTGAAATGATCACCTGTATGACATTAGTCTCTGTAGTGCACAATACGTAGTCCCAGTTTGTACTACAGGACCACTACTTTGGTGCTTGGCAACCTTGGCAGCACAAAAACTATGCTGAGATCTTTGAAATGAAACCAAAAAAGGTTAGGGCCTTCGTGTCACTAAGTGGTGCCCAGTTGGAGCCCTGGCTGTGCAGAGTGACACAGCTAGTGTGTCTGGGAGGGAGCAGCCTGGAGCAGCAGAGATGTGAGCAGCTTTGTGTTATTTGACCAAGGAAAACTTCTAGATGAAAATGCCTTTAATAGCGGACAAAGTAAAACTTTCCTTATCTGAAGTACAACTTGATTGCCTTTAGAGGAAAGCCTGATCATGGGTTTAAGAACAGGTTGTTGGATCATCAGGGTATGAAGAGTTATGTGAAGCTTGAGGCCAGAGTTATTACAACTGTGCCGATGCAGCCAAGTGTGGTTTCAGACGAGGAGGTTCTCTTAGCATAGTCAAGAGCTTGTGTAAGCTTGTGTAAGGCCAAGAACAAGTTCCTCACCATGTTCCTCAGCAACCTGTTGCCACCCAGTACCAAGGACAGTCATGAAGCAGAAGGAAGCCCAGAGCCTTTTGATGTGTGTGGCAGGAGGCTGGAGCCTGTGTTGGAGACATGACTAGTGCCCTGATGCTCCTCCTCCTCTGTTCCATCAAGCCAAAATTCACTCAAGCAGAGACCTTCACCTTGTCACCATGATATTCTTCTGGTCCTGAAATTTGCTGCTTGTCTGAAAGTTGTACTGTAGCCAAAGGAAGTTTTAGTGTGCGGCAAAGCTGCAAAATATGGGCCCAAGGTTACATATACATATTTATTTTCCATCCAAGAGTTATAATTGAAGTGGACATTCTGGCAATGCGATAATGATCTGATTACATTTTTTTATCACTGTTTCTCAGAGTATCCAAAAGGCCCAGAGATGTAAAATTTATCTCCTCCCTCCACATTCTGCTGCAAAGCCTGCCAAGCCATGTAAGCCCCTGCGTGCCACTTCTGAGGGCTTGTTGTGGGAAGCTTCTTTGTTATCTTTGCCTTGTGCCTGGGCCAAGAGATGCCCTGGCTATTTGCCTACAACAGACTCAGTGAATGGCGGATTTCTCTAGGCTTGCCAGGTACCCATTCAATGTCTGGTGCAGCCTTGTAACCTATCAAGACTTGCCTAAGGCATCTGTTACAGATGGGTATTTTTTGTCTGTGAAAAATGAAAGGCAACATTTTAACCATATGTTGTAGGTTGTCAGTGATGTTCTAGGTGATGAGACCAAGAGTGAAAGTGAATTAAATAGGGAAAACATGTAGAAATAATTTACATTAATGCAAGAGGGCTATTAATAAAAGTGTGTTCTACATTAACTGTATTACTATTTGATAGCTTGAATTGGTAATATGTCACTTCACCTTACACTAAATCTCCATTTTTGATAGAAAATGTAAATTGGATTCCTCAAAGTGTTATTTTATTTCTTTTCAAATTTTTCTATTTGAAGTATCTGCAAATAGCAGGATTTTATTGCACCTTGTTTTACAGTCAACATTGAATAAAATAAGTGTATTTATTTTTCCCATAATCCAAAAAGTGAAGTAGGGGCAAAAAAGCATTCAAATGAGCTGAAAAAAGCCCTGAAAGGATCTTGGGGCACACTCAGAAATCTGTAATTTCTCAGAAATACTGAGTCCAAACTCAGTAATGGGTTTGGACCCATTACTTTTAATCACAAGCTCAGCTTTTTATAAATTTAGAATTATATTTTTCTTGCTTATCTGATAAAGCAAACTCAAATATATGGGGGGAAAAAAACCCAGTTATTTGAGATAGAATTAGAGTTCTATGCTTTTTTATCAGCACATTGCCAGAGGGAACAAAAAATACCTGATAATCCATTTCCTCTTGCAGTGAATTTTTTATGACAGTGACATTTTCATCTTTCTGTATACAGGTGATCAGATTTTCCTGTTATCTGTCTTATATTTTAATGGGAGGTTGTAACACTCCCTGGAACAGGGATGCGGAGGTTGGGTAGCTTGGGCTTCCTCACTAGCTTTGCTGCTGCTCACTGCTCACAGGAACAGGGACATCAGCCCTGGATTCAGAAGTATTGCGTAGTGCAGAGAGGGCTTAAATCTGTAAGCAAGCCTTGCTCAGTACTGCTCCTCAGCTTTTCCTTAGCTAAACCCTGCCAATGGCTACACACAAATGAACTCTATTAATTCCAGATCCAAGTTGGCATATTTGCAAGGTATTGCACACTCTGCTGGTTACTAGCTCTGACCTGTGCTACCTTAAATCTCTGTACACTGCCACACTGCATGAAATAGATTTGGCCTTAGTGACTGTGATTGATAAACTTCATTTGACATGTCTCAGGTCATTTGCCTCTGGAACTGGGATTAGACAGATTTGCTTTGCAGGTGTGAGTCAAAGCGCAAACGTCCGTAAAATCAGAAGTTTCAAAGGGAGGCTGCGGCAAAGCTGTGCTCGCTGTATTAATAGCCTGCATTCACACACCTGGAAATTCTTTATCTACTCATGTGCTGAAATTTTCCATCCCTTGTATCATCCCTTGAAAATCAGTATTTTTGAAAGTCTGAGGAAAACAAAATTTACATTCCAAAAATTAATTTCTGGAAATGAGATAGTCCTTTGGAAAACAGTAGTAGCACTGTGCCTCAGCAATGTGTAAACTGGAACATCCAGTGCATAATCCCATGTCTTTTTTATTATCAGAAATGAGGCTCCAGATTTAGATGCCAAATTTAGGTGTTACAGAGTTGGTGTCTATGTGTGTGCTGGGTTTAGACAATTATAGACGATAGCAATCTAATAAACATAGTGAATCCAGAGAGCTTTTCAGCTTCCCAATGTAGGTGTCTGTTCTCAGAGAAGGAAAACAACTCTCTAGCCACAATATTCAGCTGCCAAAACACCAGTGTCTAGTATCAGTTAGATGCTGTGGGCTAAACTGCGAGTCCTCCTGCTGCTGCTGCAGCAAGGCACTGGTCTCCCTCTGGGATGGGGTCATATAGCCCGGCCCTGAGGAGATGTGTGACATCCTCCGGGGCATCTCAGATGGCATTAGGTAACCATAGTTAGGCATAGTTAGTCTCATTGACTGCATTGACTAGATCTTTGTTAGCTGTAGTGAGGGCTGATAAAACTGACTGGTCTGTAAACAGCTATACTGCAGTCACTTTAAAAATTTAGGTGGAGCTGGTTACCACTCTGGTTTCATACGTACTTCTCATGAGTCTATCAGCTGTATTCAAAGCAGCACACAGCAATCAGAAATCTTTGTGCCTGACAGCTGCCCTGCAATAGTGAGTGATGCTGGCTGGGAGTTAGTGCTGGTACACCATGACTGAATCATTCATCTTAATCTTCACTAAGTTGAACAGAGGCCACAGAACGTGTATGATATTTCATCAAATTTCTCTAATACTGTGTACAAGTGCACTGAGGGGCTTCTTTTTTTCAAGACTTGTTGTTTTTCTGTGGGTTTAAGACAGCACAGCTGAGGGCTGTGTCACTTCCCAGCAAGACCGATTAGTCTGCGTGGAGCACTGCCCTGAGACAGACACGCTGCTCCCAGCTCTGAATGATAACTTGGGCATGCCTTACTGGGCAGACAGCCCTACATGTCTGTGCATCCTAAGACTACATTAGCCACTACCTCCCACTGCGAACATATGCCTTATTGATAATCGAAATGTTTTTCTGATTCACTGCCCTCTCAAATTCAATCCTTCTGCCTGTAGGTCTGATTGAAACGTGAATTTGCAGGTGGACATGTCTTAGGAATGAATTTATTTTGCTCTACAGAACTGTCCTGACATTATTTATTGGGTTCTGATACAGTGCTGTTAAAGGCATTGTTGGACCGACATCTAAAATGCTAACACCACTTCTGGAAGCAAAGGGGTTTTTACTGGATGTCTGACGTCCGTTTTTACCAGGCATGACTCCGCTTAAGTTACAAAAGCTGACAGCAGCTCTGAGTTGGGAAGATTGATTCTTGCTTCTTTATTCTTTAATTAACCTATCCTCTGCTGCACTGTCTAGTTAATATTAATGTGTTCTCCTTGAGCTCCACTACTTACCCATCACACTATGCAATCTTCCGTTGCCAAACAATTAAAATATCCCTGTCTCTTTTTTTGCTTTTAATTAACTTACTGACTACATCCTATGAGATGGAGGTATTTTATTTTATAAAATCTAAGTATTTAAATTTTTTAATGTGGGAAAAGTGAGCAAATATTTGGAATACAAAAAGTGTCTCTGTGGTTGTTCACATAGAAAACCCAAATATTTGCTTAGCTCTAAAATGAATTAATAGCAATTGGATAGTTTGCATTCTGCTACTTACACTAAATGCTTCTGACAGATGAATGAAAATTGAGGGGAAACCATATGCTTTATTTTAAAATGATAGTTTATGGAAAAGCAGCCAACTTCATCAAAATTCTAATCTGAGTCAATTTTATTCTAAATTTTTCCTAAAAGAAACAAAAAGGTATCCTCAAAGTATTCTATTTATATTGAGTCTTTCACCAAAAATGCAAAAATATTTAAAAATGTGTTACAGAAAATACAGAAAGAATAAAAAGTCTATTTCAATCCTCACAGAATGAAAAGAACATTCAAATTTAAATTTTTCCTATATCCAAAGGGGCTGGTTTTTTTCAAGGTATGCCTAAATATTTGTTATTAGTTGTACCTTACCTTTGTAGCTCACTACACTTATATGGAAGTGCTTAGTTATTGTAAATAAATTAAAAATCCAAATATTTCTTGTAACTGAATACATTTGACAATCTACCTAGAAAGACTAAAAAGTCATTAAAACTTTATGGGAAATGAAATTAATTTTGAATGTGCAGATGCATAAAAATGCAAAAAGAATAAACCAAATGATTTAAAACTTCTCTGTATATTATGTGTTAGTAAAAATCTTCTTAACCACATGCTCCAACCGCACTGAATAAATACATAATCTGACCATGAAAGTGAAGCTGAATCTGTTAGAGTTTTGGTGGAATAATGTTTTTGTTTAATGGCTACTGAGTTTATGACAATTTTATGTCTGTAAATAAATAAATGACTAATTTTTAGTTCTGTGAAACCAGATATTAAAGTGAAATATGAATTATATGCAAATCAAAGTATATTGCCAGCTTTAGACAACAGAGCACAGGCACAGGATAAGACGAAAGCTAGCAGGGTGTGACAAGTTTATTAACTACCTTAGAGATGCAGTTCCATGTCTGCCACCTAAAGAAATCATTGCCAGTCTGCACAATGCAGGCACTGAAACACTGGCAGTCTGGAAGGACGTGTATATAATAGCACATCTAGTATCTGCTGTTATTGTAATGTCAGACAATGCACTGTCTTTAGGCACTTGCCACTTGCAGAAGAGCTCTACCTGAGCACTACGCCCTAGGGAAATGACTTGAATAACTGAATAACTTGTTCTTACTGTATTGTGTTAGGCACACTCATGACAACCATTTCAGAAGCTAAAGGAAGTTCAGCTCGTCATGACTCTGGTTTTAATCTCAGTGTATAACAAATCCAGTTGCTTTATAACAGAGATTCAATAAAAAGGTTATTTTGGAACTTCAAATTTAATTTACTGGTAAGCAGAAGCTGAGGTGGAAGGTGAGAGCTGTTCACACAGGGTTTCTAACACCAGGTCACTGAATGAATGACAGGCAGTTTACACCCCCGTGGTTTGCAACCTGATTGATCAGGAAATAGAACTCTCCCTTCCAGAGTAGCTCATTTTTAGTTTTGCCATCTCAGCCTTCTGAGCTATATTACGCTTTGTGCACCTTCACAAAGCCAGTGGAGTTACTCTAGGGATTCATCAGACCGTCTCTGTCCATGAGATTGAGAAGGAGAAATGAAATATGAAATGTGAAATATGAAACATGAAATATGGAATGTGAAATGTGAAATATGACTTTTCCCGCTGATTTTTCTATTAATAGAATCAAGCTCCTGTTTTATGATGTACTTCAATAACAACTGGGTGTGTTGATTTCTACCTGTGATACTCAGTAATAATCAGTAATCCTGTCATAAAAAGTGCTTATTATGGTATCTTCTGCCTGCAGTCTGGTGGGTATTTGTATTCAGCTTGGTTATACTTTTCCCCTTGCTCATAATTAATTGTCGGTGCACTTTAGTCCATTAAAGATGTGTGAGACTTTGATACACAGCTTGGATCTCATTATATTAGCACTGGACTGGTTGTACCGTACAGAGCAAAGAGAGTAAGTGCTTTGTTTACAGATAATTGAACCGATTATCATCATCGTGACTGATTCATATAAGTTGCTGTAGAAAGCAGTTAAATACTGCAGTGATATGAAGGGTGCGATTTTTGGATGAACTTTTAATTCTAGTTGGAAATGTCCTCAATCTGAATGAAGTTCTAGGATTAGCTGTGCCTTCCCAGTTTCATTCTCAGGCCACTCTTTCCAAGAGACAGACTCACTGCTAGATGTCTGTTGGGGTGGAAGTCTGTCATCTTTCTCGCATTCAAACACCCAAATCACAAGACTTTTCTCCAGTTTGAGATTTCACCACAGGCACCAACTGACTTGGCTCCTTGACATTCCTGTACTGGTCAGGATAAAGGGCAACCCTTTGGATCAAGATACAACTCATATATTTATATCACAGAAGAGAAAAAAATTGAAGGCAAAGGAAAATCTCTGCACAGCTAAATTTCATCCCTCCCTTGGAAATCCTTGTAGTCTCCTCTTTGATGCACTTGTTCCTCTGGGACCTGGGGCAGGGCATAGGAGACACTCGTCAAGCTCTCAGTCTAATTCTCAGATGTTGACTATGTACTGCCTGGTGTAATCTGGGATGCATATCCTTTCTCAGACTAGACAACTTCTATTGAGGCTATTGCAAAGCCCCTGGCTTCTTGAAAGCTGAATCTGGAATATGTAATAATATAAAATAGTTTGGTACAAGCTTAACATTCCCTACCTGACACTGTTTTAAAAAAGAACTTACTTGTGCTGAGGTGATCAATACATTTACATACACAACCAGACTTCTGCACTTACCAGAGCTGTGTAATTACAACAGCAAAAGCCATCCAAAGACAGAGAAAAGACAGGGACATGTAGAACTGAGAGCAAAGTCATTCACAGGTTTAACAGACCAGCAGGCTCATATACCAGATGTTACCATCAATTCAATCAAGCAGGTTGATTGGATTGCTCAGTTTTAATAGGTGGAGTACCATAGTAGATGTATTTGCCCAAAGCATGTATACTCTGAAGAATACCCTTGTTCTTTACCAGTTTACTGTGAAAGTCACTAAATGGCTATTTTAAATTTGATTTACTCTAATCAGTAACACTTTTTTAAAGGCTACCACTGTGAAAGCCGTTTTCTCTTAACAATGTGCTGGTAAGAAACAAGACAGCAAACTAATTGCAAACCCAGACACCTGTAAAATAATTTTATACAGGATATCTTCTACCCTTTCCAACTATTTCTCCCCATTTTAATGATATGTAAGTTTTATCCCTGTCCTTCCTGGGGACTTTGAGAAGACTCCTGCAAATCATAACAAATGACACTTCAAACAAATCACCATTACCTTGTTTGTTTGGAAGGAAGAGACCACAGAGAAGACAAAGGAGAAAAAAAAAAAAAGATTTTTCAGTGAATCCTGTATCTCCAAGTATTTCACAACTACCATTAAAGATATTTGTTGTCACTATGAAGTATGTCAATATACATTTTTCACCTTTGACTCAAGTCTAGGGAAATCTGTTTATCTTCTTTCTTGTGATTTGTTTGAAAATGTTTTGAAAATATTTGCAAAGGCTGTGCAAACGTATTGTTCCAATCTGTTGAAAACTGGTGTTAAAAATATCATATGGTAGTGCAAAAACCATTGCCAAATCACAGAGTCTGGATCCTAAAACAGTGTCTGCTACTTTGGACTGCACTTCCCTTTAGACATGAAGTATTACCTCACACCACCATAAACTTACTGAATGCAAACTGAAGATATAATCACTGGTAGTCATGATGTATACTACAGAATAAGGTTATAATTTTTCTTGAAAACTCTCAAGACAGCTGGCAAATGTTCACCTGTATTCATTTATAGAATCACAGAATGGTTTAGATTGGAAGGGACCTTTAGGGGTCATCTACTCCAGTCCCCCTGCACTGAGCAGGGACATCTTCAACTAGATCAGGTTGCTCAGAGCCCTGTCCAACCTGACCTTGAATGTTTCCAGGGATGGGTCCTCCACTACCTCTCTGGGCAACCTGTTCGAGCACTTCACCAACCTCACTGTAAAAGATTTCTTCCTTATATCCAGTCTGAATCTACCCGCCTTTAGTTTAAAATCATTACCCCTTGTCCTGTCACAACAGGCCTTGCTAAAGCGATAGTCCCCATCCTTCCTATAGTCTCCCTTTAAGCACCAGAAGGTGGCAGTAAGGTCTCCCCACAGCCTTCTCCAGGCTGGACAACCCCAACTCTCTCAGCCTGTCCTCATGGGAGAGGTGCTCCAGCCCTCGGACCATTTTTGTGGCCTCCTCTGGACCCACTCTGGACCCACTCCTCTGGACTGCAGTGGGGTCTCACCAGAGCGGAGCAGAGGGGCAGAATCACCTCCCTCGCCCTGCTGGCCCCGCTTCTTGTGATGCACCCAGGATATGGTTGGCTTTCTGGGATGCAAGCACATGTTGCTGGCTCATGTCCAGCTTTTTGTTCACCAGTACCCCCAGGTCCTTCTCTGCAGGGCTGCTCTCAATCCCTTCATCCCCCCAGCCTGTGTTGATATTGGGGTTTGCCCCAAACCAGGTGCAGGACCTTGCACTTGGCCTTGTTGAATCTCATGAGGTTCTCACAGGCCCACCTCTCCAGCTTGTCCAGGTCTCTCTGGATGACATCCCATCCTTCTGGTGTGTCAACTGCACCACTCAGCTTGCTGTCATCTGCAAACTTGCTGAGGGTGCACTCGATCTCACTGGCTAAATCATTGATGAAAATGTTAAACATAACTTGTCCCAGTATGGACCCCTGAGGGACACCACTCATCATGGGTCTCCATCTGGACATCAAGCCATTGACTACTATCCTATGGGTGTGACCATCCAACCAATTCCTTATCCACTGAACAGTCCACCCATCAGATCCATATCTTCCCAGTTTAGAGAGAAAGATGCTTGGGGGACTGTGTTGAAGACTTTACAGAAGTCCAGATAGATGACATCTGTAGCTCTTTCCTTGTCCAGTGATGCAGTCAGTCCATCATAGAAGGCCTTGGTGAAGCCATGTTGGCTGTCTCAAAGCACCTCCCTGTACTCCATGTACCTTAGCACAGCTTCTAGAAAGATCTGTTCCATGATCTTCCCAGGCACAGAGGTGAGGCTGATGGGTCAGTAGTTCCCTAGGTCCTATTTCTACTCTTTTTAAAGATGGGAACAATGTTTCCCTTCTTCCAGTCCACAAGGACCTCACCTGACTGCCAGGACTTCTCAAATATCATGAAGAGTGGCTTGGCAACTACATCAGCCAATTCCCTCAGGACTCTGGGATGCACCTCATCAGGTCCCATAGACTTGTGTATGTCCAGGTTCCTCAGGTGGTCACAAACCTGATCTTCCCCTACACTGGGAGGGGCTTTACCCCCCTGGTTGCCATCTTGTGGTTCATCGACTTGGGAGTGGTGAGGAGAGAGGTTACCAGTGAAGACAGAGAAAATTTTGTTGAATATCTCAGCCTTCTCCTCTGTTGATATGAGGTCACCATTCTTGTTCATCAGGGGGTGGTACGCTTGCTTTACCTTCCTTTGTAGCCACAATTCAGCATTTGCCTAGAACTGGGTAGACAGCATAGAGATCTATCTACCAGCTATCTACCAACCTAATGTGTATCACCCTTCGAATGTACCATCATAGGTATCATTTGCACTAAACACCATTCTCTGCAACAGAAGTACCCATCCAAAAATTGTGCTGAAGTTATCTGTATGCAAAGCTTTGCCGCTTGCACTTGATTCCTTCTCCACTGTCCTTTGGAGGCATCTACAAGCATTTCTGTTGTTTCTTGTAGCAGATAAGTGACTCTGGTAGGTTTTGCTTTAAAGACTGAAATGTTGAACCAGAGCTTTATTGATTTGCTTATTTTAGATATGATCTGATAGAGCTCATGAGCATAATCTGTTTTAGCTCTTTTTAAAGAGACATTTTGTGAGCAGACTTACAAGAAAGAAATGTACGAGGAAGTTGCAGTGAGTGGTGGCTATGCTGAAGTACTGTTTCTGAAGGCATTGGAAACCAATCTAATTGACAAAATTGCACAACTTTTTTATGAAAAATATCCACACCGCGCATCTCTTACATGTTCTCCATAGTGGCCTAGTTAGGATAAAGGGCAAATAAAAGCCAAAATATGCTGCTCTTGCCTTGCAGCTTAGGAAGACTTCAAGTGTAGTTTATGAAAACAAATGGGAATATTGGGACAGAAGAGCTGCACTAAGACACTCTGTTCTGAATCATAGCACACTAACTTGTAATCACCAAGCTCAGTGGCTCATCCTACAAGAATTTCAAGAAAATTCTGAAGAGGTAAAAGGGAGGTTATCTGTGATCACATTAAAAATAAATTTATTAATGGCAACAGATTTTGAGACTTGCTAATGGTGTAAATAAATAGGTCCAAACTGCAAGCTAGTCTAAACTGGACTCAAATCTGTGGTCCATCACTATGTGTGACAATGAGATATTTCAGACAAAAGCACAAATCTCTGCACAACTCATTTCAAAATAACATCTATAACTAGAACACATCTTCCTAAACCTCTAAGTTTGGAACATGTTAGTCTGCGACTTTCTCCATAATGTTTGTGAATTGATGGAAAAAGCCAGGAACTGGTCATCATGTTTCTGCCTGGGCTTTCCTGGACTGAAATACAGCCACATGTTTTGTACAGATGCCTTCTGTGTGAGAGTGAGCCAGACGTGCTCTAGACCTGCTGAACTCACAGCGCAGAAGTAGATCAATTGTAAGTTCTGTACAAACAGCCCAAATCTTGTTCTCCTGTTTAAAGAACATTTCCAGGGGAGAGAGGCTGTTGTGCCCGCCAGTCCCATTCAGGAGTCAGGACTTTACATAACCATCGCTTCCCTCCTGATCTGCTCTGGCAAGATAATTGTTCTGCATCTGTTCTGCAGCAGACTGGCAGCTGGCTCTCTAACTGTGATCAAGCAGAGAAATCAAGATGCTGTGGAGTAAAGCTTTACTTACTTCGTCCTTTCTCAGACATGCTGGCAATGTGACAGGTCATTGAGGATTACTCCTACATGACGAATGAGGCAGGAGTACCTGCCCACAGTTCAGCAGCTTACCTGTTTTGAGTCCTCTGCAAAAGTGCTTAATATGGACTTCAGTGATTAGACTGCATTTTAACACCAGCATATTCACATTTCTCCCATTTTACTTTCTGAAGTGAATATCGCCAGGGATGGTATTCTTATTTTTCATGTCAGTGGCTAAATCACTAAAAAACCTTTGGCAGGCTTTGTCAAAGCAGAGAAGTCCACAAAATAATTTGAAAAGAACTTAATAAGAAGCTAAATGGAAACTATGGGATATATTTGTATTGTTCACAAAAGATAAAATCAAGTATCCATTTTACACAAAGCAACCATGCTGTGGTTTATCCAGCAGCTCAGCCCCACACAGCCAAAACCAGCAAAAACCAGGAAATGACTAGCTAGATTCTGACACCTTTACTGCCATAGTGATACTTAACCTGGTAAGTAGCTACTTCAAAAGAAATGAAAATAAGTTTAGAGATCTCAGTGTAAAAAGAAGTGACAGTTTTTGAACTCAACTCAATTTGTGTAATTTTTTGAGAATATGGATCAATAAATGATAATGATAATTTTCTTATAAATCATTGTTTAATCAGCTTTTTGGCTTTTTGAAGAAAAGTAGATTAGTTCCAGGATCAACGTGTGAAACAAGTTTAAGCAAGTAGGGGAATATATTAGTCATTTAAAAGAGATACAGATGAAATTAATGATTTATAATGAACTGTAAAAATCCCTGTTTGGAATATTAACTAAAAGAATATGGCTTTACTTTGCATATTATCCCAGAACCTACTTTAGCAAAAAATATATGCCAGTGATCTGTCAGATGTCATAACCATGTCTTCAGCATTACTAAGAACGTCTCACACACAAGTCAGTATAGACTTTGGACATCATTTTCCTTTCTTGACTTGGGATATTTTGAGGGACAAAAGCTAAGGAATACTGGCTATATACAAGACTTAGACCCCCAAATATCTCTCATGAACGTCTTTGACAGCTGAAAGATTATGCATAGCTATTGACACAGCTTAGATTTATGAATTGGATTTGGGCAGACTTGGTTGTTTTTTGAGGGTTAACTATTTTTTATATTGACCCTACTGAACATTTGGCTTCTAACTTTATCTGCTCTGGATTTCACTTGAGGTAGGTGTCTGAACTGACTGACGTCAACTTCCCTTTCTAAGTGATACAACTCTACGTAAGAAGTTTGTGGGACCTTTTTATCTGTAGGTATGGCTAAGATGCCATATTTTCTCTTAGCTTCATTCCTGATTTTTGCATGTCAGATTTTCATTATACTCTGGATCTTTTGTCAAGGTTATGACACATGGTTATAACAAAAAACTTTGTTGGTAGTCTATTATGTAATAACCAGGCACTTTCACATTAATTCCAGAACGTAGCACTGGAGATGTTCAAGAGGGGTCAAAAGGATTTGAGGCAGCTGGAGTTTTTGTACATAATTTTCAGGCTTGATTGTTCAAATTTAAGTTCTTCAATCCCTATATAGGAACTGCAATATAAATGGCTTTGTTTTCAAAGGAATTGATATAACTACCGTGGAATATCCTTTGAGAAAGAGTCTACCCATGCTTATGTGTGAGATTTAGGTGTGTGTCTCTGACAACTCTGGTGAAAGCTTGTTTTGGCAGACTAACCTGTACCACAGAGATGCCTTCCTTAAGTCATAAAAATGATATCAGATCTAACGAGCTTTATGTCAAAACAGCAAAACCCATCTGTTTGCCCTCCTCTTCTCACAATGACACTAACAATAAATAGCACATCCTCACTTCTCCCACATCTCAATATAAACTGTGAATGTGGGACTCTGCTTCCCACTGATCAATGAGAAGGGAAGAAACATTGTGAACGATTCACCTCCTGTGTTCTCTGGCGCTTACCAACCATATAGCATGCACCTGAAAATGAAGGTGACTGGTGTAGCATGGCTATGGTATACCTAGTGATTATATTTCAGCTAGGATGGCTCTATTTCTCCTTAGAACCCTAAGGAATTGCTGTGACATAAATTGCTATGTACAAAACTGAGGAACTTCTCCATACCGATCAATCTAAGTGCAATTTATGTGCAAGAACCATGAAATGAAGCTAAGTTATTCTGGCACCTAATAAGTGAAGGAGATGACATTTTTCTCTGATTGAAAGCCCACAACTCTTTAATTATAGAACATTGGGCCAAACCCATCTTCATTTCATGCATTTTTAGGTCGACCATAATGGGTTTTCTTGGTTTTATTTGGATTAAATTTTCAGCTTGCTTCTTCATTCTGAGCCCCTTGCAAAGACTTTAACAGCTGATCTGCCAGCAGAAACATCACTCTTGATGACCACTCCAAAAACATGGTGGAAAACAGCCTAATCCTTCTGATCGGGGGGAGGGCTGATGTTGCTAACCAAAAGGGAGAGTAAATGATTTAAATTATTTGTCATACAATCTCAATTTCTAAATCTTGGATGCTAGCTGTAGGTGATTTGCTAACATGCATTGATGTAATTATTTGTAATGCTGATTTTCTTCTCAAAAAAAATTTCAGATGCAGACAATAATCTGGGTCTGGGTCTTCATAAACAGGTCCTAAATCATTCAGGTAATTTGTTGTTCTGCCAATTACCTGGGTATTTCCAGAGGTCCTTGCATAAATCAGTAAGTAAAAAGACCCCAAAAACCAGTTTTTCCACTACCCATGACAAAACCATTCAATGAATTTCCTTGCTTGTTTTGCCTGCAGAATGTGTCTTGCTGACAAGCCATCAGTATCACACTAGCCATTTCACTTTGTTGACAGTCCGCTTCCACAGTAGAACAGGGGACATCAAATGAATCAAAACAATTGGGAAGTGTGACACGGACATCACTCTGTCAAGAAGATATAGTTTGGAGGACATAACTGAGGTGATATGTTTTAGTCATCAGGGTAGCAACATGTTAGTTGACAAGAACATTTTATATTAGCCAGAACAACATGTTCCTTACTGCAGGTCAGATTATACTGAAGTGTGAAATGGTTCAAATTAAAGATGGACCACTCATATCCTAATTTAAAAGCAGAAATTTGCTATAGTTCTAATAGCATTTTCCCTTTCTTTTCCTTTTTGCAGTGAAGCAGTTATTATTGGAAAGTACCTGATTTCTCATGAGCAATATAGGCTTATTTTTCATTCCCTTAGGAAAGGGCTAACATTTAATCCAGTAACAGTTTAGAAAGGAAGTGAATCTTCCACTGGATTTTTGGATGGGTTTACTTACACAATTAAAAGTAAATGAAAACATTCAGAGTCCAATTTGAAGTCTGCTTTCAATAAAATGCACAGAGATCCATGCTGGCATCTTCTATTAATACTAATGGAAGTTATTAGGTACGTCTTCCTCAGGTGCTGAGGAGAGAATTTCCTGCTCATTTGCAAAGTAGATGGAAGTGAATGATCCTCCTGTGATATTGCTTCTGGACATGTGAATTAGGTATGGCTATGAACATTATGAAGGAAAGTTAAAAAGGCTGTTTCCAGAGGATGCTGTGAGAATGTTGCAGAAGTTAGAAAATCAATGGATGTGGCAGCATACTAGATCAAAAAATGACCTTGGCTGATATTTGTGTTGAACAGGTGTTGTCTTTGATAAATGACTCTTGTAAATCAGGGAGAATGTTGTACCATCCCATCTGGGATAAAAAAGTTTAAGTGCTCCTGATGAACTTCATAAATGCCAGCTAGCAGGTGCACTTGGGGGCTATTAACATTCATACACTTTATTATACAAATGAAACAGAGAAATCAAATTGGTAGAACTTCTGATGCCCGGAGAGGAGCACCAGCCTCCACTGCCTGCTGAAGGAAGACCTATGTCTGACATACCATTAATAAGAACAAACTTAAGTGAATTGTACATAAATTGGCAGAGGAATTTTTAGAGTAATTTTGTGTACTGTCTGTAGAGTTGGGTCAATGATTTGTGTGGAGCTATTCAGCAAGTCTTGTTCCTCATTTTCTCACAGGTTTCAAGGCACTTGATTTGCTCTTTGGTAATTTATTCATGCACACGTTTATTCATTTTACCAAAACAGAAGTGGATGCATGCTATGTTGTATTGCTACTATGACCTGATTTCCCAGATGATTCTGAGTTTTATGTCTCTGTCCTGGCTAGCTCAATATTGCTGTGGGAAAGAATAGCAGGTTATCTGGGCATTTGCTTCTTCGTAGATTGGTTCATGTTTTCAGAATCTGATAAATCAGAATGACATTTAAAAGCTTTCTTCTTTACTCATACATTTGGTTATGGTCAAAATATTGCTACCGGAAAATATATATAAATTTTTATTAATTTTATGTAAAATGATGGAACCATACTTTAAATCTTCTGTTGTTTACTGGGGAGATTTACACTATAGCTGAACTCTTTATGACTGATGACCTGCAATGTACTATAAAAGAAAAAAAATTGAGATCATACTTACCCAGAAAGTTTTCCAAGTTAATTGACAAATTCCGAGCTGCTATTAGTTGTTCTCATCCAGAAAGGACCATCTTGCAAGGAGAGTAAATAACAACTTCATAAGTTTTTAATGGATATAACAGGAAATTTCTATCTTAAGGACGAACTAGAATATATTGAATGGAAATAACTCCACAAATTAGGATTTCAAAGCATCTGAGATACTGTGGAACAAAAATGGCTAATGTAATCGTTTAGCCATACCAACAACATAAACTGTTCTCCAACTTTAAGTCATGGAATCAAAAAAATACACCACCTTATTTCAAAATCACTTTGTTACCAATCATCCCAGCAGGAGACACCACATGCATGTTTTTGACCCTCCTGACAGAGGTCTCACAGAAGTAATTTCCCTTGATACTTTCTATAATGGTTTCTTCCCATCTTGTTGGAAATATTGCATCTCTTGCATATTTTATTTTTTTAGAATGGGTATTTATATTACTTAATGAATATGGAAACCAAAGTCTATTTTTCAGAGGATTCTACTCTTTTTGCTCATGCCTTACAGAATTCTCTGTTTTCTTGCAAATTGGAACAGCATTGACAATGCCCATTCATATTACAGCCCTTGTATGCAGACCTTCTCTGTGCAAAAACTCAAAAAGTCTGATTTGGAAAGCTTTCATGATCTTCCATTTCAGAATCATAAAGAGCCTTCACTTCCCACCTAGGCAGCAATGAAGCAAAAAAAGATTTAGAAGAATAGGGAAATATTTGAGCACACTGAGATCTTAAAGCTCTGTTTATCAAGAGATGTTTCTGATTTTTATATAGCTTTACTGAATCTTATATTTATTTCAATCTCATTTCAAGCTAATGCTTATAAATGGAGATGTGTAACATGTACACACATGATAGTATCGTACATGTGGGTGTCATGGTTAAGGATTTCTGTTAGGAAAACTTGAGGATGAACTCAGATTATAGAGCTGGTAGGAGATGAAGAAATAAAAATTATTTAAGAAGATTAAACTTCTAGTTAGGCCATAATGCTTGGGTTTTGGTCATATATAAAGATTTTGGTTTTATTAAAGAATATAAGCCATGCACTGAGTCTGAAATATATCACATGGGTAAGTCAAGCACAAATCAATATAGCAGAGTAAACCTATTCAAAATTTCCTGGGTACTGAAAGAAATGATGGCTGTGCCATCAAACTAGATGAGAACGTATCCGAGGTGTAATGCATGAGGCAAATGCAAATCTTTAGTTAAGGATGGACAGAAAACCCAAGGTTGAAAAATCTTATGCTTGGGCACAGAGAAGTTGATGTAATTATTTCTCTCATTTTCTCCTTGTATGTTCACATTGTTCAATTTCACTTTGAACTGCTAGCTCTAACAATCCCTCCACCTCAATACTTGAAATTCACTTGGATCTATTTAGTTTCACATGTGTTTTGTGTCAACATAAATGTGGCTCACATTTGTTGCAAGGACTGATCATACCAGGCTATGTTCCAAGTAGGCAGTAAGACTCCCAAATGTTGGTTACCTAGTACCTGACACATCCTTTGTGTCATCTCTTCACTTCAACAAGCTTTTCCTTGTCATCCTTCAGAAACATAGTATGGCTCAGCACAATAAATGAAACCAACTCAGGAGTATCAGCTAATCTTCATCAGCTCACAATGCCAATGAAAACTAAAATGCTGCAGTGAAACAGTACTGCTGTGTGTGAATGCAGCACTGCAAAGCAAATAAATGTGAGGCTGTTTTTCTTCTGTGATGAACACTATGATACCTGCTTGTCTGGCTTGCGACCCTTTCTCTGCCACTGGACAGCAGCAGTCATAAAATGCATAAGAACAGGGCAAATAATTCCCAGCCTCTACTAATTGGTACCTTAGTGATTTCCAGGTGCCTTTGTATTTAATAGTTCTCAGTGGTTTCTTCTTTACATTTGCCTAACAGTTTTCTAAACACGTGAAACAGTTAGTAGCCAACAACACCCTAGGTGAAGAAAAATTTAACACATTTATTGCACAAAGCAAAAGGTAGTAATGTAATACAGCAGCAGTAGAGCTACTGCACTCATGAATTACGCTGGTTGCTAAATCTGGGCTAGGTGAACATGGGTATCTCCTTTGGGAATTTGCAGCTGTGTCAACTTTCTAGGTCTTAAGCAGCAAATTCAAGGTGAATTCTTCCTTTACTATGAAGAAGAAAAATAAAATAAAGAGGAGGCAGAGCCCAGTTCACACCCAGTTCTCTGCATCCCTGCTGTGGCCATATGCATCCACAGTTCAGGTGAACAACTTTATATAATCATCTGTTTGATCTGAATCCACTTCATGTAACTGGAAAGTTTATTTACTATTGGACTACAAAAATAATGTTTCTTTTTGGAAGTGTTGTAGGCTGTACAAAACACATCAACATCCAGCTAAAGCAGGCTCTGCAGTTTAGGTACGTCCAGTGAGGGATGTAAAACAGGGATTGGAATGTTTCTTAATTTTCCTGTTTTGGACAAGAGTTGGAGAGCAAATGATACATGGCAACCGCAGATCATTAATAAATGCTTCCATTAACTGATGTGGGGCATCCTGGGTTAGCCCACAGACAGACACTGCGGCTAGAGAAGAAAGTAACACAGTTGACAGAAGCATTTTCATCAATTGGACTGTTGCTGGAATGATTAATAGAGACAGATACGTAAGATTTGCAAAATAAAATTAAGCACAATAAAGCTTTAGGAAACTTTGTTGAGATGGCCGAATAATGGGAGTATTTATCTTGCACTCTGCAAGAGTGCCACGGGCTCCTACCAGAGCACATATTGCCCTCTGGGAAGAGCCGCCAGGCACAGCTGGACACGGCACAGCTCGGGGTGGAGCTGGCAGGGGCACTGCCCAGCGTGCCACTGGTGGCGCTGGGTACGTATGGCACCGTGGGAACTCCATCACCTGCACACACAGGGGCCGCCGTGCCCAACCGCCTCATACCCAAAATATTTTGTCATTGCTTGGTGATTGGCTGGTTGCCATTTTTTTGAAACCAACTGACTGGCTCCTGGTTTTTGTCAGCAAGTGTTCCTATGTAAAACTATACAAATTTACATATACACATATATATTTCTCTTTCAATATATAAACATATATTTTATGTTATCTATATTATTGTGTATTATATATAAAGATATATATAAAAACTTATACAAATATGCATAAATATATATATTATTTGTATATACACAGCTGCATATTAAACATATTTAGATATGTATATATAAAACACCTATATTTGAACATATGTACACTAAATATATATATCATTAAAAGTATAGGTAAGTAATGAAAAACAACTTCTTTAATAAGAGCAGATTAAATGAGTAATTAAATTTTAATGTTATAGAAAGTAATTAAAGAATATCAAAAGGCAGGTGCAGGGCCCCCAACTCCAAAGGCTGCGGGAGAAGCCCTCACATCTCTGGGTGGAGGAAGGTGACGAGCGTGGAGGGGTGTCAGATGCAGTGGTGGGGATGGACCCAAACATGATGAAGAATGACCCAGGTCTATAGACCTGTCCCAGGAGGCCACCAAAGGGCAACTGCAGGCCAGGGCAGAGCAGAGCCCAGCCATGAGAGGCCCCTGCTGGCCCCTGCCCCACAGGACTCTGTGGTGCTGCTGGGGCAGCCTCGGGGCTCTGCCTGGGGCTGCCCAGCACAGGCAATGTGGCCCGCCAAAGTGGAAATCCAGGACAAAATGACAACAGCAGAAGGATGTGTGTGGGGACAGTAAGCAAAGTCCCCAAGAGGACCCCCAGAAGAGACCATGTGAACCTGAACAGCTGTCTGATGGCCTCATGAATCAGAAACTGCACTTCCAGGGAAGTTTCACACAGAGGGCGAGGGGTGGAATCTCTCTGCCCACGGCTGGGGGGACATTACAGCACCTGTGAGACCATTATGGGGTGCAGCCCTTGGGCCAATGGTGACCCTGTAGAGAGCTTCAAAACTCTGGGGCAGACTGACAGGAGATGGAGAAGATGATGTGTGTCACAGCAGGCACCTGGTGGGCAGGAGCCATTAGAGAGGCTGGTGAAGGCCATCGTGGGGTGGCAGAGGACAGAGTGCCTCCCCAGCCTGTGGGGGCTTTGCCAGCCCCTGAGAGCCCAGAGCATGTCCTGCTCCTGCTGAAACCATCTCCTGTGTTAGGGAGGGACAGGAGCATCCATTTTTGAGCCCCTCCCACACCTACTTGGTTCTTCGCTCTCTACAACTACCTGAAAGGAGGTTGTAGGGAGGTGGGTGTCAGTCTCTTCTCCCAGGTTACTAGAGATGAGAGGAAACAGCCTCAAGCTGTGTCAGGGGAGGTTTAGATTGGACATTAGGCAAAATTTCTTCACTGAAAGAGTGGTCAGGCGTTGGAACAGGCTGCCCAGAGAGGTGGAGGCCTCAGCCACACATGTAATTTTTATAGCCCTTCTCCCAGTGGTATTTTGCATCCATGTGTCCACATTCTCTCTTCACTTATATCAATATAAATGTTTTTTCTACAGTTTTCCACAGCCTTAGAAAATTCCCAGGCTTTTCTTTCCTAACACATTGTATGCTCTTTGGAACTGCTGGCAAAAAAATGACTTCGTAAGTTTGATTTGTAAGTTTTCTTCTCAAAAGTCACCAGACTTGTGGTGTTGCCCCTTAAAATACAGCAGTATGCTATCATAAAATTTCAATTTTTGTGGTGCAGAATTATAAATTAATATTGCAATTAATTTTCTTCTATGCAAGCATTTTGTCTATAAATTCTATCTGATCTGACTTCATAAATATCTATTTTATTGGATTCTTATAAGCTTTTTTGTGTGCCCCCCCTTCTCATTGTACATTACATTATCCCTTTTATCGAAGAAAAAAGGTTTAAGGGGAAGAGACACTTGCTATTGATGGAACAGACAGAAAGAAATCTATTGAGTAATGGGAAAAATATTTCTTTCACCTTTAAATAATATTCTAAATAATCTTTCCCTGAGCTATAATACTCTTTCACCAAATCTTCTGCTACATATTATCAAGGGCTACCTCAGTGGCTAATCAGAAATTTATTGGCTATAATAGAGATGTCATTTGACATCAGATGTAGATGTTGATCCAGGTTCAAATGCCCCATTTATAGTTGGAAGCGGCAACTGACTCTCTCCTGAGATTAGCAGCATAGTATTCAATGCCATTTAATATGAAATTCAGTTCCACAAATCTGTTCTTACGAGGCAGCTGAGGAAAACTGAGCTGTGCAAGAATGAGGCAGACATTTTTAATGAATTCATATTAGTAAGAAGAAACTTATTTTCTGCGCATGATTCCATCCTGGAGCTTGTCTCATACAATGTTAAACATTGAAACATGGCTTTTAAAAACTACACAAGGTTTGTATCTTCAATCTCACATTCTGTTAGTAACAGCTGGATAAATAATATATTATAATATGAAAAAGAAACTGTTTCAATATTTTATCATCAGACTAATTAAATAATTTGGACGACTGCTTCAGAGTCATTAGAATGATCATTAAAATCTGCTAAACAGGCATGTTCAAAGACAGATTCATTTATTAAAGAGCAACCTATGCAGGCCTTTGTATTGGTTAGGGTTGTTGTTCCTTATAACAGCCCTGGTGTGGCATCCAGCTCCAGATACCAGAGTTCTACAAAGGTAAAATAAATAAATAGTTAAAATGTGCTCCATATGACTCTGCATGTCCCTACTACATCTCTTGAACCCTGACAGACTGGAAGAACGCTTGAAAGCAGTGATATCTACCAAACCAATAAGAAAATTCCATTTTGCAGGACTGTAAGACCTCAGTACTATTTTACGCATGAGGTATAAAAGAATATACCGTCCCGAGGCACCAATGTGATAAGGCTAATGCAAGGTTGCTTATTTACTTGCTGACCTCATGCACGATCTTCTGCTGTCGGCATTTTATCCTGGATTCCCAATTTGATGAGCCTGTGTTGCCCATCGAGGGCAGCCCCAAGCAGAGCCCAGAGGCAGAGCCCCAGCAGCAAAGCAGGGTCCCATCTGTGGCCTCCCCCCATACATATATGCTATAATACACAGATGCAAGAATACATGTATAAGGTATATATATGTATAAATAAAAAACCATATTTATGCATAGTTGTACACTTTTTTCTGCATATATTTATATAGACAAAAGCATAGAAATATGTATGTCTAAAGCAACGTATCTTTAGATAGGAGAAATTCTAAAGGAAAGGGGCAGCCAACCAGAGGGTGCTCTCAGATCATGTGGGTGTGTCGGTTCAAAAGAAGAGCAAACAGCCAACAGTGCAGTACAGGAATGATGTCATAAATGGCACCCATGAGCTTATGGTGGGTGGGGCTTCCTGCCCTTAGGATAATTCTGGGTATAGTGGGTGGGGCATCTGGTCCTACCAGCCAATCACAGGCCTGCCTGAGAGCACCTGGGCATGAAGTTTTACAAAATGGTGCCCCTGGGAGGGAAGAGGTGGGGTGACTGGCATGAGGGGTGGGACTTCTGGGAGCCAGGGCACGGCAGCTGTGCCGCTGCTCCGGGGCCGAGGTGTCCTGCCGTGCTCCGGCTGCCGCACCCAGGGAGTGACGGGGCCTGGCGGGAGCAAAAGGGGTGGCAGGAGCTGCCACTCTGGGGCACCGTGTCAGGGCTGAGGCCGCCGCAGCCCATGGGCCAGCCCAGCCCTCCTCACCCACGTGTCCCAGTAGCTTCTCTGTGGCCTGGTCCCTCCTCAGTTTGCACACCCCTCCTCTAGAGGACTCTGCTCTGTCCAGCTTCCGGACCAGGTCCCTTCTGGAGGATCATGCCCCTCCAGCCATGGCAAGCGGCGGTGAGAGGCAGCCCGGCTCCCTGCGGCACAGCCCCTGGGGGGTGCGGCAGCGCTGCCTCCCCAGGCCCTTGTGCAGCCAGGCTTTCAGCTGAGCAGCCGAGAGGAGGCCGTCCTCCAGACAGCGTGCGTAACCAGCCTCTCTGTTGAGTCACAGTGCATAAATAAATCACTTTTTTTACTCTTTTTACTCGAGATGGAAAGTGTCAGAGGTCAAACTATTTCCAAGAAGATTATCTATGACTGAATATTCTTCTTTAGCAATTTGTTTAAAAGAGGTACTTATAATGGGCCTAAGCGCAGACTTTTTTCTTTTCTGAAAAAAACCCCTGAATTCGGACAAGGCAATACTTTTCACTGCCAAGGGCAGTGTCTGCCGTGCTGCCTTCACGATTACAACTCTGTCCTTGCATGGAGTGGAAAACACCCCTGTCCCACAGCTGCAAGAACACAGCTTCCTCTTTTTTCCATCCGAGCACAGGGCACGCCACTAGCTGGAACTGGGTCACTGAGGCGCCTTCACTCCTGGAGGCTACGCCTGTGCATCTGGTGCCATGTTCTGTGGGTCATTCATGCCCCTGTTTTCACCCTTTTTCTTCCCATGTCACAGTTCTTGGAATTTTTTTAAACCTTATCAGCTTCTTACTTTGTGTCTATGGCACAAATGGCTTTATGCCAGGTAAAGGCGAGAGAAGCTGCATCATGCATCCATGTATGCATGAACTGTGTATTTCGCCACTGGAAGGGAACAATTCTTGTTTCTCACACTCAGAACGACCAGTTGGAAATTTTCTAAATCCAGACCCCTCAAGTTGCCAGACCACACAAGACAACTTTTCTTAAAAATTCAAAGAATTTTCCTGATTAAGAAACCAAGTTTAGAGCTTTCTGCCTATCACAGTCCTCGAAGGTGATTTTAGGAAGTCACTTTGCAACTTAGTTCTTTTATAAATTGGGGATACAACTTTCCCTTGACCATTAAGACATTCAGCTTCAGAGGATGGGGATCTCTTACTAGGGGGCTATAAAACACCCTATAGAATGAACATTCATAATCATTTGGGATTTCTAGATGCTGCAATAGACATAAAGAATTGCAGTACATTGTACTCTGGGATCTAACTGTATAAAGGAGAAGAATTATAGCACAATCCCTCTGTTGTAACAGTCCACATCTGTCTGTGCTCTGAAAGCAGAGAAAACTGTGGATCACTGTCTGAGGTGAGCAAAGTCACCTATGTTTGCTTTGTTCAAAAAGAAAAATAAACACCACACAGATGAGGACACAGTTATAATTAGTGTTTTGGGAGTCTGTAGACATTCTGTTAGAATAACTCAGGTTCTGTGCAAAACAGATTGGTGGCAATATTTCTTTTGCAATGGTGCTCTGAAGAAGGGTCAGTGGGTTGTGTAGTAACATGATGTTGAATACCTAAAAATGAAGATGGGCTATAAGAACTGGGATATAGGAAGGGAGAATAAGTCCTGTCCTTACCAAGAAAATATGTTAGCTAACAGAAGTTGACATCGTAATATAGACACAACAATTTGTGGTGTCTACATACACCCACTCACAAGCTTCATGCTGGGGCAGAGTCTAAGGTTTACCCCAGCCTGGCTTCAGTTGACTATCAGCATAACAAGTACTGTTACTAAGATAACAGTACACAACCTCCTCAAGGTAGATGTGGCTTAAAAATGCAATGATGTGAGGTGTTCACCATCCCTAACATAAACTGGAATACAGAATTTCTGTGGCCTGGGAGACAGGGCTCTGTTCACCTTTTAAATGTTCTGTAATTGGGACTAGTGTTAAGATAATGAAGTTATCTAGACCAAGGAACTCCTGAGCACTTTTTTTTTCTTTTTCAGAATAAGAAGAATGAGAGCTACTGGGGATGGCTGTGAATGTGCTATTGATTTCTCTCCTACTGTTACCATGAATGAGAAATATCTTGTAAAGCATTCTCATTTAGTTGGAAATCAGAGCTTTTCCAGCAAAGTGCAATAGCACCACCAGAATGCTTCCAGCATGAGGGAGGGTACGTTCTGCCAGGGATTGTTTTTTGTTAACCTCACCAGTGAACTGATACAGAGCTTTGTACTTTTCAGCCTTACCTAAACTAAATCACTGGATTTGTAGACAGTAATATTAAATATGCTGTATGAATACCACCGTAGGTGTGCAGCCAAGCCACAGATGCATAGCATTCGTTTGCAGTGGCACATGGCAGTTGTCCACCCCAGGATTCTCACTTGGCAGTGTCAGGCAGCATCAGACAGGCTGCATTTGCTTGGGAATTCCCATGAGGCAGCAAAGCAGACGGGGGGATAGTTAAGCTGTGCAGCACTGAAGTTTGAGCTGTGCCTGTTATCACGTATTTTGGAGTATTTCCAAATTGAAGTGGTCTTTGGGGAGATTTGGGGAGGATGGGGATGCATTTTCCCAAAACAGTCAAAGATTTCATGGGGAAAAAACAGCTCATTTTGTGACCTGTGCTACCTTTTCAGCCTCTTTGCAAAAGTATAGGTGTCCAAAGTTTTGGACACTGGTCCAAGTGATTTTATAATTTCAGGGGAATATGTTGAAATATGGAATAAAATTAGTCTTTTACTATTCCAGTATGTTTCAAAATCAGAAATGTAGCATGCTTTTAGCTTTAAAGACAGAGCTATACATCAAATTTGTATGACTGTTGAACTACATTTGTTGAGCTTTCGCAAAATTTTTCCTCACCTTCATATAGCGTATGATGCTTTTGGTAGTGCAATTGTACTAGACTGCTTAAAAAAATCATTCATCTTGCCCTGTTACCTGTACCAGATCAAAGAAGGGCAGTAATTAACCAGATGTTGCTACATATATTTGCATCTGTTTGTGAATCTGTTTACTTTAGACTATTTTAAAGAAACACTATGTAATATAGTGTCATTGTGGAAAGAGGGAAATGGGAATAATGCAGCATTGTATTTTTATTGTTAAGAGTTTTAAATAAATAACTGTTAGCAACTCTACTTTAAAAATACGAAGTCTGTGTTTAAAATGAAATTGTTTTTTACATCCTCTTAAAAAAGAAAGCACATCAAAATTTATTCTCTGTACTGTTGCTACTTGTATACTCAGCTGTAACATTAGGTTAGTATTTAATAGCATGCATAGCTATGAAAGTGTTTCCAAAGCCCATCTGAATGTGTTAAAGAAATCTAAAGGTTACAGTACAGTGCCCTGGGCCTCACTGTGCTTTAAAAAGTCAAAGTAAAAGGGTTTCAAATTTTACAGTGGAAATGATTCAGTAATCCCATTTTAGTTGTACTTTTAAAATTACAGATTAAAATATATTATGGTTAAAATGTAGCAGCTTCAATACAATGTAAAGTATATGAAAGCCTGTGTAATTACACACACATGAATAGGAAGACACTTTACCTCCTTTGGCTCTGCAATTCTAACAGAATTCAGGGTCTTGGGAATTATTTCCATGAAGATGAAAGAATGACAATAAGAAGTAGCTCCTTTTGAACAAAACTCTGTCTATTTACAGAAATTCCAGACAAAACATTATTTCTGCCAGCATAGCAGGAACAAAACCAAGAAGCTTCTCTCCTCCATGTGGTTCTTATGCTCTTTCCAGGCAGTGCCAGGGATGCTTTCTTCACTTTCTGCGTGCCAGAAATGCCTATTTGGTAGTATCATAGCTTTTCAAATTTGTCGTGTTTTGGTTTTATAATTTTCCACTGGCTTTGTGCCTCTGCCTCTGACAGAAACACACAGCCACAATCTAATCAGTCCCCTCTCCCCATTAGCACAAACTGTAAGGATGCTTAATTACCCCCCTCCTTCAGATTGAACTAAAAAAAAATTTCAGCAAAACAATAGATTAGTACTCATGTGTGAATTCTGCCACATTTCTCCCTCACACTTCTGGTGGTTTTAAATGAATCAGTCCCTAACATTTTGCTCTTTCTGGCTACTGCAGTCCCATCCCAAGAGCTAGAAGAAAAGTCTTTGCTGTTGTCACCATCCTGCCAGTGAACCTCAACACTGATTCTTATCATAAGAAGTAGGTTTTTTTCTACCCAACTTTAATTGGGACCACACTTGTCCCGTTGTCATCTGTGCTCTTTGAGGTCCAACCGAAATCTGAACAATGCTCTGGAGGTGTCTTTTACTCTCTCAAGAAATGGAAAATCAGGTAACTTCTTTCCTAATATGGGTCTCTCAGGTCATTGCTTGAAATAAAGAGGAATGACTCTAAGTTGGCATCAGATGAATCCAAGACAATATCTGCAACTGGGAATCTTACATTGTTTACTTAACTCTTATTTCGGGGATTCTGGAAGTCCATCACATTTTTTTGCCTATGTAATTTTAAATTTCAAGGAAATAAAATAAAATGTTCTTTTTAGGAAAATTGGGTTATGCATTTAAATTTTATTTCTTTCTGTGCAGGGGATGGACTTGGGAAATTATGGAGTTTCAGGTTAATATTCAATGTTTATCTTGCTGGAACAGGTTCAACTAGAGCCGCTTCCTGGGAATTAAGTCCCTGTATGAAACCCATGGGATCTGTAATCAAAAATTGATAGTATGAAATTACTATATAGAAAGTATGTCATGTCCTACCGATAAAATGGGATCTAACTGCTACAACGTGAGCTTTGTAAGGTTTACAGTTGCACTGTAGCAAGCAGGAACTCTTCAGTTCTGCCCTCAAAAGCCTCAAAGTGTAACAACATTTTTCCTATGAGAATTATTTGGCAGCCTGAACGACTGGAAAAATATATTTAAGGAACTTCCTAAGAAATTTGTTTTCCCCATTACATCAAAGAATAGCTTTACTTAGAAAGATTCTTCGGTGCGCAAGAATGTGGGAGGAATCTGAGTATGAAAAGAATTCTCCACCAGAAAGGAACAGATAACAGAATTTATCAGAAGTATTACAAGGGTTATGTTTTGTTCATTTGGTTTGTTTTTCTTCAGGTGGTATTTACTTGTCAAAACTGAAACTTTTACAACTTCATGGGAAGTGTAAGCCACAAGCCATTTTGCTCTCAAAATTTTACAGGATTATTTCAGCAATTTTTCAAAGATGACAAAAATTTAAATTTTAAGATTTGAAAGGTAGATTTATTTTTTATGTGGTAGAGTGAAAAAAAAATCTAAATTATCAAAACTGAAATATTTAATAGCCAATCTAATTTTTAACTGCTCTGCACTCAAGTCTCCTCACGGGTTTGGCTAATAAAAATGCATAAAATTTTTATTTGTCATCCCTTTTTGCAGTAATTATTTTCTAACTTCTTGAAAATTTTCATCAGTTGGAAAGCTATTTCACATTCACATCTGTTAATCAACTCAGTTATTCTTACTCTGGAAATGAGTGATTGTCTCATATAGCTCAATGGTGTTATGCATGCCAGTACTGTCAGCTACACACGAGCCTAAAAAAAAGGAAAAAGCATTAGAATACATTAAAATTAATTTATCATTCTTTTATTATTATTAAAAAAGCTGTGCTTTTATGCAGTCTGATTCTTTATTGTGTTGCATTTGTACTAACTGTTGATATCAGAAAGAATCTCTGCTGTAATACAGTTAATCCCCTGTTGGGTTTTCTGGAGTTAATTTCTAGTTGCTAAATCACAAATGTACTGCTGAACCTGAAATATTTCTAGGTAAAAAGAATAGTTAAACCTATTATTTTTTGTTAGCCTATTATTGTTAATCCGTATTCCAGTGTTAATCTATATTCCAGTCTATGTTGGAATTTACATGTGTGCAATCCTGTTGCAAAAAGCAGGCGCTGGTAATGAGCACAGAAATGTTCCTCCATTTGAAATATAATGTATCTCAAAAATTACAATGCCAGAATTGTGCTAAGTACACATGTTCTACCACTTCTTAACTGTTGTGAGTCACTTTTGAATGGTTCATTGCAGAAATATATGCCTAACTTTCAGTAGATGGAAATACCACTGCCATGTTACACAAATGAAAAACATTTCAGAATTCAAATCTGAATAGGACATGCTGGCTTCCTATAGATTTACTGATAGAATTTATGTTTTCCTGTAAAGCATATTGGAGTCATCAAGGAAGAGTTCTAGAAGTATTAGTTATTCTTCATCCAAAACTACGTAAAGGAAGTTCTAGTGTAGCACAATAAAAAAGACTTAAATCACAGGGCAGCAATGTAAAGGTTGCTTATATTAACATTGTATCCTTAAGTATATTTTTCCAGATAGTTTCCAGTTATAACATGGAACTAATAAGATATAGTATTTACCTTATTGTAATAACGTAAGGAAATTCTTCATTGACATTTTATTCTGCTTAAATATACCTATTTATCTGAAGTATTTTTCATGGGATGTTTTACTCTTTCTGTCAACCACACAGGTTTCCTGAAGAGAACATACTGAATGAAACTTTCAGTGCAAAAATTTTTACAACCATTTATTCTAGGAATGTGGATAAGAAGCTTTCTTTAATTTTTTTATTATTACTTGTTACAAATAAAAAATGGAAATAAAGTAACCATGTAATTATGAATATTCATTTGATTGAGCCAAACTATATTAATGTACAACAGTTCGTACATATTTTAGCATCTTTTCATATATTTCCATACTTTAAAACTTTATTTTATTTTCTTAATTACTAAAAGTACTTTTTTGCAAAGTACAAGGGAAAAAATGTTAGACAATAAAAAGCCCAAGAGGCTAATTATGCATTGTCCACACACGCTTAAATGCACATACCTGCTTAGTCTCTTCAACATAGACAGAATAACTGGCATATATTATCTTAGCTGTTAATATGTTAAATTATTCATAGGCTTAAGTATTTTCAGAACTGGGCCACGATCTGTTGAATGACACGAGTCTCTAGATGCTTGGTCTTTTTTGTTATTTGATTTTGATATGTAACGTCCATAAATACATCTCCCATCTTTCTTTAGCATATTCTGGCACAGAGATTTACCAGAATGTCTCTTTACATTTTTCATCTTGTAATTCATATTAAATTGCACTGAATAATGCAAACTTACAGTCTTCTGCTGCAAACTGACTAAAAGTCTATCAAAATCTAAAATGTCTGGTGTAATCAAAATTTCCTTGCTAAATCTGATTCCCTCCCAAAGCTATTTATACATTTGTTAATGCCTCACTTTGTGTTACACTAGATAAGTCACTTTGCATTATGGTTGTGTAGTGTAACGTGTCATAAATGGCATAAGCAGGTGTGACATAGTGGAAAACAGTGACTGGAACCTGATATTCTACAAAGTTGTCCTAAAACACTATGCAAGAAAACCCCTACCATTTTTTTTCTTCAGTACATATATATATTTAATGTACAGTACTTACAGAATCTGTTGAGAATTAATGGAGAAGCCCTCCTTTTGACTGCTGATATGAAGATCATCAGATACAAGTAGCGTTTCAGGCCTGGCTTACAGGATGAAAGCTGTGAAACTATGTCAGTTCATGTATGGTGTATTAGTTCATGTATTTTTACTGCTATAGGCCTGCTAGTAAATGTGTTGGATATTACACTGATCTAGCTTATCTCACATCACAGACTGGAAGACCCATACCTGTATAAACCCTTGTACACTGCTGTAACAGGATTTCTCTTTACACGTATCATAACTCTTAAAGCAACAAAATTTCCTATTACAGACAAGTTTTCTTTGATTGTGATCTTTTGCGTATGTCATGTGTTACATGACAATGAAGCCTTCACAGATTTCTTTGCATAATCATTTGCATTGTCACAGAGTTGTAGATGAATTTCCATTTACTCTTATTGTAATTAATTTAATTAAAATTAGTTAATCTGAAAAAAAGTTCTGAAAGTTGTCGTATGGCCTGAAGCAATGTAATTCCCTACACTAATGATAGTGGGGCACCTCAAACCCAACAGGAAGAATCCTGCATGAAACACACATCTCTGTAGTCCTTGACTCCTTGACCTTTCATAGCTTGCCAAGGGTAGAATGGCACACTCTTGTGACTGTGTCCTTTACGAACAGGGCGGTTTTCACTAGGAAAACAGATTGAGGTTATTTGGTAAGGAACACGTTGGGTTTAGTAATAATTACTTTCAGACACTATTAATTTAGATAACATTCAGAATAAAGACCTCCATTTTTACAAGAGATTTCTAAATTAAAGGGTTTTCATAGCTGTATAAAATGCATTGATATTGCTTTAAAGGTACTTTCTTACTGAATGGGACCGTGGAAGAAATTTTAAAAGGGGGTTGTGCAGTGTTTTGTGAAATGCAGTTATTGTTCATATCTTAAAACTGAATACCTAAGAGATTTGGTTATGTTAGAATGAAAAAGCAACTTAACTATTTCATGTGGAAGTTGGCCATTACCAATCACAGACTGAGACAGAGACAGTAAATTATTTTTGGCATAGCTGATACTAGATATGTAATTGGATCAATTGAGTAATACAAAGCGATTGACAAATATGAGAAAAGTGAGAGGACATATCATCCTATCAATAAAATAAACTTAAAATTATGAAAAATTACAAATTATACACCTAACTACTGTTGTCTGATTACACTGATTATAGCAACCCATTCAGGCCATGACTAATACCTTCTGTTGCTTAGATGTGAAAGCTTTTACATTGTTTATTTTTAAAAGATCTAAATGGGAAATATTTTAGCATAAATAATTTTGGTACAACACAACTTATAGTATCCAGTTGTGAAGATATCTGATTTAATTTTTCCTTTCAGAAATGTTAGAGCAGCAGGAAATTTTAATTAGCTGTAGGATTAAGGGTTGCTTAAAATAAGGTTATGTCATGTGACAATCCAGTTCCTCTCTTTGTATCACATTTTCTCTCAATAAACATTTTAGCCCTCTGGAGTGAGAGGAAGGAAGAGACAGGGAGAGAGACATAAAAGATATGTTGCTGCCTGGAAGATACTGTTAATATAGATAAAACGTCATTAAACAGGCTACATGAAATATGCAATGTTCTTCTTCTGCAGATAAAATAGCTGCTATATTTATCAGCATTCTCTGGTGGTTTAAGATTTCTTAGTTAAGTCAGTGCTTAGAAAAGGTGAAAGACTGACAGCACAAGTCCTTTGTTTGTCTCCTGGAAAAGTACTGAGTAGGCAGCAAAGTCCTGGTTCCCTTTTCCTTTAAAAGTATTTGTCATTTGTGTCACTGTTGAATTTACTGCATGATTTGCCTTTGATTGACAACAATAATTCAAGGAGTATATGCCTCTCTGCACTGTAGTACCATTATATATCAAATGAGCATGGAAGGCAACATTAAAAGAGAAAAAGAATCTGGTTTCTGTAGCTATTGCATGTCTTCCAGCACTGGACCATTGAAAGAACCTGATGCTCTGGGGAACACACAGAGCAAGCACAAATCAGTTCCCCTTCCCGTGGGCAATGAGGAGATTCTGGCACTTGAGAGTGATACAGGGCTGTGTACAGGGAGCCTGGGGCTGGAAGCTCTGGTCAGGCAGCGTGGCAGGCAGGCTGCTGGGTGTCTGGAAAACCAGCAGAACACTTACCAAAATGGAGTGGAAGAACTGGTGGCAGTAGAATAGCTAGAGATGCCATTCAGTCCTTGGTGTCTATCCAGATACTTTCTCTGGGTGTTACTGCGCCCACAGCTTTGTCATGTGGATGTTTCTCTCCAAGAAAATGGACTGAAACTGCAAAGGGAACCCACAGAGCAGAAGAGAGATGATAACAGTCCCCGTTGCCTATGCCAAAAGCTTAATAGGCATCTTAAATGTTTCTACGATAGATGCTGATCTCCCACCAGTTTGTGCATAGAGTGCAGTGTGTGCCAGCTGGGCTGGGTGCAACAGGCAGTTACATCCCAGCATATATATATTTCTTACCCACTTCCTGGTATTTTTTCTCAACTGCCAACATTTCTGGAGTAGAGGATTCATCTGCCAGCGTCCCTGCTCCTCTGTGTAGTGTGAAGAAAAGATTCACACTCTTGTTAATATGCTAATTTCACACTCCAGAAGCACATTCTTGTCACTAGTGATGCCCAAAAGGTTAACAGCAATTGTGAGGAGGTGTGCAGGTTTTGTTTCAAACCTGTAGAGAACAACGCCAAATCCAGGAAAAGGGGAGTCAAAAGCGTACGGCTGTGGATTAGTCAATGCCAAAACTGATGGGCTCCAGATGTCAACCAAACCCTATAGATACTTAGAGTGAAGCAGATGGCAAATTTCAATACATTCTGCATTATGAGGAATGTGCTTTTTTTTAATGAGTTGCTAAAATCTGCAGAGAAAAATCGCAATAAGCAAATAAATCATCTGCCTGGACTGTCTGTCACCAAAGCAGTAGGAATTATTTGGCTGCACACTGAAGCAGCACAGTAGTTGTTGCAAACCTGTTGATATTTTTTTTAAGAGTTCACAATGGAACACATGTCTTGAAAGTTCAACTAAGCTTGAATGAAATCCCAAGATGTAAACTACGCTCAGACAGAATTTTCTTGCCTGAGGGACTCTTCAACTTCAACATTCCGACTGCTCCTGCAGCCTCTGACACTATTCCATCTGCTCCATCTGTTGTCATCCAGTTAACACTGGGGGAGGTTAAAGCTGTGCTCTAGTCTACTAAAAGTGCTTTTCTAACCTGATTATAAGACCATTCATAAAGCTACATGCAGCAGAATGGTCTTCTGTATTATAAGCTACAGAAAAGCAATTCTTCTCTCTTTCTTTTTTTTTTTTTTTTCTCTCAAGCAGTTGCTCCCTGAAGCTCTCTGCCTGTCAGGTGGCTAGTAAAGGTCATTACATGGTCCGAAAGCATAAAGCTTTCTCTTATTTCTGGGAGTAATATCAGCTGAGGGGGTGATCACTTTTTCTCTTCAGTTAGGAGCTTAAACTCTCTAATTCTTCAGCATAACCAAGTCACTCTCTAGGACTCTGTTTCTTGAGAAAGGGGCATGGAGAGGAAAAGTCTTGCTCTGGTTTCTGCTTTATAATGTTTCATTCAGATTTTGACTCAGGACAGATGATTGAGATTCATGGATAAATTTATTTGAAGGCAGATTTAAGGTAATTGCACCCTGGCCCTCTCTGTTTGGTATGGGGTGTGATCTGATGTCCTTGTCACTACCGACCCACTTCTGCAGGACTTACCTCCTTAGGACACTGGTTTAGCCTATGAGAAGACTGTCCAAATCCAGTGCAAAATAGTGGAAAAAATAAGGTCTGGACCTGCTGTTCCTGGAAACTCACAGTGGGCAGTGTGCTGAGACTGTTTAACTTCCTGGCACAGAGACAACCTCGGCTTTAAAAATGTTACTTCTGTTTTTTATAATAATCCCTAAAGCTTTTGGATCCCCAGCTCTGTACTGAAACATCTGAACAATCACTGTCAATACAATCACTATACAGCCACAGCCATGCAACCCATCAGGCCAATACTACGTCCATCCGTTGCAGAAACATAGGGTGGGGTGTGATTCAAAGCAATATACTGTAAGCATCTGATAATACTTCAGTACTATGATGTGCTTAAATGATCTTTTCACAACTGATCCTAAATGCTTCGACAGCTCTGTGCTTCTGTAAACTCTCTGATATTTTAAGTTATACTTTCAGGATGCTTTTCTGAACCCACAGACAGTTCTGTGACTTATCTCCAGTTCCTTCTCTCACTTAGCCAGCAATATCCTTTCCACTTGATAGCTTTTATTTCAGCTGCCAAAGGGAAAAATTAAAAACAAAAAAAAAAGAAAAAATGAACCCCAAAAACATTGGTTTGTCTCCCATGTATGTCCTAACCTACTTTTAAAGGCTCTGAAGGAATGATGAGATGAGTGAGTGGGAAAAAAGGTTAATTGAAGGGTGGAGTTTTAAGCCACTGGTTTAGTTGCCCCTTATCCTGCATGAAAGTATACTTGAGTCTTTTTTAATGCCATTGCAAAAATGTAAATCCAGAAAGGAAAATGGCTTTCCATTACTCCAGACTGGCATGGGTGTGATTACAGTGAACTGGAAAATATGCGAGAAAGAAAATTTTTCCCTTAGGCAAAACCTTACCTTGAAGAAATTTAATGAGTGACTGAAGGTTCGTGCAAAGATACATTCAGGACCTTTGCGTGAGTCTGCAGTCTTGGGAGCAGATAGCTGAGAGGGAGTAATCACAGATATGAGTACATATTAAGACTAACTTCATAACGCCAAAAATTTAAGTGAAATTAGAATCAGTCCCTTTAGCTTTGAAGCAGAGCCCTGCATTTTGCTGAGGAGTTTTGGATCAGGCCATATAGACTTATACCTTAATAAAAATCCACATATGTTATCTATCTCTTCAGGAGGAAGCATAGATATGTGATAAAACCAGAGCTACAGTATTACAGACTGCTAAATACATTCCCTAAATCTGGAGGAGTTTACTTCACAAGAAAATGTCTTTGCATTCCAAGTAAATTAGATCCTGCAGCTCTGTAGGAAATGGCTTTAATTGAAAAGTCACATTCCTTGCTTCTCATATAAATAAATCATGGTACTTGAATTTGGTCATGGCCTTTGTCTAGCCTGAGGCCAACACCAATCCAAGGTAATGCTGTGAAGGTTAGAAATAACACAGTGGAGGCAACCCTCACATTAATAGTCTGTAGCACTGTAGGTAAGACAGGGGTATCTCAAACTGGGATAGGGATTTTACTTCATGTCTAGCTGATCTGGATTGAAATACATGTGTGTTTATGGATGCTTGAAACATGAGGTACTGCCCTATATCAAATGAAGCCATTTAAAAAGTTGATGGAAGCCAGAGCAGATGGCTGTGATACACCCAAATGTTTTAAGAACAGGTAAAGTGGCCCAAAAGAACTGAACAACATCATCTTAAGAACATATGAATACAGTAAAAAATATATGCGGTGGTAATGCTGTATTTGATTGGAAGTAAATTTTCAGTAGGATATAGTAAGCTAGAAAATCAACCTTCTTAGCTAAACTAAAAATATGTTAAGGCAGTGCTTGTTATTTCTTATTGAATTGCATTTTAAAATGCAGTTGGTTACAAAAAAACCACCTGTCTCCAGTGAAGGTAGTGGTGATGTTTCTGTTGACCTCAGTAGTGTCTCACTCCATTAGAAAAGAACAGCCTGTAGCTCTCCCATTGCTTAAGAAAACGAGGATTTATGTCTTAAAATTATCATTGTACCAAGAAAAAATATTGTTACTATTTACTGCTTGTATTACATTGTATTCCACAATGTGTTAGGTGCTGTACCAAGGCAGCAAAATACATTCCCAATATGAAAAAAAAAAACAAAACAAAACACCAACTTACAGCTTAAGATAAGCAGTAAAGTAGGGAGTAGAATAGATTTTTTTTACTTATTCTCTGAAAACATGGACGAAGATATCTAAAGTCCCACAGAAACTCTCCTTTATCCTTACAGCTGTTTTGCTATTTGCTATGTAGATGTGTCCTTGATGATACCATGGGGAAGCATATGATTCTGCCATATCTCCAATCCCAAAACATCCTTAATACGTTAGGGGAAATTATTAATAAAGTTACACTTTGAAGCCTCTGTATTACATTTATAAGAGGGAGTTAGTTGAACTACTGTGTCAGACCTTACATTGCAAAATATCATGCATCGCATAGCCAGAGTTACATTTTGTCTTTACAACCTTGTGGCTATGTATTTACTTTAGTGCTTTACTTAAAGAAGTACTTACAAGAGCTTATGTTCCTTTTCCCAAGAGCATGAACTATCCTATCAAGTCATGATACATTTCACTTTATAAAATTTAGGCATGCAGCCTAAACCATTGCTTTGATATTCCTTTATACCCAGTGGATAGATGCTGATTTAAGAAAGTTTCTCCACTTGTTTAGATGAACTGTTAACACTGGCACCTAACTTTCACATAGTTACATATAAATTAGTATCATCTGCAGTTACTAATGTAAAATCCTGTGTTTAGTTGAAATGAGGGAAGCCGCCTGCTATAAAATTACATCAGCCACAGGGCACTAGTTCAAACAGCAAACATTCCCCTTGAACCTCAGAAACACAACTGTCTGAGTTTCTAGTATCAGAAATTATTTCCCTGGGGAACTCTCAATAAGCAACATTTCCCCATTCATAAACACTGACTCTATGTGTGAAAGAACAAGAACTTTATTATGGAAATTAGAAAAACTACATGAATGTTAACTAAAATGCACTCCATGGTAACTTTGTCAGTAGCCCATAATTGCAGTTCCTTTCCATTCTGGTGATCATGTAACAGGCAAGTACCCTTAACCATGTAATTTATTTCTTTTTAGGGTTTCTCTATACTACCACATAATTTAGTGCCTGAGTTCACTGCAGGCACTGGATCTTGTGTCCTTACTCTCTGCATTGCATGGATGTTAGTTTATGTTTAGGATTTCTTTTAAAATAAACCAACCAGAGACACTGACACAAAACTGGTATGCAGTCATGTCAGGGACCACTCCACACCTACAGGGCTGCACCTTTACCCTCATGGGTCTCCAGCGATAGAAAGTTCTGCATACTCCAGGGCTTGCAATGCCTATCCTCAGTCCCAGACTATAAAGAATTCAGTTAAGTGGCCCTGCAACACTACTCAATCCATGTTTGAACTGAATTTAATTTAAAAAATACTCTCAGAAAAAAAATTAAATCAAGGCAACAAGGCTAATACCTAGAAAAAGTTACCCCTGAGCCTACTTAAAAGGGGCTAGCCCTGATCAGCAAAATATTTTCCACTCTTCACCAGTTTGCTTAGGGCTATGGTTAACAACTTGGGTTGGATGCATTTAGCAGTAGGGATGCAACCTAAGCATATTACACCCTGCACGCCCTTTTTGAATATACCCAGTGTCCTGAGGTGCAGACAGACAGATCTGTCTTCAATTCTTTACACTGTGCTCCCCAGTGGTATTACTGTTACTGTTTGACTACATGAAAAGGCTGCAGAATTCAAAAAGTGATGCTGCTCATTTTCCATCAAAGGCTCATTTTGACAGTCAGAATCCTCTACACATGTAAATCAACAGCATGCAGGACTTTTGTGGAGACGATAAGGAAGGACTGCTTCTCAAAAGAAAAAATAATTCTCTTTTTCTCTTATTTCAATTCTGATCCCTAATCAGTTCTGAATTTCTCACTGTTTATGATAATTCCCAAAGTGTCTTGGAGATGATCTCGAAGAAAACTCCTCAAAATAAGCTCCTTTTGGAAGCTATTCAAAGTCTCTCACCTATACTGGGATGTGGCAGAAAGAACCTGATATCTGGATTTCTAACTAAGAGGAGCTATGGTGAGGAAAAACTCTCATTAACACGGGTTTTTTAACAAAAAAATGGTCTTTTAAAAACACTGGGATATTTTGGAGAAAACATTTAATTTCTATTACATTTTAGACAGAGTTTTAAATAATATTTAATTTCCTTTATTTTTATTTCAATTCTGTTTTTAGTTTTTCTTTTCAATATTATGTTTTAATTTCACTGAAACTTCAATTATTTAAAATTTTAAAGGATTGATTTTAAACTATCAGTGCATGCTACTTTTACAGTGACATGAACCATCTTGACACCAACAAAATAAAGCTTTCTGACAAATTGTAGAATTTTCTAAAATGAAATTTTTTTTAATTCTTCTTCCTCATAAATTTAGAAACGATGTACTCCACTGGGTTTTAGGAGAAATATGAAAATGTCAGTCTTTCACTGGAAGAAAAATTGTTAACGATGATCTTAACAGACAAAGAAAGCTGTTCGCTATCTGTCACCCACTGGTGGGAGTCCATTACCTTGCAGAGAGCACTGCATCCCAGCCTTAGGCCGAGTATTGAGTTGCCTTGCTGAAATCAGGGTTGTCCAATACACCGGTGTCGCAGTGCATATTCTTGTACCTCACCACGTATCTGTAACCAGAAGGAGGTTTAATATAGTGTAACTAAAAGATACAGCATCTTCTTTGGCAGCTAGCCAGATCGCGAAGACTGAAGGGAGGTGGGGTTCATATGTAAGCTACGAGTAAGAACCTCTCCCTTCAGCCATAGAAATGAGAAGCATGTTAGAAACATAATAAAACCTGTTAAAAGCTAGAGAGTTTTGGGGGGATATTCAGCTGTGCGGTCAAGGTACCTCATATGCTCAAAGTTGTCCCCTAGGTTTTACAAACCACGCAAGCGGAACACAAAAAGGGGTGGCCGCAGGGAAGTACTTTTGGGATGGGAGTTTGAGACGCAGGGAGATGGAGGTTGTATATGAAGTATCTTGCAGTAACAGGAACTGTCACAACTCATCTCAGAAGAAGCTGAGGGGAATAGAAAGCCTTACGACCCCAGGGAACGGGAACGATCCTCACTGCAACAGGTAGGTAGGCATTTGGGCACCAGGATTGTCCTTGGGCTCAAGGACAGTGTAACTGCAGACTGCTGTACAGGCTGATGAGGCATCAGGAATGCTGCACCACAGCTTCTCTTAACAGTTTTAGCTGGAGAAGGTATTGCTCAGTTTCTGTGGTAATGCATTATGTGTTGCTACGACGTGCAGGAAAATGTCTGCTCAGCTCCAGCCCAGAGGAGGCGGCATTTCAGACGAGTGGTCCCTGTGGCATACTAAGTCTGACGGCTTGTAAAGTGCTCTGGAACCCCCTCAGGGGAGAAAGTGGATATTTAACTGGAAAATGGTTGTTATCTCTCCCATCTCTCCTCTTCTATCTCATGCAAGCCTTTTGAAACAAATATAATTTCATAAATCATTATTAAAATAAAGCCTAAGCTGCTTCTAAAATGTTTCTCCTGCTAGTTGGCCACTTTAAGCCAGAAAAAAAATAGTTATATTTTCTCAAAATAAAGTGGACTCTCTTCACAATTCTTATTGCCCCTGCCTGAAAGAGTCCTACTAATCTTAAAATAAAGCACATTGGGGATCCATAAAACTTCAAGGTATGTAATATATTTCAGAAATACGGTTCATAAGCTCTGTTTTTTTGAAAAGCAATATTTGTAAGCACAAGATCATTCTGTCCATGCACATCACTCCTAAATCCCTCTGGCACTCACAACAAAATTCAAGGGAAGAATCCAAAAATCTGAGCAAAAGACAAGCATCAGCCTAGGACTGACCTCTGCCATGAGCTCAGCAGCACAGAAGTCCTGCAGTTCCTTCCTTCTATTCCTGAAGCTCAGCGGCATGATTTATATCACGTATTTTAAGACTACCAGCAGAAGGAAGATTTTCTTTTTGTTTTGGTGAAAATTCCTAGCAAAATACAGTGACAGCTGTGTAGATACAGGCCACTGTTATGCTGTAAAATTGTGCGGACTGTAAGGAAGACCACAAATTTGGTCTATTGGTTATATTATGGGAAAAGGCTGGCAAAATGAAAATATTTCATTGCAAGGCTGGTCCATAAAAATGCTCCTTCACTAGGCAGTGAGGCTCCTCCTGTGCTTTGAGGGCCACAGTAGACAAAGAGCATCTGTAAGTATGAAGCCACTTCTACTGCATTCATTTTTAAATAAAACCCCTGAGAATGATTTCTGTCCCATTTGATGTTCCACTGGAGAACGTGCTAAAGAGGTTCAGGAAAAGTCCAATCCTCTCTTAACCCCAGTGCTAAGGTTTTATTCTCTTCTGCTTTGGTCCTTTGAAACGCGACATGTTGTGGCATGGCCTGAGGAAGGCACAGCCTGGTCTCTTGCTGATCCTCTTTGTGAACCTGTATGGGTGGAAACTGATGATGAGAAAATATTACTTTCATGGGGAAGTTTCGCAGAAGCAAAGAGAGAATAGAGATCTCTAGCTGGAGCTGTCAAACCATGCTTTTGAATTCTGCAGCAGGAACACTCTGGCAAGCGTAGGACTACTATTAGCCATCAACGGATACAGACTCTTCTGAAGCATAGCAGGAGTACCTGCCTCTACAGCCCCTGTCACCATCAGTGCCACAGGCTGCCTTCATACCGTGGCAGCCATATCACCTCTAAACCCCAGAACGTTAAGCAGCAAAGTATGTTGTCTACTTAAGGATGCAATCCTTTTTCTATGAAATTGCAGGATTCCTACTGAATCCAGTACTGTGTTTTGAATTGTGATGGAAATAACCATTACAGAAAAAGTACTCATTTCTTCCTGGAAATTTAATCAGCTCAGTTATAATTACAGTACATCTGTTGTTACTAGATTATTTGCTAACACACACATGCATGCACACTGATAAAATAAGCACATGCTGGCATTTCTCTGAGATGTTGACAGAAAGGCAATACGTGCAGCCTGAGGCATGAGGCATGCTCCTCTCCTAACTGTGGTTGTTTTAACTCCCTGCATTATTATCAAGGACTGAGGACACAGTAGGTCAAAAACACAGGTCATTTAGCCTTGCTGCTGCTCTGATTTAGAATGTTTTTTTAATGCTTCATTGCAGAAACAAAAGGAAATTCCTACAATAGCGCTGAACTGGCCACTGTGTATCATTTTACCCATTCAAAATGCTGATTTAATTCAAGCCTTATATGCGGAGTGTTATTTGATGGATTTTATTCCTATATACATGGTCCTAAAGCTACTACTCTGTGTTTAATTTGCAGTGAGTAGGCAGATAACTTCTTATTATTTACTCTGAGTCATAGACTTGTATTAGTAGATGCCAAAGAATGGCTGGTTTTCTTTGTACTTCACAGAAATACTGAAACAATTCAACATGGAAATACAATCAAAACACAATTTCACATTGAAAACATCTCTAATGTTACATTGAACTTATATTCTTCAATGATTGTATGATATACTATAAATAGACAAGTATCTACAGATCAGTAATAGTATTTGTGGGAACCCTTAAATATTCTGTATCTATTTCTGAATGCCTGTGAGATAGTACCTTGCACTGTATGTTAGGCTTTCTAAAGCCAACAATACCGGAGTTGAGCGAAAAAACTTGTTTGAGACAAAATGTGAAGTACCACAGATTTGTTGTAACCACTCCCTGTAACTCATTTCTGAGTAGCACTTCCAGTCAGGAGCCTAAGGATGCCAATTTAGACTCAACAGAATACTAAAGGAGTGACTAGAAAATTGCAAACGTCTCATCAATCTGCTGTGCTTATTTACCCACTGAAACCATATTTCAGATTCTGCATATGTTCATAACTTAAAATGGATGTGGAAATGGTAAAATACTAGAAGTCCAGTGATTAATATAACCCCAGGTGTGTAAGTCAGTGTTGCCTTTCCCCTTGATAACTGTAAAAGACAAAGCATGTTTTGTACAATCACCATAATCACAAGTTTATTACTTACAGAAAATAAATGCTAGGCCTATGCTTGGCACTGATCCCTTTCCAAGGTGATAAAGGGTAAAGCTACTTAAGGGATTGATCTGCTAGACAGAAAATCAGCTCTTGCCTGCACGCCAGGAGTTCTGTTAGCAAAATTCGGCACATCCTAGTTGGAGGCATAAATAATAGAGGATTCATTGTGGGATAAATCCGAATGTTTTGCTTGACTTCAGAGTAAAGGAAGAAATGCTTCATTTATGGGTTACTTATCCTTTCTCATAAACTTTTTTTCTGTAATTGTTGTGAATTTAAAATTGGAAAATGTTTCCAAAAAGGTTAACCATTTCATAAATGTAAAAAAATATGTATTGTTTGAAAATTCATCTTAACATTTCCATTTTCCCTCATTTAAATAGAACCTCTCTACTGAAGTATTCAAAATAGCATTTCTGCTGAATGTATTATTTGGTGGAGTAAAAATATTGTCATCTAGTCTTTTTGATTCATTGCTGGCAAAAAGCTTACACTGGAAGAGAAACTAAGAAGATCACACTGGGTTTTTTTCTTATACTTACCTTTAATAGATCTGTGATTGTTTAAACTGGCTCAGTTCGCCTGGGTTATCACTGGATGGCGCAGCGTGGGTGCCTGCGCCTGTCCTGACTCTCAGAGGCATGACTGTAACCCCCTTACCACACATTTCCATGGAGCACCATCATTAACGGCCATTGGCAGGGCTGTGATGGATTTTCAAATGGCAGGCCAACACAGGCAACTCACGTGGGAACTGAAGAGTGGCTGATAACTTGGGCCAGAGGCCCGATGTTTTAAGCCCAACTATATAAGCAGTTCTGATTATATAGAGTACAGGAACTGTCCCCAGTCATAACTGCATTGGGTCTTTTCTAGCTGTAGGACTAGCTGGTGCCATCACTCTTGTACCTGTGTAATTTCATTGCTTTCCTGAGTGATAGTTTTTACAGCTGCAGCAGCAAACAAAAAAAATTGTGTCAGAGTAGCCCAATTTTTCCTGAGATTATTTTTGTTCTTTGCCCAGTATGCCTTTAATTTGCAAAATGTTAGTATTCCACCATGTCCAACATCAGTGTTTTTCACAACCTAATGAATTATGCTTTGACACATATCCTTATAACTGTCCAAAACATCATCTTTCCTCTTTATATTCCATTACTCCTCATCACTGTTCTGTGCATTTCAATAAATAAATAATTGACATCGTTGTGATTTTATAAGCCAATTAATTTTACACATTACTGCCAACACTTTTCTTTTACTCAAACTATATTTGTTTTTAACTTTTAATCTTTCTTGTTATAATTTAACCTTTCAGCTGCTAGAACAATTTTGCTGCTTTGCTCTGAACACTGTCTAATTTTGCCAGTTTTCTGGTAATGATGGGTGCAATCATGGCACTTCAGAGGTGAAGATACTAGAATTGCCGTGGGAAGGTGTGTGATCTTACTGCTTTACTGTGTGATGCCTTGGTCTAGAATTGATCATTTTTGTAGCACTGCAAGCTTTCTTCCCGATTTCCTATTGACTTTGGGCTTTTGCTATCCATTTTACTTTGGTGGTCATTGAGTGAGCAGCTGGACAAACACATCAGGGAATGTGTTTATTGTTTATGTATGATCTGAATAAGTTTCTGTTACTTGCATGCCAAGCCACCACATAAGCATTTGAACTATTAAAGACCAACAGAAAGGATAAGATAATGGAGACATCATTCAACATCACATATCATGTTCTCTGCTAGCCTGATAGTAGGACTTCAGACTTTCCTGATAAAATGCAATCAATAACAAATTTTATACCTGAGCATAAGCAATAAGAGGAGAGTGTAAAGTGTGATACAGCAATGGGTATTTTTAAAGTTCACTGAAACCAGCTGAGTAATACAAAAGGCCTGAACACTTGTCCATGCCCTATGCTATAGAGGAGCTATAGAGGAAAAGAATCAATTTTTTTTTTCAGACCAGTTCAGTTCCTAAGACACTCTTAAAATTGCTTAATATTTAATATTATTAACATTTCTTTTATGCAATATTTATATCAATATACACATTCACATTAATGATATTTAACAGTTTGAACAATTATTTGGACAGCTGGTAGGTAAAGATAGTTACTTTAATAGCCTGGGACTTCTCCTGTGAAGGAGCAAGCTATGGAGCTTACTGCATTATTGCTCCCACAGCAGAGGCATGCTGTAAAAAGTGCAGTTTATTGCTGCAAGAAATCTTGTTGACCAAATGTAGAATGCAGGTTTCATTAAAGTCAGAAATGAAACTCCTACCAGCAGGTCCTGGGTAGGATCCTCTGTGAATTGGTATTGATCCTGGATACCCCATAACCATCTACATCTCTGGATAGGCTGTAATGTACAAGTTGTTTTCAGTTACTGGGATCTAAATCTGTCCTGCAGGTAAATTAACCGAGAGCTAGTGGTCTGGTTTATCAATTATTTGTCATCTAAAAAGTACAGGCATCATGGTTAAAGACACTTCTGGATAATGCAAAGGGTGGGCTCAAGGTGTTTTGTCAGTCCCTGTGGAGAGGGAGATTGAGGAGACGCACAAGGGAAGGGAGTGTTTGCAGTGTTTGGAGGAAGAGACCCTGGCAGGTCCACGGACAGGGGCTTTCTCTGGCCTGCAGAGCCTTGCCATTTTTCCAGTGGAGCTGTGGACCCTGAGGAGTGAAATCCATGGACCCATAGTTCTGCTTTTCATAGCTACCTTTCATAAAAACCCTAGTAATTGTTCATAGATATTCTGGGTTCAGAGACCACAGTAAAAAAAAACAAACAAACAAACAACAAAAAACCAACAACAACAAAACCAAACCAAACCAAACAAAAAACTAAAACCAAGAAACCCAGGAAAACCCTGAGGCTGATGCAGCCAACTGTTGAAAGCAAGATGTCTTGGAGTAGGGCTAGAGACGCAGCTGCAAACCACACAGCCCTGCATGGGAGATGAGCATCATCCCAGCTGCTGGGATGCTGAAACTCCTTAGGAGGGTCCTCAGGCCCTGCTTGGCTGCCATCTCTCCATCCTCCTCATTTCGCACTCGCAGAACTTACCAGTGCAAGGGGGATTCCACAGCTCTGCTTTATCAAGGCCTGCGTGTCATCTATGGTACACTGCTGTCAGCAGTGGAAAACCAAATTACAGACGTGATAAATGGGAAAAGTGAAGTTATTGTTGTCCAAAGAGACTTGGCTAAGGAGGGAGGCTGCACCTCTTCCCTTGCCAAAGCAGGTCATGCCTTTGCAGAAGATGGAGAAGTAAATGATGAGCTCTCAAGAACAACTCCTGTTATCTGCATTTGCAGCATCTGGTACCTCAGAGTCCTGCTCAGTGGCTGCAGCAGTTCAGTGCTAATACAAAAATTATAAAGAAGTGGGGACTAGCTTGGATAAGCATAGGCATTTTTGGGTGGTGGGAGCATGTTCAGCTTATGTCTACAAGAAGGTTTTCTGACAGGCTACTGTAATGAAATGTTAATCAGCATATTTGTTTCTATAATGTTTGCAAAAGCATCCCACAGGTTTCTGCTTTATCGACCTGCCATTTCCAGCATCCAAAGCAAATCAAGACTAATGGTTGCATTAATAGAAACTGAGTTCAGGATAATATGATATATTCACTGAATTTCTATATAGTCATTAATTGATGTATTTTTTGTAATAAACCTTATATATTTTAACAGCCTCAGCTGTTATCCACCATCAGCCTATATATTTCCTTATTATGAGACTATCTGAATGTGCCAGTTAGAAATTTTTCTGTATTTGCACAGGCTATGTTGATTCTTATAATAATATGGCCATTGGTCCCCATGGTGTGGTGTTAGATGTCTGCATCTTTGACAAAAAGTTAGAAATGTGTTTGCACTTAAACATTTAAGCAGACTAATTAGCCCAATAATATCTTCATATTCAGAATAAAAACAAAACTCCCAATGGTAATTTGAGTGTCAATGACTAGGTGGCTGATTGATATATTAATTAATTATGTGAGCCTGGCCATGGTATGTGTAATTAACAGCTCATCATTTAAACTCTTAAAATCTAATTCTTTGTACTTTTTTTATTCAGTTAGCTACAGAATTAGGGAGGAAATTCTGCATGAACGGTCATGGATAATAGCAAGAACTATCTTCCAATTAAAAAGTCTGTAACCAACTGAATTCGACAGATACCAATCAAGCAGTGGTAGCTTTTTTCTAGCAATTTTTTTCCTCGGTGGTTTTCAGATATCTTCAATCTACATTATATCCATGCAAGTCATAAAGCATCGGGTGGAATAAATTATGAAAAACCAACGAAATATTACATTCTGAAGGCTTAAGAAAGCTACAGATATGCACCTGTATGCCCCTAACAGTGTGTCTACAAGGAGACACTATTGCAAAACACAGTAAGAATTATACATTAGATCACAATTATTATTCCATGTTATCTTCCCAGTTTCGACTCGAGCTCAGAGCTGTAGGCAGAAACACAGAGGCAAGAGACAAGTGCATCCCAGCCCTGCTTATCATTTTGGTCACTACTGCTAATGCTCCTCTGCAAGCAGAATGGAGCGGCCATGGTGATGGACAGATGACAAGGACAGCAGCAATTGGAAAGACCACAAAAAAAGGGTATACCCTGGCATCCTCTGGCTGCAATATTGATGTCCTACGTACTGAACCATTGTCATGCACAGATACTCCTGAATGAATTGTCATTAACTCAAAAAGTCCAAAACTCATTCAAAACGAAAATGAGAAAATATTGGTTTGGTTTGTCTTTTTTTTTTTCCTTGGTTTCTTTCAAAACTTGCTCTGTTTTCAATATAGATGTAACTTTTATTAAGGATAAAATATTTACAGGTTTATGGCTTCAAAATTAAATGAAACCTTAGGAAAAAAAAGGGTATCAACCTAAACTATTTATTTTCTCCCCAGGTTGAGCCACTGAACTATAAAATCCATTATTTTCAGAGACCTAGTACTCTAATGAAGCACAGGGAAAAACAAAAAGAATATTTCTTAACTTCTGTCTGTGTCTGAAATGTCTTGAAAGTCAGTTACTGGCAAGGAAATGAAGCATGTCTCTTCCAACATCTCTGCATCTTCCTGCCAGAGTGCTTGATAAAGCACCAATAAACATAATTGCCTTTGCATATCACTGATACAAACACCAAAAAATATGTGCCCAAGTATGGCTCCCATTTTCCAGTGAGTTACTTATGCGTTCTTCATCATTCTGTGTGCTATATAATCAGGAGCTGCATCTTGGAATTCACAGCAACTCTCATCTATGTGCTGAACATTTATGGGATTTATTGCCATTTTTATAGATATGGTAAGTAAACATACACTGAGAAAGTGTCATAAAATATAAAACTCATCAGCAGATGCTGATTAAGGAGAATTATTATATAAGCCTTATATATTTTTCCTCTTAAAGTTTAGCTTTTCTGGTTTGTTAGAAAAGGCTTCTTATGGGAAAAGTATGGCACAGCCGATATGAAATGGAAAGGCAGAGATTAGGGCACTGGAAGTGGCTGACATAGACCAAGTAGATTGCTTCATTGAGGCGGTCCTACCTCACCAGCTGTGAAGGATCTGCAATGTGCTACTGGTGCCCCCAAGGCACTGTAGCAGTAATTCATGTTGTCCCTGTCCAGCATGAGGTCTAAATGAAAGCAGATGGCAGAAGGGATACATAAGATCCCAGGATTTGGGACATCAGTGGGAACATATTATTTGAAAGACCTTTACATCAGGCCATTGTGCATCAGAAAAGAAGAATCAAAGAGGAATATTGCAAGAGATTATGTGATTTGACCTACTGTGCAACAAATAGCACTTTTATTACAGTGAGACCCTGTGGCCAGGCTCGCTGGCTGTGCTCACTTTCAGCAGTCAAGAAATTAACTTTGACTAATTCTACTTCAACTTCATATAACTGCTTTGCTGGATCATCCTGCAACATGTCAGGAGCTGAAGGGTACAGAAGACCCTCACACAGAGTAGAAGATCATGGAGACATTCAGAAGGCAGAATGGGAGATAACTTTTAAGGACAGGCTTTGTGTCAGGGCCAAAGGGACTTACTTTGATGAATCCTACCAGCCCATGGATATATTTTGCAGTTGTGTTTATCCACCATGTTTTCTTATTGTGAATACCAGCCTTCAAAGATGAACATTTCAGGGAAGAGATGTTGTTTCCCGGACTGTGTTATTTTCAGAGCTGAACACTTGTTTCATGCCTTCACCTGCTAAACAGGTGGGGACTGAGGAAGGCCGGCTGTGAATCAAAATGGGAAGCAGAAAATGGGAACAGAATATTCATGTGACAAACTTCTGTTCCCCAAGTGCTGGCCCAGTGAGCTGAGCTACTGCAGAACATGTGCTGCTTTTGCAGTCAACTGCAAAAGAGCTAATGACTGTGTTGCCAGACAGAGCTTGTATTTCTGCAGCTGAAGTTGTAAGCTATAGCTGTTACAGGCAGTGGTTTTGCTGCATTAGGAGCTACACATTCAGCTAGAGAAGTAACCTAATTGCTGTTGGACAGAAGCATTAAATACACAGTGAGTTCATTTCCTGCAGAACCAAATAATTGCCATGTGCAGTTTTATACTTACAGGGTCACATTTTGCTGTGTTAAAATTATACCTTTCGAAAGTGATTGGCTTTCTTCTAACACAGAGCAATTTGGCTCTGTCAGAGGATAACATAGCCGGCAACACTCTACTGCAGCATTGGCTCAACTGCAGTATTTCTTGGTTACTGGTCAGTATACATCTACAGCTAAGAGCTTGATCCAAAGCCATGTTTCTGTCATTGATTCCAATAGGCACTGACTCAGGACCTAAAAAAGATATCGGTGGTGAAAAAACAGAGCGCTGAGCATATGTCCTACACGGTACAGCTGACTACTTCTGTGCTCAGCAGCTGATAGTCTAGGGCTGCAATATTGATTTGTGCTACTGTATTTTATAGCTAGTATGTTACAAGATTAATTTTGTGCTACTCAGCATCTGCTTTCTCCTTGGGAAGTTTTGTAAAGAATTCTGCTGACTATAAAGAATTGACTTTTCCTTTTTTTGCAAACCAGCAGAACAGATCCTTTGTACCCTGCCCTTCCAAAGTATAGCATGACAGACACTGTTAAGATGATTATCCTATATACTTATATGTGATTCTGTGCTCACAGGCTAACAGCTAAAGTCTTATTAGTACAGGTCAGCATCCTTGCTCAGTCGTTCTTCTCTCACTTACTTCCAGCCAACATTACTGTGATAGATTATTATTCTGCTAGGGTAGGCTTTGGCTCCTGTCCGAAAAATTATATAAATCTATATCCTTCTACAGATGAAGATTGTTTTCTTCTTGTATTTACTTGTACTTTTAAATGGGAAATAACAGGGATTAGCTATGGGTAAAAGGGTGGAGATTCAGTTCAATAAATAAATGTATAAACAGCTCAATAATAAAAACGTGTGGTATTACCATGAATAAAATTTGCCTAGATGCTGATTAAGGAGAATTATTATATAAGCCTTATGTATTTTTCCATTTAAAGTTTAGCTTTTCTGGTTTATTAGAAAAGGCTTCTGATGGGAAAGGAATGACACAGCCTAGAGGGAATTTGTTGATTTAGATGTCTATAAGTATCAGTGAAGTGATATGTAATACTGATATCTATCTTATCAATGAGTCAATATGGGCAAGATTTTGAGTACCTCTGATTTGGCCGTGACCCCCTTTGGGGGTCAGTTTGGAGCAGGTGGTGTGTGATGGATGACAGGCAGTGTAATGGGTCTTTACAAAGCTTAACACAAGCCACTGCATTGGGCAGGGCTCATTTCAGAGAAGAACGGGAGAAGTTAAATTGTATCATTTCAAGGCCTGCCATAAATTCTTTTCTTTTTCATCAAAAGGAATGAGCTGTGACCCCATTTGTTTCTGGACAGAGCAGTTTTGTGCTGGCTTTGGGTGAGACTGCTTCATTGCACTCTGTGGTTCTGCATGCTTTTGTGCCTGTGTCACGCAGCAGAACATAAAATTCATCCTCTTCAGCTTAGTTGCTGAATTAAAAGCAATAGAGATGTGAATAGTACAGGCTCAGTCAAAATGAGAAGTGAGGAAATGAAAGCATGGGTGCTCCTCAAGTTTAACCCAGGCTGTGTCTCAGAGGCTGGGGCAATGACATGCCTTTTAAGGAACCCTGATCGTATTTCCCATTAAGGTCCTTATGTAGGTATTTCCTCTACCTTGCTTCAGACCTGTTTTTACTGTTTTTGTAGCAGCAAAAGACCTGGTTTTGGGTTTTTTGTAGGGGAGCACCTCATGATGGTAGGGCTGAGAGAAGGGCAGAATTTCAGTGCGAAAGGTTACAAAGCCTATATCAGATCATCTCTGAATGTAAACTATCACACCTGAGGTTTCTGCACTAGAAGCATACTGGCTTAAGCCCAGTGAAGTTCTCTCTTTTAGCTGGGATAGTGCCTAAGTGCTAGGACTGGATGACAAATTTTTCAGTCAAGTTTTCTTTAGGAATCTGGAAGCATGCAGGTTTTAGTCCAGAGAAAACAGAATAACTGCTCTTCTCCATCAAAAATCCATGTCCTTCCAACAGCATACGCTGTACACCACGGCACAGAGGACAATTCAATAAAGTTAGCAGTGTGTGAACGAAACTGTCAGGGCCCTTATCTCAAATGACCAAAATGTACACGTAAGTAATCCTTCAACCCTAGGCATTGTAAATAAAAAAAAGGTCAAGAAGCCTTGGCAAAGGATCTGTGGCAATGTGCTATGATCTGGGTAAAGGCTGCTGTAAATCACTTTGTCTGACAATCGCTCACAAGCAGAAACAGTTTAAAATGACTAAGACGAGTAATCTTGGGAAAGCAGCCTGCAAACAACCAGTAGATGGTGGTAAGTCTTGGGAGAGCAGTACAATAACTTTATTACCTCACCATAAGTGAACATGGTACTGCAGATATAAATAGAACATTTCAGTATATTTCTGAGAAGAGTATTTTTCTGAGGTTTTCTCAGTGTTATCTTCTTGTAGCCAGTTAACTTTCCAAATCATGAAGGTAAACAGATGCATGCTATCTGACCTTAGACGTCTAAGAGTTAGTGTCTGGGTCTGAACCAGCCTCTGTGGGTCCCAGGGTATGCCCTCCTGGAGGGCAATTAATCTGATAAATGTTGCTGAACTGACCCTTTTCTGTGTGAACGCTTTGAATATAGATCAGACTTTGGTTCAGATCAAGACTATAGAATTAAGGCGTCTGTAATACGTGTGAACTAGCTATGTCAGGTCCAATGCTAGTCCTTAGAAGCATAGTCAATACATCCAGTGGAACCACAGGAGAGGTTCAGTTCACCCCAGGATAGACATCTCTTGATCAGTCACCTAGGTAGTTTTCTAAGCCTCATTGATTCCATTGGCCAACTCTCCAGTGACTGCAGTGGAAACTTGAGCGCTTAGCTCAGCTGTGTACATCTAACATGAAATTCAGGTGCCTAAAATATGGGTACCTGGTGTTTTCTATGATGTCCTCCGTTGTCCGTTGTCCAAAATATCCACGTACAAGTATCAGGAGGACGCACGGTTTGCACAAGTCTTGTGTGCAGAGAGGGGCTTCTTCTGGAGAGACAGTAAGAAACCATGTGGAGGAACCTCGTGCACCTCAGACAGCAGCAGACCCTAATGTTTAGGTAACTGAATTGTCCCCCTTTTTGTAGACACTTGACTTCATATGACCACAAACTGAATCCGATCCCTAACTGCTTGTGTTAGAACAAATCCACGCCACCTGTTGTATATCTGCTCTCTTTGGTCTGTGATATCTACAGGCCTTCTATCTTAAAAATCCTAAGTCCTTTCTGTGGGTTTAACCCCTATTTCTGAATAACTTCCCTTTTTTAAAATTGTTGAAGTCTTTTGGCTGGCACCGTGAGGGCCTCATTGAATTTTTCTGTGTGGGAGGCCAGGGCTACTGCATTCTCCTCTGCCATCTATCATCAAGTGAGATGCATTGCTCTTGCATTCAAATTGTTATAAACTTATCTACAAGACTTAAAATTACTGCAGGCTCTGTTAGAACTCATCTAAAATGAAAATGATCTTTCCTAATCCATGCTGTGTATCTCCTTTTTGTTGCATTTATCATTCACTCCATGTATAAATCTCCTGTAGACATGAAGGGAATAAATATGCAGCGTGTACAGAAGATAAGTTTGAATATGTAATTTCAAAAAGTTAAAACAGCAGGATCCTTGAATTAACATGAAAGAAGATTCACTCTCAGAAAAAAAAAGAAATTAAATACATGGTGATGGAGCACACATTTTATTGTTTGGGAGCCTTTGAAAATATATTTGTTTCATAGTTCCCAAATCTATTCTGGGTCAGGACTCTCAGTGTGCTTATCATTATAGAAAGAGTCTGAACAGAAAGGTTATTTCGCTATTAAGCATAGTGAATTAATTTCTTCCACTCAAGGTAGCAGCATTAGGATGCAGCAGCAAACTTTAGAGGTATTGTACAGGAGATGAAGAAACCCAGAGCAGGAGCCAGGCCTACAAAAATGTCCATGGAACAAACTCTCCAGGTTTCAGCACTTTTGGAGAAGATTTGATTACACTACTAGGTATCAGCACTCAGTGTGACGTGCAATCTCACAATAAAATTGGAGAACAGGTTGCTAAGACCAGATGTCCCAGTAAGTAAGTAAGTAATGTTGCTTTCTGAAAGATAGTTCTCAGTTACATCACTAATTACCTTTAATTTTGAAGGCCAAAGTCACAAGCCTAAATAATGAGATGCTTTTTCTGTTTCTGACAAAGTCATCTACCTTCAGGAAGTCTTTTAGAATTTGGTCCATAGAGTAGAATAACAAATGTTAATAAAACCATTGTGGAATATCTTTTCATCTTAACTCTGGGTTTGTTTCCTTTGATATCAATGTTAGCACTTAATAATAAGACAGGTATTAATTACCTTTTAAAATACTGCGTTTGATGTACAGAGGTGGAACAAACTGGTACTTACGTTGAGCACTGTTGGCAATTACACATAACCTTGTTTTAACCCTGATTTCATCCATTATAAAATGTAGCATCAGTGTGGAGACAATAAATCACTTATAGATCGTAGAAAGGTTCATTTATCTTCGTAGAGTTGCTGTACACGAGCCTCATCCGAGCAAAATGCTAAGTTATTGCAGTGAAAGTGGATTTTTGGGCACATGTGAAAGTAGGTTCGCACAAAATGTTCTTTTCAACATACTATTTACATACCTTTACTCATGGTCATGATTCTTTTAAGCAAATACTGGTCTGCTTTTGATAAAAATAATTTGTTTCAGCAAGGAATGTGATACCAGTTACAGAAGGGAGTGTACAATAGGTGCAAGCATGATGTTGTGGACAGAGCATTCCTCCAAGATTTAGAATAATCCATGGTGCAGTGCTTTCCCCAAGCACTAGCTAATTTTTGAATGCATGGGACACTGGGTGAACAGCACTGACAGCAAACAGGACTTAATTCTCCCTGTCCATGATGGTGTGCCCAGTCAGAGTCCCAGAAAAGGAAAGGCTGTATATTTTGGAAAACGGAGGTGTCTAGCACACTTGATAAACCCTGTGGGCCAGCATGTATCTACCCTTCTTGCATCACTTACCTCCATTTTTGCTGTTTTCACTCCCCCAGCCCTCCTGGCCCATCTCCTCATCACTGGCCTCACCAGAGCCTGTCCCCAGCAATCCTTCCTGAGGACTCTCAGCCTCTCTGCCAAAATCAGCCATATATGCTCCCTACACCATGGCCTCCGATTTCATTCTCTCCCTGGACATCTGAAGATCATTGAGGTCACTGAGGACATGTAGTATCCTCTAAAGTTTGCAGTCCTGTCAGGCAGTTAAGACTGAACCCATGGCAAAGTAACTTCGTTCTTTCAATTTCAGTCAGTATTTTGGGATAAAGGGATACTTCCCTGACACTTTACACCCTATATTTGTTTGTTACATTTTTTAAAATTTTATTTTCAGGTTTGCTTTTTCTTCTCTCTGATACCGCTTTACTCTGAAACCATCAGGGCTGGTTTGTACCAGAGATTTTGCTAACAGGTTCATTATCAGTGCCTACATACTCTGTCCCTAACTTGAGCTGCAGGCAAGAGGAATAATTAAAGACTGCTTGAGGCTGTTCCAGATTGCGTTTGGGTCTGTGTGTATAGCTACAGGGAACACTTCCATCAGTCCAGAGATACCAGATTGCATGTGGGTATCAGTCATTGCCCACCCAAATTACCCTGCCTGGCTAAGAGGTTAGCATGCAGGCAGATGGGGAGTTAACTGGCTGGTCTGTGACACAGGGCAGAGTGGCTGCTGCTGCAGAATTAGGTCTGACAAAGCTGGGCTCCACCAGTGAACCAGCATTTTGCAATGGGAACTTCCTGCTCTGAACCTGAGTCTGGCATCTGCTGAATAAGCAGCTTTAGTTGCTTCTATGCAGTGGGTTTGTGGTCCCTGCTTGCACTTATTTGTCTGGCTAATTTGTGTTTTATACTGTCGGTTCCTTGTTATTCAGATTTGTTTGTTAATTGTAAGGATTTGTGTTTCAGTCATGTTACAACAGAAGAGAAGCTCTCTAGTGGAATGCAGCAGCTGTTTAGCCGTTTGTATCAGCAGTATGCAACCAGCAGCAATGCAAGGTGAAGAACAACATCCTGCTCAAAAACTTGGGATAACAGACTGAAAATACACTACGTGAGGTTATAGAAATCCCACCTTTCTGAAAACTATTGTAGGACCTCTAAAGGCCCCTCAGTAAGTCATGGTTTCACAGAGGTAAGAGGCAGTGCATCTCAAAACTATGTGCCAGAACTGAGCTTGTATCCATCACGGTGTATGAGGTCCAGAGTCACAGATGACAAAAATTAAATTACCAAGGTTTTTCTCTTGAAGGCCCATATTTGAGCATAGCAGGATACTTTGTGGAAAACTGTCAAGATCGGAGTTTGCAACGGTTTGCTTTAATTTCCTCTGCACACAGTATAATCGCTGAAATAACTGAGCTAGCTACAATTATTGGCCATGCAATTTCATGCATCCATGAAAATTTATTGAAGTACAAATCCTTGCATTTGCTCTAATTTGTGCTAATGAAAGAGCTTGGCACATTTGCTAGTAAGTCTTAAGAAGAAGAAGATTCAGAGGAAATTCAGAGAGAATCACTGTAATGATTTCAAATTAGAATAATAAATTTGACTTTATCACATTAAAATTAATAAAACTGTTGTTAGTGATTTGGTTTTCCACTACTCTGCACCTAGTGTGGAATATAAAGATAGATTTTTTTTTTCAAGAAGTTTCTGGCAATCCACAGTTGGAACTTTCAGTCAAAGCAAAGCTATAGATTTATGTCTCAGCATATTTCTTATCAAGATATTTGACTCTGAAGGAATTATTAGAAACTCTAAGAAAGTGCAGGTTACAGAAACACAAAGGCTATCCAGTTGCAGAATGATAACAAAGTTTAATGAACATTTGGTTTGCAGTTTAACTTATGATCTGGTTAATGATATGGAGTTATATTTTTCCTCCAGATGACAGTATAATCAGAAAAGTGATAAAGATATCTACTGTACTACTGGTATGGATGTGATATCTTTATTTTTCATACCTAAATACTATGTTTGCCTGAAGAACAAACATATTTTTCTTGATCTGGTTGAAGCTGGTCTACGAGGAACATATACATTATGCTTAGTCATGAAAATTCATGTTTGTCCTTTGTGTTATATGTCTCTGTAGTAAAAATCACTTGAAAGCAAAAGCTTTCAAATGTGCCTTTTCCCTGTGTGTTCACAAACATAATACATTTCCACATGAATGAGGTCAGAGGAAGCTGAGAAGTACAAAACACTTCACCTGTCTGCTGCAATTCAGCTGCATTGTACCCTCCTGCAGCAGAATGACCCAGCTTGTCCAGCGGAGGTGGAATTGACAAGACCATGCACTGCAGGAAGGGCCATCGAGGGCTAAGGCATGTTTCTCAGTGGGGCTGCTAACTCTGGCTTGAAGTTGTACCCAATAATAAAACAGTGCAAAGACAACAGTGCAAAATTTATTCTGACTGCAATCGCAACAAAAATTGAACAGTCTTTCTTTGGTACAAGGTGGTAAGGTAGAGGAGGATGGGAGGCTACAGGCTTGCCTTTAGGAAACAGGCAGAAGATGGAAAGCAGAGATGGACTATTATTGCTACTGCTCCTGTTTGCTCTTCTCTCTCCTCTCTCTTTCCTTTTAGCTTCCAAATTCTTTCTTCCTCCATCTTTTTCCCATCTCACCTGAGACATCCCTTCCTCTTGCCAGCTCTTTCTGTCTCTTCTCCATCTGGCAAGACCAGTTACTCAGGATCCACCTTACTGTACCTGTGCTGTCCCAGGAGTACTATGACTGGGATCTGAAAATATACGGTCAGAAAACCCATCTTTGTGCCAATAAATCACTACTAGAAGACCAAAGCCCACCATCTGGTCCTGAGGACACTTCTCCAGCCTGGACCCTGACCCTGTTTAGCTGCTAGAACCAGCTGGTGCCAACACCAGCTTGGGAATGAGATTTTTGGTGCAGAAATGGTGTATATAAGTAAAACCACAGAATTCTAGCCCTCTGCCTGGGGAAACTTGGCCGCAGCAAAGTTTCCTTATTGTCATCCTCTCCAACCAGTTCTTGGTGTAGAAAACCATTTCTTGGCATTGGATAGCCAGGATCATGTCAGGGTTCCTGGAAAAAAAGGACTGCCTGGGTGGCTTTAGTAACTGTTTGTGTTCAGATGGAATATATAATGGCAATAAATTATTTACACTGAGAGCTATCATACAATTGATTTCTTCTCCTGTGAGAAAATGTTTTGCAACACTCAAGTGTTCCCTGTTCTGTAGGAGGCAGCATGGTAACTCGCATGTATTTCGGTGACAAAGGTATTACACACATGTAAGACAAATCTCATGGCCATGCTTTTAATAGTTCTGCAGACAGCTATGAAGCTGCTCAAGCAGCTGCCTAAGCTCCTGTTCTCTCTTCAGTTAATTTTGGTCTCACAGGAGTACTGCTGTTCTAACATAATCAGCAAAGTTATCACATTAAAAGACTGAACTCTGGCATGACTTCGCTCATCAGCAAGGCACTGAGGTGGGATTTTTGGGTGGTTTTTTTTTTAAATTTTGATTGGCTTGACATTATTCTTAACCAAACAGCATGCATTTCATAAAATGATCATGAGTAGGTAGTAGTTTAGTGCTAGAACTGTGGAAAGGAAAGCCAGTCTGAGATCTGCTCTAAATCTTGCCTTACATGCAGCCTCAACTACATCTAGTTCCTTCATTAACTATATATTAGAGATACATACTTCAATGAGAAAAAAGGAGGGGAAAAACTTTTTCAAGACACAGAATTCCTCCTGCTTTTTTGTTGAGATTTATGAGATAAAGGGCTCCCTTTGTAGGATTTTACAAGTGTTTCTTGCCCAGAAGCCAATGCAGAATTGCTGTCTGTCACGGTTTTAGCCAGGATAGAGTTGATTTTCTTCACCGTAGCTGGCACAGTGCTGTCCAATATCTACCACAGATTTGTACATTGTTGGGTTTTTCACTCCAAGACCCTGACAATCTGGATCGAGGAGCTAAGCAGTGATTAACAGAATTTATGGTCTGCTAATGCAAAACAGAGATTGACTATGAGAAAACTCCCTCTGCTCTGCTTAGATCTTGGATTTGCTTGCAGCCATAAGGCAGATGGAAGAGGCACCATCTAACTTGTTCAGAGACTAGGATGTGCAGTGAGAGTGCTATCTTCTGAATGTGTTTTGAACCAATGTGCAAAACAATAGTCTAGTGTTGCAAGAGTTTCTTTCTAATGTTTATTTTTTAAGGTTTTCCAATCTCTTTAAAGTTACAAATCCTATAAATATGAATGCTTTTTGGAATTCAGCAGTTCAGCAGTTGAAAGAGTCAGGTACAAAAGTTAAGCTCTTTGAATGTATATAATGGCACTTCTTTGAAAATCGTAAGACAACAATTTCTGTCTAGATCTTCTCATTCTTCCTTTCCATTTTTGGTTTCCTTTTCACAGAGCAAAAGCAGTGTATCATGACTTTCTTTGTTGGCATGCAACACAGTCATGTTGGTGAAGATATTGCGGTAGCATTCTAATAACATTTCTGAGTTTTTGAAACAGCCACCTGAAACAGTTAATTCCTAACTCTTATCTTACAAAGCTATATATGCCTCTTACCAGGAACTCAATTGCATAAAGCAGTGAAAGCCAACTAACAAGAACCTAATGAAGCTTTAAGGTATCTTAGCTTTAATAGCCATTTTATCAAGGTTTTCTGAGACTCAGAGTGAGAAACTGAAAAAGTACATGTTCTGAAGGGGTATAGGTCCTACTTGTACAGTTGCAGGACAACAAAACAATATCTTCATGGTTGTGAATTTTTGATTTTAAATGTCAGATTGGACTGATCCACATTCATGCTGTGCCTTAGACTGGAATAAGTTTGGACAGAAAATCCTACATTTGCAGGAGACAAGGATTCATTCCCATCTACCCTGTGTACCACTTACCTATCTGCTCGGTGGATTAAAATTAGAATAACTCCTGGGGAAGAAGGATTAGTGAGCAGAGAAGTAATGGCTAAGGTACATTATAAATAAATTTATCACTTAAGTGCACTTTATGACTTACATATTCTCTGTTAGCGGCAGCTAGAGTGCTGCAAATTACTTTATTACTAAAGAAATAAATATTCATGTCTGTACCACACCAATCTGTCTCTTGCTTCGTATTCTTCAAGGCAGTGATACTGCTTAAAATAATAGATAAAATCTGATAGCAATGTAAGGTTGAAATTAATTTTAATTGTTTAATGGATCTGTTTTCAAAACTGGGCTGAGAATTCTTTTTCTGATAACTGCATCTTAACAACCTCTTACAACAAAATATATAGACTGTTCTAAGTTCATATCGAACTTAAAAAAAATTTATTATAACCTGTAGTACAGTTCAATATTGGTCACAATGGCCATGTCAAAAGTATGTACTTCTTGTTATGGTTTACTCCCAATAAAAAAGAAAGAGGGAGCAGGGAAGGAATTGTTCCCACCCAGCACTCCTGTTGGGGTACTCCTGGTCCAGCTTATGCCATAACCTGGGTGTTGCCCTCCTGGCAGGAAAGTGCAATGAGCTGACGGAAGATGTTTGCCCCATTCTTCTGGACCTAGAGACACACAGTAAGCAGCACAAGGCTCCCAAATCATTGCCATATTGGTGCCCATTGGACAGAAGAGATTGCATCGATTTTTCATGGATGTGTAGGGTGAACTCCAACAGAAAAATCAGGCTTTCTCAGCTCCAACTTTCCAGGAGGTCCAGCCCTAATGATGTTGTTGCTATAATTGTCTTACCCCATTTGATGTTTTCAAGAAGATTGAACAATGATCACTTACAGTATGGACAAGAAAATGTGTTTATGAAAATCAAATCGATATGTGACTTAGAGACATCCATTTTCACATATTTCATTTGTAAATTGTTCCCTGAAGATTTTGTTTACTTTTTTATAAAAATCCCTCTGCTTTATAGAAAATCAATTCTCTGTCATCTAAATATTGTTTTATAGCTCAGCATGCCCTCAATTTATTTTTGTAGTGTTCCCTATTAATAGGCATGTATATTAGAAATAGATGCAAAAGTCTATGCTGTGCTTTTTTGCTGAAGAGAATCTTAAAGAAGTTTGATGAAATTATATTTAAAGTGAGTGCTCTAAATTTTAAATTTGTACAATTTATGTGTCCAGGGTGACAGATTAATCATATGTGCCTGTAAAACACACAACTCCAATTAAACAAAAATTAACTTGTCAGAGTTGTCATGTATGCAAGAATTTACTCTGAGGAATAGAATAAGAGTTTAAGCCAACTTGCTTTGAGTCAATGAAATTAGTGGACTACAGCTTACCATAGGTAGTTACGTATTTCAGAAGAGACTGATGTGAATAAAAAATAAAGGTGACTGCTAACCTTGTATGAAGAATCCATATGAATGATCTGCAAAAGAGAAGAACAATTTTATGGACCTCAGACTCAGACTAATGAGTTATGCTACTATAAACCCTAATGAAAGAGCAGAGTGACATTACAAGGCTAGAAAGGCCATGTTAAACAATAGTAGTGGAACATGTAATTGGACATTTTTGGGTTTGGTGGAAATCATTGCTATTAAAAATCAATTATTAAAATTAACATTTATTTTTGAGAGTTGGAGTTTATCTGACAAGCTATAACCTTCACTTGATATTGGTTTCCTTCTCCATATCCTCAGCTACTAAAATCAGAGGGATGCCTCTTCGCTTCTTTTCCAGCAACTTCCAGTTATAATTTCTGATCAGTTTTAGCATCTCCAGCTCCGCAGAAGAGGGGAAGAGAAGTGTTAGGAAAGAGAGGAAAAAGATGATGGCCAGCCTGGAATTGACTGGAAATATTTTTGGAGGAAGCAACAGAGGGAAAAGAGTGAAATAAATAAGCAAGAAAGTATGGCCACTGAACATGTTTGTGAGAGGTAGTCTTGGAAAAATCACATCTGACAACTTTCACCAATTAAAACTGAATCTAACTAAACCAAGTTATAAAAGATACCTCCCTTATAAAAATCACTATATTGTATAATATTATTTTAATAAATAAGATAATGTTGGGAATTTTAAATATTTACCTCCAGTAAATCCTGAATTTAAAAGAGTACTATATATGATATATATATCTTATGCCTTGGCAGAAGTATCTATGTAAAATCTTAGCAATGGTGTAAAAGTATTTCAGTCCAGAGAAATTATGCTTATTTAAAGGAAAAGTACAAAATAAGTATATTGGCAACCTGTGCAAAATGGCTGACTGATGGTCAAATCTTAAAATGTGAACCAATGTTGTGATAGATTAATCATGGCCATGAAGTATGAAGGAGCTCAAATGGGAATTCTCTGATAGCCCATAATAAATCAACCAAGAGCTATATGCAGAGCAAGTAAATAAGCTCAGAACAAAATGCAGAGCATATGAGTCAGGCACAGTAGACCATCAAATAATATACATAAATATGGAAATTGTAAGGAAGCTGTATGTGAGGGGCGAGCCCCAAGTGGCTGTACTGTGAGCAGTGTCAGAGGCAAAGTGCAAGTCACCAGGAGGGACCTAGTGTCACCCCTTTTGACTGACTGATGTCTCAGCCACTCCAAGAAGCCAAAGCAGTGGAAAGTTCCAGAAGTGCCTGGATGGTGGCCATACATAGGGGCTCTGGCTTGCTCTCAGTGGGCTTTCTCTACACCAAATACTACCATTGGCAGGTCCAACACTGGATCCAGGACTGGTGATCTTTCTGTCTCTCTCTTGCATGTGTGCTTTTCCATCATAGTTGTTAAGTAACAAAAGGCCTACCTTGATTTCCCATAACACCGCATAGCTTAAGTAGATATAATTGTGAGAGGGCCAATGTGTACAGAATACTGGCTTTATGGAAATCTCCCATCAAAGTTGTTGCTTGTGTATGGACTGTGAGTGATATTTCACTCAACCCACACTAAGGGGATTTGTGAATCTTAGTCTCTCCCACTCCCCTTTCAGGTTGGATGTGACACTGTATTAAATTGTTACAAAAAGCAAATGCAGAAATACAAAGATAGGAGATAAATGAAAAGTAGTGTGTGAGCACTACTGCCAGTTTAAAACAGGCAAAAATATTTCCAAGTGCTTTGTCTGGAAAAGGATACTGACAACTGTTATGAGTGAGGAGGTAGTTACAGCCCTGCAGCGTGGGCACAGCAGTGAGGCGATGGTGGCCAATGACAATGTTTGGCCACTGGAAGAGGGAATGTGCAGTCAGCAAGGCAGGACTTGAATGGACCAGCGGAACAGCCAAAGGCAACCCAGAGCCCAGATGGGTGACAGCAGGGTCAGACTGAGATGACAGACCCTTCAAACAGCTAGAAAGAGTAGGGTGAGTATATCTAGAGCTGGACAAATATGAACTTTTGATTATTTGTGGAAATATTGGGATACAGGTCCTGGGAAGGCATAACCATTGCAAAACCTAAGTAAAGATAATAAATCAATTCAAAAACACTACAACAAATCTCAAAACCTCAGAGTTTCCTTCATAAATCACAGATATTTGTGAACTCTGAGGCACTGATTGACCAAAGAATGAAAGAACCATAGTTTCTTCAATGATGTGATGCATTTTTCCCATATGTCAGAGAACTAGTGACCTATTCTAAAATACTTACGATGTGAATGAGAAGGTAAAGGTAAAAATTATGGCACGGGGCAAGAGATGAGACAACTTCCTATGAAAGGGACAGCCTCCAGTTTTTTCCTCAGTGACACTAACATGGATGGAATAAAAGTAGACCCAAACTGAAAGAAATGTCTTTCAGTGATGTTTGTGCATTGAAAGTGCAACCAGCTCCTTCAGGAGCAGGTAGGCATTCAAGTAGAACACAACTATAAATCACTGGAGGGCATTTCTTAAAAGCCACTATAAGCTGCTCCAAACTGCTTTCAGCCCACGCTCTGAGAGAGCAGCACTATTATTTTAGACATATGCTGCAAGAAAGGGACTGCAATTACTGACAACTTATCCAGGGAAGAATTGTAGCATTAAAGGAAAGACAAGTGAACAAGAATACAAAATTGTAACCCTTGCAGAAATATAAAAAACGTGAGAACACTGAGATCATTGGACAGTGAGTTTTCATGTCATTTTAAAGAAAAAGTTTGGAGAGAATCATATGAAGCACATAAGGCAAACATTCACAAATACTCATAACACGTTTCCCTCAGGCTGTTTGGTCCCACAGAAAGAAGTCACAACTCCTTTTGAAATGTGCTAGAAAGACTGACATGAGATGAGGATCCAAGAACACATCAAACTGTACACTGCAGTCAAACTGTAATGTGCAGACTATTGAAAAAAGATATTGTCCATTCCAGAATACATGCCTGTACCTGGAAAGCTTAGGCATCCTGTGTATCAGCAAACAGCCCTGAAGATCTCTGAGATCTGGTGAGCAGATGCGATACACGTAGGAGAAGTCACAGGCAAGTCACAAAAGGGAAAATAAAAATGTACAGCTCTCCTCATGGTCCTTAGAGTGAAGGGAAAATAGATCTCATGATCACAAACCACTCGTTATAGTAGACTGATTTCTTGACTGCCTCAGTGACAAATGAAGCAATGAGGTTTTTAAGTACATTTGTTATCACAAAGTATTATTTCAGACAATGGCAACAAATGACAATAGAAACCATGCAGGGTCAGGTGAAATGTTCATCTAACTCCTACTCCTTTAGGGTCAAGAAGAAAAGTTTGGGGATGGGTAAAAGAGCTGGTCAAGCACAGAGGTAATTCCCCAAAATATCCCTTCACTTCAATAAGGCCTGGGACTTCCCAAGCCAGAAGCGCTGTTTTCATTAGCCTCCAAAGAATTTTTCTTTCAATGTGTTTTTCTTTATAGCTAGAAGATCCAATCATTACCTTTCATCATGCAGCATGCTTTTGTGCATTTCAAGGGTATTATATCTTCATTCTTCCATCTTCTTTTCTTTCAAAAGCTCTTTCAGTAGTTTGGTGTTTTCTCTGATAACTGCTGCTGGTCTCCTGTGAACTTTCTCATGTGCACTCAAACCTTTCTGGAAGTACAGTGACCCATACTGACACCGTATTTCATATAAGGCTTTACTAATGTGGCATAGACCAGAAGATTAACCCAATCCATTTTACAGGTGAAATGTACATTTCGCAGAAACTCAGGATAGCACAGAGGCAGAACAGCTGGAGTTTTGTTGGCTATGACGCTGTTTCTGTGAGAATGAAAGTATATTTCTTTCTCTTGTGCCAAAGTACTGCGGGGATGCTATCCAAAGCAGGGCTGATTTCCCTGGAGGTTATGCTTCTGCTCTCTTTTATCTATTTATAGCGAAGAAAATAGTTCCTGCATAGTTCAAAGTACCAACATTGTAAAGCCATTCCCTACTTATCTGTGTGACTGTGTCGAGCTATCTGTTACATAAGGCATGAATACTGAGAAGTCAGTGTTCAGATGTCAGCATAATAGACAGCTAAGATATATCCTGTATGAAGGGAAAGATTTTGTACATCAGTGAAGAACAATGAGCTAATGAGTCATGGATGTCCTGCATGAAATTCTGTAAGCCTATTATAAGTCTTATCCCATTCTAACCCCAAATTATCTCACTAGGTCTGACTGTGGGAAAGGGGGAGATGTTTGCATATTCATCTTAGATGAATTTTCCATCTGTGTGATGCATAAGTGGGTTTGCTGGGAAAAGAGAAGGGGAAAAAATGTCATCTAATTCGTAGCTGCAGCATTTAGGGATGCAATTAATTTTCTTGGCGCACTGCTTATTTCTCCTGCAGCAGAAACCATGCACAGCCCTGTATGATGCTCTGCACTCCTCATGAAGGACCAAGACACTTCATTAATCCTTTTGTTAGGGGTTCTTCACAGTTTTGGAAGTCTTTTAAATTAAGCAGGTAAAAACCTCATCCCTGTCACTTCCTCTTTGTCCTGCTCTGGAGGCAAAATAAATCCAGGTTGGCTCTGGGAAAATTCTCTTCCAGCCTGCAGCCTTACAGACTCACTGGTAGCTCTGTGCTCACTCCCCTCAATGCTCAGCGGACAGTGGGAAAGCAACAGATGATCAGAAGATAACAGCAGCAAGTGGTGGAGCAGCTGGTGGCTTCTTCCAGTCCTCAACCATGTCACTCCCAAGACCCAAATCATGATCCAACCATGGGTAACAGGGATTTGCTGCCAAAACTGTTCCCCAGGTCCTGCAGACATCACTGCTGGACAGTGCACTGGCTTGGGGGATGATAGAAATTATCGCATTTCTACAATGCAGGGGGAAATGGGTTGATTTTTGAAGCTCCTCATCAAAGGAACCTGAAGCACTTAAGTGTTTAATGTCTTAACAATGCCATATTAGCTTCTTCAGTGTTAAGGACTGCAGAAACATGGATACTTTTCTCATCAGTTTTGCCTTGTTTGCTGTTCTTATGAAGGCATTAGTGTGTCTTAGCAATTAAAGTGAATTCTGCATTTCCACAGCATTCCATAATTTTCACAGTTGTTTTGTCCTTACTTACTTTTTTCAGATTGGCTTATCTTTAGTTTTTTTTCTTTCCTGAAAATGCAGTTTTTGATAACACATGAATAAGCAAACTCCCAAATAAATTGGAACTTAGCTTTTCCTAGGTTTCTGAATCTGTGAATGTGCTTTTCACCTGTAGCTTCTACCACACTTGACAAGTATATTTGAGTGGACAAGCTGGAGATCAGAGTAGAATGCCATGTTTATGACACAGTCTGCAGATGAGAAAGGTATTGGACTCCTGAGTTAAATGTTGTTCAAATTTCAAAAAAATAGTTCTATTTTAACACAAATGCAATTTTGAATTTCAGAACCTTCTAACATTTATATGTCTTACAGCAAAAACATTAATGTTAATACAGAGATTTTTATTATTTTTTTTTTCCCAATTGCCACTGAAGTCTTACACCTGATCCTTCTAGTTATGTTGTTAAATATACCTTTTTCAGGTTGGCTTCCGAGGACCTGGAAGAAAATGAGGCACACAGCTTTAAACAAGCAAGAATTATTTATAGACAAATTCCTCTTACTGTCAAGGTGAACAGAGAAACTCTACGACTGATGATGTGGAATACCTGTGAACAGCTGCATGCAGTTAAGCAACAGAAATACAAGGGGACTTACTCTTGTTTATTCAAGAAATTGACTGTGTCTGCTTTATTCACCAGCAGTTTAAGAATGCAGAATAATTGTCACTTGTTTTGCTTGGTGGACTCAGCTGATGAAATAAAAGCAACTAAAGCAATTGCTTACATATGAATTGGTCTGTATCACCTTTCAACTATCATGCTGATGCATTTATAGAAAAAGAAGGCAGAGGGAACAGATCTATTTCTTCCATACTTGCTCTTCTCTCTAAGCTTTTGCTTCATTTCTGAGGAAGGTATCTGTGTCTGTTTCTGCTTTACATTTCCTGGGGCCTTGTGGAAGTCTGACAAGTGGCTCGTCTCTGTACAGGGAGGGGACAGAGATGCTCCTGCATAAGGCAGGTATCCGTTGAACCCTTCCAGCTTTCTAAGTGGTTCTCAGGGATGAGCTGAACCCTATTAAAACACCTTCACCCACTGAAGAAAGGACAGTTTAAATGATGACTAAGGAAAACTGGGGTCCCAAAATTAAAGCAGTTGTCCTTGCCTGGGGACGTGCTGATTCAAAGCAAAGGTTTCCTTTCATCACAGCTGCACAGCATCTCACCTTCTTGCACATGGCTCCGATCGCTCTGTTGCTCAATCACCTTGAACTTTGTGTCCCTTTTTCCTCTCCCTTAGCCCTGGTACATTCTTCTCACCTTCACGGATCAAAGTATCTATGCCTTCTTCTAGGGATTTAATCTCTGATATCATCCAGAAGGTTCCCCAGCCTCTTCATAGTTGAACTTATTTTTGAAACACTCACACCTGAATCACAGATGGGTGTTTCAGGAGTTCAGCATTAGTTCTTTAATCTTTTCCTAAGTCTGTCTATATGTTGGCTGTTGGGCTGACAACTTCTCGGGGCAAGCATCTGCTTTTCCTGAATGTCTGGGAAATGTTTATCACTTCATAATCTCACAACTGAACAACAGACAACTATGTCTGGGTAGCTCTATGTAGTTATTGAAGCTTCTCTTGAGACATCTGGGATCGTGAAAGCACCGCAAAGCAAGGTCCTTGCTTTTGAAGCAGGGATATAAATGGGAGAGGGTCAGCAAACTCACATGCCAAGGAATGGGGCGGAAACTCTGTAAAGCTGCATTTTCATATTGAGTGCCACCTTCCTTGCACAGAGAAATTTTAGACTAAGGAAGGAAATGTACAGGTATGGGGCAATAACCCACAGCAGAAAATTTAATAACCACATTATCTATAAAAATCCTCCAATAAAACCATCACTAAGGCTTCATTCATTTCAGCTGGGACCTTTCTGGTCACAGCAAGTTTCATCCCTCAGAGAACACCTGATGGAATCTGACTCTGGCCTTATACACAAGGATACTTGTACCGGAAGCACCTTCATGATCAGTTGGGTTATTTATTCAAATGGTAAAACAAATAGCCCAGCCCAAGATATTTAGGTGCTTCAGTGAAGCTTCCGGTACAGTCTGAGGAACAAGAGGATCTTCCAAAGAGCAGCTCCCCACCTTAGGCTGAGGAGCGGAGAGATGCTTTGCTTCTGGTGGGGGTACCTCAACTAAAGTGGACCAATTCGGGCCTATGTGCCTAATCAAAATAAATTACTGTAACTAAAAATGTAAATGTCATTGAAGACCTCTCTTCATATTTACATATACATACTGTAAGTATCCAGCATATTTACATCAGTGCAATTTTTATGATACAGAGCTTTGTACACATATTCTAATTCAAATAAATTAGTAGCCCTCTCAGATTAAATTTTTCCCAAGCAACTCAGACTGAATATGGTGATCATCCTCCTGAATACAAACCTTAGCTTGTATTATCAGAGCTTTTCTAAGCTTATATACAAAAACTTTTGTGAACTTCTAATGCACTTTTGCAAAACCTTGGCTCAAACAATCTACACTCAGCAACTAGTTGATGTAAATTTTCAGGATAATTCTGTGTTGAGCACAACACCACACCAAAGTCTGAAACAGGAACATGTTCCTGAACTAGCACTTTACGTGATTCCAGGCTGAGCTAAACACTCAGCCTTCACAGCCACTGTCTGTAAGAGTTAAATATTATCTGTGGGTTAAACACAAAGGGAATATAATAGATGCTAACTAATAGTTTATGCTTGCATAGTTCCAAAAGCAGCAAAAGAAACTAAGCTATACTAACGTATTTGTTGTAAATTCTTTGCTCAGCTCTTTGCTGATATTTGCTTATTAAATTTTTTCCATTGTAACTGGAAGAAAAAAGTTAATTCTCTGTAGTTTGTATATAGTATAGGTCACTGGTCTATTTAATAGAAAATTATAGAATGGGATATAGTAGAAACGTTAGATCAGTGACTCTGTCGTATCATCGTGCTTTGATTCTTCCAACTCTGTCCCTTTTGATATCTTCAACAAATCCCATTTAAAATTACCATGGTGGCAGCATTTCTTTGTGGAATGTAGGTATAAAGTACCATGTTGCTCTTGATCACAAGCACATACTCATTCCAGCATCACCGTCACTCGTTTCACAGAGTTGTATTGCCTTTTTTCTGACTGGGTTGGCAAGTGAGTACAGCTACAGCTGCACGTCTTGGGCATCTTATCAACTGAAGCATGGACAGTGAAGCTCTTAATTACCATGATGACTGAAGCCTTGTCACTGTCTCTGCCGATACTCTGTTCTGTCCTCACTCATCAAGTGTAATTGCTTAGTGACTAAAATCAGACATTTAATGATTAAATTTTTACACTTCTTAAATTCAGACTAAAATCCTATTTATGTGCAAAAGTTCTCTGGCATTTGTCCAGTTTTTTGCTATATGAAAATTTATTGTGTTTGTTAGAAGGTATAGTGAGCCCCTAACAAATAATGTTCATTTTTCTTTTTACTTCTAGGGAGTGTTCTCCAAAGAGCAGGGACACTGTAGCAACATTTTCATCCTATATTAAAGCCACCAGCCAGGCATTTAAAGAAGGAGGCAGGGTTTTTTAGCCACTCCTTAAAGTATTGAAGTTCAAAGGACTGCACAAACGAATAAGAATTCATAATACGAGGAAAACAGAAAAGTCTGGATCTCACATTCAAGCTTAATACAGCTGAAGAAAGCACAAAGATAGAGCAGCCTACAGAAAAACTGCTACCAGGAACATTTCCTCCCTCCTCCCACCTCACCCCAAAACCCCCACTGCTGTCAAGAACCCTGGATTCTTTATCTAATTTACCCCGCTTGCTTTCTTCTATGACTATTGCAGCCAGGCAAGCATTTCTGAAGCCAAATATCTGATGAGACTGTCATGGCAAGAATAACATTTGAGCTGTGTAAAGCTAAAGAATTGGGAAAGAATCTGCACCCTAAGGAAAGTTTGTTATAGCAGCTTGCACACAGCTGGAAAACCCCATCCCTTTAGTAGCTAAAACAATTTAATCAGCCCTAGTTTGAGCTGTTCTGTTATTACACTGGTCCTTGACAAAATTGTTTCACAGCATTTTCCCCTCAGTGTTTACTTTAGTGCATTACCATTAGGAGGAATATTTTTAAAGCATTTAGGGTCAGCTGCCTGTTCCTCCTCTCCAGCCTTTGAGGAATGCTGAGTAAGTTGTTCTTATCTGTTAAACTCATATTATTGCCTCCTGGTTACAGCAGTTACTGTGTAAATCAACAGATCCCACTTAGGCAACTCAGGCTCATATTTTACACATGGCCATCAGGTCTAAAGAGGGAGCAAAACAGATCTGCTAAAATGTAACTTTGATTTAAAAAATCTGTCTGCCATCAGAAGCTTGACCTTGAGAAAATTGGTGGGTTGAGGGAAGAACTATCAGGCTTTTCATCTCCAGGTCACTGCTGCTAGCTTGTACCATCATCCAGCTGCTCCCTGGTAATGTTGTTTCAACACTCCCTGCAACAGGTGGTCAGGCCAAAATCACTGGGAAATTAATGATGACAGCCTCAGCACACAGATTAAAGAATTAGCCTCTCCCCCCACATACTCAGCCCACCAGGTTAGAGTTCAAATTGATTAGGAAGGAGTTGAGAAGAGACCTGGATAAAATTGTTCTGTAGATACAGAGGGGATTATAGTTTCCAAATATTGTTAATTTAACTCCTTTTACTTAGCACTTGGCTACTTTCATATGCACAAACTCGGAAATGTTTATTGATGCCAGTTTGTACTGCACCTCAGCAATACACATAATCAAGTCCCAAGACTGCTTTGAGCTTTCCCATCATTTTTATCCTGTCAAAACTATAGTACTGGATAAGAACCAGTTTAATCAGTGCTGGGGAATGTTATAGAGCAGATCATCTTGAGAGCAATCACATGGCCCATACAGGACAACAAAGTGACTAGGTCCAGTTCAGCACAAGTTTAGGAAAGGCAGGTCCTGCTTGACTAACCTGTTCTTCTGTGACAAGGTGACCTGTTTAGTGGATGAGGGAAAGGCTGCGTATGTTGTCCTCCTAGACTTTAGTAAAGCCTTTGACACCGCTTTCCCCAGCATTCTTCTGGAGAAACTGCCTGCTCATGGCTTGGATAGATGCATTCTTTGTTGGGTAAAAAACTGGCTGGATGGCCGAGCCCAGAGAGTTGTGATGAATGGAGTTAAATCCAGTTGGTGGCCTGTCACAAGTGGTGTTCCCCAGGGCTCAGTGTTGGGGCCAGTCTTGTTTAATATCTTTATTAATGATCTGGATGAGGGGATTGAGTGCACCCTCAGTAAGTCTGCAGGTGACACCAAGTTGGGCAGGAGTGTTGATCTGCTGGAGGGTAGGAAGGCTCTGCAGAGGGACCTGGACAGGCTGGATCATTGGGCTGAGGCCAACTGTATGAGGTTTAACAAGGCCAAGTGCCGGGTCCTGCACTTGGGTCACAACAACCCCAGGCAACACTACAGGCCTGGGGAGGAGTGGCTGGAGAGCTGCCCGGTGGAAAACGACCTGGGTATTGGTTGACAGTCGGCTGAACAGGAGCCAGCAGTGTGCCCAGGTGGCCAAGGCGGCCAACAGGATCCTGGCTTGTATCAGCAATAGTGTGGCCAGCAGGAGCAGGGAGGTGATGGTGCCCCTGTACTCGGCACTGGTGAGGCCACACCTCGAGTACTGTGTGCAGTTTTGGGCCCCTCACTACAAGAAGGACATTGAGGTGCTGGGGCGTGTCCAGAGAAGGGCAACGAAGCTGGTGAAGGGTCTGGAGCACAAGTTCTATGAGGAGCAACTGAGAGAGCTGGAGCTGTTTAGTGTGGAGAAGAGGAGGCTGAGGGGAGACCTTATCACTCTCTACAACTACCTGAAAGGAGGTTGTAGTGAGGCCGGTGTCCATCTTTTCTCCCAAGTAACAAGGAACAGGACAAGGGAAAATGGCCTCACGTTGCATCAGGGGAGGTTTAGATTAGGTATTAGGAAAAAATTCTTCCCCAAAAGTGTTGTCAGGGTTTGGAACAGGCTGCCCAGAGAAGTGGTGGAATCACCATCCCTGGAGGTCTTTAAAAGATGTGTAGATGTGGTGCACAGGGACATGGTTTAGAGTTTGACTTGGCAGTGCTAGGTTAATGGTTGGGCTTGATGATCTTAAAGGTCCATTCCAACCTAAAAAAAATTATATGATTTTAATATATTTTGAGAAAACCATAATTTCTCAGAAGTGACCCCCTCTAATGCTGTATTTGCTTTTGAGTGTAGGGACATTAACATTAGATCCACTCAAAAATTATTACTTTGGTAAAAGCTACTTGAGCTTTTGAGGTTCACAAAATGCATTTGTAAGTAGAGCTACTCCCAAGTCAGCCCTATGGAAGCAGAATGACTCTGTAGGTCTTCCCCATAGTTTTATTCAAGCCTTTGTAGTGTCAGGAGCCTATGCAGAGACTGAACATGACTTTGGAGTGCAATCTTTATCAAGCTGTTTGCCTTGGGTATTTGAAAGATACATATGCCCCATTTTAGAGAGCTAAAACCAGGGTTTGAGGTATAGCACTTTGGATTGTTCCTGTTCAAATCTTATTTAAAAGATAACCGATCCAAAGAACCAGGAACAAAAATAAAATCAGAGGAAAAGGCAACAATCTCTTCTTTGCTGTCCTTGGAGGTGCAGGAATTGTGATGCACTGTGCTGTGTTGCTTCATCTCTGATCACATCTTTTGCACCAATAATCATTGTGGAGACATCCCTGAAAGCCTTTATCTGCACCTTGGCAAATCCTCCTCTTTCGGGATCTGTGGTTCAATCTCCTCTTTGCTGCATGGAGTATCACAACAAGAGTAGAGGAGAGTCCCTTTCCTGATGTAGCTGCTTCTTTATTCTCTCCTGTGCTTCACAGCCACATTCATCGTCCAAATTCTCCCTTTCTTAGAGACAATCCATTACCCTTAATCTTTACCCAGTGATCACCCCCACACCATGCAATATGTTGTTCATGCTGGTTTTATGTTGGCTGTGGGGGGACAGACAAATGGTAGCCAACCAGGCCCACAGTTGGAAAGCCATAGTCAAATGATGCTCAATTGCCTAGGAAATCTACCGGGAATTTTATGAACCAGCAAAATGAGTTTATTGTAGTTTAGTTCTTGAAAGCATGTGGCTGAGATGCTTCTGAAACAGTCTGCAAGTAAATTTAGCATCTCATATGGAAAAATGGTCAGAGTCTGTCAAAATACACTGTACCTACTGGTACTCTTAACAAAGCCATAACAAGGCAGTGAATGGCCTACTTTGTTCACCTTAGTTGTCTGTAAAGTACTTCAGCATTCTGAGAGGAAATGCAATGCATTGGCCCTAAAAGAGTATGTGTCATCTGATTTAGCAGAACACATAAATCACTTTTGGCAGTACAAGTTTGCTCCACAATAACATCATTGAAAATGGGTTTTTTGTTTTTAAAAGTAGAGATTAAAGATGAGCAGAGCAATTGATAAAGGTTATAGCTCCAGATGGCCTAAGTATCAGTGTTAATCACTCAATATATAGCCACCCATGGTAATTTGTTTATGGGGCAGCTGGCATTACCTAAACTTGGGCCTCGGCTACCAGCTTAACTACATGCTTGTCTTTCATAGCATCCAGCTACTGACATTTTCAATTGCGTCTTTGCAATACAAGAATGGACAGACTTCCCCCTCCTTTATATTTACTAAAAAGGTCAGGAAAATAGGCACAGCATGAGGTTTTTCAATAGACTTTTTGCCAAGGTAAGAGAAGGGAACATAACATAGAACGTCACTCTTTCTCCCTATAACCTGGGCAAGGAGGTAGTCAAGAGGCAGATAATTCAAACATTACCAACTCCCAGACAGACCCTGGAAACTAGAATCAAGGCTGGAAACAGTCCTGAGCCATCAATCTTTGAATGTATCCAGTACCCAAGGATTCTACTTTCCAGGATGTTTACATTCTTCATCTATCTAGGCTCCATCTTTTTATTAAAATGGTAGTTAAAATTTTCTTATTATTGATGAATGTCAGCAGTTATTGGTAGACACAACAATACAGGAGCATTGTGTTGATTTGTGACAACTTTTTTTCAATATTGAGTATATATGTTACAAAATTGAGATGAATGTTGTTTTTCTGCAGAGCAGGAGAAGCAGAGTAAGCGTTATTAAGACCATTTATTTCAAAAGTTCTGCAATGGAAACTGAAACTGTGCAGTGCCATATTTCAGAAACCTTGATGCCCTCTATTCTTCTAAAATTCCATGTTGAAACATAATTGTTCACAACATTATTAGTTTTCTGCATTTTGTAAGATAGCTATTTCTGCTGTTCTGCTCAGTCTGGCAGTCTTTCACTGGTTGGGACCTGCAACCTATTGGTTTGGGAATTGAAATTATGATGATGCTGCTTCTTTGTTGTTAGGGCATATAGTCAATACTGACGCTCAGAAAAGCACTAGTGATAACCCATGTTTTGACAGCTTGTCAATAATCCTGGTGTTATGATCAAAAGGGTTGTAGTAGGACTTATAACCTCTGTCAGGCGAACAGAGACTGACCTTATTGTGAGTAGGGTGAAAAAAAATCAGTTAACTCTTATTGTTAGGAAGTGAGCTGAAGACAACAGATTGCTTGGCAAAAATACACTAAAAAGGATAAAGTGAAGAGATCTTCTGAAGTCTAAGTCAACAGGTTATTAATGGGAGAAGTAATGAGTCATTAGATATTGTGTTTTCCCACTTGGGTACTTTCAAAGCAAAGGGAAAATAAAATCTTCTGAGATTTATTAAATATTTAATCTTAACCGTTTTGTCTGTCTTTCACCGCCACTATCGTATCCCACAAGGCTTTAAGGAATACGCATAGCAAAGCTTTATTTTAAAATGATTCATGTTTTGCACTTGTAAATTAATATTTAAGCCAATTTCAGCCAGCACTGGAGAGACTTCAGCCCAAGAAGAGAGGACACCAGCAGTTAGAAATATCTCACAGAAACCAGCGGATTCATGGAAGCAAGGTATAGGAATAATTAAATATCTTTTATATATAAATTACTTTATATTATATTTGCATCCCCACCTGCCCTCGTGCACCTCAGGGTGGAAAATTCTTCTCTGATTTTCATGAAGGATGAACTTGGAGGCAGTTTGGAGTCAGCACTGTTCCGTGGTGGGCGCTACCAAGGGGATTTGAGTTTAGGCTCCTCGAGGCACCAGCACACCTAACTCAGCCCCTCACAAGTCCTTATTTGTTTTCGTTGCCTTCATAGAGCATGGCCTTTTGAATCACGCTCCTGCAGTTTTTTGAATCAGAGCTTAATTAAGATGTCTAAGTAGCCTGAGTAGACAGTACAAATAATACACTATACTGTACCACTATTCCTCAGAATATTGCAGCAATTTAATTACAGTTCACCCCACCCTTGTAAACTTGGCTAAAAATAATCTTGCTTTCATTAGTAAGGGAATCTGCATGGAGTTTTTTGTGTCTGGCTGAGTAGGGTATTGTGGTGAACAGTGTGTGATACTTGAGGTCTCATTCTATCTCAATAAAGTGCTTGAAAGGCATAGTAATTAGTCAAACAGAAATCACATAAAAGGAAATTAAATAACAAAAAAAACCAGAACAGATATCTCATGGCAGCACAATTAAGGAACTGTTTTTCACGTGAGAAGAAAAGGCTGTGTAAAAGGAAAACATGAACACAGGCTGGATCAAGGTGTTTTCAGTGGAGACAAGGAAGCACAGATGACAATGTCCAAGGCACTAAGAAAAGCTTTTTTAGAATATTGTATAGCACTTGGGTCAGACTTATTTGAGGAAAAAAAAATTGTTAATATTGGGAAGAGGGCAGTGAAATGCTGCTAGGGAGATCAGAATCTGTCTTGCTAGAGTAGGCTTAAAGGCAATTCCTTGTTAATCTTAAGAGAAAAAAAAGTCAGAGTGCAGCATGATTTTGCTCTGTAAATACTCTAGGAACAAGCAGAGAAGGGGAAGAAGAAGGATTTAAGCTATAAAACAAAGCCAGCCCTCCTGGAAGATCAGTGCAGATGGGGCCTGATACTCCACATCATGTCCTCTGGCTGAAAAAAAGGTAATCAGCTCAAATATTTCTGACAGGAGTGTGGCCTAACCATCCTGCATTCAGGAGAAAGCCAGGCAGGCAAATTGCCAGGGCCACTTCAGTCTTCCTGGGCAAGGAACCAAACTGCATGCAGACAGCACACCCAACAGATTCCTCTTTGCATCCATTTTCTTCCTGAAAGCCCGCTTTCTGCAAAATGTTACAAGCTTTAATTTTTGTAGCCGGCTTTTTATTTTAAAATATGATACATAAATTTAGTGTCTTATTGCTTCGGAAGATCATTAAGAAGTTCTATCTGCAATTTACTATGGAAGAGGTAGAAGAGAAAATCCACCCGTCAGTTGCAAACTTCTTTTTTAGGATGATAGGCTGAAGTCAGTAATCTCAATTTATACTGAAAACTTATGGGGCTCAGACAGACTCATTTAAATCTTACTAAAACCGACTATTATTATGCACAGTTCCCTGAAATACACAGATGAGCTCTCACTGGCCTTGGAATACCCCACTGTGTGAAGAAACCTGCTGCTTATGTAGAACTAAAATTATATGATCTATCAGATCCTCCTGCATAATTATACTTCAGATGATTACACTGAAAGAGAAATCATAGAGAGGCAGCTAGCTAAACAATCAGAACGGTATTTTTATATGCAATTATAACTATGTGTTGTCATCTACTGCAAAACATACAGTATCCATGTAAAAGGTAGGACTAGACAAAAGGTATAAAAATACTTTGTAAAGCTGTAAAAGTAAAGGAAAATTTCCAGGCTTCTGGCAGTGTACCCTATTCACGTGTACTCAAGTATCTTAAAGTCTGTCAGTAGAAATATTTGTAAACGCTGAAAGCTCCACGAAGCTGAGTGTAAACCATTATTTGCTCAAATATCTGAGCTGCAAATTCTATAGGGGTCATCTATCCTCATTGCTTAAACAAATGTTATTTTTCCAACCAAAATTCTAGGGAAATTGAATGCAAAATCTCTTCTTATTCTGGTGGCCATTCACAGAACAAAAACTCTAATGCAGCTGACTGCCACAAGAAAAACTGCTCTGTTTGCTGCATAAGCAGATTTGTGATTTGTGTCTCCAAACAGAGCCAAAGGGCTGTCTTAGTGCAAGGTTGTCACTGCCCCATCATCTGTACAGGAGTGGCCAGTCCCCTTCTTCTTCCCCTCTACCTCTGCTCAGCAACCGTGGTGCAAAAAGACCAAATCTGTGTACACTACACTGCAGTGCAACAGAGCAATACCTAATTTAACACATGTAGGTGCTAGAAATAGCTCATTTAATGAAATGCAATTTCTTTGATGTCTTGCGTGATCCTGAACACAGACGAATTGGATTAGGCACTCTCCATTAGCCTGGCTGTTATGTGTCATTTTACATGACCAAGGGGTCCCTTGTAACAAAGCCTTGATAATCCCAGGCACCCAGCAGGCAGATTTAGACGCTGTGTGATGCTGGGCTGCCCTGTGACAGTAGGGACATTGGCAGGCTGTGCCGCTCTTGTCCTGCTGGTGGCATTGTGGACATGCAGATGGGTATCAGCCTGGTATGGGGCATTCGACTTGGTCTCCTGAAGAAAAAATAAACATCATTTTCTCTTGAAGGAAACACCTGCCATCAGACAAAACATCATGCCGAATGGCTCTTAACCCTGACTAGAGCAGCAGAAAGCAAGCCAAAGGGTTGCCTTGCTGGGCTTACCGCAGGCAAGTTGATGGGTACTCCCTCTCAGCCCTTACCAGCTCTTGTGTCTACATCAGTTTTGGGTTACTTGAAATCCTCTCTTTTCTCATGTACCTCCTGAGACTGGCATGCTGAGGTTTTTCAAGACAGTGAGTTTAGTGGTGTGTTTTCTGTCCTTGATGTTTATTTGAGTCTCTCTGATTTGCATCCACAGATTGCACAAACTTTTAAATTTTGTGCTTTTTTAAAGAACTTCACCCATGAACTTTGCATGTTATAAACTGACCTCTGAAAGCCACAGAAATATATTCAGAAATAAGATCAGATTTCATGAGCCTAGGAGAGACACTTTGCATATGAGTCTTTAAAAGGAAAACACCACCAACAAAAGTAAATTTAAGTGTGGCTTTGAAAGTTCTGGGACAGGAATGTGCTAGAAACAATGTTCAGTAAAGGAAACCATTTATGTGAAAGCACAATCTTTGATCCTGCTTATGCAGAAGCTTTCTGGAAAATGGAAATGCAGGAAGCCTTGCAATTGAACAAATATTTAAGATTGATGGCACATTTCAGACAAAAAGGGAATCAATAATTTAATCATTCTATCATCTTTGCCTGAATTTCCTCTTTACCTGTAATAACACTAATGCTGATCCACAATACGTAAGAGGCAGCAGAACAGACTTTGTCAGGAGGAGGACTATGCATTCAAGTCCCAGGAGTGATGCTTGTCTGATTTTTTGTTCTTTAACCTGGAAATACCACACAGGATCAAAACCAGGTCAGCCTTATTCCTGCATCTTCATGATAAGAGTTTCCTACATTTGCTGGAGCAAATGCAATTTCATCAGCTGTATCCAGTGTTGAATCTCTCAGTGTAATTACAGCTGCAGAGAGGAAACTTTTAGATGTCGATCTTTAGGCCTATAGGAAATGTAAAAACAGAAACTGTAATAAATTCCTCCACTATAGATTGTTTGCCAACATGAAGAATTACTTTAAAAATAAGGCTTTGTAAAGACTTTAATAACTCTTACTTGCCTAGTCTTTTCACACCTAGAAAAATTACTTACAGAATTCCCCCCCAGAGTGCCCTATCTCAGGAAACACATATCACACCCTACAATTTAAAATTTGATCCCACAAGCATTAAAAAAAATCAGATTTTCATTAAAAAAGTAAAAGTCACAATTTTCAGTCCAGCTCTTCCATCTGTCTGTAGTGTCCTGTAATTACTGGGCTGCTAATCACTGGTGCTCCTACTTTTCTCTTACTGAAATATAAATATTCTCTTATAAACTGGAAGCACTTGATTGGAAGAGCTGAAGCAGTCACCTGTGCCGAATTAGACAATTTACTGTTGCTGTTTAGGGTATTGACTATGAGACAGGGAATTTCTCCTGACCCACAAGCAAGCAGAGAAGGAGTTTGAACTTGGCTTTCTTCATCATTTGGGAACATGAGGCTTCAGACTGAAAGGAGACACCCCAAATACCTCCTTATCCCGGTTTTTGGAAGTAGCCTTTTTTTTTTAAGTTGCCAGGCACTTTCATCAAATGCTTGAAAATTAAAACATTTGTTTGAGATTTAGTTAAGCTTTATTAATTCAGAAATTGGTATGTTCATTGTCCAGAACATAGAACATAAGTTTTAAAATTTCAATTGGTTGAAATTGATTTGAATTTTACAGTTTGGCTCAATGCAGTAAAAAAAAAAGTTAATCTTATTTTACTGCATTCTTACTGATATCTCACTGCTTATAAGGAATAAAAGAGCATCTGCAGTGGGTGATGCTCACAACTGATGACATAGGAAAGGGACATTGAGAGGAAGCTGAAGCACTGAAGGACAAAGTGGCTCATGCAGCTGAATCAGAAAGAGGGCTGGAGAAAGAACCCAGTTTCCTTCATTCCTTTTCTAGCAGCTTTCTCGACATAAAATCTTAAAAACTTTGCCTCCTCTACTGGAGGAGTAGGCACCCCTGAAAGCAGTGAGTGGATCAGAACCAAAAAATATCAGAAACACCTTTTTTAGAGGAAAAGTGCTGTTTAGGCCCTCTGCTGTTTAGGTCTAAAACACACCTATAAAATGTAATATTTCTTTTTCAGTCATTGTTTATAATCTTTTGGAGAAATATGGATCTCCAACAAAAGACTTCCATTATAACTTAAATCTGTTAAAATCTCCCAAACTTGTACCTGTGACAGCTACAGCTGCTCTCATGCTTGACTATTAATTGTTGGAAATAAGATTTTACCATATGTCTCCCTTTTCATGGGGGAGCAGGCTAGTCCCTCTCTGAAGTATATGGTTAGAGAAATTGGTAAAGTATTATGAATCTGTGGAAGTAGTAATCAAGAGTGATTTCTAGACATTTTATCTTTTTTCCTCTACTGTCAGAATCACCAAACAACAGAGATTCAAAGGTGTTCATGAGCCATCTCAAACATAATTTAATTTACATTAAAATCTGGCTGTTTACACAGATATATTGAGAGAGGAGTGATTAATCCTAGTAAGATAGGCAGGTAATTTAATTAGCTGGTAAGAATTCTGTCTTGAAATGTCTCATTAGTTTGTTGTGAACAGCTATCTCCAAAGTCTATCTATTAACACAACAAAAGAGTATATCCAAATATGACATACATGCAGAACCCAAGACACACACAGATAGAAAACTGCTTTCAGTAACTCGACTGGAGCTGCAAAATGGTTTTATTTAGTCCCTGACAATCCAGTGTGTTTATTGTGTTTTAGATGTCAGCAACTCAGCAGAGAGCAAGAGACGAGCAGCTCCTGAGGCGTCACCACTGAGCAGGAGCCTTGGATGCACTACAGGACACACACAAAGACCTCCTCCCACCTCCAAAGTCATTCCTGAAAAGAAATTCATCACAGTGATGCCAAAAAGACCCTACTGCAGAGAGCAAGTGTGTTGACAGCTAGAGAGAAGAGGACAGATTTTTCCTCATAGTCTGAGATTCCCAAAAAAGGCCAGAAAAGAGCCAGCAGGCCCCTTCCTCAGACCTGATCTATCCCTAGCACCAGAAGAAAACTACTTTTCTGTGCTTTAGCTTCATAATGCAGGCAGGTATTGAGATGATAGGGTCACCCAGCTGACAGCTCGCTGCTACTCTGGTTTTTCCCTTCCTTCCAAGTTACTGCAATAGACAGAAACTTTCACCATCTTATCCCTTGGAGGAACAGCAATTTAAGTACAAGGAAAAAGTGAGAAAAAAGCTCTATGGGCTACTTTAAGTGAGCTAAGCTTCTTCTGAAAGGAAAATAACATATTTTGAGCTGGCAAACACAGCTTTAAGGGATCAAAAGATTTATAGATTTAGGCTATGTCAAAATTGTTAGGCAGATAGCTGCTGCGGTGTAAAGCAGTGCTACCTCCAGCCTATGCATCAGCTTTTGTCTCTGCTGGAAGAAGCAGGATGGATCAGGATGATGTCTGCCTCGGATACACCTGCGTACAGCCACATGCCAGAGGCACATGTAGGTACCACGGTTAAGGTGTCATTTCCAGGACTAATTCAGACATCCTCAGAGGGGTGTTAGGAGATACTGCAACTCCTCATGAGTGACTATCTGGGTTCAGAATCTGTCCCTGCTCCCTCCCTCAGCAGTGCCTGGGTTGGGTGGCCATGCTATCTCCGGCACAGCAGGAACCCACTTCTTGCAAGCACTGCCCATGAGCCACAGACAAGCTCGAGAGGCAGCTAAACTCCATCTAATCCTGAGAGGAGTCTGCTCTGACGTAGCAGGGGACAACTACTGGGACAAGACAAAGCAGTTGCAACTGCCTGGCATTAAAAATCTGATCTAATGGTGGGGGCCCATTAGTTAAGGAACTAAATCAGCAGAAACAGAGCTAGGTTTAATCATCTCCTCAGCCGGAGGGGTTTCAATGATGTGATTTTTGCGACTCCTACAAATGTATCACTATATATAACTTATTTCTTCTGTGTTCTCCTACTAGGTTACACTTCAGAACTGATGTCCAGAATTAACCCAGCCAGGAAAAATTCTATTAACTGCAGAAACCTGCCTATGGCACTAAGCTCCAGTATGCTTAGTGCCAGTATCCAGGCACGAGTATGAAACGTGGGTGCTTCTGACACACGGGTAGGACATGTGGGTGATCTCTGACGTGTGGGTCAGAGATCACCTATGCAAACTGGATCCTTGCAAATCCATGGGCCCCAGTGGGTTGCACTCGCAAGTGCTGAGCGAGCTGGTGGATGTTCTTGCTGAGCCACTCTCCATCACCTTTGAAATGTTGTGGAGGGCAGGAGAGGTGCCTGAGGACTGGAGGAAAGCAAATGTCACTCCAATCTTCAAAAAAAGGCAGGAAGGAGGACCTGGGGAACTATAGGCCAGTCAGCCTCACCTCCATCCCCAGAAAGGTGAAGGAGCAGTTCATCCTGGAGGTCATCTCTAGGCACATAGAGAAAAAGAAGGTTATCAGAAACAGTCAACATGGATTCACCAAGAGAAGATCATGCTTGACAAACTTTATAGCCTTCTGTGATGGCGTGACTGGCTGGGTCAATGAATGGAGAGCAGTGGATGTTGTCTATCTTGACTTCAGTAAGGCATTTGACACTGTCTCCCATAGCATCCTCACAGACAAGCTAGGGAAGTGTGGGATGGATGAGTGGACAGTGAGGTGGATTGAGAACTGGCTCAGCAACAGAACTCAGAGGGTCATGATCAATGGAGGAGAGTCTGGATGGAGGCCTGTCACCAGTGGTGTTGCCCAGGGACCTGTGCTGGGTCCCGTCCTGTTTAACATATTCATCAATGACATCGATGATGGGATGGAGTGTAACCTCAGCAAGTTCGCTGATGACACCAAGCTGGGAGGAGTGGCTGATACACCAGAGGCTGTGCTGCCATCCAACAAGACCCGGACAGGCTGGAGAGCTGGGCCGAGGGGAACCTCATGAAATTCAACAAGAGCAAGTACAAGGTCCTGCACCTAGGGGGGAACAACCCCATGCACCAGTACAGGCTGGAGGCTGAACTACTGGAAAGCGGCTCTGTTGAGAGGGACCTGGGAGTGGTGGTGGGCAGCAAGGTGACCATGAGCCAGCACTGTGCCCTTGTGGCCAAGAAGGCCAACAATATCCTGGGATGCAATAAAAGCGGTGTGGCCAGCAGATTGAGAGAGGTTATCCTCCCCCTCTACTCTGCCCTAGTGAGACCACATCTGGAGTCCTGTGTCCAGTTTTGGGCCCCCCAGTTTAAGGAAGATGTGGAACTGCTTGAGCAAATCCAGCAGAGAGCTACCAAGATGGTCAGGGGGCTGGAGCATCTCCCTTATGAGGAAAGGCTGAGAGACTTGGGTTTGTTTAGCCTAGAGAAGAGAAGACTGAGGGGGGATTTCATCAATAGCTGTAAATATCTAAAGAGAGTGTGTCGGAACGATGGGTCTAGACTCTTTTCAATAGTACCCAACAACCGGACAAGGTGTAATGGGCACAAGGTGGAACACGGGATGTTCCAGCTCAATATGAGAAGAAACTTGTTTCCTGTGAGGGTGCCAGAGCAGTGGAACAGGCTGCCCAGGGAGGCTGTGGGGTCCCTTCCCTGGAAACATTCAAACCCCACCTGGACATGTTCCTGTGCCCCCTGCTCTGGGTGTGCCTGCTCAAGCAGTGGGGTGGGATGAGGTGATCTCCAGAGGTCCCTTCCAACCCCTACCATTCTGTAATTCTGTGTGACATTGGGTCTGGAAATCAAGACACCATCCACTCTATATAGGATTAGTTAGAAATACTTCTGGATGATTTCAGAAATCCTTCACCCCATCCTGACCTGGCCCTTTGACTGGAAAGAAATACTCCAGTGGAGGACTCCCTAGTCACAGACAGTCCAGAGGACACCCAAATTCTTTGAATTCCATCAGTGCTAACATCACACACAGCCAGGGAGTCAGCTTGGACTACCGAGACTCACAGCAGTAGGAGTATCAAATATAAAGTTAAAATATTACTCTCTCCTGTGCAACCGCTGTTACAGCACAAGGTGTTGCAGTAGTAGGAGATGGTACGAACAGCAACAGTGTGGGAAATCCAGTTCAGACCAGCCTTGCTCCCAAGTGGAAACAGCACAGATGACTGATCTCATGACAAGGAGGAGGGATGAGGTGCCAGCACTGATACTGGAGGCTGGGAGCAGGGTAGGTGCTTTTTTCCGAGAAGTGTAAAAAGGGATGCTTGAAATTACATCAACCACAGACAAACATGTCTCCAGCAATTATATATTTTATAGCAGAACTCCCTTCTGAGTTGCCTCAGGCTGTCACATATACAGCTAAATAGGATAATTTGGCTGTCTTATCTTTAGAGAGGCACATATAACAGATTTAGTGCAAAGGCAGATGTCCATATTATATAATAATTATGTGACAGGTTAATACAACTAAAACTGTCCACTCCTCCACCACACACACATGCAGGAAGGGAGGGATCCCACTTATGTTAATTTATGCTAACAGAGCTACAGCACATGTAACTTAAACTAATTTAAAACACTGAGGTGTTGTGAATACACCTTAGTTCATCTGCTTAGGTTTTGAGCAAGGGTCATTGGTGCTGTGAAAAATCCTTGAGCTGAAGTCATGCTGACAATTTCTTACAATTGCTATGTCCTGTCTTAGGAAGCCAATGGCTGCCTCTGCTCTGCAGTAATTGTGCATTTGGGTAGAACTGTACGGCAGCTCCAAGGGTCTGTGCTATGACCCTTCGTTACATATATGAGTATTTTTTTCTATATGACCTAGAGTCATAGTCTAATCTAAGTCTGTGGGACCGAAAACACTCAGAAAAAAATGAAGCAGCGGAAAGATAATACTTAATGAGCCAAGAAAGTGTCTGTGACCTTCTGGAATAATTTATGAAGTCCAACACACAGGTTAAGCTCTCTGGGAATGTCTAACTATGGGAAAAATACTGAGGTCCTTAGAACTGGCGGCTCTTTTTGCTCCTTTCCCTCACAATGGCTTCATCAGCTTTGGATGCCCAGCACAGCCCAGGCTTAGCTCTGCTCTAGGCAGGCAAATAGCTCTGCTCGTAAAATGGGTTGAACTGTACATATTACCAGTTGAAGCCAGTTTTCCTTTCATCTCCCCCCAGCAATGATAGACAGAAAATAAAATTTTGCTGAGTAAAGTTAACAGTGGTGGAATTCAGGTAAATAGAGATGCACTATATTTTAGATAGAGGGAGAAAATGTACTGTCCTTTTAAAAACCTATTGGGGGGTGGGGAATAAAACCAACTAGAAAGCAAGAAGCATGTTATGACTCAGAGCCAAATGAGCAGGAATCTATGACTGACATAAAACAGTGGCAGCTGCAGCATAGTCCAAATGTCAGGATCTGGGGCACAGCTGGTGCTTCAAGGCTGGTCTGGGGGGTGTCCTCCCCACCCATACCATGCAGGCAGAGAGCTGCCACAGAGGGCACCACCACTGTCATGTCTCCACTCACAGAGCTGTAGTCAACTGGGAAAGGACAGAGTGAAGCCAAGTTGATGTTGGCAGGGTCAGGCTCTGGGCAGGGACCTAGGGCAAGGCTGTGACCCTATGGCAGGATGTAGTGCCATGGCAGGCTGTCCTCCAGCAATGGAGTTTCTGGGCCCCTGATGGCTGTTTTGCCATCCTTTTCCATTTCCATTTCTCCTAGACCATGGGAGAATAGGGAAGGAATTATGCCCTTTGAGTTCTTCCAAACCTCCTGAAATTACTGATGTTTAATGACTTGCTGCACATAAAATTGTATTTACACACACACTTCAGTCCTAAAGTTCTTGTGGTAGGTGGTATTTAAACTGCAACAAAAGCAGTCATGTACTTAAACCAGAAACAATCAAGAAGCAGTAGAAAACCACTATGGAAGATTACTAAGAAGAAGGTGAGGGGGTATCTACACACTCAAGCAGACAGGTGCATGCCCATTTATAAATACCTCCATAGCCTGCTCACTTAAGCAAACAGTCTGTGGAATGATTTTCACTCCAGCAAGAAATCTCTAGAATCATCTGTAAAGTGGAGACCTGGAACTGAGGCTGAAACAGTGCAGATGCTCAGAGAAGGAGAGATGGGACTCATGCCTGGAGTCAGACGACTCTATAGCACTAATCATGAGGGAGGCTGTGGCCATCAGGCCTTTCAAACAGGGATCCATATTTCTCAGGACCAGCTTATGACATGCTGCTTCAGTACTCTGCAGCTAGTACTGCATGCTTCAGATAACTGCAATAAATGTACCATTCATTAACTGATGCCTCCCAATATCCTGATTTTCCTCACTAGTTTTCAACAAAGGGTTTGAATTTTCCTGTGCTGCATTTTACTCCATGGTAAAGCAATGCACCCTGGCAAAACAGAGGAGAGGATCATGGATCATGGTGGCACTTTTACAGTAAGTTTTGCAGTAAACAATGTCCTGAGAGCCAACTAGCTTTAATTCCTATTCATATACTGCATAATGTGAAAGGGTTCCTCAGCAGACACAGAGAGCTCAGGGACAACTATCAGCCCTGCCTCTTCACATCATACCTGCAAGTGCATCTCTACACTTGCATGGCTCCCACAAGGTTTGCACAGATGCACAGTTATCACCAGTCCAAAATAGGTCTGCTAATGATGCACCTCAGAGAAACCAGAGAAGAACAGTTGCTTTTAGCTGTGATGGTTCTGTAGTAGATGGAAAAATTAAAAAGCACTGAAAAATAATTTCCAGCTGGGATCATCAAAGGACCCCAAGGGATTTCAGTGCTTGTGTCTCATTTGAATTCAATAGTGGGTCGGAGCTGCTTTGAAAACCCCAGTCTTAATCACTGAGGTACTGCTGTGAAAACTCTCAGAGTGAAGTGCTGGTGAGTAAAGGATCTATTTTACCATAGCTTTTTTTCAGAATGGAATTATCCTGCAATGACAGTGAGTAATAATAATGAGCTAGTAATTAAACTTGTATTTACAGAAAACACAAGGACAAAAATTATGACTAGGGAACAGTGCTACAAAGCAACCCCTTTCACTTCAAAGAATGTTAAGGATGCAGCAGACTTCACACTCCAAGTTAAATATCTAATTACAGATTTCTGCTCATCCTGAAAGCTGTAATGAGAAGATTGCATATCTAAGAAGTGAAAAAGCTAAGCAACTAGCCTTCTTGGGGGTTTCTGTAGCAAAGAGTTAAATTTAATTCATGGAAAAGCAAGGAAGTGCTGTCTCTACTTTCCATGTAAGTCTTTCAGGGCTTGTTCTTTACTGCAGGACAGGGAATCACTTTGTAAAAGACCCCAGAAAGACATAGAGACACTCTATTTAGATGGAGCAGCTTCTATCATATCTGTAAGATGAGGTATATCCTCCTCCCACCCCCTTGTACCAGAGACATCCTTCTAATACCCCCTTTCCTCAGCCCTAGCCCCCATAGTCAGCCCAAGGAAGCAGATTTGCACGTTTCTGCATGGGACAACCAGCTACTGGTAAGAGTTGCCAGGGTGGTTCTTGCTTCTGGTGGAAAGACATAGTGGTTCACCTGACCCAGCAAGGGAGTCACCATGGTCTGCTATAGGATGGAGCAGGCTAGAGGACAGAAAGGACAAAAGACATGCACAGCTACTAAATTCTCTCAATTTGCCCATCATTTCAGAGGGTAACGGGTAGGAATAATGCCAAAGCCTTCCTTAGCAGGGCAACAAGCATGTACACACTTCAGAGCCAGGGAAGACTATGGGGTTATGTATAGCTACGCTTCAAGTGACTTGCTGATCCCCAGACACCCGTGCCTGGGTTAAGGGTAAGCATCTCCTCGGGAGAATGGAGCAGGTGCCCCCTTGGCCTGCTTGTCAATGCGCTGGGCAGGGGGGCCTGAAGACGACACACGGTTTGGCTGCACATGAGGAAAGAATCAGAGGCAATACTGGTAGATTTTTTCACTGACAGGGAGACTTTTGCAGGAAGGAATTCAAACTCTGCCATCAGAGGAATGTCATTTCGGGGGAAGCACACCACCACCATGTGCACTTCTAGTATCCCACTGCCAATTAGAAATGATGGCCAAAGCACGGTCCACCTCATAAGCTGCTGCGTGTGGCTCTGTGCCAAGCACAGCAGCTGACACAATGCTCCTGTCCTCCCACAGGACAGGGAACAGTTAGGAATGACACATATGCCTCCTGTCTTTCCTTGGTGTCAGGTCTGAGAAAGGCTGGGTTTATTTGACCTCCTCAGGGCCTTTTACTTTCATCTCTATTTCTCCTCTTCCACCACAAGCTGTCACCACCAGCAGGAAGGTCAGCTGTGGAGGTGACCAGAGGGTTGTGCTAGCTCCAAAGGCAGGCAAGAACCCACCACATCGCTTTTCTTCGCAATGCTTCCTAACCCACATCACTGCCAAGCCCTCCTGGCACGCAGCTATGGATTTTCAGCATAACAATGCTGCCGGCCAGGAACTGTCCTCTCCAGCTCATCCCCTCCCATTGCAGGCATGGTTCCATGTACCAGGGAGAGCACAGTTGCCCATCAACCTTCAAAGCTATGGCAAGGAAGAAGCAAGTAACTCATAGCACATGTTAGATGGCAAGTCCTGAAAAGTCTTCATAACACAGACATGTGAGAGATGTCTACGTGTGGCTGAGATGTTCCTTGCTGGCTGGCTGGCAACAATCTCTGGCTGCTCAGGCAATACCAGGCAGACACGTCGGAAGAGATATTTTTTGTATATGATGGTGCAGGATAAGTAGCATGAGGATCTTTCCCAGTAGCAGACCCTCTGGAGCAGTGTCAAAGAAGAGAAGGAAGCAGAGCTATGTCTGGTTCTCAAGCAGCAGTCGTTAATCTATAAGCAGCTCACAGAAATATACCGATTTATGCAGACACACAAGGACTTAATGATGGCCAGACCTGGGCAAAGAGACACTGAGAAGGATGACATCTGGGGTGAAGTAGTCCATAACACGAGGCATTACTGGTGATCGGCAATCCTTAAAAGTCAGCGGGAGCTGAGTTTTGTAGCTGCAGGTGTCCTCTGCTGAAGTCCACCCTCTCTGTCCAGCAACAGTGTCACCCATGGAGCCTATCCCCGCTGCATGGAGTAAGCCAGGATGCTATAGGTAGAGAAGAAAGCTGTGGAGGCTGGCTCGTGAGCAATTCACCAACTCTGCTGACCACAGTGAAGCGACAGCTGAAGCCAGACTGGAACAACCCACGAGCATTGGGGAGAGGCTGCTAAGGTGGGGACTGGCCACTGCAGGCAGTCATTGTTTCTTCGTGTATGTCTTTTGGTGCCAACCTCCCTGGGTGGCTTCTGGATATTGATGTAAATGCCTTCCACTGTGGCAACACACCAGGGAAACCCTGTCTGGACAAGTCTGCACAGGCCGTTTCTGGGCACCACAAGTAGATAAAATGTTCTCCCTTCTCAGCAGAAGGATATGCACCTAGCTAGTGATGTTTATTAGTCCATCCCTGCACTGGAAGGTTATCAGTTAATCACATGTGCCCTGGCTGTGGTGAGTACTAAAGGTTGAGACATCTCAGAAGAGGCTGCCCAGGAATCCATGGCGTTGATATTACACTTGCCTTGTCAGGAAGATCTAGGAAGCTGGATAAGGTCTTTGGGTAGTCTCACCTTCCTGTCATTCACTCTTTCAGATGGAGAACAGTGACAGCATGCATGGACATAAACCCAGTGGCATCCTGTAAACTCCCCTTTCTGGCCTTATGACTTTGCATGTCTGGGGATCAAAATACAGATGCATAGTGCAGGTGTTACAAATTCATTTCGCTTCTGTTGAGATAAATTGCTGCCAAACATCAGGATGTCTAAAGCAGTAGTAGGAATCTATTTGAAGTTGTGAATCGTGCTGGGATTGCTGGGCAGCCTACTCCATCTAGACAGTAAGTAAATCACAGATCTGATAAGCTTTGTATTACCTTTGTAAAACTTGAACCAGGCCCTGGGGGTGTTTTCTTATGTTAGTGTATTTAAGATTAATAAACCTGGATGTGGTGTACAGTTCAGAGATTTGAGGGGCAAATCCTATATTTGCCAGAAAAGATAGATGAAATAAATATTTTATAAAAGAAATAAAAATAAAATATAAATTCAGAATTGGTATCTTAACATTTATGCTGGAATGACTGAGACCTCTGACATTTCATTTCCCTTGCCTTTGAGCAATATGATTAATTTAAATAGACAAATAAAGAACCAAGTGGTAAATCACAATACCTTTGAAGTTTAGAGCTAAGTCTGCTGAATCAGTATTAAGCTGTTCCTGCATTTCAATTAACTCTTTGAGAAACCACTGCTTCATGGAGACCTTCTGTAATTACTGATGTGAATGAGTGGAATTCCAGAGGTGATGAAGACCTTTTAGATAATTGATTTTGAGGCTCCAGCTAGACAGGAGATGTAAAAAGCAGAACATATCCCTAGAAGTGTTGATAAGTAGCTTAATCTTCAAGGCTTTCTGGTTTTATTTTAAAAAAAAAAGAAAGCAATGAAGAAGAATGTTTGTTCTCAGAGTTCTTTCAAGGAGCAGCTTCTGTAGTTGAAATAAATGTGTTAGTAGCTAAAAATAAAATCAGTGACCTCAGCAGCCTCCTCTAGATGTAATCCTAAAACAGTGCTGCCCTGAGCCTTTTTATTTGCAGATTCTTAATTATATGAAGACTGTTTCTTCCTTATTCTGCCATCAGTGTAATAAAGCAGAGCCATTTGCAAACTCTTTTCTATAGTGGATTAGGTTCCTTTCTTTTTCAACCTGGCAGACAACAATTTGGGAGACAAGTTACAGTTGTGAATGATCTTGCTGATGGAGTACAAGAATGTATTTTATGGTGTCACAAGAGCACTTATCTCCTATGAAATCAAGCATGAATGAGAGCAAGGTTCATGCCCTTTCCAGGGCATCCAAGTTTTATTGTTTCTAAATATGCTGGCAGTGTACTGAAGCATTTACTGATATACTATAGCATATATTGTTAATATTTTTATAGCAGATTCTCTCTCTTTCTTATTACCACACTTTCCTAAATGAAAAGGTGACAGAATCTCAGCAGAGCTTAAAGTGCAAATCTTCACAAGTTCCTTGGGGTATAGATAACCAGGATTTTCAAAACTTGGTTACTAAATTCTCAAATCTGGTATATATACACCAAATCCTGTATATTTGTGAGAGGGAGGAAATTTCACAAATCTGTAATTCCAAGAAACAAGTATCCTTGGCAATATTATTCATACTTTGATAAAGTTATAATGGATTTATTGCTGCTTCTGTGTTTTGATGTACTGATGTAGACGGGAATGCTGAAATCACCAAATAAATTTACACTGTGTGTTTGCAGAACTGTGTCCTTGGGCTCCAGGCCCAGCACTACCAGTATTCACCTGTAGAGCTTTTACAATTTCATTGTCCTGAGCCTTATTGTACTTCTCTGTATAGCTAGTGAAATACCTTCCTTTCTCAAGGTAGTCAACTGTTAAAACTGATGGTTTAATGGCTTGGTCAGTCAGCTCACACACAGACCTGTAGGCCATCCTGCCTGCAGGATGCATCTCGAATACTCTCATACTCAAGGCTGTCCCCTGTGGTATTAGACGTGTACATTTGGGCAACTGAGCTGAGTCCCTGATGTCAACTTCAAGGTGAGGTGAATTGCTTTCCAGCTTCCACTGGATGGTCCAGATATTGCTGCTGCCCTTGCTCACACGTGGGCAGCTGCAAGCACTGCTTGGTGCTACGTGTCCGAATCCAGAGCCGGATCTTCCTTGCGTCTTCAGTTGCTTTCATGCGCACCACCTCCCTGGCTAGCTTTAGCTTTTTTGCTCTTGTGTACTCTTTTCCTCCTTTTAGCCCTCTCTGGAGTGGCATTTTGTTTTGGAGAAGAAAATTTTTATGCTGAAACTGGAATACAAGAAATCACAAATTTTGTTTTGCCCAAGCAATTCTTTTATGGAAGAGTTTTATCTGGCTTTCTCCAAGAGTTTTAGTAAAAAGCATAAAATACTGTTACGATACCCTGCCTTGTCAGCCAGTCAACACTAACTTGCTTCTTAAAGATAGACGCTGAAACTATTAATGATGTGCTGAAAAGATAAAATTTGGGTTATTTTTTGAGAGAAAGCTATGGTTTGATTTATTTTGTAATTCATTAAAATGAACTGGTTATCTTAGTTCTCAATGAATTAAAGTGACTAAAATTTTTATAACAACATTTCTCAAGATCAGTGATAAATAATGTTATTAGACTTAATAGTCCAGCCTCATTTGCTTTTCACAGAGAAATTCATAACGGCCAATAAGACATAGCTATTTAATAATATTGTGCTAAAGCTATAAACACTATATTTATAAAGCTGATGTAATACAAAAGGACCCCAAAAAATTTTGTAAAAAAAAGAAGATTCCAACCAGACAATAAATGCTTAGTTTGGGCTCATTATACTACAAAACTGTGGAAAAAAAAATCATTATATATATAAAAAACCAAACACATTTGCCATTTTGATGAAATGGGAAAATTAATAATAATTGTTCGTTTCTTTCCCTTTGCGTCCTTTCTCTCTCTCTCCCACCCACTTCCCTCTCTAGGGGGACAGCAGAGACAGTCAAGAGAAGACAGGAAGATGAGAAAGAAAGAAAAACCTGAATCACTTCCAGAAAGGTAACATTTCCAAGCCTAACATTTGTGAATTATTTTAAAGAAATAAAAGAAATGTATATTCTAAGCCTGTAAATGAAAATTATCGCCTCCTTTTTGTGAGTGAGTTTTTATTTCAATATTCTGGTGTGTTCCAGCTTCTACTTGCTTGGATATCAGTTAATCAGTGGCCCATTAAGCATCTCACAGCATGGTCAGAGTCATTCTTTGATAGCATAATCTATTCAATAACTGGAGAAGGTTTGGATGATGCAAATTAATTTTATTTTCATAGCACCACCAATTCAGATCCTTTACCAGGAAGAAAAGAGCATGAGGAAATATGAAGCGTAACTTCCGGTTCCTTATCAATCTTCCTGCCCCATTTCCTGCCTGGGTTCACAGAACACAGCCTGATGTACCCATCCGTTTCTAACTAACTGTTTCAGGATCTGACTTTTACAGAAGGCTCTTGCTACAAGGCCAGAAACATCTTACAGCTCTGACTCAAACCAGACTTGAACTGCTCTCCCAAGAAAATACCAATTCCAGGAAGGGAAATTTCCTTTGCCTCTTTTGGCACTGGCTCTTAGAGACAGCTGAAACACCACTGTCAACACACTGAATGTGTCTGTATTAGCAAGGACTGGTCCGCTGACCTTGGTAACACCTACGAGCAGAGGCATCTATCTGGCCATACAGCCACAACAATTTTTTACGACATGTGAACCTGAGTGCTGCAAAAGGCAGTATTAAAGGCAGGCAGGAGGAGAACACTCCTCATCTGACCCCAATACTGCAATGCCCACAGGCTCAGCACTCTTCATTTTAGCAAGGTTCAGGCAAAAGCCTGCAGAGACATTGGTTCTCAGTAGCTCCGTCACGAGCAAGGCAACAGAGGCTTCTGGGAAGGTCAAGGAGATGGATGAAAACATAACAATGCATAAACTATGTAAGGTTTCTGATGTCTTCCAAATCTCATTAATATATTTTAAATTGTGTGGAGTGGTTTGAGTTTATACATGATTTGTTTTCTTATGATCAGTGTCAACATAAGGAATCCCTAAACTGCAGTAACCAAGATTTGCCCCGGAATTATAAACTTTCAGGTTTCCCTGACAATGTGTTTTCAGCAATACCAGGTGTATACCTATAGTTGTTATTTTTTGCTGATTTGTATAATTGAGTATAACTAGAAAGCAGTTTCAGACTCAGTTTATTGGGCTGACTGGAAGCTGCATGCTTTCCAGTGCGCATTGAGCCTTCCCAGATTCATTTTACCATTTTCATACCCAAAGGCCACTTTGCTGCCTATTTAGTTAGGTGGCTTTATAAAATAATCCCATCAATATACTCAGACTGGAATAAGAAGGCACACATTGACCTTCTTTATCCCAGTACCTCTGGGCTGTTGTTATTATGTTAAAGTTCTGTTGGTCGACAAAAAGGCTTATTAAGGTGAGGCTTTCTAAATGGAAACAAGACAGACAGTGCAGTCAGTCCCCATCTCCAGTTTCAAAGCAATATAAATATAATCTTGTCTCCTTATTTCCTTTCTTTCTTCTCTTTTAGAAGTGACTTCAGTGCTTTTTTGTTCGGCCCCACTTAAGTAGAGAGTATGAATCTCTGTTCAACTAATTTCAGGTGTACAGAACCAAAATAGCTCAATCCTACCACACAGATCCTCTGCTGCTAGAAGTGATTGATTCTGCTGATACAAGAAAGTCTGAATTCTCAGAAATTATTGTGAAAGATGAAAATTATTACTTATTTTCGTTTTCTTCTTTCTTAATTCTTTTGCCTTTGAAAATAAATAGGTGCAGACCTACACTGTTTTCCTATTAAAAAAAAAAAAAAAAAACAGAAGAAAAAAAACTCTGAAAAAACAAAATCCTTGAAAAATGAAAGCAATTGTCATTGACATAATTTTCACTCATTTTGACTAGCTCTAGTTACAATACAGTATAGTGCATAACATTCTGAGATGAAATAAATGACCTGACTGAAGTTCACATTTATCTCTTCGCTTATTTCAATGCTATTTAAGTAGATTATCCGACCCAGATAAACTATATAGGTTCATTGCATAACATAGGTATGATGAAAGAACAGGTTTATGAGAATACTTTTTATTAATATATCAAGAGATTAAAAGGGCTGGAGCTAAGAAATGTAATGTTCCAAAGAGCATAGAAGAAGAGAAAATAGAAAAAAAAGAGCTATTTGAGTAGATGGCAACAGGTCACATATTAAAACTTCAAAAGAGCTTGCCACAAGGGAAATTAAGAGAAACATTGCGGAGTATATGATTAAGATGTGGATAGAAGCACTGCAGTCAGCAGTGGAAGCTGTGCTCCTGCTTCTCATTTGACTTATACCAGCCTCATTCCAACAGCACTAGGTCACCATCAGACAAAAATGAAAATGTGACTGCGGTGGAAGCCTTCTTCTGAAACGATGAGAAATTAAGGGGGCCTGGACACATAGCAAAAATTCCGATCTCTATTGCACAGTGCCTTAGGTAATTTCTCAACACCACTTCTGGAAACACGGGTTTCCACTGCTGTTTGTGTTTTCCCTGTGTTTTCCTGCTCAGGAGGGGAGTTTCCATCCATAGTGGTGGCTGCATGTTCTGCACCCAGGCACCTCCTCCAGCTGATCCCACAGACAACTGAGGCGGGGTGGGAGGTGGGGGGAATATAACGTTATACGGTCAGTGGCAAAGAAGAGATGTAGAAAATCCCTGAAAGGGAATAAATGGCTTCCCCCAGAGGAACCCTCAGAAAAAGCAAGGCAACTGAAGGAAAAGGCTACAGTTCTGCCCTTGCAGGATGCCATTTATCCCAGGAAGGACAAGTCCAGTGGCAGCTCTGGTTCTTTTGCTCAGTCTCTAACATGGAAAAGCTTTTCATTGTATATTTTTTGATTCCTCTATGTTTAAAACAATACCCATACATCAGATCCAGTCAATCTTGAGAGCTAGTTGTGCCTTGGCTTCAGGCTTATTCTTCCCTAAAGAATATCACCTTGGCCCACCAGAACAAAACAAAACAAAACAAACCCCAATGAGCACAAAATGAAAAATTCCCAAATATTTATATTTACCCTTATATTCAAATATTTAAATTTATTCAAGTCTTTTGAACTCCTGAGTACAGCAACAAAGCAAGGCACCTAATAATAAACCCATATTTTTTTCTCTAAAGTGATAGACAAGGCAATTTTATTTGTTGCTTTGAGTTGGCTAGGATTCTGCTGAAGTTTGGGCATCTGTTTATCTTATTTTCTTCTCCTTTATCCTCCCTTCTCCCTCGCTCTCCCTCCCTGCAGCCAAGTCACTGATGCTAGTTTCTAAAGTCCTCCTGCCAGAAGCTTGCCCATCTGTTCAGCAATGTCTCCTTATAACAATATTGGCATTAATTTTTTTCTGTTTTTTTTTTTTTTAATGGTGTTCATCAGAAAAGTGCAATCTTTGAATCACAGCCTACTTCACATCAGAGTGATAACTTGTTTGAGTAAATCTCTGGAAGGCAGAGCCTCTTAATTTTGCATTACCAAGAACAACAGTTTTATTTCAGCAGAGATGGGCAGTGGGAAAGCAGACCAGACTCACCTCTTAGCTGGCTGTATTTTTAACTTCCGTATGCATTAAACAGGGAAAGGTTTACATCAAAATATTTCTAAGAACAGAGAGAGTGAACTGCTGAAGTCAATTAAATCAGGTTATTCAACATGTTGCAATGGACCGACAGTGACTCATTTTTAAGCACAATGCTCTTACATGCTTTGACTACCACAGTGCTGACTGAAGCAGGACCTTTTTCAATGGAATATAGCGATAAATACAGCAGGCAAGTATAGACAGCCTTGCTCTCCCTTCAACCTGTGATAGCTACGTTTATTTAATCCTCCACTTTCTTGGGAGGCTTAGAAATTCATAGACTGTGGGACATATTTTCCTCCCACTATACTAATATAAATCAGAGGAACTCCATTCTAATTAATCGATTTTCTGTGAATCTGCACAAGTGGTACATCAAAAGGTCTACACCTTTTTTCATCCTTTCTGTTTTGCAGCTCATTTGTTTTCATAAAAAATTAGCAAATAACAGCAAATATTACTTTATATATTTAGCATATGCTATTCTATAGCTCTTTCCACAAATCCTGCAACACCCTGCAGGAAGAATTTAAATAAATACTAATACATAAGAAGTGAGATCTATAGGTTAGCTGGGTAAGAACTATGTTTTCTAAACTCAGAAGACATACACTGCTATCTAGTGGCAACAACAGGAAGTCTTAATACAGCCGCCCATAGCCACATATAGTTTAAAATATAGGAACTTTTTTTATTTGTTGCTCCTTTTTAATAGAGAATAGCAATGGGACACAATCAGTGCCCTATCAGTGTTTCTGATGTCATCCCATAATAGGCAGTGTGTGTAACTGGAAGGAGGCTCCGCATTTTAATTATTTTTATGATTCTTTCCTGAAAAGTGATTGCAGCATTTTAAAGGCTGAAACGTTTTTATAAAATAAAAAAAATAAAAAAGCCAAAATGCTAATATATATCTAATAAGTTTAATTAGAAACAAATATTCTTGAGAGAAACTAAACAAAAAGGTCTAAAACAAGACTTTATTGCACGTTTTTCAAAAATGGTTAAAATAACACCTGTAAAATCAACTCAGTTTAATTTTGTAAGGTTATAGGTCAACTAAATATTTTCCCATCTTTTGCAATTGTTTCCGATGATAAATTTTGAGAACACTCAGGAGGCTGAATTGCAAAAGAATATTTCAAGTTGTTTTCAGGACCCGAAAGTGGCTAAAGAGATTTTTCATTTCCTAATCCAGCCAGAAGTCTAAGGAGCAATGTTTATTTCCAGCTCTCTAGCAACTGGTATGTTGATTTGTCATTCTGTGCTTTATCAGAGGGGATGCTTGCCAGCAGGAACAGCAAAATGGACCCTGGTTTTGTATCCCAACCTATTCGTCTTGCTGCCTGTAATGGGAAGCCATATTATTTATCTGATGTCCATGGCTGGAGACATCAGTTGAAGGTGTTGTGGAGTTTATCTCCCCAGTGCTTCCTAAAGAAGCTCTCAGGATCTGATAACTGCTGGTGTTTGATGAATAGCTTTGGCAGTTTGGAAAATTCATTTTATTATATGGCTAATGAAAGATAAATCCTTCTTGTTGTAACCTGTGGACAATAAGCCCAATGCAGAGAGCCAGTTTAAATGAAATTATACAGATCTTTTTACATACGGTCCTGAAATGAAGCTGTGTCTTGAGGGAGCTAATTAAGGGAGGGTCACGAGGTGGTAACTCCTATTTCCCTTTATAGTCAATTGAGAGAAATTTATGCTCCCCAGAAGAAAGGCAGAGGCAGAAATTTTTTTGACCTGTTTCAAGTAACTGCTCTGGGCTGAGATGAATCACAGCCAGGAGTGTCCATTTCATTGCATTGGTTATAGAGGGACCAGGCAAGCTCAGCTTAGAGATGAGGTTTGCCCAAAGAAAACATGCTGAGAACCTCAGGGCTGAGAAAAGTGATCAGTTATGGTTTAGGTCTCAGGTGCTGAGCGCAGACTTGCCCTCACAGGTGGGACATCCATCAAGATGACTGGAGCCCTACAGTCTGGGTGTACAAAAGCAGCGTGCAACTAGTGATGTAAAAGAGATGTTTAGGCAATGAGCCTGCTCTGATTCACTCTTCAGAATTTGGTCATGAGAAAGTACAAGCCATGCTTGAGCTCACTGGGTACCATTTACGCGTTTGTGTAACGGAACTGCATATTATCCAAAGACTGACGCAGTTTATCAAGTTTTATAGGTAGGAAACTCCATAAATGAACTACAGCGGTTTAAAGCAGCACAAAGATCTGGCTTTAAGCTACTTCTCCTCTTCTTTGTCCTTGCAACGGCCATTCGCAAAGTAAATTATCAAGATTTCAAAGAACAGAATGCAGTAATAACATAAGACAGAAAAATAGATGCAAAACAAATTAAATAGGTGTAGAGATAATTTCTCAAATTTGAATCCTTGTTTTACAAATCAACAAAGAGGATTAGAGAGGCACACCAGCATTAGTAGATTCCTTTTGTTAAGGATTTTTAAAACTACTTTCTGGAAGTTCCCATCTCTCTCCTCTGCCCACAAAGATCCAACACAAGGAGCTGTCCCTGTGTTTCCATGAGCAAACACTGCTGCAGAAAGAGGTGCTCTGACCTTTCTTGAACTACCAGCAATTTGTCTCTGTCCCTCCACTTCCTTTCCCCTCTCCCCTCCAGCTTCTGTTTTTGGGCCATATAAGAAACTACCAGGGTCAGAACTGTTAAAAAAAAAAAAAAAAGACGTTGGTTTTAACCTGAATCCCTTCTGTAGCTCAGATCACCACAGCTGATCTATGCCAGCTTCTGAGGGGAAAGCACACAGGCAGGAAGGAGCAATCAACTTCAGGACACTGATGCTCAGATATTAATGCTCAGCAGATACTGCAGCCAAGTGGAACCTCATGGGGACCCCAGGGAATTTAACTGAAATTTTTGATGATTCCTTATTGCAAGATTTTTAGCATGAGTATGCTGTTTTATTTATGCTTATGTACGATGCCTGTCTTCCACAGTGGGGTTCCTGGCTAAGAAACTCTAGTCATACTTGGCATGTGTTAGCCTGACTGCTTGGAGTGCTATTGGGAGGGGTTTGGCTACCACACCGAACTGCACAGCAGTGCATACAGAACAGATCCTACAGGGAAAATAAACAACAACAGTATCAGATCTTTTGCAGATTGTTTTCAATCCATGCACAGTGGATTTATTCAGTGTCAGCCTACATTCATATATTTATTTTACAAAAGAGTTTTCAACAGCTCATCCTAAACCCTCCTCTGACCCTCTGAGTAACACAGCATTTTTCAGACTCTTGGAGGCAAGAATCACACATGCCTTAAAAGACTTCAAATGTTTATTGGTCTTAAACTCAACGGATCTGGGTTTAAGGTTTTCATTTTGAGTTTACTGAGTCCTAAATTTAATCTGGAGTGTATTTTCACAGAAAACACTCCTTTAAACATCCACCTTGTTATTTCAATTGTAATTAAAAGGATTTAGGATGAGTATTCTTTAAATATGCAAACAAGCTCATGGGTAGGATTTTGTCTGTTTTACAACACGCCATTACAATCCTGCATTTCTGAGTCACCTATGACATTCTGCAATTGATCCCGAGGCAGAACTTCATAGGCTGTTAATGTTTGCACTGTTGAACAAATATTCTAAGATACTTGAAATCCCAAAATCTCATCGGCGCATTCCAGTGCAGTGTATACAGAGTAATTATGTCAACACCATCGTATCCCACGTGAATAGCAAGGAGATGGTTTTCATTTATCAGGGTAGAATTATGGGTCCACAAAAATCAAAATTGTCCAGAGATGCAGTATTGTGTTGACTGCTATAAGGCAGTGCCAGGACGCCAGAAAGCCCAAGGACTTTGACATTTTGAGGCTTTTCAGTGCCACAGTGCTGTATAGAGCCCATTTGCCTGGTCAACTTGCCCATTTCCTTGACAGTTCAGCAACCCAAATCTGAGATAATGGCAACTAGCAGAAAGAAACAAATGAAAGGGTAAAGCTGGACTCCAAATGCATCACAGCAAATTTCAGTTCAGATAACAGACTACTCTGAGGAAGCCTCACACTACTTCGGTGTTCTGGTGCAGCTATCTTGTATTTTATTTGGAAGTAGATTCCTTTTGCAAATCATATAGGGAAAAGATCTCTTCTGACATCTGTTCGACAAGTTTTGAGCCAGATTATCAGCTGTAGCTGGTGAGGGCTGTGTGCAGCTGGGGACAGAACTTTAGTAGAAAGAACAGGTACTTTGGAAGGACCCAGATAATGTGAGAGATACATGCTGCCTATCCCTGGGGCTGGACAGATAGCTACAGAGTGCCAGGAAAGAGTGATTCATTGGTCCCTCTCCTCCCTCACTCTGAATGAGGGGTCCCCGGTTTCTGTTTTCCTTTTATTCTGCAATGTCAGACAGATACCCATATTTGTATGCCTCTCCAAGTAAACATTTACAGCTGGAACTAAAGGACAACAGGAGAGAAGAATATTCTGCTTCCAAATAAGACTGTTGCTAAACTAAACACACAAAGGAGGGTAAGTCCCAAAAGAGTAATACTTTATAGCTCAGTCTCAAAGTAAATCTCATTTAAAAAAAAAAAAAAAAAAAGTGGTTGGACTCGATGATCTTAAGGGTCTTTTCCAACCTTAACGATTCTATGATTCTATGAAAATAGAAAGGGTGTTAAAAACTTATTGGATGTTTCCTCTCTTAGTGTGGCTCTCTCTTGAGATAAGTCTTCCAACAGCACCAATTTTTTTCATGAAATAGAAAAACTTATTTATGCCTATTTCTGCACCCACTTTTAAGCACAGTTAACACACTGCCTGTGTGAGGGCTTAAAGACACATACCTGCTACAGGTGCCTACTTGAAAACTGGTGGATGAGGAGATTTTGGTGTTTTTCCTTCCTTTTGGGAGGCAGGATTTAGTGTGCACCAACAAAGAGTACCAAGATTACAGCTACAGCTTGGGATTGGTGTTTTCTCATTCAAAAGGAGCTGCTAGATCCCAAATATTTTCTGCTTTGCCTATTTATAGCAATCCTGTGCTGCCTCTAGTAATCGTAGAGTGAATTGGGAACTGCAGATGTGACGCTTGGAAAAGCGTGGTACAGAGGATGAACAAACAGGCCATGTAATAATGTCTAACTTTTCATAGCTTAGGACTTTCAATGCCCAAATAAATTCTTGTTCTTCTGACTGCTTTTCCTTATGCAGCACAACACAGTCTTAGTGTTCTCTGCTGCTCAGTGTTTTAAGTCGGTTTTTCATAAAGCTTGCATATTAAGAATTCATAGGCAATTCTACTCATGAAAAATTATTCCTTTTAAAGCACAGAGGGCAAAGACAACTTTTTGCAAGGTTGCTGGCTGTTAAAAAGATGGCCATTAAAATAAAGCAATCCTCTGTAAAACTGCTTTTAAACTAATACCAATTCTTTAAAACTATTTCTCTTACCAGAACTGTGAGTTTGATGACTGAGGCCTAAAATAAGGAAAAAGGATAATCGCAGCTTAAGAAGGGCTGAAGTCCAGAGTGACAATATAGCAGAGATAGAGGGTGATTAATGGAAGAAACTAATGAGCAGGCCTAAGCATCTTTTTTTACCTTCCTATTTTTCTACAAGTGAAGACATCCACATTAATTGGATCACCATGCAATAAAGCTGAAAGAGCTGAGATGCGGCAGGACTAAGCAAGAGCCGTGTCTGAGTGAGCAGCCCAGCATTATGCAGGAGTTGGAGGGTGCAGACTCCAGGGTAGCTCCCAGCAGCCTGGGGATGGAGACGTGGTGAGGTGATTGAGTGATGATTGAGCCCCAGGACTTGATACCTGAGTACAGTGGATCTATGATGAAAGCTATAGTTTATCACCAACTGCCTCAGGAGTCCCTCACCTAAAAGAAGAGGACATGGTTATTGCTGAACTTTGGGGATACAATAGCTCTTTAAAGTTAAATTTTATTCACTTCGCTAAAAACAGAGTTGCTACTGGGATCCTGCTATTAGGGGATGAGGTAAAAGTTGCTCCTGAAGCAAGCAGAGTCCTTTCTGCCCTGAAGGGAAAGAAAACTTTTCCTGCTTGCTTGTATAAGCTTCTTTAAGACTTCCCACAACCAGGCAGGTTGTTTCTCCCAGTGATCCTTTTTCTCTCTGCACAAGAATTTCCCATCTCCATCCAGACAGGTTTGAGATAGGCCCAGTTGGTTACTGCTCTTCTGGAGATCACGGAGCACCAATTTTGTTTCATTTTAGACCAACAGATGATCTATCTGTATGAAAAAGTGACTGGCACTGAATTTTGTTCCCTTGTCACTGCATTCTTTTTGTGTGCTTGCAAAGGGGGCAGGCAAGATGCACACATCTTTGATTGCATTTACAGTTGTCACATACACAGAGTCATAGCTAAACTTTTTTCCTCTTTCTGGGCAGAGAGTACCATTCTATACTTTTATGCAATTCAGACTGTTTCCTAATCATGAATATAACTGTTCATTAATTACAAAATTTGTTTGTAGCCTTACATAGGCAGAGATTTACCAGGGAAAAATTAGGGACCTTATTTGCCTGTTATTGCTGGCTGGATCAGTACATATTTTTGTACAAAGTGATGAGGTTGTAGATGCAAAACACTTTTTTATTCCTCATATATCTTTCATACCTCCCATATACTAATATGAAATAAGTATTTTACAGAAGAAAGTGCGTTTTGTTCTCTGCTAAGAGACACCCTTGTTGGTTTGCCAACTTTTTGCCATATAGTTTTCTGAACTTACAATGCACAGAGACAGATGTTCATTTCATAACTTGGAATTCATATCAAATATTCCGTATAAATACTGAACAAAATGAAAACCTGCTCTGCATATTCCAGAACAGACATAAAATGTTTTCATAGTAATGCAAAGTAAGAAGTATAATGTTTCATTCAAGGCTGTATAATCAGCGGGCATTTTAGAGCTGAGATTTCATTCTTTTTGTGCAGACAATGAATGTTTGTGAAATTTTCGCTAGACTTGAGAATGTGGCGATTTTAACATCAGAGGTAATTAGAGAAAAGAGTTAAAACACTGAGAACAAATACTGTTGTAAAAAATCCCACTCACTGCTGTAGTTAATGGGAAGCCAAAACACTACTAAATGGCACTGCAGAGGTGTTGTGAAATCATAGAATTAATTTGTAACAAATTATTCCCACTGGAAACTCTATTTTAAGACAGAAAACATGAATTGTTCAGTCAGGAGGAGTTCAGGATTTCTTTGAGAACTATGTTGCCTTGCCTTCAACCTGAGGTTCAAGATCCAATAAAAGATGTTATCTACAATGAAAACATTTAATCTCGTTTCTTTACTATGGCAGACAATTTTTCCTAGATTCTTGAAGGAACAGATATCTCAGCAACAGAAAGGTCATTTCTTATGAAAGGACAGTCAGTTTTCTCTGGTTTGCGAGACCAAAATCGAGAGACAGCATTCTACAAACAAATCACAGGAAAAGACTATAGGCATATAGAAATATAGAGACTTTTCCAGTCTGTAGTCTACAGGGGTAGCTGAAATACTGTCCCTATCTATAAAATTCACAATAAAAAGAAATTTATCAAGAAATACTAGTGATGCAAGAGGAATGTAGCGATCAAAGTTCAAAGGATTTGTATGATTGTATCTATTTCTAAGTAATTGATTTTCCAAGGTTCAATCAAATTTGGATAGAAAGAAGAAAATTAAAGTCTTGAATAATTGCATATTTAAGAGAATCTTAGATTCAAGTTATATTTCTAATATAAGCATCTAATTTCAGCAATGAAATAAATTGTTTATACTGGTAACAGCTAGTCAGTAGCAACTACATGGCTCCAGGCATGAGGGTAAAGGGCATGGAGGCCCAGGTGGTGCTTCTTTGGTCCCACTGGTGAAGCGGAAATGCTTGTGAAGGAGCAGATGGCCCTGCAAATCAATACCTGGTTGTGCAACTGGTGTCATCAACAGGGATTTGGCTTTTAAAAACACTGGATCCTTTCTGAGGATTGAGGACTGCTAGGGGGAGATGGGACCCACCTGACAATGTAGGGCAAGAAAGTGTTTGCCAACAAGCTGGCCAGCCTGGTGAGGTTAGTTTTAAACTAGAAATTATTACAGAAAAAACAACCCATGGTTAAGGGAGGTAGCAGTGAACAAGGGTGGAAAGCAAAGGGTGCAGGGTGGCAGGAACAAGAGACACCTCAGAATCAATGAAAAGGGTAAAGAGTACACAAAGACCTGCAACCTGGGGAAGAAGCAGAAGGAAGCAGAGCTCCGCATAGAGTCACAAAACCACAACATTGTTGGAATAACTGAGACATGTTGGGACGTTTTGCACAACTGGAGGGAGCAACAGGATGGATGCAAGCTCACCGGAAAAGATAGGCAGGGAAAACAAGGAGGAGGGGTTGTCCTCTGTGTGCAGGAGCAGCTTGGATGTATGGACTTCTCCTATGGGATGGACATATGACTGGGGGACGGCCTGTGGGTCAGGAATAGAGGAGAGGTTGGTAAGGTAGACATTGTGGTGGGTTGTTTTTACAGACCTCCTGATTAGGGTGAAGAAGTGGACAGAGATTTCTTTAAGCAACTCAAGGCTGTTTCTGGTCACATACCCTGGTTCTGAGGGGGGACCTGAACCCCCCATCGTCTGGTGGATGGGCAACAATGGGACACAAAGAGCCAGTGAGATTTCTGATGATTGTCAGGGGTAACTTCTCAATACAGGTACTGTATGGGACAACCAGGGATGATGCACAGCTGGATCTCCTAGTCACAGGAAGAACTGGTAGGGCATCCCTGGGGTGCATTAAAAGGAGTGTGACCAGCAGGGCGAGGGAAGTTATCCTCCCCCTCTGCTCTGCCCTAGTGAGACCACATTTGGAGTCCTGTGTCCAGTTTTGGGCCCCCCAGTTTAAGGAAGATGTGGAACTGCTTGAGCAAATCCAGCAGAGAGCTACCAAGATGATCAGGGGGCTGGAGCATCTCCCTTGTGAGGAAAGGCTGAGATACTTGGGTTTGTTTAGCCTCGAGAAGAGAAGACTGAGGGGGGATTTCATCAATAGCTGTAAATATCTAAAGAGAGTGTGTCAGAACGATGGGTCTAGACTCTTTTCAATAGTGCCCAACAACCGGACAAGGGGCAATGGGCACAAGCTGGAACACAGGAAGTTCGACCTCAATATGAGAAGAAACTTGTTTCCTGTGAGGGTGCCAGAGCAGTGGAACAGGCTGCCCAGGGAGGCTGTGGGGTCCCTTCCCTGGAGACATTCAAACCCTGCCTGGACGTGTTCCTGTGCCCCTGCTCTGGGTGTGCCTGCTCAAGCCGGGGGGTTGGACAAGATGATCTCCAGAGGTCCCTTCCAACCCCCACCATTCTGTGATGCTGTGATTACCCAGACATGTCTGGATAATCATTGGCAGTCTTGTTAGTAGCAAACATGAAATCATGCACTTCAAGATCTTGCAGGGAGTGAGGAAAGACAGTAGCAGTGTGAAGACCCTGGACATTGGGAAAACAGACTTTGGCTTATCTAGGGAACTACCAGGGAGGATCCCATGGGAGGCATCCCTGAAGGATAAAGGAGCTCAGGAAACTGACAGGTCTTTAAGGACATCATCCTCCACTGCAATACTCAAGAAAACAAGTAGACAAATCAGAAGACTGGCTTGGCTGACCTGGGAACTTGCGATGGAGCTTCAGTGCAAAAAGGCAGCCTATGGAGGTGGAAGAAACATAGCCCAGGAATCCAGGGATAAAGTTGGGGAAGCCAAAGCTCAGCTGGAATTAAGACTTGCAAGGGACACCAAAGGGAACAATGAAGAGGTCCTTCTGCTATGTTCATAGTACAAGGCTGAACAAGGGATATGTGGAACCATTGCTGAATGGGAAGGTGATTTAGTGACAGCAGACATTGGTATGGCTGAGGTACTCAGTGCTTTCCCTGCCTCAGTCTTCACTGACAAGGTCTCTCAGGCATCTTGTGCTCAGTCAAAGTGTTCAGTGAGGACCACCAAGCAGTAGCAGAGGTTGCACAGAGAGATTGTTTCAATCTTCATTCTGGGAGGGTTTCAAGACCTGACTGGACAAAGCCCTGAGCAACCTGGTCTGACCCCATAGCTGATCCTGCTTGGAGGAGGAGGTTAAACTAGAGACTTCCTGAGGTCTTCTCCCACTTGAATTATCCTATGATCCTACAATTTCTTGAAAAACAACTTGAACAGATGGATGATTAAAGTCAATTCAGAAATATCTCTGTTTACTCAACCAAACTGAATACCATCTGTTTACCAAAGAGGTGAAGCTGATGGAAATAAAGGTCATGGTTTCCGTTTTCTATACCACAACAACCTGATTAAAATCCACAGTAAAATTCACTGGTCATTTGGTGCATGACTTGATATACGTGCAAGGAAGAAAGCTTTGTTTTATTTTTGTCAGGAAATAAATAATTTGAAGAAACATAGAGTAAACATCCTTAATGGGAATTTCTACAAATGTGCATTAACCTTACCAAAGTTAAAACAACAATGAAATAAATAAGTATTTTTGTATGAGGTCTGCTATTAATAAAGTTGGGTCTAATTTAGACTTTATTTATAAATTAAATTCTTTAATTTTGGGGAGAGAGGAGAGAGAGGAAAAGTTGAACAATACGTCTTCTTTAGGATTCATATTTGTCAGCAAGAGTTAAAATAGTTTTCTGAGGATCTTTTTGATATTTTACTTTGAAATGTATTCAAGAAATTGGTAAAATTTAGTGTAGCCTGTGTCAAATCACACCCAATTCTGGACTGTCTTCTTGCCCTCTGAATTTTATCTTGGCCTATTGAAGAAAGGTTTGCCACTTTAGATGGATTTTTGGGGAGCTGACAATGAGTCATTCACTTCCATTTGGAAACCCTAGAGTAATGGGTCTATCCACTAACCCAAGAGTTTGTCTTTAAAGGAATATGCACAATGATGCCATGCTGTGAATGAATAACCAGGCAAACAAAAATGACTGAGTGTTTGTGTGTAGTTCTGGCCTCGCTCCCCAGACCATCCTTGCTCACCAGATGGCCCTGATGCACCTGAGTTTACCTTTGCTAAGGGTGCCCTTAGCCCCCCCCAACTGACAATGCAACAGTGCACAGGTTGGAACTGTCACTGATCCAGTCTTTACACAATACTCTCTGACTTCTCATCAGTTCACACAGTGGTGTCCGTGACTGAGAAAACCTAGAAACAGGCCATTTTCTTGGGAAGAATTGTACATAATTTCCTTAGCCTCTTAGGTCTTGAATAGTTTGCCTTTCTACATGGTTCTTTTTTTTAGCCAGCACCATATCACATTCGGGAAGGTATAATTTTACCAGCAATACTTAATAGCCCTCTCCAGTAAGACAAGAGCCATTATAGTAAGAGAAAAGGTCACTGGAGTTTTGGCACATATTTTAGAGGTTTAAATGAAAAAAATGTTTGGGAAACCACTCAGGAAATATGTTACCTCCATTCAATCCCACAAGCAGAAAACATCAAAATAAAACTACACAGACTGAAATAACACACCTTTATTTTTTTTCTCAGTTTTATTCTCTGCCTTATGGACAAAACACAGCTTTTCTGAGATGCTAAACAAAAGACAGCTTTGTTATAACTAAACATATCTCAGATGGGAGTGTCTCCATGCACAAAATCCCACACACAGGGCACAGTTTTGCAAGGACTTCTTTTAGAGATATTGTTATTTCAGAAGGGTTTATTGCTGTGCTGCACAACAGCTCCCTACATCCTTCAAAATTAGGTGCAATGCATCAATGCACCAAAGCACCTACAGCCTTGTTGCTGCAGCCCAATGAGGCTCAGAAAGCTACGTGTGGCTCTGCTTGGCTATATAGAACCATAGAATCACAGAATCATTAATGTTGGAAAAGACCTCTAGGATCATCAAGTCCAACTGCCAACCGAACACTACCGTGTCTCCTAAACCATGCCCTGAAGTGCCATGTCTACACGGCTTTTAAATACCTCCAGGGATGGCGACTCCACCACCTCTCTGGGCAGCCTGTTCCAATGTCTGGCCACTCTTTCAGTAAAGAAATTTTTCTTAATATGCAATCTAAACCTCCCCTGATGAAGCACTAGAGCATCAAGTCTTCTATCTACTCTGAAAATCATAACAGAGTAAAACTTTGGAAGATGATGTCTAATTAAAACCTTTGACAGGGCTAAAAGGCTAATTATTTTGATCTTTCACAAAATAATACAAATCTTGCACACTAAGAAACTCTCCAGATCGGGTAATACTTGAATAAGCTGGCTAGTTCATCCCACCAAACTTTGAGAAAACAGAAGCTACTTTTCTAGAAAATTACTATATGCCTTCTAGGAAGAACTGTCTGCCTGAACGATATATGGTTTACCACACAGTAAGAAGATGCAAGTTTGAGAAGTAAAAACATGTAAAACATAAAACCAGAGTCCACCACTAGGTGGCAAAATGGTGTTTTCAATGTAGTAACACCAGGATCCAGGTTCACTGACACTGTTTTTAGAAACCTTGCTTGCCAGAACAGGGATGATTAGAAATAAATAGTGCATTTTAATGTTGCAGCGTGTTTCCATTTTCTGGAAAACCACCGTCAGTCTGTAGCCTTACTTCATGCTGTTACTGACAGGATTTCTCTTACTGCGTAGCCAATATATGCTCATTTGCATGTAGCTTTCCAGTTTCATTTCCATCTGACATATCAAGTTTGATGAGACAGCTGGTACTAATCACTCACAGCCATAGGCTTGCAGACTACAAACCTTTCATTCTTTTTTTCTTGTCTTGAACAGTTTAATATAGGAACCGCTCTGACCTCAGTAGAATTGTGCAGGTATGAAACAGGTGAGCTGGAGGCAACAGTCCGATTGCGTTCGTAGGTAGAGCCTAGATAACATTTTAAAGATGTTGTGAAACAAAATATAGCAAGTTTTGGTACTGCCAGACAGATAATGCAGATTTCCTCTATAAACTGGGATGGGATGCGGTGTTTCAAGCTGCTGAGCAGCCTCACCTCCGTGGGCTCTGAAGCACCCAGCCCTCCACAGAAACAGGCCTGTGATGTGCAAAGAGCGCAAACACTACACTGCAGGAAAGTGACAGAACAACTGCAGTTAATATCTAATCTGAAACTCAAATGAAAAAAGGCATGATGGGGCATCCTTTAATACTGTTAAGGCCTCACCACTGCATATTACTCTTTCCTCTTGGCTTTTAGTTGCTGTGACAATGGAATAACTTTTTTGCTGCAGACTGTGCCCAGCCAATACCAATATGTTCCCATCTATTCCTTTACAGTGTGCCCTGTCCACTTCACATTTGTCTGTTTTCTTCTTCTCAGTCTGTGTGCGTCTTGGATCATTCCTTTGTTTGTTCCACAAACTAAATTTGCCCCTATAAACCCACCATAGCTGCAGAGAACCTGGCTTTCTAAAGAAATACCAAGATTTAACAGACCTATAGACTGCAGAATAACCTGCAAAAGGAAAACTGTACTAAAACTGTCACAAATCAAACAGAGGCCAAGCACAGCTTTCTGTGCCTCTGAACCCTTTTTCATTCCCCAAGAGTTAATATTTAAAGAAAACAGCAGAATTTGAGTTTGCTCCAGTCTGCGGGATGTTCCCTGCCTGTCGGTGAGATGCCGGGCACGCGGCAGATGGTATTAATCAGGCCCAGTCCCAAAGGCAGCAACTTCAGTCTCAGACGGTAAAAACCCTCTGACATCTTCTCTAAATGATTTCCATTCTGCTGTACTCTGTCAAATCAACACGGTGTGCTCAAATGAGAAAATAAAATTAAGAGTATGCTTTAAATATGCTGTGGTCCCAATGCCCATCCCACAAGAAACACCCTCTGCTCTGCAGTGCAGCCTTCCCAGTGACTTCTTATTGGCCCTACGTACACATATCCAGGGTCACATCCCAAATTATTTCATGAAGTAATGAAATTAGGTCATTAATGGATGGGCAGATTAAATGCTAAAAATCAGGATTATAAATTCAAGGTGAGCTGGCTGGAAAATGGGAAAAAAACCCACTGTAAATACTTCTTCTGTACCTGCTGATTGAAATTAGTTATTGAAAGATTGCAGTTTTGAAAATTCTCACCAAAATATCGTGAAAATATTGTGGGCTGATATTTGTGCCTTTCGTATATGCTATGAATGTCTCATAATAAACACCTGAATTAATATTTGATTCTCTAATTATAGTCTTCAGGGAAAAGTTCACTTTCTATTTGCAATAGAAAATAGTTGATATTTTGGAGTGGGGACTGTGTGCTGGACTGAGGGTGTATGTTCTGTTGCTGACCAGCAGATATCATACACTGTCCCCGTTTTAATTTGAAGTAAAGCCTCAATCACAGCCCGTTTTGAACAAATCATTAATGAATCCAAAGTTAACATTCAACAATTTTATTCCAGGTTTGGGGTTTTTTTACTATATTTTTAAATTTAATTCCAAAGCTTAATATATATTTATACAGCAGAGAAGCAAGATCCATGTTTGGTCTTCTTGTGAACAAAAATCAGAGGACGGGATACAGATGTGTAACATTCAATTTCTGATTTGATAAATGTGCACAATTTCTGCAGAACTATAAGCAATGTTATCAAGTCCATAGTTCAGATTCAATATACATCAAAAAGTCTTTCCACGAAGCAAAGGGTTTACGTGATTGCAACATGGTAGGGAAATAATTTTCAGCATATCTGCCATACTTGCCAGTATATTTCTGCCAGTATGTTTCTGAGAAACAAACTAGAAAACAACCCAAACATTGATAAAACTTGACTCGCCCCAGGCAGGCTGTGTCCCAGGAATAGAGGAACTGATGTTATTTATGGAGTACTCACATAACAGAAAAACAAGGGAATGAGGGTGCAGTAAAGACTGCACTGACAGATGCAGAGCTAAATCAGTCAATATTATTGTACATAATTAGGCTAAAAAGTCACATTTGTAATCTACTAGAAAAGCCTCTTAATTAGGATGTGCTAACAGAGAGTCTATTCTCCCTTGAGTGGGCATACTGAATAAAAGACTATTATTTTTAAAAGTCTGGGATATAAAAATGTGAACGAAATAAAGTACTGACCTTTCTAAAAATAATATTAATTACATTATGACTTAGCCTGATATTTTTCTTTTTCTTCTAATTCCAGTTAAGCCATAGCTTTATAAAGGCTGGAGACTGAAACTGCAGGTTTCACTCTCATTTAGCATCTGGCCAAACATCAGCTGACCTCATGGCACCAGCAGAACGTATGTGCATTACGTTGAAATCATGTTAATAACAGAAGACAGTGGTTGTGATATACTCTGAGCACTTCACTGTCTGATATAACACACCGTGGTTATCACTAGGTGATTTCTGCAGAAATTGTCTGAGTTTTGGCTGTCAGAGCAGCTCTACAGAACCCAGGCATGATTTGGCTGCCAGTGTCCACCGGAGCCTCACAGGTGACAAGGTTCCAGCTCCTGCTGCCAAAACCGGAGCTGTCAGGCTGACAGCAACCGTAGGCAGTTTATAGCAAAACCAGTTAGTACAGAGCTGGTCAGAGAGAGTAGGAAATAATTCTGAAATCATAAATCCAGTAAGCAGCGGAGCTGAGACCCAGGAATAACGGGTTCACAGCAGCCTAAAGGCTTCCCCTTAGGCTATGCTGCATTTTGTGTGCGCCCTAATGCATCGCACTTTGGCACAGCAGTGGACAACTTGGTTGCCCTTCTAACAGCACATCAGCTAGTGCAGACTTCCCGTGCTGCCTGAGTGTGATTCATAGTCTGAGTTATCACAACGAATCATTTCAATAGATACACTCATGCTGATAACTAAATGCACATAGCTAATGTAACAGTGCACGTGAAGATAAAATATTGTTCCTTAATGTTTTGTTAAACAGCTGAATGCTTTCAAAAATTGAAATGTCAGAATATGTGATATCGCACCATTTCATAGTTATATTGGAGTGAGCATTCTAGCAGAAGTTAATATTTATTCATTTAAATATTTATTCCTTTAAAAAAGGCCAAATTTATACTTAGATGTATCACAGACCCAGCATTTCTTACAGAACTGATAGAAAGCATAAGCTTTGGCAGGTGTTGGTTTATCCCAAACAGCAAGATCACCTGCAGAACCTCTTGCTGATCATGCTAGTTTACTGTAAACCAAACACACCTTTCAGGCCACACCTTGTCCACATAGATTTGTGAAGGTGTTGGGCTGCAGCCTGTGTTCGGATTCATCGTCCCTGTGACTGAAGGGGACTATTATAAAAAAAATAAATGTTAACTCAGATACTTGGGATGAAAACTATCAGAAGAATTTGATCTATTCACACACTTCTGTATTAATTCAAATTGCTTTGAGCAAATGCGATATTTTATAGAGCTTTCCAAACATGACCAAGCTATTCTACGTTTATAGAAGTCAATGACCTATAAACATAATGGATGAGAAAAGAGAGCCTAGCAGCCTTGAATTTTCCATTCTACTGTTGGTAGCATTCCAGACTAGGCAGCTCTCACACTTCTGGTACAAACATACAAATCTGGTACAAAATTTACAACATCCACAGCCTGATACATTGGGCATCCTGAATTTATTTTATTTCCATAGTTCACTTGCGGAGTCGACACTCCTTGAAATCACAGACCCATGCGTTCACATGCATTCATACAAACCCCAAAAGCCTGATCCCCGGCCACTGCACAGCTACAGTCTGTACGTTGCCACGGTTCTGGTGCAGACCCAGAGAGTTCACACAGCCTCGTCGGGAAGTGTCATGATTCAGTCATGTCTTCTGCTCTAAGCCCTGGCAGCTAATATCATCCTTTGAGAACACATGAAAACATGTGATTGAGTCAGCTACTCCAGCTGTATTAATAGTTTTCATGGTATTTCAGATGAGCAGTGAAGTTCAATCAGCACTCCATTCATTTCTCCGAGAACTCCTTTTCCTCCTCGTGGGGCCGCAAGCTTGAACAATGCAGTCACAATGAAATAAAGACTACGTTCTTAATTTAAAAAGTTTATCTATACATGCTTCATGGTAAGCACTTAGTTCACAGAAGAAACAAAACATTTTCTAGACCGTAAAGCTGAAACATTTCTTTGGGCATGCTGTCAAGATCATCTGTTTGAACCTAGTGTCAGCCACTGTTAGAAGCTACACAATATGTCGGTTGTTTCCATTTGATAGTTTACTGTGTATCATAAAGAAGAATACACAAAAGAAGAAAAGATGCAATTGTGTTTCATCCTGGACAGTTAAATGGAGTGAATTATTTCTGTTTTCAAATTTCTTTTTACACTTTTTATATTATGGAATTATTTTTCTCAAAGCTTTCCATCAAAATACATAGCTCCAAAATCACAGTTGGCTTAAATCAGTATTGCTGTACTTACACCAGTGGAATTCTGTTTATTTATGCAGTTGATAATTTGCTCACAGAGTTAATGTGCCTAGACATTGGCATCCATAGCTCGACGACATTGAAATAGTCTAGAACATTACCAAAGCATATAAATAAAACTACAAAACACTGTGACATTAGCCAATTTCGAGTTTGTTATTTTTTCAGTGGAAACAGAAGAATTTCAACACACAAGGTAATGTCTCCACTTCTTGGGTGTACTATGGCATTTCATAACAAAGCTTCATTACGCTACAAATTAATTTACAATGCTTTACTACAATGACGTGTAGAGCTATTGTTTTACTACTTCTATTGTTTTACTTGTTAGCTTCTATGCAGTTCTATATTTCAGCTTCCCTCACTGAAATAACTTTTTCAACTAATTTTCCTGTCACTCAGGTTAGGTGGGATTCATGTCTCCAGGCTCTTATCATCTGAAAAGTGGTGTAATCTAGGCTAGTCATAAAGGCTTCCTTTGTAATCAGTGTGGAGGGACTGAGAAATCTAGGGGTGACTCATCTAATCCCAAAGTGGTTGAACGCAATAGAAGACAAACTGTCTTTCAGAAGTTTCTAACTTTCCCATTGCTTACACGGAGGTAACGCCCGCTAGATTAGATACCTAATTTCTAGATAGCTAAAATGAGAAGAAAAAAGAGTCTTAATTAGTGATGGGAGCACAGTTTGGACGTGGCCTTTAACCACTGTGGCATCACAGATGCCAGCATGCACTGCAAACCCATCCTAGGTGAAGAGAAGGTTAACACGTGGCCAGTTCCATGGTGCCCTCTCTGGACTCCTACGGTACCAAGAACATGTCAAGTAACTCAGTGCTAGCCATGTGCTGCTGCAACGTCCAGTGGGCCGCCCAGGGGCAGAGGTCAGAGAGATGGAAAGTGTAGGCCGAGACAGACAGGTGGTGGTTGGAGGATAGTGGTAGTACTGTTCCACGTCAGGGTTCACTGAACTGTGCACATGTAGCTTTTATTGCCCTGGGGGAATGTGAGGATTCTTTATATTTCTCTATATACAGAATTCTACAATGCATGTTCTCATCTGCTACATGTCAGTATATTGTAAAAGAAACTTTGAGTAATATAGCTCCTCTTGATGCTTTTGGCATTAAAATGAAGGCATGCTGGCATTAAGAGTCCAGGCTTCCCAGTTATGGTCCCGCCTATTTCTTCCTCCATAGCCTAACCACACCCACTTGCTCTCTTCCACCAATTATGGCAGCAATTAAAGTGAATAGCCCATGAGTTTCTTAGGTAAACAGTATTTGTTGGATCTCGTCATGTCAGTGTATTACTGCCCTCAGCAGCCACTATAGTTTCTTAGCAGTAGGTTATTGCATCTGCAATAGGACAATCAAAGGTTGATGCATGTCAGCTTCTCAACTGCTACAGTTCACTGCGAGCCACGTGTGATTTGAAGGATACTAGGTGACAACAGAGAGAAAAATGAGCCAAACACAATCTTCTAACCAGAGATCTGTCAGTTTTCTTTGCAAATTGTTAAAAGCTTTGTATTATTTTACAGAATACTGAGGAACACAAATGAGCTCGTAGAACTCAGGCTATATACTAATAAATAGGACAAAGCTAATTTCTTGCAAATAACAGCAAAAATTAACAAAGTTGTCACCCTGATCAGCTACAGTTTGGGTGAATAACTGGGACAGAAGAGATATAAAGAATTTGGGGCTCTAGCAAAAAAACCCTTCAGCCTTTCCATTCACCTCCTCCTCCCCACCCCTCCCAAAAAGACCCTCTTCCTTTACTGCTATGTGAAAGATGGCCAGTGACAGCATCAGAACCAGGTTGTGAATCTGAGGAAAGGCAGCATAAAACTGCACAAGTTAATGATTAAAAGCCATCTGATTGAAAAGGAAAAAGTCACTAAAGGATAAGTATTTATGATCTGGCTCTGTAACAAAAGATGTGAAGCCAGACCAGGTACACAGAAAGACTATTAGAAGGTAACAATTGCAGTCAGAGTTTTCCTTTCCCACCATTAAAATACTTCTGTTGTTCAATACTAAATAATATAATGTGGGCAGGAGCTACATACAGAACAGAGATACGGTAACAAAAACCAGATTATACTTTTGTTATTTGAGTCTAATTGACAGGAGAACAACGACAGGCATTTCTCCAGTATTTCCTAAGTTGTTGAGAAGCAGAACTAATGAGGTTTTCTGGAATCAATGGTGGCAGTCAACAGCACTGGCCCTTTTTGGGCATGTTTTTCATGCTAACCATGGTAACAGTGTTAAGTGTTTCCATTAATATAACTCTATGTCACTTGCCATACTATGCATTATTTAATGACCTTTCTCAGACATTTAATTGCTTTTTAAAATCAGCAGGTGATTTGTAAGGCTGTTTGATTGTATGCCTTGGAGTTGGCTCGTCATACCAGCCCAGCTTTTTGCTGTTTTTAGGAGCACAGGAAGAAATGAACTGGCTAAATAGAGGGCAAGTGTTCACACAATGCCCAGACTGGAAACCTAGAGGGATTTCAGAGTAATCTGATGCTCAGAGAGTGCAATAATATAAATGACCGGTTCAAAGCCATAGAAACAGCTGTAGAGTTTAGTAAAAGGTCCTATGATTGTCGGTTAGCTTCTCATTTTGAGCATATAATTTCCTGATGTTTTTCCCTGATCGATTCAATGGCTTTATCAGTTTTTAGTGACAGTATTTGATTTCTACATAATTTTCAAAGTTTCAGTATAAAATCAGAAGCTTTTTGTCAGACTTGGTTGTCATCCCTTGTTCCTTCTTTTCAGCTGCGACTGTTTATTTATTGAATTTATTCCACCTACCCTCCAGCTATTAGGTATATATTGTCTCCATAGCAATCCCTCTCTTCTCCTCAGCACAGAAGCAAAAGGAGAGGCTTGGTAATTGTGATTTTAGATGCAAGGTGTCATTTGAATTCTTTCAGGAGTGCAAACAGCAGGGGAAATGGCGTTTCTGACACTTTTGGATAGCATCACTGTGTGCATTATTTTTTCCATATTCATATTTCATCAACCATTTGCAAATTTTCATTTAACTTGACTTACTTTAACATTGGATTTCCTTCCCTGTAATGTGGGGGGGAATCACTTGGTTAAACTCCCAAGATAACGGGTGAATAGAACTCTTTCTCCCACAAACCTTTGCCATATCTTTTCTATCATTTTGGCTTTTTTTTACAACAAACCAGTATTGTTAATATCAAGAAAGTTCACTCTCTCCACAGCTGACAACAGTTAACATACATCTTTTTCCTTGAATTGTTCACAGCTAACCCCAGATTTATGAGAAATAATACATTTTTGTATGTGTATATTAAGAACGTCATCCAAGGGTTTGGATGTTCTGTTTCTGCTTCCTCTGAGTTTCTGCTTCCATGTTCAGTCTTTGTCTACTAAAATGGCACCCTACATTTAGAGTTTATTACAAAGAACTAAGCTGTGTAACGTACACATTTACCCCTGATTGCAGTGTTGCTAGAGAGCAGCTGAAACATAGCAATGATACCTATGTCACAATGAAGTCTTTTTTATTCTGTGTTATCATTTATAGAGTGATTTAAGTATGGATGGTTCTTTAGAACACACTGAGATTTAGGCTATACCTTGGAGAGTTTGCTGTCTGGCATGAGCCTTAACTAAACATTACATAGAAACATGACAGTAGGGGCAGACAGGTTTATATATAACAATGGGGTATATTTTATATTTTTTATATATATAATGGGTTATATATTATTATATATATGTAATGGGGAACAATGAAGACAAAGAGTTGACAGACATAAAATTATTAGAAAAAGTAGTTACATTTAATATGGAAAAAGCAGTCTATGTCCCCAAAAAGGTCAGTGAAGTATAACATTTTCCAACTAGGAAGAACCACAGGGGAAATTTAAATGGAGGCTAATGACCCAAAGTGAAGTCCAGCCAGCTTTGTAAGACCTACTTTTGAAAAAACACAGCAAAGGGTACTGTGTTATTAAACACTATACTTATTTCTCAAAGTCTATACAGGTTCATTCACCCAAACTAAATGGAAAGGATTAAATATTTGTAAGCTTGCACTTCTGCTTTACTGTGAGGTGAATAAAACCCACTATCAGATACTAATGCAGCAAGGGCATTATCTGAAGTTCATTGCAATTCTTTAAATACTCATTATAAATTCTGTGAGATAAAGATAAGGTTCTAAATGAGATCTTTATATTGTTTCTGTTGAAAAGTACTACAGTTTGGAGGAAACCTTGCTTTCCTCTCTGTATCTTTCAGTTTATTCTCATGCAGGTTCTGCCAAATTTTATGAGATTTCAGTGTATTGTAGGTGGAAAGGTCCTTATTAATCAATGACTAAATTAAACAAAATTAAAGCTGGAATGATTAATCTGTCAGGCTCTTGACTATTTGTTGTCAACCAGTGCTTGTTTGCTTTAGGACTTCTTTATATGTTTTTGGCAATGAACTAATTCAATACTACTTCCATAATGAATGCAGTTCCCACAGTCAGGGACCTGTCATTCCACAGTTCTACAGTGATATGTAAAGATGATGCATTGGTTCAGTTAAGTACCAGGTACGGGAGTTCTGCAAAAAGATGTAACACTGCTTATTATTTATGTTGTTTTCCTAGGAGGCTATCCATACAAGAGCCCATGAGGAGGAAATGGACCTGGAAGAGCAGAAAGAGGGTTTGGAAACAAGCCATCTTTAACAAGAATATCAAATTATGGTTTATCTTTGCTGTTATTTAATAGTAAGGAAGGCTCCATGGAAGAGTTAAAGCTTAAATCTTTGCATATTTACTGTGTTAAGAGGTGGAAGTATTTTGGAATAATTCCCTACCTAACTAGGCTTTGGAAAAAAAGCTCTGACAAAAAACAGCCTCAAGAGATTAATTAGTATCAAATTCAGAACAATCATGTTGGTAACAGGCAGTGACTGACAACTTAAGTTATAAAAACATTTTTATTATTAAACAACACTTGCTCAATGTCCAGTATTGTTTTGGATCAAATTTAATTTTCACTCTTTCAGATTCAGCCTTTTGTATACTTGTTCCATGGACTGACAGTATACAACTTGGCAAAAAGAATTAGTAACCAAAACTATCTAGCCTCGAAGCAGAAAAGACTACATGACAAGTAATAGAGGCCTTTTTTTATGATTTAGCATAAAAAACCTGCTTCTTGATAAAATTCACCACTGTAATTCAGTTCATACATATTAAAACAGGAACCTAAGGGTGGAGATGGAAATCTTGTTTTTACTGCAACCTATAATTCACTTCTTCACTGCTATAAAAGTTTTTGTGAATATAAGGAGGTTTAATAGGAAAAAAAAGGATCAGAGTGAATAATAAAATATTGTTTTTAGT